>NC_049207.1:43983854-44583854 GCF_013347855.1 Anguilla anguilla | reverse complement strand
AATGTAAATGTACAGCATAACACAAATAAAGGTATCCTTTTAGTCAAATTGTACTGCTGTGACAGTAAGTAAGTAAAGATGGAGCCAGCTGCTGTAACTTTTCACCCGAGCAGCTGACCTGCACCTGCGCTGGAGTATAAAATGGTGGGTGTAGTTTCTCGCGGGAGGAAGTGCTCTGAGAATGAACTTCCTACCCAGCTGTCCTGACCGCTGTGCAGCCTGTACCCAGGAATGAATCACGAGTGTTCTGAATGTTTTCTGGTAATCAGTGACCATGGCAACTAGAACAGAGCACTGTTGGAGCTGAAATCTATGTTCTCTTTGATAATTATGACTCAAAATGTAAAATATATATTTAACAGAAACTGTCAGTTTCATGAAAGGTATCAGTTGGCATCAATAAACACACAATCAGTTGGCCTGATTGTGTGTTTGGTTTAAATTGATTGATGCGTTTCCAGAATTATGAGGAAGCTCCCTCCTGAAGCAGCTATATTTAGGTCCTCATAAATCTTGCTATTGTGGATATTCTCAGAATATCATTGTAACTCCTTTGCAAATGCCTCTGGCTTTGCGAGCTTTCTCGTCACATTTTGCAGGAAAGTGTTTTCCTATTCTTGTTTGCAGTGTACAATAGCTTTTGATTCAGCCGCTACATAAAGAACAGAACTCTTCCTTTTTTGCTAGCACAGAATATAATTTCCAATAGAGTGGAAAATACACTGCATGACCCTTTCGAAGAGGCTGACTGCAATGCAGGAAAGGACACTTTGCCAAGAGCTTCATCACTACAGCTATCACTTCATCTAACATCTCCACAAAACCACCAAACTACCACACTAAAAAAAAATGTCCGCGGATTTTATGGTAAAAGTCTGCAAAATAGCGAAGGTACGAAAATGCGAACAGCTGAAATGTAAATAATTGTATTATTTACGCCAAACCACTGTAATACATTTAACATTTTTTAGATATACAGCCAGTTACCATATGCTTAGCTTATTGTTACCGTTATTTATACGGTAAAGTTCTCGTAACCCAGTCGCTGGCATTTTACCACAACATTTACAATTTTTTTTTACAGCATGATGTACTGTGGGCACTACATTTCTGTGGGACTTTGCTGAGCTATGGTGGAACACATCCTTCTCGGAAAGAAAAAAAAATCTTGAATCCTAAAACCCACACTGGAGAGAAACACACTTTGCAGCCTGGAATCAGTCAACATTCTTCCTTAATTCTGACTCAAAATGAATCAACCCCCCCCCCCCCCCCCCCCCTCCCCCAACCGATACAATTTGCCAAGGCCACGCTATCACCAAATCTTACAATTCTGTGTTTGTGGGAGGACAAAACACATTTCGGTTGCATTTATTTGTAAGTCGAAAAAGCAAGTGTTGTCTCCGGCTGCATGTGTGTGAATTAGACAGACAGAGCTGTGAATTGACATGCGCGGGCAGTGAATGCCTACCTTTTTATTCATTAATTAGTTTCAAGTAGGTTTTCCTCCTTAAATGTCAAGGGTGTTATTTAAAGCGTGCATGCAGTGCATATCAAATATTTTTTTTCATGAGAACGTTGACTCTTGTTACCAGCTGTTTAATCAACCCTCTTTCCTGATTGGGCTGGCAGCAGCATGTCCTTCATTAGTAGTAGTTTTATGTACAAGCCTGAATGAACTGCCGGGAATCTTATTTAGAATGTAAATATACATCCAGGACATAAAAGGAAAACAAATCTGAACTTCAGATTTTCTAATGCCTTCTTGTCACGATCTTGGCTTGAACTGGTTTGATGGGAGGTCACTCTGATGTCCTGTAAATGCTAAATGAAGGGTTTTTAAACACCACTCCCCCCCCCCTCCCCCCTCCCTCCTCCCCCTCCACCACCCACTCCACATTACAGAGGACTGGACTCCCTGTTCAAAGTCAGTTCTTTAAAGATGTAAAAACGCAAAGACCGTAACATTGACTTTCATCCTGACTTTTGTTTTAATTAATTTAATTACTAAATTAATGCTGTGCTAATCAAGCTTATCGGCCCTCAGGACAAAGAGTCCCATCCGCTACCATAGCGATTATTGCCCTGAGACATGCACATGCAGACGCATTCTCAGAGAAGCTTTTTATCCATATATAAACAGGGCCCGTCTCTCTGGACTCCTAAACTGAATCTGCCAACAAGAAGGCTTACGGGTGACTCATCCTCTTAAGGCACAGTTCCAGTTTGTGGATGGGCCCCACGGTCTGGTATCTGCTAGCTGCTAGGGTACTGTTCCAATTTATGGATGGGTCTCACAGTCTGGTATCTGTTAAGGCACTGTCTCGGTGGATGGATGGGCCCCACAATCTGGTATCTGTTAAGGCACTGTCCCAGTGGATGGATGGGCCCAACAGACTGGTATCTGTCAAGACACTGTCCCAGTGGATGGATGGGCCCCACAGTCTGGTATCTGTTAAGGCACTGTCCCAGTGGATGGATGGGCCCCACAGTCTGGTATCTGTTAAGGCACTGTCCCAGTGGATGGATGAGCCCCACAGTCTGGTATCTGTTAAGGCACTGTCCCAGTGGATGGATGGGCCCCACAGTCTGGTATCTGTTAAGGCACTGTCCCAGTGGGTGGATGGGCCCCACAGTCTGGTATCTGTTAAGGCACTGTCCCAGTGGATGGATGGGCCCCACAATCTGGTATCTGTTAAGGCACTGTCCCAGTGGATGGATGAGCCCCAGAGTCTGGTATCACATTGGACCATGGCAGTGCTGACTTCGGCCTGCAGCCCCAACAGGGTGATGCACAATTGCCCAATCATAGTTTTGCCTAGAAACAGAGGGTTTCATCAAGTGTGAACAGCCACCCAGGTGGGTGCTACACATTGGTGGTGGGTGAGGTGAGTTCCCACTCATCACTGTAAAGCACTTTGAGCATTCGGGAAAGTGCTATATAAATGCAATGATTCATTCGTTAATGTCGCATTGCCCACCAGTGACCCCTCCTGGTCAATCAAACACCCACACTCTGCCTGCACAAGCTGCACATGAAGTATCCTCCTCTGACTCAGCATCTATGTGAGTTTATCTGGACTATGGACAGAAAAGCAGTGGCTGAAATGGGCCCTCTCCTGAACAGATAGTCGGGGTTATGGTGATGAGCGTGGTTGTTGAAAATAATCGGGCATTACAAAACTGGGACAAAACAGGAAAACCATGAAAGTCAGAACCCAAAAGACCCCACCCCCTCCAGACTCCACCATAATCAGACCCCGCCCCCTCCAAACTTCACCATAATCAGACCCCGCCCCCTGCAAACTCCCTCATAACCAAGTCTCACCCCTTCCAAGTTCCACCATAACCAGACCCTGTCTCGTCCAGGCTCCACCAACATCAGACCCCATCCCCTCCAGACAACCATAACAGACCCTGTCCAATGCATTCTCCACCATAACCAGGTCCCTCCCCTTCCAGGCTTCACCACAGTTACACCCCTCCCCCTCCAGATTCCAACATAACCAGACCGCGCCCCCCTTCACATTCCAGTGCAACCTGTCCTCTCTAGACCCTGCACTTGGCCATTGAGGAGCTATTTAGAAACACTGTCTCGTTCTGCCACAATGACAGTTACAGTCAGTGTGTGTGACAGATGGCGTCTATATAAAGGCATTGGGGTTAATTACCTCAGGTTATTCTGCAGGGCTAATTGCCTGGAATATTGAAACACCATCATATTTGAAAGAATACTGTGCTTTCAAATCTGGGCAGCAGAGGAACTCCCCAGGGGCTGGCTCACTGGCTATACTGGAACAGACACAACCTTGGAAATTTGCGTGATCAACATTTGAACATTTCTTCAAGCTTAGCACTTTCCCTGTGTTTTTTTTTCTCTTACAAATACCTTTTGAACCCTTTAAACCTAAAAGGTGAATTACCTTAATCCAAGAGATAGTACACGTTCTTGGAGTGTCTGCTATTAGACCTTGGCAAAGTATAGCTTTATTTGGATATGGGTTCAATTTGAAAACACTGCTACAGGTCTTTGAGAATATTCAACAAAACATGTAGCTATCCCAAATGTAGAATTTGAAATATGAATTATCTTCAGAATATCGGTGGAAATACGTGTGGTCGTAAAACAGTCATTTACCTGCCGGGATTTTGCTGATGTCTAAATAGCTAAAGAATTTTAATTGATTATTTCATCCAGGTCTATTGCACATTGATAATCATCACTGAGAGACAGGCAGAAGTCTGGGAACACGGCAATGATGTAAAACATTAACATTTTACGATCACATCTCGTGTTTACGTTTATTGGTTGTTGTGTCGGAGCCGTTTATGCGGCTTTTCCTTTGCTTTGGCGGGAAGCTTTGCTCTGCGGCGCTCGGGACGACGCGCGCGGAGGTCAGATAAACAGGAGCCGAAATGGAGGCCGTCTTTGGAGGGCTTTCACACCCCCGCTCGGTTTTTTCCATCGCCGGCGGGCGCGCCTCCCGACGTGTCCGTAGCCCGGCCGCGTAAACCGGTGGCCTCTCATCACTGAAGTCTTCGCCCTTTCATCTCCGAGATGAGAAGAGCCTCATTCCCCGGGTCTGCATCTGCACGGCTCCTGCATAACTCCCCACCGCCGACAGAATAATTAGCAAACGCCGCAGCCATGCATATTTTAAGAAGGCATCCACTTTATTTGCGCGAGCGTATGATACGTCTTGTCCGTCCGCCGTTTAATTAAGAATATCTCAAATAAGTGTGGCCTGTGTGCACCATTTCTGAAAACAATCTGGCCCCCAGGAAGAAGTATTTGAAGACCCCTGCTCTGCAGAAAGCCGGAGACCGTTACGGTGTGATATTGCTCCCAGTGCTGCGCGAGGTCAGGACTGGTACAGCGACCTCATCTGCTGGGTGCGGCAGTTTAGATGAATGACGCCCCGTAAAACACGGATAAAGCTGTAATATCATTTCTCTCCTTTCGGAAATCTCCCTCCTGGGATTGGTCGCATTCTTTTCCCCGATTTCCCCAGTTTTCAATTAGTCAGATTTAATTACTCCGAGTGTAATTTGTGGGGTGAGTAGAGGCAATGTGGCGCGCGGCCGCCTGTTGTTCGGGAAGGAGAGCGTTATAGGTTTATACACCCTCCTGGTGCTGGCGCTCATTAGTTTCTCTGTAGAGCCTGTACAGACAGGGTCTCCCAGAGAGACCAAAACTTAAAGAACACTGGGGAGAAGCAGTCTCTCTCTTTCTATCTCACACACACACACACGCTGTCTCTCTCTCTCTCTCTCTCTCACACACACACACACACACACACTCTCTCACATATTCACACACACACTCTCACACTATCTTTCTCTCACATACACACACACACACACACACACACAATCTCTTTCTCTCTCTTTCTCTCTCTCCCACACAACTCTTTGGAAAGTATGTGGAAGTTACAGTAATTATTATTGTAATAGAATATAATATAAGAACCTGTCATGACATGACAATACTGTACAGTATGCAGTGATAGCATTGTAATACTACAAAAAAACAGCAATTACATTTCAGTACAATATAACAAACAGTGATGCCTTCCATGGCAGTTAAATTACACAATAGACCATAATAACAAGGTAAGACTGAATACTTTTTTCTAACATACCATTGTAAAATCGTTTTTTATATTGAAAAAAAACAGAATTATATTGCAATACTGTATAACATAGTCATAATAATACAACTATAATACCATTGTTATACTGTATTCAATACTGTAACAAATCCATAGTAATATAATACACAGAAGTATTTGTTAATGTTGCATAATAAAAACAGAATGCTGTATGATAACATCCTATAAAAATATAATAAGTTCTTTTGAAATGTTGTGTAATAAGCAGGTATGGTACTACTAGCAATACATTACACCAGGACAAAGGATTTATCAACTAATTTAAAGAATATGTAGCTGAACATCTAATATTTCATATTTATCTGCAAATATTTAGGCTCCAAATATGCTGATTTCGGTGCCTTAATGAATATATCAGTTGGAAGTTTAGCACACGCGGCTTTAATGGTACTGCACTTAGTGTTAAATGTAAAGCTTATTGTTTAAAAGGTCACATCTCCTGTGAAGACTGCATGCAATCGAGGACTTCCACTCCTCATCTCCCCCTGACACTTAAAATCGTCCGCTGCTAAATTATGTTTGCTCAATGTGCCATAAAGCCCACTTTCCAAAAGCCGATAATGGGGGTTTCATCCCATACGGGAGGGGGGGGTACGGGGGGGAAGACAGGTCACACTCTCAGTCAAACATCATTAGCAGTCCATTTTTCTCTTGTTCCACCCGGGAAGTAGCCGAGTATTTAAATGGTACTGACAGTAACAAAACTGACTTCATAGAATGTGTTTCTTTAATGGCATGCCCACTGCTGACCTTAGCCATTCTGTGCAACATCTTTGTCTGAGTCATAAAGAAATGTGAAATTAAATTGACAACTGTGGCAGCACAGGACAGCTGAATATATCCCATTAATTTTCTTGCTATATCTACATCTCCCAGCACACCAGGGCAGAGAACTGTCCTCCCTTGAGAAGCACACTTCTTCTCTGTTGAGGTAGATGGAAACTGCCTGTATCTTAGACTCACTGTATTAAAACGCAGATCCAGTTACTGCATAAGGTCATTGATGCATTGCAGGAGAATGCTGCCATGTTATGGCAAACATTAATGCCATTCGTGAGCCGTAACAGTAACACTGACCTTAAACGCCTACTTCAGCTTTTCGACCATGACTGTTTGCAGGCAATGTTGAATCATGGGTAAGGAACAGGATTTTTAAAAGAAGCTGTGGTTATTCACTGAAGTGTTCATATTTCCTGAATGTTGTATAATAAGCAAGTAAAGACTGATTTGTGATTGCAAGTACCGAAAATACCCCCCCCCCCCCCCACATATGGAATTATCATTCTGAGAGCAATATTAAAAAACGATTAATAACAATAAAAAATATCTAAAATACATAAAAATAAGAGAAGAAAATTGAAATTTATAAATGCAGTCTAACGCAATTCAGATTTCAAAGTAACTCGATAATGTGAGAAAAAAAAAAACAGACATTAATTTGAGGTCTTTCTTTAGACTTCTAAATTCGGCTCAATGGCCATTTCGAATGGCGACAGGTCAAAGGTCAGAATCCTTCAAAGGACGCCGAAGCACCTGCTGGATTAGCCCATTTTGAAAACCCAGACACAAGCCGGAGTCCTATTAGCTCAGCTACAGCACGAGCAGAGCCCCATTAGCCCGTACAGCGAAGACCTTTTAGAATGCGGCGAGGGGCTGTCATTCCGGAGGGAAACAAACGAGCTCCGCTCAGATGACAGAAAGTTAGCATTGTTTCCTGTTCCTTTTGTTCGTCTCAGCAGAGCTGATTTTGTTTGGAGTGATTTTACAGGATTGAGGCGAATCCTGGCTTGAAGTGCTGACAGGCCTTTTGTGAAGGAGGATGTGTGGCTGACTAATGTGAGGGGGCTGAAACAAAGAGGACAGCGTGTTAGAGTAAGGCTGTAAGACAGAGAGGAGGGTGTTTGAGTAAGGCTGGAAGTCAGAGAGGAGGGTGTTAGAGTAAGGCTGTAAGACAGAGAGGAGGGTGTTTGAGTAAGGCTGTAAGACAGAGAGGAGGGTGTTTGAGTAAGGCTGTAAGACAGAGAGGAGGCTGTTTGAGTAAGGCTGGAAGTCAGAGAGGAGGGTGTTAGAGTAAGGCTGTAAGACAGAGAGGAGGGTGTTTGAGTAAGGCTGTAAGACAGAGAGGAGGCTGTTTGAGTAAGGCTGGAAGTCAGAGAGGAGGGTGTTAGAGTAAGGCTGTAAGACAGAGAGGAGGGTGTTTGAGTAAGGCTGTAAGACAGAGAGGAGGGTGTTTGAGTAAGGCTGTAAGACAGAGAGGAGGGTGTTTGAGTAAGGCTGAGAGTCAGAGAGGAGGGTGTTTGAGTAAGGCTGAAAGACAGAGAGGAGGGTGTTAGAGTAAGGCTGTAAGACAGAGAGGAGGGTGTTTGAGTCAGGCTGAGAGTCAGAGAGGAGGGTGTTTGAGTAAGGCTGAAAGACAGAGAGGAGGGTGTTTGAGTCAGGCTGAGAGTCAGAGAGGAGGGTGTTTGAGTAAGGCTGAAAGACAGAGAGGAGGGTGTTAGAGTAAGGCTGAAAGACAGAGAGGAGGGTGTTAGAGTAAGGTTGGAACACAGAGAGGAAGGTGTTGGAGTAAGGCTAAAAGACAGAGAGGAAGGTGACTGAGATGTCCATACAGTACTTTTAAAGAAATTGTATTCTAGTTTTTAAGACATAAAATTTCTATACTTGTAGAGTGTTTATAGAATTGTCAACACTTGTTCCACCTCTGTTTTCTTTGTCCATGTTAACTGAAAATTTGAATCTGATAATTAATCAGAGTGAACCGACAACTCGCATTTAATAGAATGCTTGTTCTGGAGGGTGCGATTATCAACTTTATCATTTATCAGCATCCGTGCAGCATTATAACAGAATGAGATTATAATCATTGAAAAATTGCACTTTCTATACAACAGCCCCTCTTTTCACAAAGGGCAAAGAAAAAATGTTTTCACAATTCATCTACAACCAGGAACTCTGCAGCATTATCAAGGCTATTATCACTTTTAACTGTCGACATAGATAAATATGCATTTAGAAAATGTGTGCTGAACATCATCCAGCATTGTATATCTGTTTGTGACGGACATTTTGCAGTATTTTCAGTAGATTTTTAGTTTTTAACTCCCACCATTTCTGAACCATGTGAATAATCTGTATGTGGTTGGGGTGCGCTACGACAATACACAGCAAATGAACATGTTCAGGATTAAATCAGTTCTGATGGAGTACATTTACCCGGACAGAATGCATTTGACTCCTGTAAACTCTGTTGGAGCTGATTTAACATTTAGATGCTCTCTTCATTTTATTCCAGACTGCTAAATGGTACATGTTTAATGAGAGCAATTTAATTTTTAAGCTCATTTCACTGCTTCTCCTCTCTGGCTCCTCGGGGGGCCAAAGGCTGGAATGTGACTGTTTCTCCTGTCATCCTACCCATAATGCTCTTGGCCTGTCAGGTTTCAGAAAGGCCAAGCAATTATCCCAGCCTGCACCGGTCCTGCCTGTGCACACTGCCATTCTTATTCACAAAGATAATTAGACATTTGCACCGAGGAGATGTTCTGGAAATGAAGGGGATAAGATTGCCTTATTTACAGAACTTTCCAACTCTCATTTTTACCTGTTCTTGCCATTTTAATTTAGCACCTTGCCTTCACCTTTTGTCTTTATTTTCGGAGTATCTGGTGTTTTGTTCTGCAGAGGTCGGGATCGGAGACACGATAAATATATGTTGTGCAGAGTGTCGTTCTTTAAAACAGTAAATACAGAAGACTAGACTGAAGGTGAGAAACACAGCACCCCTACTGGCCAGCCAGTGCCATAGCCTTATTATAAATATGATTTAGTTCCTCAAAATCAGTATTGAAAGGTTGCCTTCAGTTCAGGAAGGAAAAGCTAAACAGAATCATTAAAATGGACAGAGGCCACGGAATGAAATGAATGGAGCATTACTAAACACTTTTCTCAAAGTGTAATCGAGTCCATTTTAATTGAATCCATAATGGAAACCATATGTTGAATCTTCATAAAAGAATGCTGCTTGGTTTCTTAGAATGAAAGCTGATTGATTCCTTTTGAGAGGGTTATGTTTGGGAGGATTGTAAGAGCTCATCTAGAGCAGGGACCAAAAACTCTTTTCATGGAAAGCTGCACTGTTTTCATGCTTAACTCCAACCATGGAGGGCCGCAGTCTCTGCTATTTTAACTACAGTCCTGGCATGCCGCAGCGTCTGCAAGTTTAACTACAGTCCTGGAAGGCTGCAGTGTCTGCAAGTTTAACTATAGTCCTGGAAAGCTGTAGTGTCTGTTTGTTTAACTCCAGTCCTGGAAGGCCACAGTGTCTGCAAGTTTAACGACAGTCCTGGAAGGCCACAGTGTCTGCAAGTTTAACTATAGTCCTGGAAGGCCGCAGTGTTTGCAGGTTTCACTCCAACCCTGGAGGTCTACAGTATCTGCAGATTTAACTACAGTGCTGGAGGGCCTCAGCGTCTACATTTTTTTCCCTTTCAATCAGCAGTCATTCTAGCAATGAAGTAAATTGTGCGGACCCTCAGCAAATAAATTCTACATTAAATGTTCGAGCGCAGAGACACGCCGATAACCAGCCGACACGGCATTCCTCCAAAACGGGAGTTTGAGCTGCCCGCTGTAGAGTGACGTCTGGCCAGCCCGGCGTGGTGAGGAAAGTGGTTTCTGTGCAGCGGGTTAGTGGCGTTACTGCAGGAAGGAAATTAGTTTCTGCTGTCTTTAGCAACGCGGGGAGCCGGGCTGAATTAAATTGTACTCAGCAGTCAGCTTTCATTTCCCAAATATAAACAAGAATCTGCCTCAGACCTTCAGCAACAGAGCTTGCTCTATTCACAACCTGTCTCTGCGCACCATCACCGCTGACACTTCGCTGAGCCACATGGCATCCCAGCAGGAAAGAACGCAATAACGTCTCTCTCTCTCCCTCTCTCTCTCTCTATCTCTCACTCTCTCTCTATCTCTCTCTCTTTCTCCCTCTCTCTCTCTCTCTCTCTCTCTCTTTCTCCCCCCACTCCCTCTCTCTCTATCTCTCGCTCTCTGTCTATCCCTCTCTCGCTCTCGTTTTCTCTTTCTCTCTGTCTATCTATCTCTTCTATCTCTCTCTCTCATTATCTATCTCTGTATCTCTCTCTCTCTCACCTGCTCTAGCTTCCATTTAAGGATATAAATATCACAGGAGGACACAGAATCACCAGGGAAAGTTTGTGTTTGACATCATCCGTGTCACTGAAAGCATTCCTATCTGCATGCTTTGGATTAAAGAATTTTTCAAAAAAAATATGCACATCACACACTGATTACTGGTTATTCCTAATGAGATAACATTGAGCCTGCATGATTATTCACAGCGAGACCACACTGAGTATGATTATTCATGAGACGTGTGTGTGTTTGTGTGTGTGTGTGTGTGTGCATGCATGTGTGCGTGTGTGCGTGTGTGCGCGCGTTGGTGTGTTGTGTGTGTTCAAGGACAAGTGCATCTCTGGTTGTCATGGAGATGGGCCCGGATGTGGATGAATGACCAGACCATGTCCGCAGGTGAAGATTCAGCGCTTTTGCTTGTGTGTGTGTGTATGTATGTGTCTCTGTGTAAATGTGTGTGTGTATACTGTATGTATATTTCACGTGGGTGTTTGTGTGTATCGTACTGTATGTGTCTGTTTGAGTGTGTGTGAGTGCTGTATGTATTTGTGTGTGCATTTGCGTACTGCATGTGTATGTGTTTGTGTATCCTATACATATATGTGTGAGTGCATGTGTGCCTTATGTATTTGTGTGTGTTGCTGTATTTGTGTACTATACGTATGTGTGCACGTGTCAGTGTGTGCATGCATGTGTCTTTCTTTCTCCTATGCTCCTTACCTCCCCTCTCTCTCCCTCCCCATCTTTTCCTCCCTCTCCCACACTGTCTTCTCCCCCATCAAACTTTTTCACTTCTTTAATCCTTCATTTTCATTCTCCCTTTCCATATTCTACTACACCATCTCTCTCATCTTTGTGGCTAACTGTCTTCCCTTAGAGCTACGCTGATATTTTATTCTCTGATATGAACTACACTGATATTTTAATCTCTGATACAAACTGCACTGATATTTTAGTCTCTGATATGAACTACATTGAAATTTTAAAGTCTACTTTGAAATAGACAGATCATTTAAAATACCCGGTTTGAGAAACATTTATAATTACTAAAGAACTACTCTGATAATGTTAAAGTCCACTATGTGAATCACAGCATACAAAATAAATGGATAATTTGTAAGTCTATTATAAAGAATACATTGGTATTTGTTAATGTATACATCTTTGATATAAAATATAATATCTTGTTATAAAATATAATATGTAATTAGTTTTTAAATTAATTTGTTCAACGAGCTGCCTATCAATGAATTGCTAATGGCTTATGAGCTTTGCAATATTTATTAGAGTTTATGAGACGTAAAATATTTATTCGAAACATTTGTGGTGTGATGCGCTGCAGCTGGGTAATTAATTTGGGATCTGTGGGAGTTCCATGTTCTTGTGACTCCTCAACCATCATCATTTAGGCTTATATTCTACCCTAAAACACTGTAAGTTGCCGATGACAAGTAGAAAAAAGTAATAAAACACTGCAAAACAAAAAAAGAATAAAAAAATAAATAAATTGTTGATTATTAAACCGGTATTTCATTGGCTTCATAGTTTTAAGGTTTTGTGTATGTTCATCAGAAGAAGCTATAGGTCTGTCTTTAAAATATACATGCAAAATCAGACGTGATTTTATTTGGCCTTTTCAGGGTTTACTTTTGTATTCTCCATCTCTCTTTGGCTCTGAAATACATTGAATATTCATCCAGTAATTCTCCATGGCGTCGTGTTTGTATTCTGGAAGATTTGCATTTGTATTTGTTTTAATACAGTTCGTTATTTGTTTGAAGAACAGAGCAAGAGTCTCAGTGTGAAAATCAACTCTAAATAATTATGAGCCCAATAGGGACCAAATTGGAGTTAAAAGTACTCTGTCAGAGTTAATTTTGCACTGAAGATTTTGCAGTACTCATTAAATGTATTTGGTAACACTTTACTTGATATATATATATATATATATATATATATATATATATATATATATATATACCAAAAGTCAACATAATGCTATCATATGCATAGCATAGCAATTGTCATAAGTTATAACAGCGTATCACAGCTGCTGATAGATATCTGTTGCATTGCGCTGCCCTAATGAGTACCATGATCACTTTGGGACAGTTCATTGAAAATCTGCTTTGAAAAATGATTAAATGCCGCTACAATAATGGCTTACGCATTCGTGTTCATGAAACTCCCTCCAGATTGAGAGGTTTTTAGTTTAATTTGGGTCCTGTGCACTTCCTTTGAAGTGACAATATACTGGGAGTCTCATCAACATGAAACAGGGGTAAAATCCCCATCTTTTCTGAAGGACTGCAGAGGTCTATTTGAGGCCCTGTCTCTCAGCAGCTAGAGACCAGCAAAAATACACAATAAAATGTACCAAAAAAAAGCCTTCTGAAGAAGATATCTGTGAAGTACTGTCGAGATGGTGGAAGTGGAGGTTGCTTTGCAGGTGGCACAGAGATATAAACTAAAATAAGAGGCGTGTAACCGTAAAAGGAAATACATACATGTACACATACATGTTTGAAATACTGAAACAGCAGTTTACTTTCCAACAGACACTCTTCAGATATACTGTATGTATGTATGAAGCCCATACATATTTGGACAGTTAGCCATTTGTTGTTGTATTGGCTCTGTACTCAAGCACGCTGGATTTGAAATGAAACAATGACGATGAGGTTAAAGTGTAAACTGCCATCTTTAATTTCAAGATACAATATACACTGTACACCCATATCAGATCAACCATGTAGGAGCATACCCTTTTTATACATCACCCCCCCCCCCCCCCCCCCCCCCAATTAATGCACAAGAAATCTATCAAAATGTCCAGAGTTGATTCTAAGAGTGAACTTTGCATTTGAGGTCTGTTACTGTGGTCTGCAAAGATGAGAACCAAAAGTTTAAAATGGTCCAATTTTCCCCAAATCAAACCTACAGTAAGGATTATTTTCTTCCCTAAATTTGTAAGTGAAGTCTGGCTCAGAAGGATTTGCTTTGTCCTTGAAGTCTTCATTCACAAAGATTTCAGCTTGTAACAACCTCTTTCAAAAAGTATCATTTACTTACCACATTACAAAAAATAAAACATGATTTAAAGTCCTTAAATAAATATTGGATATTATGAAATAACGATTCTGCAACTGAACATTAATACCTGTTTCTGAATAAATGTGCCATTAAGATGGTTCACAATCCTTCATTAAACATTAACAGTGTCTAATTAAAACAATTACAAAAAACAATTGGTCTTTACACTTCAGGGACTGAAATTAGCATACGTGTGGGTTAGCCAGGTCCAGGATTGGGAATCGCTGCACTAGATTGTTCATTCACATGTTGTCCTGTGACTCGCAGTCAAATGGAATATTAATAATTCCAGAAAGCATAAACACTGCTGTTATATTTATGCTATAATTAGACATTGGCAGGTAATTAATACAGATGTAGTGCTTAATTGCCGACAGCAATAGAAGATCCCTGAGCATCTTCGGCTATGGTTGCGATCTCAGCAGTGCTCTTCTGCATAATAGACAGGCACGAGAGTACACCTGCATCCTCAATCTCAACAACATCCGTTTTTTCGGATGAGACGTTAAACCGAGGTTCTGACTCACTGTCGTCATTAAAGATCCCGCAGCATTGATCGGATAGAGTAGGGGGGGCTCCTCAGCATCCTGGCTAAATTCCCTACCTGGCTATCTTAACCTGCCGCTTAGTCATCCCCAGTTAAATTGACTAAACTTCTTTCCCTCCCTCTCCACCTCAGCTGATGTGTGGCGAGTGTTCAGGCGCAAAATGGCTGCCATGCATCACCCAGGCGGGTGCTACACATTGGTGGCGGCTGAGTAGAGTTTCCCCCCTTACCACTGTAAAGTGCTTTGAGTGTGAGAAAAGCACAATATAAATGGAAGGCATTATCGTCATTGTTATTACCAGGGCTTGACATTAACACCCGCCACACGCCAAATGTTGGTAGAATTTGACAGTGGTGTGCAAATTTGTCACTCTTACCGGCCACTTTGGCGGGTGACCTTTTAGTACCATTTTCTATGAAAAAAATAGTAGTTTACAGAAGGTATCTGAAATAAATCAATATGAGGTGATACTACATGATACGACAACAACTGCCCATGAGCACTGTGTGCACACTGTGTGCTCATCTCATTGGCCCATCCAGTTTGCTCTCTCTTGTCTTGCCTTCTCAGTTGAGCTGGGAGTATAACTGATAAGTAGGAGAACTCAAACCAAATTCAAACCACTACCAAACATGGCGCCGCATACAAACGGTGTAAACTCATTTTCGGCTTTAAACTTTTTATTTAGTGACACTCCAGAATAGTGGAGGTTACAGAGTCTGCGTTTGCGATCGGAAAAAGTAGAATTGCAAATAATTTCAACACTGAATAGAAAACAACAATAGCTTTGTAAAGGAGCATAAACTATGACGGATGGATGTGATTTCAGAATCGCTTTAGTTTTTTTAGTGCTGAAAAAAAGAAAAGAAAAAAGTAGACTTGTCACAGTGTTCAGTGTAACCTTGTGGCATACAATGCATGAGCCTACGCAGGTATAGTTATTTTCTCATCGCCAATGGTATTGTGCAACTGCATTTTAAAACTAAAATAAAATTTTAAAAAATTATAAAAGTGCATCTGCAGAGCTTCAACATTTATGTTATTAAATGAATATAAGCACATTATATGCTTATAATGTATAATTATATAATGCTCAATACCAACTGATATAGCCAGTTCTCCTCAATTAGGTTAAGGCTGAGTAATAAAATCATTTTTATTTGCATCGCAAAATTGCACACATTTCATCGCCATTATTAAAATTGTGGATACATGTACTCTTCATCCTCCACATGTCAGTGGTAATGGCAAAGATCTGCAATGCACAAATTATCTATGTTAAAGGATCTTCAAGTGCATGTTGCGTTAATAATAACCTTTATTGTAGGTTTCGTTAGATGTAGGCAAGTGATTAAAACTGATTTTTTTACTTTCTCTCTCTGTCACGCTCAGGCACACACACAAACACACACACACACACACAGTTTACTCAGACTGGATAGCTACAGTATAATACTTTCTGTTCAAACAAAAATCGCTATTTTACAGTGGAGAGGTGACGAACACAAACATCACTGAGTGTGACTCAGTATACTAATTACTGTACACGCCATCCAAACAGATAAATCCTCAAAATACAGGACTCAATGCTTTTTTTCCCCCAGAAGCTTTATATGCTGCAGTTCAAGGCAATTGTCTTCTCCTGTTGAATTATCTTTATTTGTAAGCACATGCTATCATTTAGAAACAAGCAGCGATGCATTTTAAAGCAATGAAAATTCTCTGCATGTAATTGGCATCTCTGGTCCCCCGCTGGGGCTTTCTTCTGAAGCCCTGCTGGTCAGAGACGGTCTCCCTTCCCTGTTTGCTGATCCAGCAGAAAACAATGCAAAAGCAACAAACCGAGGAGAGCAGCTACCTTCTAACTGCCGAAAACATTCCTGACCTTTAAAAAAAAATAAGTACAAATGAAATTATCCAATGGACAGCATTCCCTTGTTCAGGTGTGTATTCTTGTGCAGACTATGCACAAGCTTTGCACACACACACACACACACACACACACGCACACACACAAGTACGCTCCCTTGCATGCACGCACACACACACACACACACACACACACACACAAACTCTTTTCCTGCAGACTGCTCAATACCTCATTAGCATAGTGGATTCTGCGGGAGGTTTTTAATCTAACCCGTGTTTATTACATTGTTCTCCACTATTGACGTCTGCTGTGCCCGAGTGTCCCGGAGGACGGGCAGCGTCACACGTGACCTGTACAATCATTTCCCTCCTGGTTTTTATTTTTGACATTTTAACCCTTTAAGTCACGCTGGGCCATATTCAGGCAGGTGTGGGTTTATTTGCATTCATGTTTTTTGGTGATATTTTCACACAATGTACTGTTTGAAGGTGTTAAAACTCACACTTTTATCTTTAGAAACTATTTCACAAGGGCACTGTTTTAGTGACAATGGTTCCTTATTTTGTAGTGTGGGGAGGTAAAACAGGCTTGGGGGTCCTCACCTTCTATGTGTTGTTATCGTCACACATGATATGAATCATGGTACAGTTGGTATCCTTGTTACAGAAAGGGTCCAGCGAACAAAATCCATCACAGTTTTTAGCAACAAAAAATGTGCTAACTAGGAGAAAAATTGATATAATGTCCATTGTTGAGCAGTTCTCTGGAGGAATTATCATTGTTGTCAGTTTCATACACAATACACGCCGATATACTGTGTAAATAAGAAGTGTTAGATTTGTCTTGTGTTGTGGCTGTGGCTCTGTTGTGTTTCTAAGCTGACCAGACACAGCCACAAGTATCTGTATCCACAAAAAAAAATATTTTAGCTGAGAAAAAATAAATAAATAAACGTCCACTGTGTTTGAGCTTCTGTTACTTTGTTTCAGTAATATTTAGAGTAATTCTTGGAGTTCTTAGAGTAACTCTTAGAAGACAAACTCCCAAGGATTACCTTTCTGAAGAGACCAGGATTATGCCTGTAGTCAAAAGGATTCAAGAATAGTAACCATTTTATTTTAGGTAGGCTGTGTCATTTTCTGGCTTGTGTTTAAAATGGCGTACTACTGAAGGGGGTAAACTCCCTTTGCTTTGCTTCCTGAGCTCCCTGAGAGAACAGAGACACAGAAGTCTTTGGAAAGACAGGCGGAAAGAATCTGAGTCTGGGCAAGCAGTTGGGGTGAAAGTAGCCAGCCGTTTGGACTAAACCGTTCATCCTTGTGGCTGGATTGTAATTGTTTTTTTTTTTTCCCCTTGCCTAAGAAGGCCTTTGAATCCATAATAGTAATATTGTTATTGGCAGCTGCAGCATGTAGTAGAATTTGTACCCATTTAAAAAAAAAAAATTTAATCCTTTTTTAAAAACATAAATCTGTTTGTAAGCCGGTACTCCAGAAGAACGTTGGGGTATCCTGACAGTCCCAGGGGCTTATGGGGAATGAGTAAGCTCTTGATGTCTATTGGTTATGTTGAAAGAGCTTACTCATTTCCCATAAGCCCCTGGGACTGTCAGGACACCCCCTACACTCTTCAGGAGCATCATGACAGTCCCAGGGGCTTACCCGAAATGAATAAGCTATGCCTACATAACAGACAGATGCTGTGGTCTATCCCACACAGGGTTACCATGACCCATAATCCAGTGCCAGGTAACGTACACAGTGTGCATACAGAGCTTTTTCCCACACACCTCATACACACTTTGCATTTCCTGTTCCACCACATCAGACTCCCCCAATATCCCCACCAATCACACACCACTCCATTACAGTTCAGCCTATTCCCACCACACTCCAGCCAATCACACTCCACTCTATTTGTTTTTGTCAAATTTTAACCTTCCAGACTCCAGAGAAATTCTGATTGACAATTTAAAAAGGAACATTTTAACCAATGTTGTCTTTTCACATGATAATGCATTTTGGTCAGTAACATGTTCCTTTGAAGAGCAATCTGCAGAAATGTTTTTTAAAATTTTCTAGCACCTACAGAGTTAAAGTAAGTGAGATATGTACTGTGTTTCCCATGTTTGCTCGTAGTACACGCCACTCCACTGTGCTTTACTTTGTCACGGCTGCAGCATTTACTCTGTTCATGTCCCTAAAAATCTATTTTATTCTGTACTTCGTGCATTAATCACTCAATCACTTACACATACATGCACAGACACACACACCACACGCACACACACACACACACACGCACATGCACACGCGCGCACACACACAGCCTTTAAATGTCCAATTATTGTAATCATTGTATGTCCCCTTAAATGCAATCATTCTCTGATGAGGTCAAATCAACCGGATGTATTGTCCCTGTTAGATAGACAAAGAATAGTATGCTATATTTAGAAGGGTACTGACATCTAATAGTCATTAATTAGTGTCAGGTCAAACCTATGTGTGTCAGAAATGAATAACATTCTTGTTGTCATGCTGTGATCATTTGCATAAAATTGTATTCTTTTTTTCAGCTATCAGAGATTCCAGGCGAACAGCTAATATGGAAAGATTTTGCTACTGGTAATATAAGACTTTTATCTTAGCCCAAACACTGTCATGGTTAGAAAAGGTCTGTCATTTTTGTCATTTCTAGCTCAAACTATTCTGGGAAATGGTTAGAATGCATGTGTAATATGTAGTATGAGTTTAAATACCTACTATATATACAGTGAGTATATCTGTATCAGTGCATATACAGTACATATATTTTTCGTGAAAAATAACTTGTACTGCACCATGGTCTGGGTGAATTGGTAGGAAGGTACTATATGCATGAAAAACTGATAAACACACACCTATGGGAAATAGTTGTGGTCAAACGGTATAATCACTGTTCTAAATTCAGCCACTGGCAACAATAAAGCTATCTAGCTTCCCCTGGCATAGATACCGGCTGTCCTGTTTGAAGTCATGCAGCAGCTAGCTTTAAAAAAAAAAGCAATATCCACTTGTGGTTCCAACAGCTGAAATGTATTACAAAGAACACTTTTAAATCGAATGCCTTAGTTACAACACTGAGCAGGAGCAAAACAGTTTTGTATATAAACAGTATGTGCCAAATTTATTCAATTTTGCGATTGTCCACAAATGATATGTTGTTAGGCTATGGTAGCTCCCATCTCATCGAACAGTCACTCAATTGAAGGAAGACAACTGCGCTACTATTTTGCTACAACAGCATACATAATTTGCAGCAAATTGTGTGGATGGTTGGCTGTCCATGATTAAAAAACATACTGTGAGGCTAATTTAACCCAAGATAAAATTACATTTAAATAATAAGTTGAGCAAAGAACCTAGAATAACGATGGCTTGCCACTTGACTAGAACAAGAGTGACAAGACTATGGCCACATTGCAAGGTCGTACCATTGGACTATTTGGTGGAATCATGAAGTAATGTTTCCCTTGCTTTGCAAACTCATGTTTGTTACAGGACGGCAGTGGTTGTTCTCCATATATTCCTTTGTGTGTTGCCAGGGAAACGGCACCTCTCTTGCTTAATAACCATTAATTTGGAATGCAAAACATTCACCAAAAATAAGTGAACGCTCTTGTTTCCATTCTGCAGGAAATTACCATGGTATAAATGGGGTAATCCACTCCACGGTGTGCGGTTACATGATTTTAATGCACTCCATTTTGCGTCAGGTGGTTATTTGCCTCCACATTCTGCATTGAAATTATTTACCTGTGCACCTCATCCTTGATTATCCCTTACGCATAATCTATGTTGCTTTATATTGGTGTGTCAGTTTGTGTAGGTATGTGTGTGGGTGCATGTGGGTACGTGTGTGTGCATGATTATGACTGTGCACACGTGGCGAAATCCACTGATACACACAAAACTGTCATGTCAATGTTGACTCCTTGTACCGAAGGTATCCCACACGGAGACAATAACAGCAGACACATTATCTGAGTTGAAAGGTTTATGAATATGTCATTATGCCGGAGTTACAGAGCTTTAATCGGCTGGGCTGAAATGACTGATATTTTATGAATGAGCCTCTCCGGGCAGATTGATCCCATATTTAACAGCCCCAGCGTCCCATTGATTTTTGACTCAACTTTGATTGACATCAAATCCTCCAATTAATGTTATAGACCTTGACCAGTTAGAGGTGGGGTTATTTCCCTCGATCATTGAAGTCAGGGCTTCGGTCACAATGCTTTTATATACTTTCATATACTTCGTCCCAATTAGGAGAGCCCAGCTGCATTTATTTAAAAAAATCTATGTCGTGCTAACTGAATTCAGATCATATTTATATAATTTGAACATATGACGCTTAGATCATAGATACATTTCTCACCATCACAAAGAACACATTGTAGTTCTATGAATTCGTTTTAGTCACACAGAATATATGAATACATCACAGCTGTGCCTCAAAATAGCTATTTATTCTACCAAATGGCTCATATTATTCAACCAAAATTTTCTAATGGAAACATTTCATTTTTTTTTTCATGTGGTGACATTTATTGTACACGCGTCCAGCAACCTTTTATTATAATCCTATTACCGCACTGCTTCACGGCAGTCACTCTGACCGACATTTGGGCATTGACATTGATTTCTGCTTTGACTGTCAGAGTGGTACCTTGCTCGCGCAATAAATACCTGGCTAATTTGAGAGCGGTTTAAAGCCCCTTCTGCCTCCGCCCGCTCCGGAGTGAGGGCTGTCGCTAATGCTTCCTGGGAGACTCGGCGGTACGAGGCCCCAGCGACGGCGACATAATTCAAAAGGGTTATGATAATAGGTTCCATTATTTGGACAATTATTTTTAATGCGGCCGTTTCCATCATTCCGCGCGGCGCGCGCGCGGCGGCGGCGCTGGTCCGGCCTTTATAAGGTCTCCTTCGGCTGCGGAGGGAGAGCAGTAAAACACAACACCCCCTCGTAGTCGGCTAGCAAAATAATCTGGTTTCCGGGCGGCCCGATTGCATAGACCGGTCGCAGTCCGCTGCCGTAACCCGGGCTCTTCCAGGCTACAGGGCCCAGCCAAAACAGTGCCTGTACGCTGGAGTGCCTTTACTGAGTTACTCCGGGAGAGCATAAGTGCGCTGCTTATAAAATATGTTTTGAAATCAGGTGTATGGTAAATGTGTCAAATAAAATTGCCTGAAACATTGCGGGTGAGAGAAACTGTAGGTGTGAACTGAGTCTCCTGAACCTAGTTGTTTGAAATATGTTGAAATATGTTGAAATTCAGACCTAGGGTTTCACAAACAGATGGTAGCGGCCTGCAATAGCTGGCACTCTCTGCACTCCTCTGCCTGGCCTTCGAGCGCGGTCTCCATAGTGATCTCGCCGTTTTACACTTGATCTTAATGTTTTATTGCTTTTAAGCCGTTTGCTCTGCACTGCTCAGGTCATTTTTACCTGGACTGTGGTGTGCCTTTTGAAAACATGATTAATAAATAAATGTAATGAAAATGTAATCTGGCTGCTCACTGTCTCTGTCCTCAGCCCAACTCCGTCTGCATAACCAACCCCCCATCCGCCAACCCCCCGTCCCGCCCCCCACCCCCATCCCCTCCCAGTCCTGCATTGTGTGGCCAGCTGTCTGTCAGCCAGCTTTAGCGCTACAGCGGACTATTTCACATTCTCTTAAGAGCCGATCCTCATCTGCACCTCCCCAACCCCCGTCTGTAAAGGAAAAGTACTCATTTTAATCAGATGTAATATTATGATGGATTTGGGATATTTTTGTGCGCTCTGCAGAGGGGGGGGAGGGAGGGGGGGGAGAGGAGTAACTATGCTCAGTTGATACCTCCGGCACTTAGTAGCTCCCGGGCCCGGTGCTGGGATTTTTCTGCAATCGGTACATGGTGTGCTCGCCCTCTGGGGCACTTGATGCCCCCAGGTTGAGCTCACACAAGCGAGTGAGAGGAAGACACACTCCAGGCCATATTTACTGAGCAGGCCGCAAACTACCGCCAGTGCTGCAAGATTATGCGACGCCGCATGCATTCAATTTAGAGCGGTATTTACTAAGACTGGTTATGCAAATGAGCACAGTTGCAGCGAGCTCATTGAAATGCACTGCCGGTAATTAAGTCTTGCGAATGGCAGGAAAGCGACACTGTTGCACCGCTTGTTCTTTTGGACGTGTGTTAGAATCCATGGATGCAATGGATAAGCACCGCCACCTTCATTTTAACACATCTCACTAGTAGAAAAGTTATGAATGTAATTGAAACGGCTAATGACTACTGACATGTCAAAGCTGTTTGGAGTCAAATTTCATAGTGCTGGGCTCGATATTTTCTGAATAAATGAGCAACATCCAAAAACTGTTTGCAACATCTAAAAACTGTTAAATTACATTTATGGGACTCTCCTCAACTCTAACCCGCTGACGATGCCTCTTCTTAAGAGCGATGCCTCTTCTTTTTCAGATGTTAATAAACAGATGCAATTACATTTGCCTTCGTTTTACCAGTGCTGCACCTTAGTAAATATGGAAAACCACTATTTGTCTCGTTAGCATCTGTAAACGCACCGTAAATCCTTAGTAAATATGGCCCTTCATGTGCAGTTCAACTGAAGAATTATGATCACCTGACTGACCATCCGGGGGCGCTGGTGTGCACTGAGATGCTAATTCTGGCAGCTGAAACCCCTCCCTCCTTGGGTGATGCCAGCCAACAACACAGGTTGCCAGGTTTCGGCTCGTACAGACGTAAGTCAGAGGAGGACACTTCATCTGCAGCTTAAGAAAAGAAAGTGGCCTGAAGTCATCCCAGCCCCCCCTTCCCGCACTAGCCAACGCTACGGCCAATCGCGTCGCACTCAGCAGGGCGGCTGGCCAATGTCGTCACTGGCGCATTTTGGATTCAACACAAGCACACGGGGCCCATCCACATGCAAGACATTTTTTATTTTTTTTTATTTTTTTATTTTTTGATGTAGTGGTTGCATATTGAATTCTACTAAACCTGCCAATTGTTTTCCACACTGAAGCACCTGTGATATTCTTTAAAAGCAGCCCAACAGCTCAGAATAAATAATGACGGCACTTTTTTTATCAGCCCTACCACCTGCTGTGAAATATTGTTTTTGCCTCTCTCGGGTGCATAGCATCTTTTTCTGTAGATTCTTAAAAGGAACCGTCTTCTGTGAAGCAAAGCAAAGAACTGCAGGCAGTCCGGGCAGTTAAGGCAATGGTGTTTTTAAAGGGAACAGGAGTGAATCAAATGAAAAGAAAATCATTTTATTTCAAAAAGCTCTGCTTGAAGAATTGAAGAGTCACACTCTCAGAACATAATCCTTGTGCTACGTGTTTGGGGGGGGGGGGGGGGCTGGGAAGAATAATGCGTAGTTGTCATTTATAATTTATTTGTTAAAAACACGTTTCCAACTAGATTTTCTTTTGTGGCATAATTTAATTGAAGAGCAGCGTGCCGTGGTGAAAATGGGATTGTTGTGTTTGAGACAGAAGTGCCAAAGTGTTAAGAGGAATCTTTGTAAAGACTCGCTCCAAAGAACAGTGGAAAGCTCTGAAATCAGTTGCTAAGTGTTAATCAGTTTGAGTGGCTGAAGGGAACAGCTGTCTGTATTTGTTAAGGCTCTACTGAACATTTAAATGTGAAGAAGGATATATATGTATATGTGTGTGTTTGTGTGTCTGTACATTTTATGTGAATTTTTGACTGCTATTTGGAGTCTGCAAATGCTTATGCAGACTCCAAGCCAAATGTAGCCCTGCCACTGACACTGATCTTTCACACAATGCTCATTAGGGAAGAGCCTTGGGTGAAAAGTGTGTGGGAAAACCCTCCTTCAGAAATGGAAGAACTTGAGAATTTTAACCAACTCTTCATGTACAGTTTGAATTTACATTGTGAAACAGCACACAAATCATTCGTTATCCATTTAAAAATGAAGACTCCACAACAGCAATGAGAAATATATTGTTTTTCATCAAGTGCGTTCTGTGGAGCTGAGGCGCATATCCGTTAAAATCAGACTGTTAATTTTTCATATTAATATATGATTTTTACATATATTATTACATTTCTTAATTTTCTTATTAAGACATGTAATATTAAATCTCATTTTCCGATTCGGTATCCTAAGAAACTGCTGTGTTTTTCACACTTTATCGCTGGACTGGAGCTTCGGCGCTGTGCCCAAATGAGATTTCCTTTTCATGAGCCTAGAACTTTAAAAGTGATTTCAGGTTTTGACAGTCCTTTGCGTATTGCTTATGAAACATCCTGACAGATGCTTTAAATGCTGAATAAAATACATACATCAGAGAGCTGCCCAAGTGCTCATCCGCAGCTGTGCTAATGCTGAGAGAGCCAGCGTGTGCCAGCCTGTGCCAGCATGTGCCAGCGTGTGCCAGCATGTGCCGGCATGCGCCAATGCTTCCTGCTTTTATGCAGACACTTATGGGCTTCAGCACTTCCTGCTTTTATGCAGACACTTATGGGCTTCAGAACTTTCTGCTGTCATACACACACTTATGGGCTTCAGCACTTCCTGCTGTCATACAGATACTTATGGGCTTCAGCACTTCCTGTTATTATACAGACACTTATGGGCTTCAGCACTTCCTGCTTTCATACTGACACTTATGGGCTTCAGCACTTCCTGTTATTATACAGACACTTATGGGCTTCAGCACTTCCTGCTTTCATACAGACACTTATGGGCTTCAGCACTTCCTGTTATTATACAGACACGTATGGGCTTCAGCACTTCCTGCTTTTATACAGACACTTATGGGCTTCAGCACTTCCTGTTATTATACAGACACTTATGGGCTTCAGCACTTCCTGCTTTCATACTGACACTTATGGGCTTCAGCACTTCCTGCTTTCATACAGACACTTATGGGCTTCAGCACTTCCTGTTATTATACAGACACTTATGGGCTTCAGCACTTCCTGCTTTTATACAGACACTTATGGGCTTCAGCACTTCCTGCTTTCATACAGACACTTATGGGCTTCAGCACTTCCTGTTATTATACAGACACTTATGGGCTTCAGCACTTCCTGCTTTCATACAGATACTTATGGGCTTCAGCACTTCCTGCTTTTATACAGATGCCAATGGGCTTCAGCGCTGCTTCTTCAAGTCTCTACTTTTGGCCTTTCTAATCCACTTCAATCTCATTGGGCCAGCCAGGGAAAGGGGTGTGGTCATGGTCAGAGGCAGAGTTACCACTAGTTGCTTGTTAAAAAAATATGGATGTTAGTGGCTATGACTATCAGTGGGAATACAATATTGACATCAAGTATGTTTTATGCATTGGTGGGAATTGTGATGCTGGCACTTCTGTGCTATGATGGCGAACAAGCAAACAGGCCATCACTCTTTGGCGTGAGGTTTTAGGTGCAAACTCACTCAAGCTTTTGGTTCACAGTGGCTGGCTTGGTTGTAGAAATGCAGCTACTGAATCTTAAAGGCACGGCATTGTGTGTGTGTGTGTGTGTGTGTGTATGTGTGTGCGTGTATGTGCCTGTGCATGTGGAGTCTTGTTAATCTATCACAGGTTTCTCTCTTTCTTTCTTTGTTTAATGTGAGGTCATCTTTCTTTTTTAAAGAGCCTGTCAGACTCCATTATGAGCTATATAAGTTTATGATGGGATTGTGGGAGCATAGCCTTTAATTAGAGCGGTTTCATGTATTCTGCGTCTGAATGCTAAAGGCTGTATTTCACACCGGAGTTTGTGGACGCCAGAAGTGTTTGCATATGAATGCAGAGCTGTATCTGCAGCAGAGGACATCATTTACACTCTCATGGACCTCCCCATATTCCTTTAATGTAGTGAGAGCTATTATTTAAAGGGATATTTACGCTTACCTTGAGCATATTCTGCGTTAACACATACACAAAATGCAGCTTAAAACTAATTAATGTAAGACAAGCATGCCAATAAATAGACACTTGCACATACTGCAAATGCAGGGAAGGGAACATGCAGTAAGATGGATTGATAGATGAATAATCAGATAGATAGAGGGAGAGAGAGAGATGAGATGAGAGAGAGATGCTCTGCGTTTCACGTTATTTTTCTCCATTTCTCTTTTACCTGCGCAATCCTATTTCCAGCATAAGCCGCGAAAAGAATATCCTCATTCCAGGGCAATAAAGTCATCTAATGTAATCTACAAATCAAATCTCATCCTAATTCATTCTAATAAGAGGATTCCATGCTGCAGTCTTATTCTGGTGCTGTGCCCTCTTATGACACAGCCATAAATGTCATCAGAAAGATATTATTCACTATTGCTGATTAATGTCCTCATTCTGCAGAATACCACACCGCAATCTAATAAAATACCAGCATAATTAAAAGACATCATTTGCTCTATAATTCCTCTAGACTGCCGCACACCGCCGACTGCAGCCAGGGGCCCGGCTCTGCCAGCTCAACCCCCCCAGGCTGGTGCTTTGAAGCCAGGGCAGGAGGCAGCCTTCGGGGCCACGCCATGTGTTTTACTCGGTAGCGCGGTCGAGGGCATTTTCATTATTTAGTTTTTGGGTGAGATCTGTGCGCAAAAGACGCTCCGGTAGAGAATGTTTACTTCATCTCTAATCCCCCCCCCCCCGATTGACACTCCCTTTTAGTTAATTTCAGTTGCCATGACAACTTAGACAGTGAACAGATACGTTAAAAAAAGGATTTTTCCTGGAAATTGTCCCGCCAAACACACATGGCGCATCGCACGCCCCAATACGACACATCCCAGAGCAGGGGATGCTGCAGAGTGGGCATGATGAATAACTGCTGAAGTTAAACTGTGCAGACATCGGTTAACATAATAAGCAAATGCCATGGAATCATTTCCAACTAATGAGACACTAGCCAGTGTGATTACATGTGATGCAAAGTGAATGTGTAACGTACAGTGTGTACATGCATAATGTGCCAATGACCTTTCAATGCCGGTTGAGTATACAGACTGTGTTTCGACTGTACATGTGGTGTCACATTTGCTGTCATGATGACTTATAAATGCGAAATCAATTTCCATGGAAATGGTCAATTCGGGAATCTAAACGTGTCAAATTGTGTCATATGCTTTTAAGCAGCTCTCTCGGAGGCAGAAACTCAAATACGTATAAATAGGAATGCCAGAGACTCACGACTCGTCTGTTGCCAGGTAACAGCAGGTGCATCTTAATTCTCTGCCCACCACTGCCACCCTGCCACCTGAAAGTTTGTCTACTCTTTCACTGGTGCCTGTATGAATGACATATACAGTACAGTATAATCAGGACTTGACATTAACACCAGCCAAACTCGGGCAGAATGCAGGGTAAAAATAAGGTCACATGAACTGGCATTAACTAATGTCATTGTTACCTACTAACTACTGAAAAGTTAATCTGTACAGCTTTTTAAAATATATTTGTACATCATTAATTCATGTTAACGACTATATAGCTAATGCCAATTGCTATTGGAATAAAAAACTATTTTTTAATGGGTAATTCATTATACAGTACATTTATCCTGTTTTGCTACTGTATTAATAATCATGTGACTAATACATTAGTTAATGTATTTGCCAACTACTAACTAATGCAAAGTAAATTCCATGCTTAAAGTATTGGTACAAAATTAATTCATCTTAACAGCTACATTAGTTAATGTCAATTCATGTGACCTTTTTGTAAAGTGTTAGCAAATTTGTAATTTAAACAATCTTGATAGCTTTTTAGATTTTTTATTTTTTTGATAGATTTTTTCTACTCACACACACAGAGTTTACCCAGGTTGGATATCTGTAATGGTTTCTCTTCAAATAAAATGTTATGCCGAAACAAATGCATGCAGATATTTGTCCAATTACCTAGACTATTTATTTATTGCTTTTTGAGGGGAGGGGGGGATTATGGCTGGTGAAAATTCTAGTGACTAGTGACTGTGGTAAACCACTGACCATAGTAAATGTCAAGTTAATGTTAATGGCAAAAAATATCAAAAAAGTTAATGTCAAGCCCGGCATATAATCGCACATATATTCCACACATTGGAAAAATATACACTGCTCATACATGCTTTGCATCCATATGGTGAATTATGGATCTCATAACCTGAAACAGTCTGGTTCAAACTGCTGATCCATAGGATCCTTTCTGGACATTTCACATTAGAGTAACATGACTATACAGAAATGCATGCACCAAAATGTGTCTTTCAACAGATTGCAAACAAATACCAATGTGTAACTATGTCAATGTATTGAAGAGATTGATTAAATAGGTTAATTTCACATGTTGATGCAGTGCTGTAAAATGTGTGTTCATAATGTTTGCAAACACATTCCACTGGAACCTTGATGATGCTTGATGAAATTGCTTGTTTTAATTGTGTTAATTTTTTCTAAACAGGCTCCAGCTTCACTGATAAGAAATTCATCTGGAGGACAAACATATTGACCTAATTTATGTTCACTAATGAGATGGTATCTCATGCCCCATGTGTTGCTTATAGTAAACATGATTGTTGATTGCTCTGTAAATGAGCTTAGATGCTTACTTTAGCTGATGAGCTAAAGCTGACGGGTAATTTGCAGGACAGCCTGATTTTTGTACATACATCATATAATTATGATATATTTTACATTGGTATTTTGTTTCCAATTAATCATTATTTGAGAAGTTGCAGCCAATGACTGTAAGATAATATGCATGCAGTAATGGTATGCAATAATAGCTTGCGCTAATGACATAAAGTCAACTGTCATGGTCGACTGTCACGGTCTGTCAGGGGCCACTATCATGACTGCCCTCACACTGGCCCAGTGCCCTTATAGTGGCCCAGTGCACATATATTAGCCCAGCGCCCTTATACTGGAAGAACTGGGAATGCAGAATATCCTCAGTTAACAATTTCTGATTTCCAGAACATTCCCCAGAAGCTCCAGTAAGCGCTTTCCAGCACTTGGATTTCTCCAGTTTTCTGACTCTCCCTTGAATGCTATTTGCCTGCAGTATTTTTGGGGCACTTTACATAACTTGTTTAGAACAATTAAATGTTACATATTACATTATATTAACATTATAAAGCAGAAACTATTATCCAGTGTGACAAACAAAAGTGAAGAACATCAGTGTTACAACTAATATTATCAAGAAGGCACAGAAGGCTCATGCATAATCAATAAGCATCATGTTAGCTAAATAACTATTAATATTGCAAAGGTAATTGCCACTACACAGAAAGAAAGAAAGAAAGAAAGAAAGAAAGAAAGAAAGATGGCACATGCTAAAAAAAGACTTAATTTCAAAAGATTGTCTTTACTATTTGAATGAGTTATGGCCTGACCTGAAACAATTTATAATAATTTGGGGCAATTTCAACTCAATATTCCCACATTTGATTGACACCCATCCACCTACCAACCTCCATGTCTGGACAAGTTCAGACTCAGAGTTGCAAAACATAAGTGGTGAGTTGATGAATCGAACTATAATTGTGAGGATGTGTCTATTACTGAAATTAATTATGTGCATTTACACAGCTGTCCCAGATTGTGTTTCTAAACAAATTGAGTGCAAATTTCTTAATTTCACCCTATTATTTATCTGTGCTGAGTAAGCTGTACTTTTTTGATGACCTTTCTTATCATATTAGGAGCATCAATCTAATGAATCGATTTTTTTGTCTGTTGCCGATGGCAACAGTTGGAACCAACCGTGCGGCAAAACTGAATAGTAGTGTATCCTTTGGATGTTCAGTAAACTTAAAATACTCTAAATAGAAGTTGTCTCGCCAATTTTGTTGGTTAAACCTCTTCATTTTAATTTAAATGAAATTCTAAGCATATTTACATATTCATTGTTGCAATATACCACTTCTTCTATCTAAACTATATTTAGATACTGGCGAGTGGACAATGATGTTAGTGTTTGGATCGAAAATTGAAATGACATTCAAACTCCAGAAAAAGTGTTCGTTATACCAACCGAAAACACCAATCTTGGTGTATGAGCGCTGAAACTGTAGAAAATCACATGAATCTACATTATGCATACTGGATGTTCCAACATGCATTATCATTGAACAACTGACCTGTGAAAAAGTGTTCATTGCTTTTTAACTATCATTTAAAGTGAGGTTCAGCTTTTTGCACACACATGCTATTTCTCCTGGGCAATTATATAACTATAATGGTGTTTCAGAACACAGGTTTTGGGTAATTCAACTTAATTTGCATAATTTTCATGTTATTCAGTATATTGGGGGATATGATATGGTGATATTCCACAATCTAATATCTGTTTTTGTATAGAACTGTTAAAATAACCCTTTAGTAGCCCTGTGTTTTAATGAACGACTGTTCCCAGACTGAGCCACAAAGGCCCACAACATGTGATCTGGACATTGTTTCACACTCTTAAAAAGTATTACAAAAATATTATGGCAATAATTTGTGATGGCTTTTTAGAGTAGGAGGAAGCAATAAGTTTATTTGGAAAGATTCAATTATAATTGACAATTTAAAGTGATTGCAAAGTGGCTGAAATTAGTTGGGAAAACCACAGAGGGATCACAGAGGGATGTATCCACTAGACATCCACCAAATACTTATTCAAAGTAATGTAAATAATAACTCACGTTTCAAATCGGGCAAAAAATCTGTATTAAAAAAAAACCTCCACACTGAACTCTTCCCAAATGGTCCCACCCACAAGTAGACAAACACATGTGGCTAAACAAACACACATCAGACATATGCAAACGATATCCCCAATGCTTAATAGCACTAAATGCAATATGTAAAATGTACACGTAGGGCTCACAATTCTGTTTTGGTGCAAATAAACCTCCAAGTGAATCTATATTTCTGAAATAACTTTGACGTTCTATGTTCTGCACTATTCATAGGCAACATTAATATATAGCCTATTTTATTACATAGTCTTACATAAGGACAATCCCAAATTACATATTTTATTACAAGGTTACAAAGACTCTTGATAAGAATGTTACATAGCTTGATTGTGGCCAAGTTTATTAAAAGATGCTTTGTTAGTTTTATTTTTAAGATAAGCTGATTGATGTTAATGTCTCACCTTTTTTTTTTTGTTAGCCTGTAGAGATATAAAGCTGTAGTATGTAGTATGATTAATAAGTTGATAGTTAAATTTCACAAAAGAATTATCTGTCTTTTAATGTGAATTGATGTCAAGAAATTATAAGATGTATGGTACAATCTCCTGGCCACTGCTAGTTTTTATGAATGCTAGTAATAACATGCTAATTCTGATATATTGTTGCAAGCCTAGATATACGAAATAAACAAACAATGCAAGCTTGTAAGAAGTTTATTTCTGAGCAGTTTTACAAGGAATGATTGTGCCAGTAAAGTACCTGAACTTCATTTTATGAGTCTAGAACTTTATTGGAGCTGTTCGCTATCTGCTAACTCAACAATCTATCTATAATGATAACACAGACAACAATTCCTATGGCAAAGGAATATTTGGCTCAGACTTAAAGAGGCTGTTTTAGCAGGAGAGAATACTTTTATTTGCCTCAAACTATGGGTGGAGATATGAGACTAAAACATTAATTGGCTATTACATCAGGTCCATCATGACATCATGAAGGACTTGGACCCAATAGCTGAGAGCCCGGTATTGATCTCCGCCTATTCAATCCGCCCATAGGAACTGATGAAAATGTTTAATTTCGACTGATATAAGTTGATATTGCAATGCAACTGATTTGTCGTACTGTCGCTGATGCATACCATAGTAGCCCCATACGTTTACAGTCACTTTCAATATTTATGTTCATACAGAGAGACATTAAATTGATTCAACATAATATTTTCAAATGTGAATGAAAATTTTGTAGGGACAATTCAACTGAATTAATATAGTCAACTCATCCAGGGAGATATTAATTAGATTGTACTTAATAATGCTTTCAGATGTGGATGAGCATCGAATTGGCTGTGCTCAATGTTGCTCACAGCATTCATAACTTTACCGCAAGTTGACGTAACTCAAAAAGCTGAATGCAAATTGTTGTGTTAATCATGGAGTGCAGCTTAAGGCTAAGGTTGTTTGGTTTGGGGAAACATTCTCATCATAATGTTACCTCACACCCAGATGGAAACCTAACCAAAACATCCCCCAACATTCTGCTAATATATTGTGAGCGTTGTGTCACACTCTGTGTGATGTGGATTGATGTTAAATGTTATCTGGCTGCACACAGTGCTTCATCAGGTCTTCTGTAACCCCATAACCATATTAGGAAAAGCCAGAATCAAATGAACAAGGTCAGAGTATAAATTGTGCCTTTTTAAAGATTTCACCCATAGATTCCATTTTCAAAAGAATGCGAAATTACATGTGAATTATTTATTGAGGTATATTGGCAACACATTCCATTCTGCGCTTATCATAAAAAAAAGAACATACGGCTTTTTTTTTTTTTACAAATCTCAGAGTCACCTGAAGTGGAGTATGAAAAGAACCCATATGGCTTTGAATCTTTGAGCCTGGGCAGAGACTTGGTGTAGGGGGGGGGGCGGGACAGCCATGACAGGAGGAAACGGTGTTTGTTAAGGGGTGATATGCGAACCGAAGCGATAAGGAAACTCATCTGCTTAATATGGGCAGCATCTGGCGGGTTCCGCGGAGCGAAGGAACACTCCGTTCCCCGTGCCAGGAGGGCCGATAAGGGAGAGCCGTCTCCGCGTTGTTGACGAGCCGGATTACACCTGTGACAGGTGAAGGTTACGACGCACCTGCTCTTATCGGACAGCGAGATGGCGGAGCGCTAAAACTTTATCACGTCCAATCGCATCCTTCCAGTCTGAGGGAGAGGGAAAAAAAAACACGCGGGTGACGACACTATCGAGGTTTACTCCAAATAAAGTTCCCCTTCGGGACTGGGGTTTTAACCAGGGGACATTCATTTTCGGTGAAATGCCCGCATAAAAGCTAAGAGAGTTTTGGGGTCACTTCACCGGCTGCCAGGTACAAACCTTGGCACTAGCCTATAGGGCAGTGAATGGAACGACTCCAACGTACCTGCAGTCTGGTGAAGAGCGTGCGCTAAATGAACGTAATATAGAGCCCACTGTAAAATGTTTAATTACATTCCAAAATAATGGCTTAAATAATTTTAATAATTAAAATGTTTATCGAGTCATTGATTCCCGCAGCATGTCACTGAACCCGGCTGTTCCTTCGCAGAAGCGTAATGGGTTCCTTTTTAAACCAGATTCATGTGATGAGTGCACAGCAGGGTGAATTTGCAGCAGGGCTAATTCATAACAGGGCTAATTCACACAAGGGCTAATTCACAGCAGAAGGTAATTAATGTTATTAATCCTAGAAAAAAAAATGAACACAGCTTTATTTCATTATAGATGACTTAACATTATATTAACAATTCTTGTACATTGCAGTTTGTCTTCAGATTAAAGCCATCGTATAGTACACAGTGGAGCACCAACGGGGGTCGGCTGAGTTTCGCAGTAAAGAGTGTGTTTATGGTCTGTTCCATACAGCAGTTAGGTGATATGGACAATGGAGAGGAGTGTGTTACAGGAGGTCACTGTCTCATCCATAACATACGTGACAAAGCACAAGCCATAAACGGGCAATATTTCTCGCGAATGCCACCTTTAGTGTCAGCTGTAGTTTAGTAGGTCAGGACCCCTCCTCTTCCTGCTGAGGTGCTGTGATTTGTGTTTGGGGGTAGCCCCACATTACAGGAGAGAAAAGCTGAGAAGGTACAAAAGGGTTAAACATATTTCACTATTACACATGTACAGTGTAGCCTCCAAGGCAGGGAAGACAACCTCTGTGCCAGTCCCCAGGGCAGGAGAGACCGTCTCTGTGCCAGTCTCCAGTCACCTTTTCCCTCCAGGTTCCTGACCCTTCTTGTTTTCTCAGAGAAATCGCATCTCTCCCATCATTTTATTTCTAGCCTTCTCCATCTTGGTTTGTGGAGGTTGAAATGAAGCTCTGTAGTCTATGGGATTGATGATCAAACTCCATCTAATAACTGTGCACCTGCCATTGCTCTGTCCCTTCTCAGTTCTGATGGTGCATAAATTCACAGGTGTTTGAGCTTCACTGATTTCAGTGAGTGATGATGTCACAGGATTCATTTTCTGCTTGTACGCGTGTACTCAAACACACAATGGTTGGGTGTATTTAGGGTCTAAATGGAAAGAGATTTTTGTTATGTATAAATTAAACTGTAAAGCCCTAGAAAGGAGGTTCAAGAGTGGAGAAGATTGCTGGTAAAAGGAATGAATGTACTGTATTATCATAAAATGTTCTCAATTTCAAAAGGGTTCAACTCCATTTGTCCAAGTGCCTGTAATGGCAGCCATTTAAAAACCATATATGTTTAACATCTTGCCATGAATATGTTTTCTGCCATCTATCTTGCTGTGTGTAATTAGCATATGAATTACCATATTTAATACCCGGATACATTAGCATGTTTCGCATAAAGAGTCCATCTGTGTTTAATGTGCTCTTTTCTGTATAATCATGCTGCCAACACTGAGTGCTGATCACTGACAACCAAGGCCTGAGACCACTTATATAAACATCCAGTCTCTGAAATAAACATCCAGTCTCTGATATAAAAGCCCAGCCCATGAAATAAGCACCCAGTCCCTGGTATAAGCACTCAGTCCCTGAATTAAACACCCAGACCCTGAAATAAACACCCAGTCCCTGATGTAAGCACCCAGTCCCTGATAAAAAGCAACCATTTCATGAAATAAACACCCAGATCCCTGAAGCAAATGGCCACTCCCTGAAAGAAACGCCCTCTTTCTGAAATAAAAACCCAGTCCCTGATATAAACACCCAGGCCATGAACTTAAAAAGGGCTCTCTAAATTAACACATGTCCTTATATAAACATCTACTCCTCGAAATAAACACCTAGCCCATGAAATATAAATCTGCTCCCTTAAAAAACACACTTCCTTATATAAACATCCACTCCTCGAAATAAACACCCACTCACTTATATAAACACTCACTCTCTGCCGTAGACAAAATAAACAACTGTTTTCTGAACACCTACTCCACAATTACAGCAACATGATCACACACCACTACTCAAATGAGCAGTCACCCCCAAAAAACCTTTTTTGTTTTTACAACAGTCATAAAGACAACCCCAAATCTTACAGTAGTCATAAAGACAATCCCAAATCATACAGTAGTCATTAGGACAATCCCAAATTTTAGAACAGTCATAAGGACAATCCCAAATCTTACAGCAGTCATCAAAAGGACAATCCCAAATCTTACAGCAGTTATAAGGACAATCCTAAATTTCACAGTAGTCATAAGGACAATCCCAAATCTTAGAGTAGTTATCAAAAGGACAATCCCAAATCTTACAGCAGTTATAAGGACAATCCCAAATCTTACAGTAGTCATATGGACTATTCCAAATTTTACAACAGTCAAAAGGACAATCCCAAATCTTACAGTAGTCATAAGGACAATCCTAAATCGTATAGCAAACTTAAGGACAAACTCAAATCAAACAGCAGTCACAAGGACAATCTGAAATGCAACATACTTTATAAGTGTAATCCCAGTTCTAACAACAGTCACAAGGGCAATTTCAAATGCAACAGCAGTCATTTCAAACTAACCCTCTATAGACAAAGATTCCTCTTACTTACTTATTTTGACAGGCATCTCTGTTCAGTACCCCCACCCTCCTTTTCCCATCATGGCCGCTCAGAAAATGCTGACCAATCCCCGCACACATCAGCTAATTGAAAAGCAGAGCGGATTCCCCGGAGAACCCGGCATGGACACTTCTCTGTCACCAGCCATAAAAATACACAACCGTGGGATGGTGATGCAAGGACGGGAAACAATTGCTATTCCGTCTTTTGAAACAAAAACAATTCAGCCTCTGGGTTCAGTTCTCCTGCAAGTGATTCGCACCTGCCCAACTCTGGCAGGGTATTATTGGTGCGGTTAGGGCTAGGTGAAGGGCACCACATGTTAAATGTCCTTTCATGCCCAATTATAGCACTCACAGCCATGCTGGAGCAGCGTTGAAACAGCTCAACGCTATTACCTCTTATGGTGTTACAGTAACACATGTCTCGCAAAGGGCAGCAATGTTAGATTGAACTAAGAATGGTGGGTAAAAAATGACTGTTGAAAGGTAATTTGTTTTTTAAATGAGGAACAGTTGACAGTATCTTGACTGCAGACACGTTGAACACAGAGTAAAATACAACGCAATAAAGAGAGGAAAGACACGTGGGGCACTGCTATGGTAACCTTTCTTCAGTAAATATCCAGCTGTATACGTGCAAGCTGTATAAGTCAGTCTGGGTGAATACATCCATTATTTACACCCGCTTATTCCTGGTCAGGGTCATGGGTGGTGCTGGAGCCCATCCTATTGCACATTGGACGAGAGGTAGGAACACACCCTGGACAGGTTTCAGGGCACACACACCATCCACACACCATTCACTCACACTTATGGGCAATTTAGAGTCTCCAATTAGCCTACCTGCATGTCTTTGGCCTGTGGGAAGAAACCCATGCGGACACAGGTAGAACATGCAAACTCCACACAGATTCAAACCCAGGACCTTCTTGCTGTGAAGCAGCAGTTCTACCCACTGCACCACCGTCCTGTCCAGTCTGTATGAATATGGCTGCAAAATGCCTAAAGTGGTAAAAATGCAGCCTGTGCATTTTACAGTAGTAAACGTTCATTATTTCCAACTCTTTTCCTCTTGCTGTCAAGAGGAATATATCTATTATGTTAACAGAATCTGCAATCAGGACACCATTTCCCTGTTCCCCACTGCCAATGGCTGATATGAAATCCGTTTAACCAGCGAACATTCAGGTGACTGTGCTTTGCATACGCACCTGTATGATCCGGATCAGCAGGAACAATGAGGGCATCTCACATTTTACAGCTCCAGGGGGCAGGTGAATTTGCACGTCCTGTGACATCACAGCGTAGAATTCTATTTACATAATGAGAATCTGACCTCTGTTGAAGTTCGCTTTCCCGGGCGAATACATTATCTGGCGCGCATATATAAGTTTGCCGCTGCATGGCAAACCTAAAATGGGGATTGCCAGTTTGTGCGATGTTCATTTTTTTATTCAGCTCAATCGAGCAGAGATTTCCCCAGTTAGTCTTGGGTTTAGAATTACACGTGTCACTCATTAACCTACCAGCATGTCAATGGGCTTATGAAAGAATGTCTATTATGAATCCGCCTGTAGAAATATCTCTACTGAACTGCATTTACTTCATCATCAGATACACTGTACCCCGCCGAGACCCTATTTGTCTGGAGGCACGGCAACACACAGAGTGCTGCACTGCCTTACATTCAAATGATGTCACTATAATTATGATAACTTTACACTCAAATGATATCCAGCCAATTAACTCTTTACCCTCAAATAATATCCATTCAATAATTTCGTCAATAAAATCATCCCTGTGCAGGGAAATGATTTCACTATAAACTGTCGATGATTAAAACATTACGTTATTATTTTGTTCTGAAATGGATTCCAACAAGTGAACACTGGTCAGGTTAATCTCAGTAGAGCATATTTGGATCTGTGGATCACAGATGCTTATTTTATTGTTAAAGCAAAGCAGACATAAAAAGTTCCTATTTCTGTTTTTAGCCATGAGGATTTTCCATAAAATCCTTTTGCAATTATACCCTGGTCTTAGTACTGAATGTGTCTGGGGTTATTTAATTGGCTTTAACGAGGCAGAATAATTAGGCATGGTAATTAAGGATTAGTCTAGTAAAAGTGACACGGGAACATACAACAGGAGATCCAAGGTCAGCTATGTCTGCCATGCTTCAGAGAGGATCATGGGATTTCACAGCGCAGCCTCGGAAGCTACAGGACTAATCCAGGCGTGTCTGGAATAATGATGCCATCAATCGAATCCTCTGCAAAAGCAAGGTAATAATACAGGAAGATAATTTACCTCGAAATCCCACAGAGCTTCCCCAAAGTCTATTGTGAGTCACGCCAAAATGCCCCATGTGAGTTACGCGGACCCCTGGATTTTCCAAACCGAACCCATTCCATGGGTTTAATATTTCTCTAGGGGTGGAGTATTATTTTATTTTTTTTTTTTTACATATTAAGTGACATCTCAGGTCGACACAGCAGCTGGAAACCTCACGCCGGCCGTGTCGGCGCGCGGAACGCTATTCGGACCGTCGGATGACTACGGCGTTGCGCTCTGAAGGCGTGCGGTCGTTGTTTCCTGATTAATGCACACAGGAGCTCTCTCCACAGAGGGAACGGAGGACCGTCCCCCTCAAGAATTTGAAGGGGAAAGAAAATCTATAAAAATAATTCTATAAAAATAACAATGTCAACAAATCACTTTCATATCCATTTTGAAGCATCTAGGATACACAAAACCCCTATTGCCCATGTTAAAATCGCAACAGCGGCCTCTAGTACGATGAAAAAATGTAGCAGGCAGGAAATCTTCTGCGCAAATTTATTGATTTTTTTTACATTGCAGTTTTTAATTGACAGTAGTATGGTGAGAAGGAGAGGCTGTAGGAGGTATTTATGTTATTCATTTCGAGGAGGTTGGCAAAGTAATGTATCTTTTCCAACATAACTAACCTTAGCTGACGTTGTCTAATATTAGCTAGCAGAGAGAGAAGCTTGTTATTAGGTAGCTGTGCAAATTTATAGATTTTTTTTATTGTAGACTTTTTTAATTGTAGCTTTTAAATTGACGGTAGCAGGGCAAAAATACATTGTAGTTATTTTTGTTATTCATTGTTGGAGGAGCTTGGCAAAGTAACATATTTGACACTTGCTAAGCTATCTAACATTGACTAGCAAGCTAGCTACATTAGCTAGTTAATAACACTTTAATGATCAGTGCTTTTGTTTTTTCATCCCCTTACAGATTACATTGAAAGAGGGAGACCATTCAATCACCACCTGAAGCAACAGGAAGACAAGCCAATCAAATAAAGTTTTATAAGCATTAGTGAAGAATTTAATATTAGTTTTACAGAGATTTTTTTTTTCTTTCTTTTTTCAGCTCCAAGTTGTATATACTGGCATTCACTTTCGTATATTTAATTTAAGATCTTAGTATCTTTACTTAAGAATATCTTCTGAAAAATGCACCCTTATTAAAGTATTAGAGTTTAATTCAATATTATACATGTACTTTTTATAATTATGCACATTAGTCATCTTAGAACTTTGCTGGTATTCAAGTCAAGATCAAAGGTCTAGTAGTGGAACAATCTGACAGCTAAAGAGTTCAATTATGTTTGATTTTAATTACAATTAGTCATATCTTTCATTGTTTTTTCCATCCAACACATCACCAAGCTGAACATTCTAAGTCTCATTTTTATGGGTTATGTTTGAGATTAGATGATTTTTGAGATTTTCTCCAGGGGGCCAGAAAATCTCCACAGGACCAGAGTGGGGGGGGTTCCCCAAGCAATTAAATGTGTTGAAAATGTCTCTGGATAAGAGTGCCAATGAGGTAATGTCATTTAATGCGATGCTGTTTACCTGCATGCAAAATGCTGGTTCTTTTTGTGTCTGCACACCTGCAGGAGGAGCCCTGCAGCTAAAATGCATGCAGGCCATTAGCATTCTCACCCTGCATGCCACTGAGCACAAGCCTAAAACCGCAAAGTCTGAGCTGCTCGTAGCTTTCCTACAGATGTCATTTTAGATACAGCCCATCTGCACCTGACATTTATCTGGACCCCAATTGAGTGAAACTCAGCATGGCGTAGAGTGACTATTTGTTAGAAAACACAATGGCAAAAAATTACAATGTCGGGGAAAATATTAATTTGAACGATGAAGTGAGTAATCAGTTCAACGACCTTATTAAGCGCTCTCCAGGAATACGTTCTGATTGCTCAGGAGGTTTCAGTACCACGGCAACAGGTGTCCAACAGAACCGAAGCATTTTAGTGCAGTGGATGGATGGGGGGTCTCGATGGAACCTGAAAGCCGTGTGTTTACTGAGGCAGGAAATTGTGCATATAAACCTGATTATCTGTGATATTCAGAATAGAGCAGCCTTTCTCCAAACTTTCTTTAACCTAAGAAGATTTCAGTGGATCTAAACATTTCGGTTTTATACAAAGAGTAAACTGAATGCCGCAAATGCGTAGAAATGACAAAAACCTTTACCGGTCACAAATGATCTAGGAGTGCGTTTTTATCTGAGCAAAGAACTGCAGTATCAACACAGAAACAAACCAGCTTGTGATATCGTTTCTGTCAACAGAACAGGGGGTGCAAAGGTGGAAATGTATTAATGGCAAATCCTCATATCAGCAGGCTTTTTTACTTATGTACTTACTTTCACAAAGAGAGTTGTCACCGTTCCACATCCCATAATAGGTAGAAACCCTCAGGGTGTTGAAGTCCAGGTTTGACGCACTGCCGGAGACTCTCCAGGGTGGAGGTAAATGATGAGCCTAACTGGGCTGAATGGCCTGTCGTCATCACCATGCATAAAAAAACTACATATACTTTTGATATATTATGTACTGCGATAGACTGGCGGCCTGTCCAGGGTGTATTCCAGCCTCTCGCCCAATGCATGCTGGGATAGGCTCCAGCACCCCCGGCAACCCTGCTCAGGATAAGCAGGTATAGATAATAAATGGATGGATGTTTTTTTTTTTTTTGCATGTTGTTGTGTGGCTGAGCATTATTCACACATTTATTTCTATTTTTAGAGTCCAGCTCTCACACTGCCAGGCTGGCCAAATTGTTAAAACAACTGGAACAACTGGGTGTTTAAATGCTGTAAAAAAAGCAGTGGAAACCAACCCTGTTCCTGGAGATCTACCATCCTATAGGTTTTCATTTTGAACCCTAATTTGGCACACCTGTCTCTGCTAATTAGCAGCTGAGCGAGATCTCTATACCTGTTGAATGAGGAGTCTTTTTTTAGGGTTAGAGTGAAAGCCTACAGGATGGTAGATCTCCAGGAGCAGGGTGAGTTACCGCTGCAGTAAAGGAAAGAGATAGCCGTGACACTGCGGCCCACCAGGACTCCTAGCTGCACACCTCCTGATCCCTTTTAATTCATTTTTTAAAACGCCAGCCAGCGCTGATTACTTCATTTTTTATGATGAATTTTAAAAAATTATTCGGGCTAATTACGTGTTTAAGTCATTTACCGTCCTGAAATGTAATTATCTTCGAAATGGGGTGCCATGTTGAGCAGGACTCACCGTGTTTAATATATGGGTTTTGAAATGTCTCAACATGGTGCTTTATGAAAGATAATCACTTTGCTACAAGACGTGACTGTGAATATGCCACCAGCAGCAGTCACAGCTCTTGCACAGTATGATGGAATGCCATGTTCTCTTTCTGTTCAATGCTGTGTGCAATAAAAATCACCCTTGCAGTTAAGTTATAAAGAGCCAAAGAAAACAAATACTTTGATATCATGTCTTTTTGATTCATTAAAGATGACATTTTTTATTATTACTTACATATATTTATTTCTTTTTCATTTCTTCATTTTAACCATGCCTAGATTTGTTTAGTGGGCTGGAAATCAGTCATGAATTTTATTATTACAGAATAGGCTCACAACCAGCTCTCCTCAAATGGCAGTTCACTTCAAAAGGACATTTTGCAATTTCCCTTTTTATAAACTTGAAGTATAATATATACATTTACAAGGAATAAAAACGATCTCGAAAATGAGTCTTTTAAAGGGAGCGATTTCATTGGACGTCGTCCGTAATCAGCCTCACCGCCGCTGATCACTGATCTATTAGCGCGCTTCAGATCGCACAGAGCGGAAAGAGGAAGAGCCGCGACGTGAGTCCAATCAGCTCCCATGGGAGACGGAAGACCTTCGCTCAACCTTGACAATATGAAAGCCACTCCTGCCAGAATAGTTTCGGCTCTTCCGCGCGACTCACAGCGGGTCGAGTCTACTTCAGCGGCAGCGAGACGGCATCTGCGCGCGAATGCATCTGATGAAAGATTATCTTTGAAGTGCCGCGCGGTTAAGTCATGGCGGCTCCGCGTTCTCCTTTTTTCGCTCCGTGTCCCGCGCACCCAGAACGGCCTCTTTTTTTTGGAAACATAAAAATGTTTATCGCAGCTTTCCCCCACTTCAGCTGGGAGAAGCGTGCGGGAAGGTGAGGAGGGATGCGTGTTGTCTCGTATCTTCTCTGAATAGATCATCAGTAGCGTCCCGGCCTCACCGAGGGTAGCTTCTGTACTCGCTCGTCTTCTGGACTTGGAGTAGCGCCATGTCGAAAACTCCTCAGCAGAGCGAGTCGCCTTCATTTCTGATCTGACAAAAAGCATCTGCGCTACACGCACCTGCAGGTGCATAAACTCGCAGCTGGAGTTCAAATGTGAAGCAAATATAATCATAATATGTGTGCATGTGCATGAGAATGTGCAGTTGTGCGTGTGTGTGTATGTATGTGTGTGTGTGCACATGTGCATGCTTACATGTGTGTGTGAGTGTGTGTGCATGTGCTCTTGCGTGTGTGTGCATGCATGCGTGTGTGCACATGCTTGCATGCGTGTGTGTAGACTTGCATTGTGTGCACTTGCATGCGTGTATTTTTGTAATTCCACATGTGTCTGCACTTGCATGCATGTGTATGCATTCATATGTGCGTGCCTGTGCACTTGCATGCATGTATGTGTGTGTGTGTGTGTGTTTGTGCACTTGCATGTGTGCGTGTGTGTGTGTGTGTGTGTGTGTGTGCATGTGTGTATGTGCACTTGCATGCATGCATATGTGTGCATGGGTGTGTATGTGCACTTGCATGCATGCATATGTATGTGTGTGTGTGTGTGCATGTTTGTGCACTTGCATGCATGCATTTGTGCGTGTGTGTGCGCGTTTGTGTATGTGTGCATGCGTGAGTGTGTGTGTGCCCAGCAGAGCTCTCCTGATCCAAATTGTCCAGGATAGCACCGTGCAAATTGTCCAGGATAGCACCGTGCACCTCGTTGTACCCTAGTTTCAGCACTTAGCTGAAGCAGTAAATCAGCCCCCGCTGCATGTAATCATTAATCAGCACATTACTCACCAACTTTCCACCACACAGTGATGTCACACTGTGCTGCAGGAACTCGTGTTCTATGTGTTCTGTGGGCTGATCTGTGTGTCACCTGGTCTCGGTCACACTGCAAACCAACCCTCACACTTGCACAAGCAAACATGCATACATCCCACTTATACTGTATGCACACATACATACACACTCACACATGCACATAAATGCATTCACACCTAGACACGCAGGCATAGAAACACACATGCAAACAGGTTGAGGGCAGGGACACACAGGTAGGGGGTGTGGGCTGAGACTAGGTGGGTGGGGACGTGGCCTTAGACAAGGGGTTAAACATGGACACGCCCTGATTCCTCTCCACGAGAAGAGCTTAATTTAAAATCTTCAGGTTCATTTGTAAAGTCCTGGACTGCATCAGTGTTTACCCAAACATCTGCCTCATAACCCAGCAATTACCCTCATTCTTTACTACATCTGGGCAGGTTCGGGATTCTCACCAGGAGATAGAGCTCTAAATTATAATTCAATCAATTCTGAACAGATGTTTTATTTAAATCTCATTTATGGAAAGTGCCACCAGGGGCAGCGCTCTCAGAGTTTCTTTTCAGCGAGTATCTTCCGCCAAATCATGAACATCTTGTAGCTGTTAAAATACGCTGTGCACTTGTCTCGGCACTGGCTCCGTGCATTCGCTGAGCACAATGGAGATGTTAGCCTGTTTTCGGTACTGTACGTCCCCCGGCTATGTAAAACGCAGCGTTTAAACACCGCTGCAGGTTTAGCCACCCTTAACACACAGGCCTGCGTGGCACTCAATTCCGTGCCTGTGATTGGTTGTAATTTGCTTGGTGACAACCCCAATTTACAAGCTCCGGTTAGCAGTGTAATTAGAGATGCCACGCACATTAATTGCACCCTCTGGTTGCTATTGTTGTGCTGATAGAGCCAGTAATCGTCTGGAGGCAATGTCCTGGTGGCTGTTGTCTTGCGTGGCTTCCGTCTAAACATAGCCAGCGGCTCGCGTTCGGCTGTTCTGCGCCTTTAAAAACGCGGTTTAAAGGGGTTTCGCTATCGTCACGGAAACAGGTTCTTCCTCTTCTTCAATCACGCACCGACTGCGGTGTCTATCAAACGAGGGTCTCTCCAAACAATTCATTACGTTCACCGATTTAAGACGTACAGACGCCGCAACCGTGCATTTTTTTTTTTTTTGTACGGTTTAATGAAACGTCCGCATATTTTTCGAGGCCGATCAGATTAAGAGACGCACTCTGGCTGCCCCCGTCTTCATCCTCAGTCCTTTATCATTTTCTCACCTGGAACGGCTGAGATCTGATAATGCGGATCCGCGCTGTGCTTTAAACACTGCAGTTGGCCCTCGGGATTTGTGCAAACACAGGGACTCGCTGCGTGTCAAGCCCGCAGAAACGGTTCCCTTTATCTCGGAAAACGAGAGGGCAGAACAATGAGCAGAACGGGTCTGATAAACTCCTTCGTTTACAGGGATGATGTTTCAGTTCGTTATCTCTGGATCAGTCTGTGGCGAACTGTCAGCTGTCTATCCTACTGTTTTGAAAACATATACTCTCTCACGCGCACACACAAACACACAGACCAACACACACACATGCACACCTGCAAGTGCACGTGCATGCCCATACATTCACACACACACACTCACACACACATGTGAGTCACCATAAATCATGATCTAGTCTCTGGCAGATAAAGCACTGCCTCTGTTTCCAATGGGATTACAGAAAATATAGCAGTTTTCTGCTCACATTTTTTTTTTTTTTAAACATACGCGGGCCCTATATTGTGGAGTAAAATTACGAGGAACGTTATTGTTTTTGGGTATTTGGGACTGGGCCCAGAGTGGCATTAGGGCATTTGAAACAAGGTCATTTCCAAGCCTGGTACTTAATTCTCATCCTTCCAACGTTTTTTTTTTTTCTTTTTTTTTTTTTGCGCTTGCGCGGAGTGAATGGAAGGGAGGAGCGGGGCGGGGGGGGAGGTGGGCGGCGGGGGGGGGGGGGGGGGGGGGATGGGTCGGGGCAGCATTACTGCCTTCACTCTCTTAAAATAGAGCTCATTGTGTCACGGAGCCATCTCAATTATTCACGTGTGTCAGTCTGCGGGGCCCTGGCAGCGGCTGGAAACGGCGGTAACCGATCCACCCCCACGTTTCCCCGCCGCGGGATGAATTATGCAGCGCTGAAGGGTCCTGATTTAGATATGAAAGACAGTGCACATAAAATCAGCCCCGAAAGAAGATTATCTGATTCTGTCCCGGCGGTGAGCGCATGATGTCAGTGCGCGGGGCTCTCGTCGAGGAACGAGGGCGCAGTCATACGGGCTTCACTGCGGCGAAAGCGGGGCTCCGAAAATATGAGGGGTGTCACCCACGCACGGGCAGCCTGACCTCACACACCATCAGCGTCAGACACCAGTCAGCCATCAGTAAAATCACTTACATTATAAATTGTTTTTAAAGGAAAAACATCTATATTCGTCCAATACTCAATAAATTAAATTATTCTTTCATATGACGGTATGTTTTCTGGTTAGTGGCATGCTATGTAGACGATTCTTGGACACCTGCAGTAGTGCTTCCACATCTTACCAGCATCTAAACTGCTAAGCATTTCAGATACAGATTGCATCAGGTCTGATTTAGCAGTAACCCATAATTCCACAGGTTACGACGTGTATTTTTACGGCCAACCACATTTTGTAGTCAGCCAGCTCTTTGGAGCTTCAGCTTTTGAAAAAGCGCTTTGTTGTGCGTTCGCAATACCACAGATTAAACGCCTGAAATAAAAATAAAACCCCAACAGAAGAGTGTTTCTGGATATTTTTGAGACTGTCGTTTCTTTCTGGATGGTAAATGTGTGCATTTCCCCTGAAACTGGCAGGCAGGTGCAGAATAAAAACAGCTCAGTCGTGATTTGTGAGCAGCAGTATCTGCACACAGTTGAGGTAGTGAACATAAATCACCAAAATTAGATGATAGACAGACAGCGTTTCCTGGAGACCAGGCCAGATGACGGTCTCCTTGCCTCCTTGCTTGTAAAATCTTTATCACTTTAAGACAGAAATGAAATGTATCATTTCCTCTTCTGGTGCAGTTTTCTTGTCAATTTTCTCCCGAAGACACATAAAAAGATTTTAATTTTGTGGACAATTAAAGGATCTGTCTGATTAAAAGCACCTCAAATAAAATAAACAATTTATTTTCTGGAGACTCATAGTCTAAATGTGCTATTTGTCTGGGAACTTCACAGGGGTTCATAAATGGTAGAGAAACGTGAACATTTATTTTCACACATTTCAGTGTGAGAAGTTGTTGTGTATGGTAATTGACAGGAGCTTTTTGGATGAAAGGCCTGGATTAAATTAGTAAGGGATTTGGAACTATGAGCTTCAGATGAAACACACATTAAACTGAGAAAGAAAGAAACTTATATTTGCGGATATGAAAATTAAAGAAAAAAAAAAAGACTTCACAAATACTGGAACTTTAAATTGATTTTTTTTTACAAGGTAATGGCAATATCTCAAGTTGAGTGAAAATGTGATTAATTTCAATTCCATTTTAATTCTCGGAGGAGAATTCTGGAGTGGATCCAACTGGAATTCAGACTTTATCTAATTTCTGAAACTGATGAAAATAATCTTTCAAATAGATTAATCAAAAAATAAATACAGTAAATAACCGATTAATAATGGATCCCCAAAATATTAGTGGTGGCTTCAGGGTATGAATAAGCGCACCATTTGTGCTTAACTATGACTTACTAACAAACAGAGGGAGAGGGGGAGAGAGTCAGAGAGAGAGAGAGAGAGAGAGAGATAAAACACCGCTATCTTCCTTTTATCTCTTGCGATTAGTCATGGGCACATCAATCTTATGTAATCTGCGAGCTTGTGCCACTGAAGCCCACAACCAGATGTTAAGAGTCACCCACAAAGGCGCCACGAGGGTTCGAATGCATTTCACAGAAGCAAAATAACAACCCATTTTCTCCAGCCGAGTGCCACGGAGTTGCAGTCTAATTCAGGCTGGGGCCGGTAAGCATCATCACTCTAAATGGATTGTCTCTAGTTCCACTCATCTAAAGCCAAGTACTGAGAAATTTTATCTCTGACACAGCATAGCCAGATGCCTAGAATTTATATATATATCCCAGATACAAAATCTCCAGGGTTTTAAATCCCCCAGTGCCTTTCTTTAAAAGTCCCCAATCATTAGCTCCTGTGAAGTTTTACTCAGAAATTTTCGTAATTAATTTGTCCAAACTGGCCACCCTGCAGACATATGTTATGGTGGTATTTTGTTGGATCAGTAGCACTTACTCAAGAGTGAAACACAGCTTCCCCCTCCACTAATGCTATGTTGTGTAAGCATGTTCCCGCAAACAGACAGAAAAATGTTTTACAAATGAAACAAACCTCCTGGCTGAACAGCAGCAGCAGAGAAACAGCTCTGTCAAACGGTAGCATTGAGCATCTTCCTTGCTGTTGTGATACGTGTGGTTGGTTCTTAACAGTGTCTATCACTGACGGCTGTGATAAAATGAAAATAGCAAACCTGCGGTATCAGGAGAGACCCCAGAAGCCGTTTCCAGCCAGCAAAAAAACCCTCCTACAACCAGGTTTAAATCTGAGCAAAACCTCTCTGTCAGTCGCCCTACATTCCACTCCATGCAAGACCGTCTGGAGAGGAAAACAGAAGAGGAGAAGACAGGAGATAAAAATGACTGCACAAATATAGCAGGATGCAAAAGGCAATGCAAGGATGAATATTTAAAGAGGAAATCTCAAAAACAAGCAAGCAGCGGGAATCTGCCAGTCAAAAAAGGGCACCTCTAGAAACATTTATATAATAACACACATGTAACATGAAACATATACATATCACATCAAATACATGAAAAATAATGTGGTAATAAACAATAATATGTTTATTAAGCCTGTGTTTTCACATACTCCAACATCAGGTGTTGATTTTGTGCAATCAGGTAAATCACAACGGTTGGCAGGTATATTTCTCATTGTTTCCCATGCAAATCAATAAAATCTATACAATCAAAATAAGTCGTGTCACTGTAATTTCGCGACACTCTTCGCAGTTAAAGGTTCATTTCATTACCAAAAATAAGAGTGAATTTGAGAATCACTTGGTATTATGCCTACCAGTGAAGATGAATTTCTGACTGCCAAAACTTGAAAGGCTTAGACAAGCACTGTGGTACTGGCTTATTAATCCTCTACCAACAGACCTTTACAGAAAACCTTTTATACAGTTAGTGAACTGCTGCGAGTGGCACACAATAATCCTCTTTTGCAGCGTTTATGTAGGCTGACTGACAAAAGCAGTGTCATCTCGAGAGAAGGAGGAAGGCCGGTCCTCATCCCGGCTGGCTGCGTCCGCCCTTTTACACCTGGGAAAGGCTGACACATCGCATTTATATAGCCGGGTTATTTTATATACTGACTGTAGCGATGTACGCTGTTAAAAGATACTGCTAAAACGCTTCAACGGCTCCAAAAGTGGAGCTTCAACAGCAAACAACCTCTGTCTGTCGCTCTTGCTCTCCAAACACTGCTTATCAGGTTATAAACACAGAACTCTGTCTGAAATGCCAGCATCGGTGCATGTAACCCATGCTGTAACTGCCAACGGAAGAAATAATCTTGACTATAAAGCATACGCCGATCTCAGCCACCATCTTTAAAAAAAACAACCGCCCTGATTGTTCGAACAATGAAACACTGAAAGCACCAATTTTCCCATTTTCAGTTTCCAGTTTCCAGTTCCCAGTTCACACTATTTTAAACACCACAATTGTGTTTGCAGTCCTCTCTGATTTTCACACCCAGCTTCGTCATTTCAGGGGCATACAGAAAACCATGCATGCTCCCCTGAAACATATAACAGAAATCCAAATGCCCTGCTATGCACTGCAAAATAAGCATTATCATAAGTTTATTGTTGAATCTGGTCTTGTTATACACAAAATGACAATTCATGTAAAAAAAGATACAAGCTAGCAGGGAACTGAGAATTTGTTTAAAATATGTTTATTTTCTGAATCCAGCAGTTTTAACAGCTAATGCTCGCATTTAATGTCCAGTACTCTGGATACTGAACACAAGTGCATTAACAGTGGAAATTGCTCACTTATCCACCATATACAATATATTTATTTGATTTAATCTGTAAATTATTATTGAAGATATCAATTAAATTGCCAAATTTGTTGATAGTCAGAGCAACCTGTTCGATCAGTTTTTATCACAACGTACTCACAACCATAGGTTCAACTACCTTAACAATGCATGTTACAGATATGGACAGTTTACAGTTTAGTGTTACAAGAGAAATTAATGAAAGAAAATATCAAACTACAGCCTGTTTCTCGCAAGTTAATCCAAAGACAACCAAGACCAAAGTTCAAAAACCAAAACACAGCAGAATACTCCAAAAAGCCAGAGATGAAAATGTAACAATGCCAGGTGACCTGTAAGATGTAGGTTCTAAGGCCCGGCACACTCCAAACACCAGATCCAGATGTTCAGACCCCAGGTGTCAACCCCTGAGGTCAACAGCCTGCAGATGTTAACCCAGCTGATGTTAACTACACAACTAAAGGTTTTTATTTCCATTCTATCTACAGCTTTCCTTTCCATTTAAGTTTAGTTTCAGTATAGTTTTAGGTTCAGTTTAGAGTTGCTGTCCATTTATAGTTTAGTTTGGACATCCAATTCTATTTAGTGCTATCATTTGTTTCAGTTTTGATTTAGTTTTTTGAAGAAAAGAAAAAACCCTGATATTCTGTGCCCATGCAAAACGTGAAGGTCTCAACACATTTAACATGTATGGATTTTACTGATACCAAACTAAATTTATGAAAATGTTTGCTGTTGAATACCTCAACAAAAATGGAAGTTTACTTTTGCATCGAACAACAGAGGCACTATTTCTGGACAAATAATTGTAAAATTCAGTCAGTAGTAATCTCCACCTTCAGGCAAAATGTTTTCCATCTGACAAAACCAAACCATTGATCTTCTCTTGAAACTGGAACTGCTTCTAAAAATGTAAATTCCAATGGGCGGGCCTCAACAACCATTTTCTACATAGACATTAAAGCTTTCAAATGATGATATCAATTAAATGTCACAGATTGCATGCAAACTTAAATTCAAAAGGGAAAACATAATTCTTGTGGCATGCTGTGGCCATGCTGGGCCCCTGACCCCTAATAGTTCTGGTAATAAGACAGGAGAGAAGACTCCAGGACACCTTTAGATTTATATAAAGAGATAAGACCCATAATGTGACTTTTAGTTGCTTAAATAAATTCCTTCTGATGTTTGTTGGGGGTTGGGGGGGGGGGGGGACAGACAGCGTTCCTATGCCAGGTCAAACAGAGAGCAGGCCACATAATTACACTGTGATATTACAGTGCGAGGACTATGAGCAAGTTTGCCCGATCAAATTATATTGTCTCTCTCTCAATGACAATAAGGATCTCTATTGCAGATTGGGACATTGGGCAGTTGTTTCTGAGGTAATGCACTGATTTGAAAAACCATTAATATTTACAAAAATGTTTACAACAAGAGTTTCTTTACACAGTGTGCAACTAAACTTCTTTCATTTTACATCTTACCATATTGTTGCCTCAAGGCTTATATGAAACAACACACAGGCTCTGGTCTTTTTTTAGCACTTCTGCTGTGCGTGATTAAGAAGAGTACAAGCCTTTGGTGAAGGGTTCAACTCCAGGCATTAATGGAAAAATGCTTTAGTCTCATTCAATAGCAGGAGCTGTCAGGAGACAAACCAGCTCACAGAAAAGGATCAGTAAAGAATTTGCCCCGAGAATTTGTCTGAGAGCCTTCCTCTCAGGAAACATTCCTTGAAAGGAATCTGATCCATGATGGGGGGGTGGGGGGGGGGGGGTTGTCACCTTCTGATGTTAATGATCAAGCAAGATTTTTTTTTTTATGCAACTCCAAAGCAGACCAGCTGTTGAAACACAGGGTATGTACTGAGAAGGCTCTGCAGCAAGATGTGGCTCGAGTGTTGCACAAAGCCATTATTAGCCTCGTTTTATGAAGCAGACATCTTACACCGCCTCGCTGCTTCTTTTCAGCTCAAAGTGTCCATTTAAAAACAAAGGAAGGTGCACAAAGGGAGTTTGAGAAGAAAACTGGCCTCGTAAATCCAGATGGATTATGACTGCATCATCAAAGGGCAAGCACCTGTTAGCAACAGCGGCATTACAGGGGTATTACAATTACATGATCATTATTTATTCATTTATTTATTTGAATGTAAAATGAAGAGAGCTCACATTTATATTTTAATGCGATTTTATTTTTTTCAAAATGTCACTAACCTGAACAAGGGAAACAGATTATAATTTATGATTATGTCAAGGTACATTTGATGTGCAGAATTCGAATGTACATTAACACATTTGGAGAAGATACAGTGAGACTGCTCATCAATGTGAACATATGAAGGGCTACCAGGGGCTCATCCAGTAAAGGCACTGTCCCAGTGTGTGGAGTGTGTGGTTGGGCCCTATGGTCTTATATCTGTTAAGGCACTGTTCCAATGTGGATGGGCCTCATGGTCTGATATCTGTTAAGGCAGTGTTCCAGTGTGTGGATGAGCCCCACATTCTGGTATCTTTGAAGGCACTGTTCCAGTGTGTGAATGGGCCCCAAGGTCTAGTATCGGTTAAGGCACTGTTCCAGTGTGTGAATGGGCCCCAAGGTCTAGTATCGGTTAAGGCACTGTTCCAATGTGTGGATGGGCCCCACGGCCTGATATCCAATCTGAAGCTTAGCCAGTGTTGACTGTAGCCATCAGCCCCTCAGGGCAACGAATTGGCTAGAGTCACCCAGGAAGAGAGGGATTCACTTGGCCAGTATCACTGCTCACCAGCAACCCCTGCTGGTCAACTGCTCTCTGTTATCTCAAATTACACTGGAAAGTAGCAATGTAACAGCACATGTTTTTTTTTTTTAGGAGAAGGCACACTTGTTTATGTCCTCCATTACTGGTAGAGGAATGAAATTGCAGCTGGTAGATACGATTGTGTTCCAAAGTGGGGAAAATGAGAGGGGAACGGATTAAAAAGAGGGTGAACAGATGAACAGACACCCTTCGAATCACAGATTCCCTTCACAGACGCCCTCAATCTGCACTCAAAATGAAACCTCTCGCTTTCTTTAAAATTTATATTTGAAGACCAGTGGAGGCAAACCGAAGACTAGCAAATGACAGTAAAGAATTTATAAAAATGGTAATTCAGATGATAAATATCATTCACAGCACGGCCTGTTCTCATATGGAAAGGGAATACGTATAAAACTGCTTCCTCTGGGCTGTCCAGCATTTGAAACAAGACAGTGATTTATGAAATGTTACAGCTCTTATGAAGTAATAGGGTGATTTATGAAATTCTGAGGTGATTTATGCAGAACCATTGTCCATAGCAGGACATAGGCAGACGAGTGCACATAGTGTGTTAGTGCGCATTTACTTTGGAAGATTATATTAAGCCTGTGACTTGTGAAAGGTGATGTAGGCTGTAGTCTGTTTGGGTATTCCGTAGGGTTGTGGGGCCAAGATTTATAACCAGCTCACCTGCTTGCTTGATTAGGCAGTGATCATGTTCTTAGAGAAACTGTGTTTATAAATAACACTCAAAGCTACACGCCAACATATGCCACTAAAAATTTACATTTGTACTGCTAAATTCAAAGTACAATATTCAAATGCTTTTCAACATTCCAAATTCCAAGAATTTTTTTAAGTCTCGTAGCATAACAGGTGAGTCAGGGGCTGGTGGTGTGTCATTCGATTAGTTCTTTTAGAACAAATTTTTTTCGGTGAACAAAATGTACTGACTCACTTCCATGTAAAGATTTGTTCATTCGGCTAAGCTCTCAGTAGTGTTAATTGCAAACTTGCCATTTGTTGAAGCTGCAGATACTCCTATTTAACCATTTTCACCATTGGGCTTTGTAGTAGCAATTAGCCAATGGCTGCATTGATCTGCTAGAGTGGGGCATGCACTCCAAACCCCTCCCTTCTGTGTGATCAAAGGCAACAGTTCCTAAATTGAAAGCAGCGGCAACAATGAAGAACAAATACATGAGGAACCAGGTCCACAATGAGATACACAGTTGCTGGAGCCCTACCACTCTCCCTCACCCAAAGGTCTTTGCATTGCAATGACAAACACTTGCCTGCCTAAAATGTGAATGAAAGAGTATGTTATCCGTATGCGTTTTTCGATGAATTCTGTACCAATAAAGCGATGCATTCATTAGATATTGTCCCACGTTGCAAAATATTATTCCCTTTTAATAAAATAGCCTATAGATTATATTGTTGTAATCAATCATTTGTTGATTGCAAACAATTTTGTAACTTGTGTCACCTAACTTGCGAACTTAATATTTTTAAATGCAGGCTAAATGCTGCACACACAAAAAAAAAAGCATAACAATGGTGTATGCTATTGTAGAAATTCACCTACAAACTACTGTGCTGGAGCGGAATCCCATGAAGCCGGTCTTTGTTTGTTTTTTTTTGTTCAATTCGTTCAAAGTTTGAATGACTGAAATGAACGAGATGAACTGATCAGCTGATTCTACTAAATTTAAGCATGATCAGAAATATAGTGACATGTAACACTCAATGTATACTCAGCATTTGTTCAGCACTTAGTACATATTTAGGATGTATGTATCATTTCCTCAGCACACGTTGTAGATTTAATCAGCAGATACTGTCAGCATTCTGTACAGGTAGGTTTCTATGGAAAAGCACTACCTTAACAGCCACATAACCTATGTAAAATTTACCCAAACACACACACACACACACACACACATTTGCCAGACTAACTCGAAACTCCAATATCTCTGCAAACTCGAGGATGGATGATGAATGTCCATTTTCTGCCAGTCATATTCATATCCAAAGTCATATTCTAATTTAAACCAGATTACGTTCCACTGCCTGATTAGTTTGTCATGTAGAGGTCAGTGGAAATTATATATGTGGATAATATCAAAATAATGAAGGCTCCGGCTATTATTAGGTTATAAATTAGTTTACATAATGTATTACAACATTGTCTTTTGACAGTGCAATTCAAAATATACGCTTACTCACACAGGCTGATTTAATTAAATTTGACCAAGCTGTGTTTACATAATATTGCTTTGGATCGGCCCCCCTATTAAACAATGTACCCGTCTTCTCAAAATGTTAGACATTGTGGAAATATTATACATCATGCGAAAATAGCTGATACCCTTGATCATAATTAAAGTATGATGAGCTCATATGACCACACAGTCTGGATGCAATACATCAGTCTGCTTAGCCGGGATGGAAGAGGGAACGAGGCAAGACAAGGACATTTGCCTCAAATGTGATATAAAATATAACTTAATTAAATAACTGCCCAGATGGACTGGCTCAGCACTGAAATATTCCAACTCGAGTTTTTCATATCTAAAAACATTCCAGGTATGGTTTCAACACACATTGTACTTTGCAGTTCGTGCAGAATTCAGTATTTGGCTTTTTCTTCAGTTTCCAAACATCTCCTTCCTCATTATCTGGCTCGTTCTGTTGTGTTGGTAAAGAGAAGAAAACATAGGTGTCTAATGTGAGTAGGCCAGAAACCTGTTGAACCTGCCTCTCCAAAAGAACCCAATTCTAGACAGCATACCTCTCCTTCAGAAGCAAACTCCTGCCTCTCCAAAAGAACCCAATTCTAGACAGCATACCTCTCCTTCAGAAGCGAACTCTCCAGCAGACCCCAGCCATCACGTTGAACCCTCACTGAATTTACACTCGCTGAAACGTATTATTTTCATATTTTGAGTAACTTTTATTTGCTGCGTCGAGCCATTTCTTTTCCTTTTAAAATTATAATTGTAATGTCGGAAATTCAGCGTCTCATTTTCCGCCTGTAATGGAGGGCCGTCCTTCGCCTGCCAGCCGCTTCTGTCCAGAGCATATACCCTCGCTTAATCCGAGCCCATTTCTGAAATAAGCCCTTGTCTTTTCACTTGGATTGATGGTTATGTGGAATAAATATTCATGCGTTCATTTGCATTTAGACATCAAGTTCTACATCAGAGAGCAGTTAGTTGCTGCACTGCTGGGGAGAGTTGTGTCTGCACAGGGACTGTGGGAGGAGTAGAACTAGCCATTGTTTAGGCTGGGGCAGGTCTGGGGGGGGGGGGGTGGGGAGGGATGGGGTGGAGGGGGGGTTGGCACGCATAGCCATGTCCCATGTGAGACATTGCGGTTTTATCTCATGGCAGCGCATTCACCCTGAACTGCAAATATCTATAAATACCGAACGCTGTAAAACGAGGAAGGTTCCGGAAGAAGAGGGCGACTGAGAAACAAACGAAGTGGTGATTCTGAATAAGTGCGTAGGTGGAGCTGCATCTTGAGTTAATCCCCCCAAAGGTCTGTCCTGACCCCAGGTGAGCAGGTCTGCAGAAAGGCTGACTCCCACACTGGGGCTGCTGAGGACAAATATAAAATTCTGCCGTTTTTAGAAAATGTATTATTTATATATTTTCAGGTCTCAGGGAAAAATAGAAAATTTAGAGTGTGCTAGAGACGTTTGGGTCTGTTATTAGCATTCTGTCCTGCGGACTGTACCCCAATCTCCCTGGAAACAGCCACAAAAAACAGCATAGTGTTGGTCTATTCCTCTTTCCCTGGCCTCTGAAACAGCATAGTGTTGGTATATTAAAGAAAGAAGACATGCAACATTAATGAATCTGTTCAGAAAGGTCATAGGTGAACATGGACAAACTATCTGACCTTTGACCTCAGATCTCTCTCCTTTGTCTTGTGGTTTTTCTGGTCTGGATGAAGCAAAAATGCTAAAGTACTTCTCATGTCATTTCCTGAATAAATTCACAGCACTTTGAGTAGATTTTATGCTTTTACAAGAGAGAGGTGAAGGTCTCTGTCTATATCAGTGAGGAGAGTTTTTACATCTGACACCTCTGATCAAAGAAGTGCTTTTATTTGTTTCATTGCTTAATGTGGAATCATCCATCTGACCTACTGTATGCCCTCAAATCAGAACCCACATAAGGAATTAGCTGTTCACCTTTCCAGTTGGCATTTCTTCCTGTCATATTATATGAAGTCAGAGCAATTATGAAAGACAGGTCTGCAAACAGCCTCCAGGCTATATTTAGCTGTTTATGCACTCGGTTTAGCATGCAATATCAGACAATCTTCTGTTTACTGATTCCCTTTACCTCAAGTGAGACAGGGCTGCATGCATTAGCAATCACAACCAAACTGAAGAGAGGAGTCAATGATGTTCCACGCACTCTCAAGCCAGAACCCAGCAGAGTAAAGAACAACTTCTCAGGGCGTCGAGAGGTTTCTGAGGTGGAGAAGATTACAGGTAAGACAGAAGTTTCCAGAAAAGCCTCCTTCAAACCCATAATTTAATCCTCATCCCCCCCCCCCCCCCCACTTCAGAAATCAACTTTCTCACACACAGTACGTGACCATTCAGGCCTCAAATTGAGCAGGGTAGTGGATGGCAATGAAAACCCGCAAACACACTGGACCCCCCGAATCCTGTACACTCTACAAACTGACTAAAGCAACTACGAAACCAAATATTTACAGACTGGTTAGAATGATAATAATTACAATTGAATGAGCATGTATATAGCAAACAAGCTGAGATATGCAATTGCGTGCTTTAGTCAAACATGGTGACAGATGGATTCTTAACTGGTGGGTATTGACCTTAATTGGAGTTATATGGTAATTACAGTCACGTTGCTCACACGTCTCATAATTCATGGCAGCCATGTTGCTTATGGTGTCCATGTTCCTGCAGACAAAGCGGAAGAATGAATATGAAACGTGGCAGAGCAGAGATTATTCATAACAAGGTGTTCGAATCAGTTATGTGGATAATGAGGGCTAGCGATGCTCTGCTCTCAGCTGATTGCCTTCTTCAGTGTCTTGAGGCATCTAACACGTTCTGTGCAATTTCACTCGAAAATGGAAGAGTGATTGTATAGATCCAGGTGTGCAAATGTGTCTTGGCCTCAGCCTCTGTTAACCTGCGAGGTTTAGTGTTTTTTTTTCTTGCGAACCCATGTGGAGCTTATTGTTGTTTTTTTTCCCAAAGTGGCAGAGAGCAGGAGAAATGATGCGAAGGCAGGGCGTGCTTGAACCTGAACGTTTCCCCGGCAAGTTTTTTTATTATTTTATTTATTTATTTTAGTAATTTGAACATTGTTAAAATGATTTCTGGCGCTTTCGCTTTCCGCCGAGGTGTGAAATCATTTTGACACATTAATGAGACCTGCCTGAGGGTCAGAACACGTCCCGTTTGCTGCTGCCGAGTTGTTTGGGGGCTGGATGAAGTGCTGATGCTAACGCTGCTTCAATTTCTGGTTTTAACTGCTCGCGTAATTAGCAATCCAACAAAGAACCTCGGTACTGCTCAATCAGTGTAATACGATAAGCACATACGGACCCAATATGACACACGAAAGCTTTATTAGCGCCGTCTGACTGTCTGAAAATGCAGTTCTCTGCTTTCCGTTTTAATCCGTTCCGTTACGTTAGTCAGCCCTGGAGCCCAGGTGTAGTGAAAGCTTAATGTTTGCGCCGCTAACAACTCCAACGTGTCTCGTCAAAGAGAAACGGGCGAATGAGCAAGATACGCAGTTCCGCACTTCCGCACTTGTTCGGTTTCGGGAAAAGTCAATGCTGAAAGAGCTCACATTGGGACCAAATGTATTTTGTCAGAGTAAAATGTACTCTATCATAGTTGATTTTTTTATTCCATAGACAAGAAGTATATGCGACCATAGAGCCCGGTGAACAGGGAAAATAATAGAGAGTTTAATAAATTGTTTGTTAAACTCTTAACTTTATTTCAGTGTTCTACTCTATGCGTACTGTACAGAAGATTATTTGAAGAATATGTGCTGGCCTGGCTCTAGATTCTCAAACCGTGCCTCGTGACTCAGGACAATGACCTTCAGACCGAGAGAAGGTCATGAGTGGGAGTTGTTGTGAAGAGCCCTGTCAGGTAAGTTCCGTCTGCCAGAGCCCCTCCTCTGGGGAGGTGAAACAGGTGTGGGATGTTTTGGCTCTGCCTGGGATGTGATTGACGCGCGAAGGAGCCCGCCCTGCTCTCATTAGCATGCTCTAATTAGGAAGAGCCGTCAGACAGCCGGAAGGCTCAGCTGCAGCCAGGGCACAGTTTACCTGAAAGTGACACGGAGAAAACGGGCACCAGCGGGGTGTGTGGGTTTTTGGATGAAGTGGGGGGTGGAGGTAGGGGGTGGGGGGCGGGGGGGGATTAGAATATTAATTGAAGGAGTCCTTCACCAGCCCCTGTCTGCAGGGCCAGCAGGAGGGACGGATGATTCCGGAAGGAGAGAGGGAACAGGGACGTCATCGCTCTGCGCTGCTGATGCCACCGCCGCTCTCGCTCACCTGGAAGGGTGTCGCAGCACTGGGCTGTCAATCAAAGCACAATGTGCGCATTTACTGGAGAGGAATCCTTTGTCTGTGTGTGTGTGTGTGTATGTGTGTGTGTGTGTGGGTGGTGTTTGTGTGACAGGACACAGTGATACAGCATACAGCTCACTGATATAGAAGTTCTGACATCCATAAGATCTGACAAGTGAGTGGATGAGACAATGGCTGTGATTGATCAGATATACTGCAAGCTCTGTGATAGCCTAAGGCCCACAGCTGCTGTGATTATTCAGAGTCACTGAGAGGTGAGATCCAGAGTAGCTGTGATTGGTCAGCTGAAATGTGAGCTCTACAATGGCTGTGATTGGTCAGATCTAATGTGAGCTCTACATTTGTTGTGATTGGTCAGATCTAACGCACAGTAAGCTCCACACTGGCTGTGATAGGTCGGATCCATTTTAAGTTCCACAGCGGCTGATCAGTCAGATCCTGACCCCGCAGGGAACTGCAAGTATAGTCACTCAAACCCTCAGTCAGAAAGTAAAGATCGCACGCTCGAGCGTTTCCACGGAGACCACCTATCCACCCCGTATACAGCGTGCCCTTTCCCTTCCTAGTTTTATTTTTCTTAAGGCACATGTGAAACTTTCCCCCCCCCCAATAACAATGCAAACAATAACTCCATCATCTGCAAGCTTTATGTCTGGGGGCAGATCAATAGGGGGGTCGGGCAGCTAAAAGAGGGCGGGGTTGCCATTCAGCAGAGGAAACCGCACAATGAGAGGAGTCACAATCGATGTGTGTGGGATGGCAGCGTGAGGATTTCACAGCTGATAGACAGCGCTGGAAAACAGAGAGCGTTTGCACCCCCACATAGCCATGACCCGACGCTCCGTGTTTTTGTGCCTCATCCTTTCCAGCCGAGATATCATCCTTTCCTAGAACATTAGAATACATAAGAGTACATGCTGAGGAGAACGGACCGCTCCGCCCACGTAGAACATAAGAACACATAACGAGACGAAAAGGCAATTCAAAGCCATCTAGAACACAAAGAACGCATGATGTTAAGGACAGGCCATTCAGCCCATCTGTTTACGTAAATACAGACTAGAGAGTATCCAGCTCTACATCAAGCCCGGACCTGAGCACTCTGAGTGTTTGCACCTCTGTTACATGACCTGGCAAACCGTGCCACATGTCGACAACTTTGTGAATGTTAATTTCTCGACGCTGATATCAGTGTGGAATTCACTTTCAATTGCCACCCGCGCAATTGTTCTGCTGACAAAATTCCACGCCTCCTTCTCCTTCGGAAAATGCCGTCGAGGAGCGAGCCGTTCAAGAACTCGCACCGCGCGCCGTCTGTTAATGTTTAATGTGGATTTTAATGCACTTCAAGTGTTTAATCTCGGTCTCTGATACTGCCATGGCAACGCGGACGGCTCGCAGCGTCTCGCAGAATTCGTTCGGTTAAATTGCGCGTGTCTTCGTCGTTTCCGCGTGTCTGCGGGGCGGCGGCCTCATTGTCCTCCCCGGAGCCATGAAGCCGGGTCTCTCCGTACACGTCCGTCTCTTCGCCCGTCGCGGAGGCCGCGCCATAAACGGAATGTCCCGGAATGGCGGAACTGCAAACGACGCATTAATCGCTCGGCAAAATAAACACGGCCGTTCAGGCACCCGGGACCCTGGAGATGTACCTCCATTAGCCGCGCGGGCAATAACCTGAGAGTGCCACCTGTCTGAAGCCACATTTGAGGTGATTTTGTCTGTGATTTTCATTTTTGCCTGTTATTTTCCTATGTATCATGTTAACGATATGCAAACGAGGAGAGTGTGGGCGCCATAATGTTCGCCACGTGCATTGCACAAAAGAACTAGACCTGATAATTATGGCGGTGGCGCTTTATGAATGAGGAAACAGGAAATGATGAGTCTGTCTCTCTGCAGACCCGTTGCCCGGGCTTACCAACAACCCTCTATTTCAGAAGGACGCAGGGTTACCAGGGTAACCATTGTGTCATCACACCATTACTGGGTTACCAGGGTTACCGTCACACAGCATCATACTTTTACCAAAGGATACCATCAGAGTATCAAGCCATTTCCATTTCTGAATCGCTGTTTAGCTGAATCCACAGACCAGTGGTTCTGTTCTGCTGATACAGCCTACAGTGGTTGTTGCTTTCTTGGCAGCAAAACCTGTTCTGGCTGCCAAACAACATGAAACTAAAAGTAAATGAAATTACATTATTCCTGTGACAACCAACACAAGTGGTCATTGAACATGATGGTCTGCTTGTTTAAATGCTACCCAGTCACACCAGTCAAACAGGACACTAGTATACAGACTCAGCTAAAATGGTGTGCTTCTTAGTAGCTTTTAAAGATGTCAGAATACAGATAACCACCAAATCTCTAAAAATAAAGCTTTCACTGTAGCCAATAGTTTCTTTAGATATATGCCTATCACACACCCTGTATGGTTTACCAGCATTATTTCACATACACCCAGCCATGCGGACGGTAAAAATAGTTATAGTACATTACGGATACTGTATCTTGCCACTATGCCATTATTAAGGAGTCCTTATGAATACATTATGTATGCATTATGAAGATGCAGTTAACTTTTTTTGATACAAGTTCATTGTAAAAGTTTCACTGAAGATAAATGATGTTTTCAAAGAGCAGGCCAAGTTGTCCTTGAAGCTGTCAATTCCTTAGGGCTACAGTGCTGTTATTTATCACTGTTTATGAGCAGAAGCTTTCACAGACTCCCTCTCTCCCTCTTGCTCTCTCTCTCTCTCTCTCTGCCTCTCTACCCCCTCTCTCTCTCTCTCACACACACACACACACCCACACACACATAGTCACACACACACTCACACACACACCCAAGGAAGAGTGCAAAGCCAGACAACGCAGCAAAAACCAGAGTAATTGGAATCAATAATTCATTTCACCTTATGAAACCATCTGGAACTTCTTCATACATTTTCAAGTTTGAATCCACTATGGACTTCAGCAGCTGATTGTATTTTCCCCCAAACTAAAGGCCACAGCTAATCATGGAGAACTGTGCTCCTTTTAACATTCATTGCGAAATTATATTTCTTAAATAATATGAAGCATGTTGCCCCGGCAACTCATAAAGCGAGACCACATTTACTGACACAGTTTCTTATCACATCATTTCGGCCGCCATCAATCTTTGCTGAAAAATATTCTCTCCATTTTATGTTATAGTTAGAGTACAGTAAATCTCACTGTTTATCTCCAAAGCACTCGGTAAAGCTAAGATGGCCGTAGCTCACAGAGTGACCGAGCCCTGTCTTCTGCACAATGCTGAACTCGTGAACAATGTGGCTTAAACACAAAGAGAAAAAAAAACTCCTTTTCAATTTAAGGATTTAAATCTGGTATCACTATATTGTGATAGTTCATTGGCTGTCTTGAGCGATGATAGGAATAAAAAAAGGTAAAAATGTATTAACTACCACAAGTTATTACAGCACTAACAGACAGCAACAGATATTCTGCACAGGTCAAATACCTGGGAGACACTCTTTTCTTTATGTAGCAAATATTATTTCATGTTTTAGACCCCCCCCCCCCCACCCCCATATAATAATGCTTCCCAAATAATTGGCTGGCTAGTCCCATATCTACCCAAATAATGACATTCAGATGGACCTGATAGGTGGCAGTAGGCACAGGCCCAACAAGGCACTAGATAATTAGTTAATTACTGTGACTAACTGGTTGCCTGGAGACACGGTTGTCTGCAAAGATTGGGAAAACATTATGGATAAACAGATGCCTGTGTTCATCACAAGAGGGAAAACCAACACAAGACTTGAAGCAGTACACATACAGTACAGGGAGGTTCATCGATCAAATCCCTTAGTCTTTAATGCGGGGAGACCAAGGTCCCTACTCTCATCTACATGAATCAAGAACCAGCCACCTAGAGGACTTCTTTTGGTGTGTGAAGCAACAACAAAAATCTACTGTAGGCGTGGAGAACTTTAATGCATATTTTTGGAAAATGTTTTGGCTGATGCTCTTATGTAGAAAGAAAAACTTACAAAAAAAGCAATTAATTTGCCAAGAAAAACTTTACAAACTAAATAAACAGAAACTTTCATAATTCTGTTCGCAAACATCTCTACCAGCATTTGGGACATTAATATTTCATCCTGTTCTACCTCTGGTAAAATAATATGAAAGCGAAGGTGTTTTACTAGCTGTGGAAAGACAGCAGAAGACCATGTGGACCAGCATACTGTTCAGACAAAATGATCTCTACAGCTACAGCTAAACCAGATCAATGGGAAAGCCTGTTCCCTCCATGCTTTCATGAAGATTTAGGATCCATGGGACATTGCTGGAGTGGCCTTTAAATGCTACTCAGTTTTATTATTCTGGTCAAAAATGTGTATGGCCATCCATGTTCATTTCATCATGAAGGCTAGGGAAAATCTGCTATTTCAGTACTTTCATTCAGAACATTATCAAAATGTATTTGGCACGTCCTTTTTATTAGCTGCGACCGCAGCTCTATGGCTCTGTCTGTCGGTCGGTAGATTGGTCGGTCGATTGGTCCACAAAAGTGTTCCACCCCGTAGCGGCCACAGTTTTCGCCCCAGGAGGCTGAAATTCAATGCATATTGGTCATTGGTCATGACCGGAAGGTACAGCTGAGTAACTTTCAGGCTGATTGACCAAGAGGGGGCGTGGCGATAGGCGTGGCCCACAGAAAGGTGCATATCTCCCGAATGGATTCATAGATTTGCACAAGATTCTGTGGAAAGGTTGGTCATGAGCCAAAGGAGAGGTCACGTGTTTGTGTGAGGGTGTGTGCGTGGATGCATGCACACATAGATGCATGCGCGTGTGCGGTCGCAGCTATTGCGGATTCGCGCTTGTTTGTGACTGAAGGACAACTGTTAAGGGATGTTGTCACTACGTTTGTATACAACATGTCTGAAGTGTTTCATTTTGTTTTGTTTTTTTTTACTTGCTCAGGTCAAGGTTCTCATCATAACTTCATCTCAAAACCAAATGACAGTCTAACCAATACGTTGCCCCAATACTCCTTACATGTTAGCGTGAGGTAGGATAGTGACAGTAGTGATTGTACACGCTGGGGCAGGGCCAGTACACTTAGAGTCTAAACCGCAGGGTTTAACGGCCCCCTGAGCTCTCCCTCCCCTCGCAGGGAAGAGCAGCCGATCCCAGAGTGAGATTAATGCCTTGGCTGGAGAGCATGCAGGTGAAAGCAGCCAATCCCAGAGTGAGATTAATGTGTTGGTCTGAGAGCACCGTTTCACAGATCCCTTCCTGCAGAGTTTAAAAGGTGTTAGCGACAGCAGGCACACGTGTTAAACAATCTGTTGCCGCTGGCTCCTATCCCAAACTACCTGCTGCTGCCACGTAACAGCGAACACAAAACACTAATCCTTTCACAACAATGGAGCATGTGAACATGATTTACTCCTGTGAAATACATGCACAGGGACCTCATTCACAGCTTTGGACAGAAACAGACTGCAATTATGTGTCTGTGATCAGCTTGCGGTTCTGTGTTTTTGATTTTCTGCCTGTCATTTTATCTGAGTCTGTGGTCACCACACAGACCAGCTGTCCAATAGGGAGTACAGTACAGCCCAAGTGTTATATGCATAGCAGTGAATGATACACTTGCAATATCAGGGCATGAACTAGCAATGGTGACTGTGCCTGTTACTATAGCAGAATATATGCATGTTATTGTACCAGAATCTCTGTGCGTTATAAGAGCTGAATATCTGCCTGTTACTAGGGCAGAATGCCTGTGTGTTTTTAGAGCAGAATCTCTGTGCTATTAGAGCAGAATCTGTTTGTGTAATTTGAGCTGAATTTCTGTGTTATTAGAGCAGAATTTCTGTGTTATTAGAGCAGAATCTCTGTGTTATTAGAGCAGAATTTCTGTGTTATTAGAGCAGAATCTCTGTGTTATTAGAGCAGAATCTCTGTGTGTTGCCAGAGCCGAATCTGCGTCGAGAGTGTCCTTTTGTCAGGCAGGATGTGCATCATCATCATCATCACCATTATCTCCATTCCCACCATCAACATCATCATCATCTCACACAAAGAATACATGCTCTCAAGTGTTCCAAGAGAGGGGGTAGGGGGTTGGGAGGAAGCAGGAAGGAAGGGAGTGATGGAAAGGAATACAGAGAGTGTGAGAAAGAGAGAATAGAAGAAGAAGAGAAGGGTGGAATAAAAAAGAAGAAGAAGGACAGGAAGGATAAAGGGAAATGGTGAAAAATATAGAGTAAAGAGACAGAGACTAAGAGAGGGGTTAGAGAGAAAGGTGAAGGAAGAAAGACAGAGAGATAGAGGAGAGAGAGAGAGAGAGAGCGAGAGGAGAGAGAGACACGGGGGGGGGGGGTGGAGATCCGCTTGTCATGCGTGATATGGAGTAATCTGGGGAGACGCTCAGGAATTCACATCCGATCCAGTTCCGCATGCATCAAAGCCGCAGTCACATATATCAGGAAAAATGCATCCATGAGACCACAGGATTAATTCCACCGGCCATATTTCATTCTGTACGTGCCATCGTTCATGAGAGTTTGTCAGCGATGAAAATGGGAAGATAGGACTGATGGTGCTGATTTGCGGAGCGTTACAGAAGCCTGCAGCCAAGCTAAAGAGAATTGTTCACATGCAGTGGTGACACAACCTTTTTGACTTAACTCATACGCCATTTCTTTTTATGCTTTATTATGTTATATATCGTATATGATTCATTATTTTGTGTTTAAGTTCTAGTCCATCTGCTGTCGATACCAGTACACCAGAACAAATTCCTGCAACGTGAAAATGCACTTGGCAAAAAAAATTGATTCTATTATAATGTCAATGTGTGCTGCATGCTGGAACAGAGCCATAAGGCTATGGAGCGCACACGCGCACGTACGCATGCATGCATGCTTGTACACACGCGCATACGCACACACGCACACGCAGTGTCTCTCAGGCAGTTGGCGTAGCAGCAGTTTGCCTCGCCCATGCACAAATTGCTACAGTAGTATTGTTAGGCTCACTACGGGGAATGATTCACGAGCCTGTTCCTGTGGCGATAAGGCCTCTTTATCTCAAAGTTTTAAAACACTGGACCCTCAGCAGGCTCAGTCTGTTTACTCACGATTCATGATGTAACGGCGCCTTGGAGACAAGCTGCCGTGCGACTGCGGGGGGAAGTGCAACGGCGGTGTGGAGAAGAGCTGTGCATTGTGGGGGAAGTGTAACGGCGGTGTGCAGAAGAGCTGTGCACTGCGGGGGGAAGTGTAACGGCGGTGTGTAGAAGAGCTGCACACTGTGGGGGAAGTGTAACGGCGGTGTGGAGAAGAGCTTTGGACATAGACTGTGGGGGAAGCATAACTATGTGGGTATTATTGTCTCAAAAATAAATAAATAAATGTAGCTGATCCACAAACAAATGCAGCCAATCCACAAATAAATGCAGCTGGTTCACACTTGTGCATTGCCCATGGCTTGCATTTATTTGTGGATTTTGAGACAATCCTCATGGTTTGGTTTACTAAAAAATCCGCAAATATTATTTTTCACTGAGCCTAGTCCAGCCATTCCGATTGTAAGATATCCTTTTGCTAACGCCCACAGTATAATGACCAATTGCAGCACGTATGTAGTTCAGGAGTGACAAGACAACCCCTTGGTTGAGAAGACTGCCATAATGGCTAGGTTTCTAATCAATGAATGAAGCCTTCAAATCTTGAACCAATGTGAAACCACATCTTCTTATATTTGTACTATCCCATTAGAAAAATGCTGTAAATTATGGTCAAAATGGCCACCCACTAATTCAAAGCATAACTATTGACAGGACTAGTGTCATTATAGTCAGCATGCCCATAAAGACTTGCTTGCAACACAAACTATATATATATATATATATATGCAGTATAACTGGAATTGTTTGCTGTACTCTAAACAGTAGACAGATTTATGGCAAAGTTGGACAGCTTTTCCATGACCATAGGTTTCATAATAAGCACAGGCAAAGTTTCAGGCAACCATACTGTAGAAGGTTCCTAAAGTACCCCATTACAGCCAGACATTTCAGCTCAGCTGTTAGCTGAATATCACATTAAAATCTGAAGTGTCATTTTGTGCCAGAAAAAATGATTTTTTTAATGTTTACTGTTCTTTATTTGGTTTATTTAATGGCTTTTACATAATTTAAAAGTGTATTTAATATCCCTCCGTCCAATTTATGCTGTATATATAGGCTATGTATCATGTGTTTGATTTTGGATATGGTCTTTGTGCTTTTATTTTCTTTTTACGATGTGCAGACAAACTTATTTTCCCCCGTAGAGGTAGTAAAATGAAATTGAATTATTTTGAATTTAAATAAATTTTTGTTGGCAGTGAAAGCTTCATGTTCAATTTCAAATATTTTTTTTTCTGATAAACAACCAGCCATCACCTGTCTGTGGGTGTGAAATGGCATTATGGGAAAGTAGAGCAGGCGACAAGACGCCTACAGTCTTATGAGCTGCCATGCCGGCTGTCTGCTGCAGCTCCCATCGTCCAAACCGCATAATTAAAATTATGCTTATTTTCATTACAAATCTCCCGGATAAAAACCTCTCATGCTCGTGCCTCCCATTTTTTTTTTCTGCGTGTCGCTTATGAAAACCTGTTTTGTCTTCCTGCGGATCCTGAGGGAGCCTCAGAACCAATCATGAGCGGACAGCTGTCGCACCTGAAAGCGGCTAGAGGCTAATTAACATATCAGCGACCCTACAGATCGCTTCCTCATAGGTCAGGCTTCAGTGGCAATCTCTCTTTTAAATTCCCACAGACCCCAACGGAGCCTGGTGTGTCCTGATGAAAATAATCATCACAAAAGAACATCTGTGCACTGTCTGCGATGGTGTCTGAGTGGTCATGGTCATCAAGGACAAAGAAGGAAGTGTTGTAGAAGAGATGTAGTGAACAGGGTGGCAAAGTGGGGGTGGGGGGGTGGGAGCAGAATGGCTAAACATTCATCAGTTTTGTTGTGCGCGAGCTTGGACCATTTTATTTCTCAGCTGAGAAAAACAATCAAAAATCTATTACAGAACATTGTTTTCACCTCAGAATCATGGCATTCCCTGACAGAATGTGGAGGCAATCAAATCGACAAAGTGAGCGAATGGATTGGGTGAAAGGAAGCTGGAGAGATGACTGAATGTGTACAGTACAGTGCAGTTCCGGTGGGTGCAGCTCAGGAACTAAGACCCTGACCAGGCTGCTCAAGACCTTACAGTACTGTGAACCTGACCAGACTGCTCATAATCTTACAGTACTGTGAGCCTGACCAGGCTGCTCATAACCTTACAGTACTGTGAGCCTGACCAGGCTGCTCATAACCTTATGATACTGTGAGCCTGACTAGGCTGCTCATAACCTTATGGTACTGTGAGCCTGACCAGGCTGCTCATAACCTTACGGTACTGTAAGCCTGACCAGGCTGCTCATAGCCTTACAGTACTATGAGCATGACCAGGCTGCTCATAGCCTTATGATACTGTGAGCCTGACTAGGCTGCTCATAACCTTACGGTACTGTAAGCCTGACCAGGCTGCTCATAGCCTTACAGTACTATGAGCATGACCAGGCTGCTCATAGCCTTACAGTAACCTGACCAGACTGCTCATAACCTTACAGTACTGTGAGCCTGACCAGGCTGTTCATAGCCTTACAGTTCTATAAGCGTGACCAGGCTGCTCATAACCTTACGGTACTGTGAGCCTGACCAGGCTGCTCATAACCTTACGGTGCTGTAAGTCCGACCAGGCTGCTCATAACCTTACAGTTCTATAAGCGTGACCAGGCTGCTCATAGCCTTACAGTACTATGAGCATGACCAGGCTGCTCATAGCCTTACAGTAACCTGACCAGACTGCTCATAACCTTACAGTACTGTGAGCCTGACCAGGCTGTTCATAGCCTTACAGTTCTATAAGCGTGACCAGGCTGCTCATAACCTTACGGTGCTGTAAGTCCGACCAGGCTGCTCATAACCTTACAGTTCTATAAGCGTGACCAGGCTGCTCATAACCTTACAGTACTATGAGCGTGACCAGGCTGCTCATAGCCTTACAGTAACCTGACCAGGCTGCTCATAGCCTTACAGTACTATGAGCCTGACCAGACTGCTAATGTCCTTACGGTACTATGAGCCTGACCAGGCTGCTCATAACCTTATGGTGTCATCAGCCTGGCCAGGTTGAACATAATCTTGCCGATAAAACTCAGTTAGGACCAATCAGATTTCAGGTTTCTCTGATTTATTTAATACTTGTATTCCCTTGCTGATTAATACAATAAAATTCCTTTTTTAAACAAGCAAATAAAGGGGTTTTTTTTGTATGGGAAATGCACATTCAACAAAGGGTATTATTTTGCTCTTTAACTGATTTCACTTTTCTCATTTTCCTGTTCATTCATCAGCTGAATGCGTGATCGAGGCTGATTACTTACATAAGCATGTTTTATTTAACCTTTGAATTGTGGGAACAAAGGTGTTATGATTTCATTTGAATTACATTAAAATGCAGCTGGGTCCACTGGGAGTATCTGCCTTTAAATAGGGACCCATTGTAAATCTGATTAATCTGCATGTCTGCTATGTGCCATTTTGTTTCACAAAATCAGCAATTTCCTAGTTGCACAGTACTAGTGGATCAAACATTGTACACCATAATTCATATGAATAACTTTTCACTGACCACAGCAAATTTGCAAAGTCATTCTGGACAAAAATAAGGCTCATGAAGATAAAGTCTTAACACTGTATGAATACATAATGATATGTGCATACAGTGCGGTCTGTATTTGGACAGTGACAATTTTTGTTGTTTTGGCAATGTACTCCAGCACAGTGGATTTAAAATGAAACAATGAAAATGAGGTTAAAATACAGACTGTCAGCGTTATTTTGAAGGTATGTAAATCCATATCGGTTGAACCGTGTAGGAATTACAGCTCGTTTTATACGTAGTCCCCCCCATTTTAGGGGACCAAAAGTATTTCGAAAAAATGAACATAATCTTAAATAAAGTCGTCATATTTAGTATTTGGTTGCAAATTCCATGCGTTTAATGACGGCCTCAAGTCTTTGAATGATAGTCATCACCTGATGCTGGGTATCTGCCCTAGTGATGTGCTGCCAGTCCTCTACTGTGGCCCTCTTCAGTTCCCGTTTGTTTTGGGGGATTTCTGCCTTCTGTAAGAAAAATGCATGTTCGATTGGATTCACGTCGAGTGATTGACTCAGTCAGTCAAAGATATTCCACGGTTTGGCCCTGAAATACCCTTTGGTTGCTTTAGAAGTATGTTTGGGGTCATTGTCCTGCTGCAAGGTGAAGTACTGTCAAATGAGTTCTGAGGCATTTGCTTGGATCTTCGTAGTTGTTTCTGCACACTTCAGAATTCATCCTGCTGCAGCAGTCAGCAGTCAAATCAATCAGACCAGTGAGCCTGTTTCAATAGCAGTCATACATGCCCAAGCCAGAACATTACCTCCACCATGTTTCACTGATGAGGTGGAATCCTTCAGGTCATGAGTAGTTCATTTCTTTCTTCTCACTTTCTTGTTGCCATAACTTTGGTACAGGTGAACACTCATCTCATCTGTTCATAAGACTTTGTTCCGGAACTTTTCTGTGTTTTTTTTTTTCTTTTTCTTTCAAATGTACAATTTAGCAAACTCTAACCTGCCCATTCTGTTCTTGAGGCTGTTCTTCATCTTGCAGTGAACTCTGAGGAGTTTTTGCTGGCATGGTCTTCTCTTTATGGTAGTCATTAACACATCAATCAACTGTTAATTATTTTGGGGCCCTAAAATGGGGGTACTATGTCTAAAAAGGGCTGCAATTCACCCAATATTGATGTAAAAACCCTCAAATTCAAGCTGGCAGTCTGTACTTTAGCCTCATATTGATTGTTTCATTTAAAATCCAATATGCTGGACTACAGAGCCAAAAAAAACATTGCGTTGCTGTCCAAATACTTGTGGACTGCACATATAGACAAACATATTTAATGTTGCGTTAACAGTCAAATATTAGTCTGACTGCACTGTTCTGCTTTCTTCACACGTTTACACCTTGCCAGTTTTCATCATATAAATAAAGAAACCTCCAACCAGCCCAAGTCTGATAGCAATATATTGTATCTGTGATGGAAGTTGGTTATTATTTACAGAGAGAGCGCTCGCTTAAGGACGCGAACTGTATAATGATCCGAGAGAGCCTGCCTGCTGACACCTTTGTTTTCACGTCAGGCAGAAGTCTTCTCGTTTTTGTCAGTCTTCAGCATTAATGAGGGGAATATCACACAATCCAAAAACAAGAAGAAAGATTTAGAATATACGGAGAGAAGCTGTCTGTCTCTCAGTTTTACAATGTGAATAAAAGAACAGTGTCAGACCTGCTTGCTTTTCAAAACCACTTGTTATTCAGTGTGATTTTATTTCCATTCTAGTTGTACTGAATTGTTTCTGATGTGTAATGGAATTGCAGACTGGAGTTCTATTAATATATTATTGAATAAATTCTCAGAACTTGGTGCACACAATGTAGCTTTATTCTTCTAATGATTTACTTTTGAATCTGATTTACTTAAGAATCTAAAATGTACAACTGCACAATCTTACCTCAGACATACAACAGCACTCTCAGCTGAAACATAAAACAGCAAAGATCAAGCTGGTTCCATCAGTTCTCATTTTATCTGAATGTTTTATTTAAATACAAATTTTATAGTAACAATCCCTCGAAGACAAAGGATAAACTCCAGTGCTGCACAGCTTTTATAGATGGTATTCATTTGAACATTGAAATGAAAGACAAAACAGCCTCACATACATCATTGTGACCAAGGCCAGATTAATGCAAGCACCCAATGTGCATGTGCCCTGGGGCCCGCAACAAATTGGGGCCCAACAAAACAAAAAAAAAATCAAAAATAAAATTTGTATTGGTTCGTCGTAAGGGAAGAGGATGGTTAGAAGTATCCAATCAATGAAGGCTTTACTGGCAGGTAGCAAGTGAGTGCAAGTGATCACCAGGATTGAATTATCCTTAACTTTCTCACCTAGCTTTGCATCAGATCAACCAAGGTCACAAGGGAGGCAGCCATCTTTCAAAATGTGCCTCCAATTTCTAGCTTTTTAAAGCTCAGTCACAAGATAGCAGGAGCGTAGAAGAGGATAAGGTACTGTCTCTGTTAGCCAAAGCACTGCTCCCACAACAGACCAAGAGCAGGCTAGCAGCAGCAGTAGTAGCAGTTGCATCACAGTCACATGCACATCAATGCTTGGCCTACCACTGGTAATGTCTCCATTATTGACTGGTGAAGAGGAGACACCAACACCAGCACAGGCACTGTTCATCAGACTAGAAAGTGCAAAACTTTTGCGGTTGAGGGAGAAAAGGGTGTGTCACTTCCTGGGTGCCACAAGTTTAAGGTAGAGACATTTAATGCAGCTAATGGATGCTAACAAACACATGTACAATCTCTTCTGCTTGGAGTCAGAATCAAACAGAGAAATACTTGATTGGACCAGTAAACTTTCCTCCACATATCCCCCTGACCCGGATATGAGGCTGGCCAACGAACAAATACATCTTTCATCAGCCCTGAAAAGGATGAATCACCATCCATCCAACATGAATGAAACAATGTTGGACGATGGCCTACTGTCTAGTTTTCCCCAATGTATATGTTCAACAGCTGTGAGAGAGAACTGACCAATGAGCTGGACTTTGATGACGCGGTGGACAATTCTGCAAGACAGAAGGCCAGAAACAAACCCATTTCTGAAGGGAAGAGACATCTCGGTTGTAGTAAGCCTGTTGTAGCAAGCTGGGCATTTCCTGTAAAGATGCACCCAGTTTCCTCCTGTGAACAATCCTGCTGTGACTGTGAGTTTCTATGGTTTCACGCTTCCTATTGTGACTGTGAGTATCTGGGTGTGTCCCATTATCCTTTCCTCTACTCCCCCACTACCACTCTTCTCCTACACAAAGTATGTGGAGAGAAAAAAGGGGAGGAGATGAGTGGAGGAAAGGAGAGAATGAGGAGGCGAGAAGACAATTGGGACAACTTAGTTGCTTCTCCGTCATCAAAGTTGACATTGATTATTGATTAAATGTCCCTATCATAATTGTTATATTTTGCTGAGACCTAATTCAATTCATATACTGTAGCTATACTGTGACAGGCTGCATTCTATTGTCAGTTCATTGCATCTCACATAGGCTAATTCAGAAACATTCCCATATATTAGAGAAAGGAAAATGTCACTACATATTATCTGAGTTATTGTTTCCCAATTTTAAGAGCACAAATTGAAAAACAATTATTTTCCACAGTAACATCTGAAATCAAATTTGTTGGTAATGAATACATTTGGTGGTCAGTTGAATAAATTCAATCATGCATATTCGCATACTGAAATAATGGTAGTTGCCATGCTTATTTAACCTCTCTTAAGAGTCATGTTCATTTAAGCAACTTTCATGTACAAGCAAATAAACAAACCTGCTTCCCCATCTTAAATTGCTGAATTTGTCTGTAGGATATGAGCCACAAAAACAAGCTGACATTCTGTTATCCACTGTAGGTAATCTAGCCTTCGGGTAGGACGCTGTGTGTGATAACCTACTGACCCACACACAAATTTGGCAAAATATCTTGTATAATTGGGGAAATTCTAGTTTGCCACCATCTCTGCTTTCTAAAGTTTGGACAGTGTCAGATTCTGTGGGATGGTCTTCCAATCTCTGTGGGTGTGAGCACAAAGATGTCTCCCAGAAATGTTAAAAGACATCCACAGTAGCACAACCCGATATATCCTTCGCCAGCAGGGAACCAAATCTGAAGCCGCCTTTTTTCATCTCCTCCAATACTGGGACACTGGAGGAAGGGAGTCCGCAAAGATCAATTTCTAGGGCACAAAGGAGACAAGCTGGGAGTGGAGGAAAGGAGGGTACATTTTTTGAGTACTGGGATGCACCCTCTTTGGTCTCCAGTTTCCCACTGTGACTGTAAGTTTCTATGGTCTCCAGTTTCCCACTGTGACTGACAGTTTTTTATGATCTCCAGTTTCCTACCATGACTGTAGGTTTCTATGGTCTCAAGTTTCCTACCGTGACTGTAGGTTTCTATGGTCTCCAGTTTCCTACTGTGAGTTCATTGATGAAAAATCATATGAAATTTGTCTTTCCACATTTAAATTTTGCATTTTCACAAGTAAATTAAAATATTCACATGTGAAAAGAAAATAGGTCACATGATGTCATGTGAAATTTGTATCTTCACATGCAAACAACATATATTCACACATGACTGGCTTTTTTCCACATATGAACCACAATTTATACATGCAAAAACAAAACAAGTGACATGAAATCATACAGTATGTGAAATTTGCATCTTCCACATGAATTCCACATTTTCACATGTGACTGACTTTTTCAAATGTGAACTACAATTTTCCCATGTGGAAACAAACTTGAAATGAATACCAAAGGTTACCTTTGCCATTCTCATCTTATAATTGTGATTATTTTGACAGTTTTCATGTGTACTCTTCACATGTTAGGTTAAAAAGGGTCTCTATGGTCCTGTTTCCTACTGCAACTGTGAGTCTTTATGGTCTTCTTCATCACTCACGCAGCTGGTTGAATCCTTTTTCCTCATTTGTTTCAAAGCACATGTTACCATTGCATTTATGAGAACAACACAAATGGGTCCACCAGGTCAATATTTCTGTTTGTTGCAAAGGGGAAAAATCTGCTCTGCTTTCCTAATGACTCGCATGGCTCGATGCGAACGGTTTCTCTCTTTGACCTGACATTGTTTGACATCTAATGTGGCCCGATGCCATCAATTCCCCTTCTGCATAAAACGGTGTTGATATTGTGCCAAAGACTCGAGAGGCAGGAGTGAAATATCAGTATTTTTTTCGGCCAGCATGAGGCAAACAATCAATATGTCACCAGGTGAAATGGAAAGTGTCTCTCTGTGGAGCAGAAAAGGCAGGATGAGCCCCGTGATTAAGGAGATGAGAGAGGCATACCTGCTGACATTAGCCTACTGCACTAAAATAATTACATTTACCCCAAACACCCCCACCCTCGACTTCATGCCATACAGATAATAAACACCTGACCATAAAATATATTTTGCAACACTTCAAAATATATGAGCAGTATACAGATTACTTCCACGTTCATGTATAGCAATATATTGTTTACTTGCTGTGAAATATATTTATCATTATATTTTCCACAAAGTCCCTGAGTTTATTAGCACAGTAACTATTCAGATAAATTAGACTGTATCCAGTCATTAAACAGAAATCTATAACCTTTTTTCCTTCTATATTTGCCACAAGAATAATGGCACACTCTGTGTTCGAGCACGTACTGCTCATTTACACAGGGGAAATAAAAGACCAAATTTGTTATTAAAGCCACTGCCAAAGATTCAGGTTCACCTGGAGAGGAGCCCAACGCTCAAACCCGCACTTCAACAGTTACAGGCACTCCTCCTCCCCCCCCTCCCCACCTTATCACCCACCCACCCTCCCTCCCTCCCTCCCTCCCTCCCTCCCACCCGATACCACATGCCTGTTCCTCTAGGCGCCGGCTTAATAAGACAACATTAAAGCGACATTAAAACGCTGCTGTCTGGCCATAAGGTGCCAGTGTGCAGACGCAGAGAGGGTTGATTGGGGGGGAATTTGCGCTCGGCGGGGGGTTTCATCTCCCAGCGCACCGAAGGACCAGTACCCTGGAGGTGAGAACACAGGAACACAGCAATGTTATTGGCAATCGATAGAGTCCCCCGCTGACAGGGCGGCCCTCAGCTGGTTACAACAATGAGACGGAGAGCATCCGTTTGCACATTTTTGCTCCTCTCTAAAAACAGAGAACCCCCCTCCCCCTCCCCCTCCCCGCCCTCTTTTTTCAGGAATAACCATCAGGTTTATTTTTTTTAATTATGTAATTACAATCTCTTCTGAAATGTCCTCTTTGTATTATTGTCTGCCAGTTACCAAATATATTCTTGTTCTAATTACGGGAGCTTAACACTGTTGACTAATTCACAACCCTGCGAGCACTTTTCTGGCTCATAAACTCATGTTGCTGAGCTAACAGTTACAGTCCAGGCTTTTCCTGTCAATAGGGAAAGTCGATGGAACAATCACCAGACTATAAACCAGGATGGAGACAAGACACCAGTAAGGGTTATACAGGACTGGGCCACAGTGGCGTCACTAGGGTTGGTGACACCCGATGCGGTCGACCGTTGGTGTCACCCGATGTTGTTGACCGGGGGGGCAGGCGGTGGTGGTGGTGGGCTGGTGGATGTGGGCGCAAGGAGTTGCGTGTTATGCATTCAAACGATAAAGCACTTCTCGTCACATTAATACCGCTGATTTAATCAACCGGCGGTAAACTGCATCTGAGAAATTAGCTGTTTTAACCAGGCGCTACACTAAACAATGCACAAAAATTTTAGTGCCAGTCAATTCGATGTCACCCCCCCCTGATGGTGTCACTCGGTGCGGTCCGTACCCCCTGCACCCCCATAGTGACGCCTCTGCTGGGCCAGTAGTAACCTAGCACATGCAGGGTCACATGTGCAGAACAGTTACTTAGTTGCTTTTTTTTGCTGCAGATTTTGAAAGCAAGTTGGGTATACATTTGTGTGTATTTGCAGTTCATGAATTGCAAGCAAATTTCATCTCACCCTGACCACTTAATTTCCCCTCAAAAACTCGAAAATGCCAGCACATTATTTCAGAGATCGAGGTGTTTCTTGCTTTTTTCCCATGCTTATTATAAAAAAGTTTACACAGAACCTTCAAAGTAAATATCAGGAATTATAAAGTAGGGATGAGACATTGGTGTTTCCACAGCTTTGCATAGAAACCAGAGAGGAGCTCCGTACGTTGGTAAAGAAAAAAACAGACTAACCCCACAGTAAGTGGTAAATACTCTGGCTGTACAATACAATAGATATCCATTAATAACCTATGCATTCGCTCTATTTGTTGCTACCAACATACTTTGATTGGTGGAGATCTCATCTCTGGTTTCTATGCAAAAAATGATGATGGCAACATCTAATCCTTGGTTTACTATCCCTGATTACTGATTACTATCGGGAAGTGGAATGCAGCTTGAATGCAGAGACGACCCTTCATGGCCATTTAACTTTAGTTTCCATGGAGATGTGTGATGTCATACAGGATGAAGTCTTCCATCTGGAGGTCACGCTAAAATGTGGGTTCTACCATAGATTCCACACAGTAAATAATCAGTTTCTGTATACACACTGTCCTCTCTACTTAACTACCAGAGCTCTGGGTTGGAAACAGGACGTTCTGATTCTATATTACAGTAAAGAACATCCACTGCCGTAGTGTTTTCATGAAAATGCATCATACTGAAATGCTTCAGGTAGTGGTAAGTTCTGATAGTCTGTCTGCAGTGATTTTATATAACCTCTGTGGGCAAAAGTGTCTGTGCTTCAGAATCAAAACAAACATAGGATTCTGTGGTCATGATACAGTATGATTTTAATACGCGGTATGAATAAATGGCTTGACTCTACAATAAAAATAACCCAAACAAATCTGAGACTGTTGATGGAAATAAGCAAAGGCATACATCCTGGATTTCACCTGGGGAGTTGCATGGAGGGCAAATTGTCCGGTTTGTATATTTTAGTGTTAGCGGAAAACAACTGGGAAAAATAAAACTGGTTTAATGAACAGCTGAGAACACGAGCGGTCGATTTTATACTGACACATTTGCTCCAAGCGTACGGTCACAGTGGTTTATATTTCTTCTGGGAGCCTGCGTCAGAGGCATAATGTAATAATCTGATACAACAGAGCAGTGGGTCTGATAATGACTGCACAAAGATCTACTAAACTTTAAAAAATTCTACGAGACTATTTTCTCCTGCTCCAAGGCTCAGTCTAATATCCACACTGGATAACTGCTTCTCTCTTAGGTTCTATCTCTGTCCCATATGGAAATTAAGCCATTTAAGAGACTCATTTGGAATTCTTTTTTTTTTTTTTTTATTAAAACAGTAAAACGTTATTTCCTCCATTGTCCAGGGATTTTTGGTTCTTTGGAATTAATTCCAGTGGGGTCAGAACTCCAGTCTCTCTCCCAAGGGTTTGCCGTTCTTGGTTTGTTTCTGCTCAGACTAGCCTTCTGTTGTTGATTTTTATCACACTACGATAGCAACCACAACTCGCAACCCACAAAGTGTAGAAAACCATGTGTGTCCTACCACTGTATAGCAAGGCTACGGTATTCTCTGTTACTGCCTCCTATGCACATCCAGCACTTCCTGTGTGTCACACCTATGAAACATGCATGTTTTCTGCTACACGTGAATTTCCTGTCGGTTACCCCTTGAGGGGCATTAAGGCCTACGCATTATGTATGTGTCATCTGACCAGGTCACTTGCTTTTGTTCACAGCCCCGCAAATAGAGACCATCACCCATTAGTCTTAATGAAGCTGACATAGGCCATGGGGCTTGTGGGAACGCAGTCATTTCCTGTGTCTAACTTCTCACTGTCCTCAACATGTGTGTCTTTTTTTTGTTGGGCAGTAATTTTCCCCACAAACCCAAATCGCAGCACCATCTGAAGCTGGGTCAATTGACTGTAGCGTTTTGCTATGCATGGCTACTTCACATCACAGACTGCCCACCAGTCTGACAGGCTTAAGTGAGAGTACCCATCAACCCTCGGTTGCTTCTGCAAATGTAGTCTGACATTCTAGTCCAGAAGTCTCGAATGCTTACTTGAGAAACACCTGAGTTGAGTTTGGAAGAGACAGCAGTCACACCAGACTTAGGTTTGGTCTTATTCTATCTATACTAATGCATTAGGCTTGATGGTACTCATTAGTTGCTGCATCTCCAGGGGAATTTGACTCATTTAAATTCACAGCTAAGTAAGACATTCTGTACATGCCTGATTTTTTATTTATTTTCTTGAGAAGCACTTCCTTAAGACACACAGACCCATCTGGAAAAAAAAACATGCTATAAAGCAGGCCTTAAATTCAACCCCTGTAAAAAGGACCAGCGGTGAATTGAGTCATAGTTAATTACCTTAAATATAAGAAAAAAGGCAGATGTTGATTTTGTATGCAGTTGCAGTGCTGCTAAGGTACAGAATTTAGTCCTGCTGTCCATAAACAAGAGGGTTGTTTCTGGATTTCATGACAACTCATTTGATCATTTCAATTCAATTACTCTCACTGAGTAAGTAAATTAAATTATTTCAGTAGCCAAATCGTTTATGTGAGCTGGCGTCTAACCTCTGCATTTATTGATAAGCTCATGAATGACAGCTGAAGAATGTCCTTGTGTTTTGATTAAACATTTTACTGTGGCGTAATTTATGAGCAAATCAGTGTTGGTTTAAAGAGCCTATTAGGTAATTGAGTCAGGGTAATTGGTTGAAACAAAAACCTGCAAACATACCAGCCACTCAGAAATGGAATTGCCCACCCCTCCCTTGAACAATGGTATGTTCCTGGTTCTCTCCTGAAATATAGAAGTGCTTCTACAACATAGTCACTACAGTACCTCAGGCCTATTAGTATAATAAATTAACTCTGGCAAACACCATTTATAAAAACCCCACAGGTGTACTTCTCCACCAGAGGACTGATGTCTGTTCAGCGCTGATCAGCAATTCCTGTAGTTTCCATTTTGATCGACAACCTTTGTTTTTTTTAATTGCAGGCATACATGAGAGCATAAATCATTTATAATGAAAATGTATCGCTGTTTTTGGATTTGCAACCATGAGCAAGGAGCTCTTTAATAGCCTTACCGTAAATAGAGGCACTGACAGGCAATTTATCCTGAATTAAATTATACACCTGCCGATGCCTCAGAGTCAGGCAAACGAAAACACTGGAAACATTTTTTGTTTTCCTTTTTTCACCAATGAAGGCACAATTTTTTAAAAAATCTTTTGGCCTAACCTTCATACTGAGAGCGAGTGTTTTATGAACCTTTAATAATTTAGCTTATAAGAATATAACAGTTTCATGACCAAGGACCTGGGTATAAAAATATGGTATTGGCGATGGTAAAAGTTACCACTTTTGAAATGTTCAGGGAATTCCGGATGGCTTTACTGTAAAACTACTTTCATTGGCTACTTCAGGCTGTCCTAGTCCTCTGTAATACAGTTTCACAAAAACATACCGCTGAAGCATTCATTTTCAGAACACACTCGGGATAAATAATTATTTGAAACTTTCGACACCAGCAAAATTCTGCTTTGTAAAACAGATTAAAATATTTTCAGATTGAGATATTTTCAAATATCTATTTTCACCAGTATTCAACACCAAGGTCTTTTTGCATATGTCTGTCTGTATTGATATATAAAATATTTACAATGATGAGGCCTCTGCAGGAGTATATTAAAATTTTACCAGCATCTAAAGTTAAAAGATTTCTAATGTGTATTTTCCGAGTTTACACTATCCAAGTGTAATATAACATATAAATTGTACATTGGATAGTAACAGGTAGATCTCATAGTCCTATACACAACCAGTTGACAAATGACACAGAGATCTAGGAGTTTTTTCAAAAGCATTGAGAAGAGGGTGGACGGTGTTTACCTCTAGTCCATGACTTTATTTTCATTCAAGAATAGTGTGCTGTGATGTAACATCTATTCTCACGGAAGTGTTGTTAGCCAGGTCAGGCCCAGTTGCTTGGATTAATCAAGTGAATATGATTATGCCTCTCCTGTATTGTAAGTCACTCCAGATAAGAGCACCACTAAATGACTGCAATGCAGTGTAGTGGAATGCAAAAGAATGTTTGCTTCTGACCAAAGTCTTTGTTAAAGCATGTACGGAATAAAAAATAACAATATGCCAATGCACTTAAACCTTATCAGAGGCTTTCTCCTGCAATACTAATTAGCTGCAAATGTCAGCGTGTTACCAAGCTGACTTACATACTTACAGCAACTGTATCACCTGTAATTGGCAAACACATAAAAAGCAAAAGGGACAATGAGAGACAAGAAAATACTTCCTGACCTGTGTGTCATTTAACAAGCTTTATAAACACATGTGTTTTAAAACACAGGCACCTCTCACTTCCTACAGCCCTCCTTTGGCATCTAATAGAGACAGTATTCCTACTTTAACCCTTTCATGCACAGTGTCCACTACAGAGGACTGGGCTTTCAAAGTCTACTTTTACCTCACGTCAAAAACATTCCTGATCTCCAAACTACTTGATGAAAGATTCCTTGGACCTTGCCTAAATTTTGATATGCTTCACTTTATTACATATGATTGGCTTTTCTAGTTTCGAGACATTGAAGGTCAAAATGGTGGGTAAAAGTAGGAATGTTCCTCTGGTATAACTCTGAAAACTGTCCATTCCTAGAGAACACTGCCAATTAAAAATATATATTCTTGTTAGGTAAGATAGAAGAAACACTATAAGTTATGTTTTAAACAAAAAATTACTTTAGTTTTTAAGAGTTGTAATTTGCATGTGTGGCCTATTTTGTCATGAAGCCAACAAATTTTCAATACCGTTTCACATGTCCTAAAAAAAAGAAACTGTGATTGCAAACAAATTGTTGCTTTGTTATGTAATAATTCATGCAATTATTAATGCATGATATGGCTAAATGCATTTAAAAAGTTTATAGAACAGAGAAGTATGAATATGTTTTGAATCTACTACAAGAAAATGTGCTTTGTTCTATAATTCATATTATGAGTTGTTATGACTTGAGTATGCAAATGCTTAGTATTTGGAAATAAGTCAACATTTACTTCATTGTGTTACTAAATTTAATTTGGTTTCCAATTCAAAAATGAGACTGACTGTAGAAGATATGGCTTTCTTCCTCAATTGAAACTTTAATAAAAACATGTAAATGACAATAATTTCGGCAGTGTATGAACCATCATGTTAATCAAAGAATTGTAAACACACTAATGTGTATTCAGTTTTTCAACAAGTCTCATCCTAATGATAATTACTTCACATTAAAGTGGTCTCTAACAATTTATACCCAATGAAGCATTTCTGAGTGAATGAATTATGTTATTAATGGAAAACTTTTTTTTCTCGCTGCATTAGCTGCCATTATTGAGAAAATGAATTTTAAAAATCTTACAGCTAAACAAGGTAGTAAATACATAGATAATACTCCCCATAGAAATTCCAATTCAGGCAACAAATTGGTGTTAAGTATTGCAGATTTTCAGTGTTGAGGATTTCAGTGTTGTGGATTGATTTTCAGTGTTGATAGCTGGAGTGGTGTTCAGTGGTATTGGGGAGTTAAGTTATTTAAAGGTTATTTACAGGAGCAAAAAAATGTGATTATTATCATAAACCAGAATAAGAGTTTGAAGGGCGAACTTTAGTTGGCTCATTACTTTTGAAAGCTTAAAATTGTAAAGGGACAGAAAAAACAGTAAAATAGTGGTATCAACCTGAAAGTACAATTTCAAGGTCATATAAAATTCAAAACAGAAAGTGTATGAACATGACCTAGCTACTTAGATAAAGCTATCTATAGTAAGTTACAGATGAAGCACAGGAAAAATCTGATGGTACAGTAATTGGCTCTGTTTTTGGCAAGCCGGTTAGCAATAATGATGATTCGTGTTATGTGAGAGGATCTCAGCAAAGATGACAGGGGAAGCCTCTTCTTTAAAAAATGAGATCAGAACCCCGCAATGAATCACTTTTGTGACAATTTCCACCCAATTTCAAGGATGACAACAATAACAAAATTAATCATATTGGCTTCGATTAGTCACCTTGTCGTTACATACTGTTTATTATAGTTAAATCAATGCTAATGTCATTGGAGAGAATCCCAGCGTTCTAGTACTTTAAATCATAACATAATCCGGAGAAAAGGCAAAACAAGCTCGTGTCATCTGCTGAAATAATGTGTACCAGAGGGAGCCAGATACTGTGAATGTTTATAGACATTACACGAGGGTGCTGTTTATGATCATTACACGAGTGTGCCATTTGTGATCATTACAGTAGTGGGCTGTTTATGAGCTTTACACACGTGTGCAATTTCTGAGCATCACACAAGTTCACTGTTTATGTGCATTACACATGTGTCATTTCTGAGCATTACACAAGTGCACTGTTTATGAGCATTACACACGTGTGTCATGTATGAGCATTACACGAGTGCACTGTTTATGAGCATTACACACGTGTCATTTATGAGCATTACACAAGTGGGCTGTTTATGAACATTACAGGACTGCATGCTGTGTATCAGCATTACCTGAGTGTAAAGTGTGCTGCTTATTATACAACTGTCTGCCAAGTGGAATCACACAGAATCAAATAAAGAATGCATCAAATTATAAATAGGAAAAAAAGGAAAACAGTGCTCGCTGTTAACAAAATCATTAATAATCACCTGTATCAATAGGCATATACCATCGAACCATAGACAATAGGCATATACCACCGAACACAGTGTATGCTGTGAAACACGTCTCAGTGTTAAAGGCTGTGGAAGAAGGCTGAGCTGGAAAGTGGTTCCAGTGCTCTCTCTGAGTATAACGAATTAGTTTATTTCCTGATCCTCGTGAAGGGGCTGAGTCTGGGTGATAGATGAGACGAACGGCGCTGTAAAACAACTCAGTCCTGATTAATCCCGGCCTGGTCAATACCCAGCTGCCACAGCCTCTGCAGCAGGCCGTCCAGGGACCCAGCCGGGGGAATGCAGGCATTTTAGAAGGAAAATATGAAGCGTAGTTTCCCGAACGGCACAAGCGTGGATACAGAGAAGCTGTGATGCACGGCTGTGCTTACGGAATAGCTCCTGTCCCCAGGTACAGAGCGGAACTTAAGTGCCCTCCTGTTCTGATTCACAGCGTGATGCAGTCTGTGACGGCACAAACAATGAGCCTCTTTAACAGCACACACAACAGGCCTCACTAACAGCACAGACAACAGCACACACATCAGGCCTTTTTAATAGCACAGACAGCAGGGCTCTCCATCAGCACAGACCACAGCACACACAACAGGCCTCACTAACAGCACAGACAACAGCACACACAGCAGGCCTCACTAACAGCACAAACAACATGCCTCTCCAACATCACAGACAACAGCACACAGAACAGGCCACACTAACAGCACAGACAATAGGCCTCACCATCAGCACACACACAGCCCTCTCCAACAACAAAGACAACAGGCCTGTCCAACAGCACAGACAACAGTCCTCTCCAACAGCACAGACATCTGACCTCTCTAACCAAACAGAAAATAGACCTCCCTAACAGCACAGTAAACAGGCCTCTCAAACAGCACACGCAGAAGCACAGACAACAGGCCCCATGCAAGACTCTCTTCTTTCAAAGTGATTTTCCCTTTTATCTTTTATTTCTTGATATTTTTAAGTTGGCTGTTCACAAAGCACCCAAATGGCCCATATATAGCATTGATAAAAACAAAAAAAAACAAACTCATATTCCCCTGCAGGTGCTGAGAGGGGTTTACTACCACACTAACGCTCAAGCATGTCGTGAAAACGAAAGAGTCCGTGCGGGAACCGGCGCAGCAGAGCTTCATCCGAAAGCTCGGCCGCCCAAAACCGAACACATGCAATCTGACACGCTCCCGCTAAGGATATCGATCACCTGGCAGCATCCATGAAGAGGGACAGCGCAGACCCTGCATCTACTCTTTAGATGCCAATTTAAAAAAAGGACTCCTGCACAGCTCAAATAATTTTCAATTGAACATGGCGCTGAGTACAATGTACAAATCATGTCAAAGAGGATTTCTGTTTGTCTCAGAAGTGTCTGCAGGAATTTACTGGTGTCTAAACAGTGAAAGCATTTCAAATAAGTATATGACTGCCATGAACAGCAAGGAAGTGGAAACAACCTTGCAGCTAAAGACTGATTTAATTCAGAAAAACAAAGATAGCTAAGTGGTTTTCTAGCAAGATGTGCAGCGCATCGGCGGTCATGGTAATTAGCTCACTGTCTGAAAGTGGACACCACTGTAAATATAGATCAAAAGCTATCATCGTAAAACTGCTTTCCATGACACTTAAAAGATAATTAGCTAGCTGTATCTCACCAGTACATTATACAGTCTCACAAATAACAGCTCTTTTTTTATAGGACCGTCGTAATCTGCCCACCCCAAGCATATTTCTGAGGGCATTCGCTGACATGATTGATGTGCTAAAATGGTACCAGGCTCTTTGGGAGTCTAAACATCTCTGTCATTTTATCTGCCACAACATATATGAACAATAGAGTGAGTCAATTTTGCCCTGGATCAGCTGTGAGTCAGTTATTGAGATATCAGGGTGTAAAAAATACCCCAGGCAGATCAGGAGATGCCTCTGTGATGCACACACATCTGATTTACCCAAGGGTTTAACTGGGCCAGCCCTATTGTTGCTTGGAAACGACCTGCTTTATGTTGCCTGTTGCATAATCAAGACTGAAAATTCATAATCTCAAAAAATCCAGTCCAGGTCCCCACAAAAAAACAAGGCAAACACATTTCCTTCACCGGTACCCCACAATGCTTCTCATAACACTATGCGTCTTCTCTTATTTTCTGGTAAGGAGCAACACCCAATGCATTCAGCATCAATGAAAAAGTGTAGCAGAGACAACACAGCGGAAAGGGTTTATCTGAAACAGTGTAGCTAACACAATACAGCTGAAAGGATTGAGCTGTCAGAGTCTCTATAGCAGTTTGGCTATGAAACAGAGTCTCTAAAACAGGTTAGCTGTGACACAGTGTATCTAAAACAGGTTAGCTGTGAACAACTGAAATGGCATCAGTTTGCACTTTATTACCATGTTTATAGTTATTAGTGTTCCAGGAGCAAATTACATATTACGGTAAATTATAAGTGTAATATCCACTATCATTTGTTCTGGATCACCCTGTTATTAACTGAGTATTGTTCTATGAGTGTGCACGCAAGATTATAGGTGTATTACCATTTCTGAATGAAGTATATATACTTTAGATTCCATAATTTCTTGCTTGGTACGTTAAACACCAACCTATTGTATGTACCTTCATTCTCTCTCCTATCAGGCTGGGATTCGATCAACATTTCCCTTAAATTTTATGAACAACTTAAAGCAATATTTATTCTTTTTTTTCTTCACAAACACAGTTTGGGGAATTCAGTAATCCCTAAAACTAAAGCACTTAACGAAAAAAAAAACTGTTTAATGCTTGTGTTTACTTACAAGTCAAAGTTACAAAATGCTAAAGGACAAATGTTAATTGAATACAGGCCTCTGTCTCTTTAATTATTTTAATGAAAACATATTTTCCTCTGAAACAGAGGGCAAACTTCCACCAAGACTGATATGCAGTACATATATTCACTTATTTAATGAATTATTGAGAGATTTATGCAGGAAAACTGATTATAGATGCAGGCAAAATGGAATTCATTATCCTTGTAGGAAGTACGTTATCAGTTTGATTAGAGTCTGAAAAGACTCTCCAAATTATAGCATTGAAAGTTCTCTCAAATTGAACTTCTTCGGTAATGAGATTCAAGTGGATGATAACATATGACTGAGGCATGCGGTTTCATAAATGAGATTATAGTCTGATAAGATATTTCCAAGATGTACATTCAGTATTAACTGGTATATCATTAAGTATGGCAGCTGATCACATTAAGCTGAAACTGGAACTGTTTTAAGGCTCAAAGTACACTTACTATATTAAATTACTATTTTTTTTAAAAATGTCATTATTAAAAAGTTTATTTAGAATGCTCCCTTGCATTGTTCATACAGGGGGAGGAGCTTAGAAGACAAGACTCAAGATTCTATCGATAGTCATAGTGATAGTCAGCTCCTGCATTCCTTCCATCCTCTCTGCCCTTAACTGCAGATGTTTGGTTGGTAACAGGTGGTTCTGGTGCTGTATTACAGTAAAGAAAGTCCACTGCCATAGTACTGTACTTGGTCATGGGCCTTAATGGATTTTCAGAAGATTAATCAAATTGTAGTTAATTGGCTTCAACAATAGGGCGATTAAAATGTTAAGAATAGAGAGCTGAATATCTAATTTGTCTATTGCATTGTAGGTCTGAGTAGAGAAGGCGGAGTAACCACAGCACAACTTAGAAAAGGAAAAATAAAAAGTCATTATGTTTCAGGATCATAAAGGATAGCAGCATGGTTTAGGATCATAAGGAATAGCAGCATGGTTTAGGATCATAAGGAATAGCAGCATGCCTTAGGATCATAAAGAATAGCAGCATGGTTTAGGATCATAAGGAATAGCAGCATGGTTTAGGATCATAAAGAATAGCAGCATGGTTTAGCATCATAAGGAATAGCAGTATGCTTTTAGGATCATAAGGGATATCAGCATGTTTTGGATCATAAGGATAGCAGCATGCTTTTTGAAGGGTGAAAACATGCATAAAATTGTAAAACATGCACCTTATGGAGAAATTGTGTTGACTTAGATTTTAATTATGACACTATATATCTGACATTTTAAAAATTATGAAGTGAATGGATTATTGTGAATAAGTAGATATTACGGGAATGTATCTGTGAGTAAGCTCAAAATCGGTAAGGCAGAATACAACGATGAACCATAGAAGGTCACAAATGTGCTCAATGTGATATTGGAAAGTGAAGCTTGAGCCTGTACTTCCATGGTTAATTAAATGACCTTGAAAAGGGCAGCTGTGGTGAAATAGTCAAATATGCAGATGTTCCAAAACTCTGGGGGCTAACAGATTGGAAGCTACTAAAATGGTCCAAGAAGATTTAGGGCCATCTTTTAGCACCAACACAAAGAGGCAGATGAGGGAAAAATACTGATGAGCCTAATCACTGCTGCATCCACTTTGCTCCTAATAAGGATTGAGAGTTGGTATTGTCAGCATGGACAGGGCTAACAGTATCAAAGTGCCTGCATCATTCGAGTAATTCTGTTAATTTGAATTTATAGTCTGCGGCAATTAATCTGTTGTTTTCAAGTGCACACTTACTCACAAAACATTTTCCATTAACCCAGAGATGTTTCTTATTTGCAGGGGGGAAATTGCATACTCTCAACGACAGAGCTGACAGTTAAAGGCGATTGTTGAATTCGCATTTCACATTTCATTGGTTTCTATAACAACAGCATCGCTAATTCAGAATGAATAATTGGCAACAATTCCCCTTAGAACTGTGATGAAACTCTGTGCTCATTTTATTAGGGCTTCAAACTCAATAGAATTACTTACACTTCAGTTTTTAAAAAATGATCTCAGGATTTATTTTTCATTTCTGCATTTTTTTCAACGATAGTATCTGATGACATGATGTTACCTGCATTAATGTCTGTTAAAATGTACTTCCTCATCCTTATCTGTTTTCTGTTATCTCGTATTTCATATATCAGCCACTGATGTTAGTATTCATTTCAGGCATTGTATTGATTTTTACGAGAAGCTGTGTTTATCGATGTTCTTTACATACAGAGATATTTCCCATCAGCAAAACAGGTAGATATGCCACACTGAGATGTTGACATGCATTACTGAAATGTTAGCATAAATGTGACGATAAAGGCTACTTGTTTGTCTCAGATGCTGAAGAGCTGATTGCATGTGCAGTATGAAGACATGCAGTGGAGCATGCATTTGCATAAATTACTGTCTGGAAAATATGATTACACCACATAATATACTACAGTGAAATTGATCATATATGCCCACACAGGGTTTTTTTTTTTTTTTTTTACTTGTTAACAGTGTAATGTTATTCCAGTTTTTGCTCGAAAGTCATTTCAGGATAATCTTTCCCAACGTGGTCATGTGAGAATCATTAAAAACAAAACATTTTCACATTTTGGGTGTTTTATAGGACAGCCTGTTTTCAGATTTGGGTGCTTTAGCAGAACTCAGTCTGTTTTCACATTTTGTGTGTTTTGCAGGAATCTGCCACCTCACAGTAGACATCCAACCATTTTAAAGGTGTGCTCTTGGCCTAATCTCTCTGCATTGTCCCTACACATTGGAAAACAAAAGCAGTGCTTTTGTACCCATGAGCCCACACTTTGTAGTTCCCATTCAACTGTATATAACACTGGAAATAATGCACTGAAACAGTAATTCTCCGTTTATAGCAAGCCAGTTCAACCAGCAGCCGATGTTGGGTTTTTGTAAAAAAAAAAATTTAAAAAGAAGTAAAAAAGAAAAGAGTATTATTCAGATGCATCATAAATTGCCTCTATCTCCAGGTCTGTATCCGCACAACGCCACCATAACTCCCACTACTGACAGACTAATTAGTAAACACTGCAGCTATGCATATTTTAAGAAGGCATCTACTTCTACTTCATTTGCACAAATGTGCAATACATCTTATTCATGTACAGCCTCCTAAGTAGTATGTGAAAAATGTTTGGCCCATGTACACAATTTTACAAGTAATCTGACAAGCAGAAAACACAGCTGAAGAAGGCTCCATTTTTCACAGCAAAACTATCATTGTTAAATAAACTTTATTGTATGTATAATTTGAAAATAATGATACATACAGTTTAGATGACTCCAGCAGAGGCTACATACTCTGTTAGAGTCAACTACACTGAACATATGCTGTGTTTAGGGGTTTGGGGGACCCCATATTGCAGCGGATTTGAGGAGTGATGACAAACATAAATCAGAGGAAAACATCATCATACACTCATACACTTGTTCTTTAAATTGCCTACCAGGTTTTTAAATGCCCTTTTACAGTCACAATCTTTCTTTACCTCCTGTACAGCCAGTCACAATCTTAGTCTACTATTTCCTGTTCAGACAATCACAGCATTTCTTTACTTCTTGTACAGCCAGTCATAATCTCTCTTCACTTCCTGTACAGTCAGTCTCTATTTGTTTTACTTCCTGTTCAGCCAGTCACAATATATCTTTACTTCCTGTATAGCCAGTCACAATCTTAGTCTACTATTTCCTGTTCAGACAATCACAGCATTTCTTTACTTCTTGTACAGCCAGTCATAATCTCTCTTCACTTCCTGTACAGTCAGTCACAATATATCTTTACTTCCTGTATAGCCAGTCACAATCTTAGTATACTACTTCCTGTTCAGCCAGTAACTGTATTTTGTTACTTCCTGTACAGCCAGTCAACATTTCCTTACTTCCTCTACAACCAGTCATAATCTTTCTTCACTTCCTATTCAGCCAGTCTCAATCATTCTTTACTTTATGTACCGCAGCAGTCACAGCATTTCTTTACTTCCCATATAGCCAGTCATAATCATTTGTTACTTCCCTTACAGCCAGTCACAGCCTTTATTTACTTCCTCAACAGCCAGTCACAGCCTTTATTTATTTCCTGTACAGCTGGACTTATAAATATTTCTGAGGATTGTACCCATGGACGTCTGCCTCATTCCTCACCTCCATCAGGAGATTTGTTTAATCAAACCTCACCAGATGAATCACTCAAGCATTTGTCAGAATAATTGTAGAACACAATGACATGAATAAATGGTTTTATGGCTTGAATCCGCTGACAGCCACAGAACAACTGTGTTTCTAAAACCAGGGATTAAACCAAGTCCCTTTTTTTCCTTTAGGGCCTTAACAATTAATCATCTTTTAATTGACTGAGAAGAAAATGTTCATGGCAGAGCTCTTCTGGGGCTGGCTGAAGGAAGAGAACAGCACTGGAACTGAACAGAATAGTACAGAAAGTAAAAAAAATAACAGGATGTCTGTTGATATATCATGCCGGGAAGGGGCAAAAGAGGCCAAATGTACTTCCAAAGCATTTTGTTCTGATTCTGACATTCTGTTAGACATTACCAGAGCGTTAGCCAAAGAAACTTATATGAAGTTCAGGTCACAACTGTGAGAGCTGATGAGCCAAGACTGGCGAGGTTTTCAAAAGTAAACTTAAAATGTTACAGAGTAAATACTACACAGTGAGTTTGGATTGGATTTCATTTCGGGGTCCGTATGTGGCCCGTGGAATTCAGCCCAGAGGATAGCACATAAAACCATTCACTTCCAGTGTGGTTTTCCATGGAGATGATGAATATCTGAAATCCTGACTGAACTGACAAATAACAACAGTCCACGTCAAAATAAGGGTTAACAAATGAAATGGCTGTTTCCATAACAACAGGTTATGAGATGGTTCAGTGGATTCTGCCTAGACTATAGAGTCTGGGCTCAGCATTTGACTCGTTGGATCTTGGAGACAACAGCAGCCATCAGCAGAAGTTTGAAAACACAGTGGACAAAATTTCTTCTGGTTCTAACTGAGCTGATATTTACACAGCAAAAATATAAATAACAGAATGTGGAATTTAAAGATCATTAAATATCACTTCACAATATGAAATTCCATATATATGTACGATGAAAAATTCTGAACATAAAAATTAATGCTGTCTGTTAATTCCACATTTTGGTCAATAAACAATAGAAAGTATCATGAAAGTCTCCATTAGATTTTGTTAGCTTGACTAGATAGTCTTTCTGTGTGTCTTTCCATCCATACATTATCTATACCCGCTTATTCCTGGTCAGGGTCACGGGAGGTGCTGGAGCCTATCCCTTTGTGTGCATTTGGGTGTGCTTTTTTTGTATATATGTGCGTGAGTGTGTGTGTGTGTGTGTGTGCATGTTTGTGTTTGTGTTTGTGTGTGTGTGTGTGTGTGAGTGGGGGGGGCTTTTATGTGTGCTTGTGTACATCTGTGTTTGTGTGTTTATGAGTGTGTGTGTGTGTGTATGCTTGTGTTAGCTTGTCTGTGTGTGTGGTTTTTGTGTGAAAAAAACAAAGTGTGTGTGTGTGTGTGTGTCTAACACCCATTCTGCAGACATTCTTGCACTGACAGTCAGCTCATTACAGGAGACCTGTCGCTCACTCTTAAGTGCTCAAATCAACCTAAATTACCTCAAGGGGTTTTAACATCTGTTATCCCCCCCACTCCCCTCCCCCCCCCCCTCCCCCCCTGCTCCAATTTTCCGATTGAACAGGACATCCTGGCGGCAGAGAAGTGGAAATCCATGCGCCTCCAGGCCCGGCAGTCCAGGGAAATTGATTTCCTATGGGTCTAAAACCATCATGATAAAACCGCTGAATTCTAAGCAGTCGGTTGCAATGCGAGGCCGTTTCTCTTCGTCCAGAATGAATCACAGCCATTTGTCCTTCCTGCCTGCAGTCGCATGGACGTTTGTTTGCAAACACAAATTACGCCGCATACAAGTAACTGGAACAGGATACTCGTATGGAGAATGTCTGGAGCAGAACACCTGGAGCAGGATATTTGGTGTAGAACACCTGGAGCACGATACACAAAGCATAACGCCTGGAGTGGAATATCTATACACCTGGAGCAGGATACCTTGTGAATAACGCCTGGCACAGGATACACGGAGCAGAATACCTGGAGCAAGATACATGGAGAAGAATACCTGGAGCAGGACACCTGGAGCAGATATCTGGTGTAGAACACCTGGAGCAGGATACATGGACCAGAATACCCTAAGCAGAATACCTGGTCAATGTCCTTGGAATTCATTCATGTCCTTTTCAGATAGAAATGATCATTTTTTATCTTGATTTTGTATTTTTACTTTACTTTTTTAAATCAGTTTGGTCTCATCACCAACTGTTTTTCTGTTCATTCTTCTGGAACATTTCCCACCCACCACTTACCCCCCTCCTCCAAGAGCATGCAGGCTACCTCACTGTGGGGGCTGGCTTCTGATGAAAAGACAGAGGATGCAGTTTGAAGGGCTCTTTCAGTGCAGCGTGATGAAGCTCCGCTACTGTAGGGTAAATATTTATGGAGGAAGGAGGGGAACCAATCCGTTCCTTTGAAGACGGGGATTTGGAATCCTGCGGAGATTGGATTTTGATGAGGTCTAACGAGGTCACGCCAGTGCCTTTCAAAAGTCGCGCAAGTGCATTTGAAAAGTCACCCCAGTGCATTTGAAAAGTCATGCCAGTGCCTCTCAAAAATCACCCCAGTGCATTTCAATAGTCATGGCGGTGAATTTCAAAAGTCACGCTAGTGCATTTCACAAGTCACCCCAGCTCACTTAAATACAGTGAGCTTTTTTCTCCCTCTACTCCTCAGTCTTTGCACGTATTCAAGTGTGAGTGTCCTGACAATGAGGTCACAGAACTATAGGAGATGATTCATGTGAATGAATCATAAGCAAAAAGAATCTAATAATATTTATCAAGACTCGTGGTGCTTATCTGACTTGTTTAGGATGCCTTTTTCCAGCCATTTAGAATTTCTCCAGTTTCTAGAGCTTCAATAAACTTCTAATTGCATAAAACATAAATAGATAATAAATAATCTCCTCTAGTTGCTTCTGTTCTCTTAGATACATACCATTAGGGCCTATGGACTTATTTTTCAAGTTTTAAAAAATCTTTTTATTCACTGTCCTTCATCTCAATATCCTCTGAAACCATCTTGGGTTTTGGATTTAATTTTAGGCACATTCGTAACCTCTTCCCCAGTGAATCTTTCGGTGGCGTTTCTGTACAGATTAATTTATGCACTGTCGAGACTGCTTCCTCGTTTTTACAGCAAGGCATCCCGTGAGGAGCTGAACGGAGGCAAATGGAAGAACATTAAAAACTCTCACTTACAACTGAAACCAATTCTCCAGAGAATGCCGGTGTTTTCTCATAATGCTATGGGAAACATTGGCACTGGAATATAGCAATATATATTGGCTAAGGAAAAAAGTGTGTAACAGTGCTACAGTTCTTTTTATAGATGGAATTAAGCATAGCTAACAGTGAGTTGCATCTACTGACTTTCTCTCCTTATTATATATCTTTATTTTCATTGCTTTTCACTGTGGTATTATGTGCCACATGCAACTTAAGAAATAAAAATATCTATCTGTTAGTGCACAGGTAAGAAGAGACCGATGTTGTTTTTAGAACCCTTTAAAACCAAGAACACAAATTGCATGTATCTATTTACGTAACCACTGACTAAACTGAATACTAACTTAAACCTTTATCCTTTTTTTCCAAATTAAATTTCTTGAAAAAGAGATTTTTACCTCAGTGTAATGTGTATTCCTATATTTTCAATCTGAAGCCCACCCACTGAGATGCACATGCTCACAGACCTCAGATCCCCTCAATGCTCAATTCTCCGCCAGTATTTCACCCGCAGAATTTAGGATGAATTCATCGCTAGCCTGCCTCACTCTCTTTGCTCACGTCTTCCGCTGCAAGGCATTATGGGAAACATAACAGCTTCATTAATCTGCGACCCATGTCACGTGAAAGATTAATTTTGCTCTGAATGTTGGTCAAGACACATACTCCTTTTGACATTTTTAATTGCCTTTGATAACTTCAATCAAATAATTTCACCCGGATACACAGTTCTGCTTGACCCCAGAGCCTGGATTCTGCCCACACAGATCCCAGCGTTCTCGCGGTCCGGAAAGATTTTCCTCCTCTTCTCTGAACAGAACAACTGGAGGACAGAAGCCTCCCTCCCCGCGCCGTACTTCCTCCCTCCCCGCCGCGGGGAGAGCTATTAATTCCTTCCTTTCAGAAAGCGGGCAGGTGAAATTAGATGTTTGCCGCGGCGCGCGCACTTGGACTGTCGCGGCTGAGGCTCCGTAATTGCGTGAAGTGTTTTGCGCGGCTGCCTCGGAGCGATCCTGGCAACCGGCGACCTCAGCAGCCCGCGAGCATCAGCGGAAGAGAAGCCTGCGAGATTTACACGCCATTTTAACACACACACACACACACACACACAGACATATACACATACACATACACACACACACACACACACATACACACACACGCACATACATATATACACACACACACACACACACAGACACACGTGCGTGCACACACACAAACACATACACAGACACACACAAACACACAGACACACATACACACACGCATGCGCACGTGCACACGCACACACATACATACACACACACACGTGCGCACACACACACACACACACATGCATACACGCACACGCATACACACACACACACACATACATACATATACTCACACACAGACACACACAAACACACAGACACATACTTCCAAGCATTCTGGTGTTTATAAGAGCATGGACAAAGAATCAAGTACTTTAATCACACTCTGTTTTTAAACATAGTGAATCAAACTGGATTTAAATTAGTCACCCATAATTTTGTATGGATGGTCCCTGCAGGTAGAGATATTGTGTGGGCTAAAGTGTTATATTTGCCAGAGCTGTAGACACAATTTTTGGAGTTACCGTGGTCATTATTCATACTTTTATTCAATCCTCCTCAGGCCTCAGAACTGAAGCAGTCCCCAGCAGATAGGTCTGCTGTTTATTCAGTATGAAGAGTAAAGAGGATACTCTACAGGTGTGAAACAGTAATGACTTCAACCAGCTAATTATGTACTTCTTGGAGACATTCTACAATAGGATGTGGGTGGCTGAGCACAAGGGCTCCACTCCATGTTCATGCACGATGTGTGCCGTACCTTGTTTGTGGAGCATGTTTGTGGGGTGTGCGTTACCTTGTTTATGAGATGCGCCATATCTTGTTCGTAGGACATGCCATAATCTCGGGAATGGGGTCTACTGTACCTCATTCATGGGGTGTGCTATACCTCATTCTTTGGGCGAGCCGTACCTTGTTTGTGGGGTGTGCTGTACCTCATTCACGGGGTGTGCTGTACCTCGTTTGTGGGGTGTATCCTATCTTGTTTGTGGGGTGTAGTCTACCACATTCATGGGGCGTGCTGTACCTCGTTTGTGGGGTGTAACGTACCTTGTTTGTGAGGTGTGCTGTACCTCATTCATGGGGCATGTTGTATCTCGTTCATGGGGCATGTTGTACCTCATTCTTGGGGCATGTTGTACCTCAATCATGGGGCATGTTGTACCTCATTCATGGGGCATGTTGTACCTCATTCTTGGGGCATGATGTACCTCATTCATGGGGCATGTTGTACCTCATTCTTGGGGCAAGCCGGACCTTGTTCATGGGATGTGCCATACTTCATTCATGCACTGGGCCATATGTCATTCTAAGCGTGGGACGCACGTACAAAGCAGCACACCAGTTTGCATTCCTTCACATATTTCTGCTCTTCCAAACCTTTTCAGCAAGTGACCTTGTGTATGAAATGACGTTGTTCTATTCTATTCTATCTGGATGATGCGTCTTGCGCTATCTGAAAACGAGGTAGATCATCTGTCATTCAGAAAATTCATTATTCGGTAAAGCAGAGGACGAATTTGTCAGAGCCTTCGTGGTGCAGTCATTCAGCGCAGAGGTTTACAGCAACGCGAGGAAGGTCAGGAGTCAGAAAAGAGTGAGAGCTTCCGTCGTTCCACTGTGTTGGCCCGCGGACAAAGAGCGTCCCAACACAAAGCCACCCCTCACAATCCTGTAAGTAACTGTGCACCAGCAGGTCACAAACCCACACAGATCCGCAACATTCACTTCCGTGGAACAGAAGGTCCTTTTCTCAGGTTCAATTCCCGTTTATCCAATTTTCTATTCCAAAATGAATCATACTGTGTGGTTTAACGCAAAAACATTTCTAAGAGTAAATGTGGCGGATAGATGCTTTTTTGGAGGTGGGTACTCTTGTTAAGGCACTGTGTGAATTGGTCCCACGGCCTGGTATCAAATCCAGACTGTACTAGTGTCATGTGTGTCCAGTAGCACCACAGGGTGATGCAGTTATCTCTAGCATAGGCTAGTCACAGGAGCGTTTCAATCTGCCAGGATGATGGCATGTCGTTGCACCCCAGCGACCCCTGCTGGACTATCGGCCACCTGAAGATCCGCCTGTTGAGCAGCGCATGACGTTTCTTCCTCTGACTCATGTCTGTGTGACTCGCGAACTACAATGTGACAAGAAGCGGCAGTGGACATCACATGCTTTGGAAAGGAGAAAGCGCGCTAGTTTGCGGTCTCCCAACTCAATAGCAGAAATGAGTGGTCATGATTACAATTGGGTAATCCAAACTGTGGAGGGTTAGAGGGAGGATAAAGAATTTAAAAGAAAGTGTAGGTGTTGATGGCAACGCTTGCAGAAATTCTTGTCCTAATTTGCCAGTAAGGTTCTGGGTAACATTACTCTGGGTAGCCTTGCTGTTTAAGGAGAAGGCCTAGTTCTTAAGGCAGGCAGATGAGAAGCGAGAGAGGCGTGTTGGGTGGCGGGGGGTTCCCTCACTGCTGCGAGACAGATTACAGAACAGAGGCTCAGTGGGCCTCACGTCGTTATGCCGGCGACTGGGGGAAAGAGTTCAGGAAATCGGCAGAGCTGATTGGCTGTAATTACCCTGAATGAAAGGGGTGGTTCACAAAGGTCAGAGCGAAACACTGTGATTCATTCTACCACCCGCAGACAGCACAGCTGCTGTGGCACAGGCACGGGCAGGCCACACACCCTATATACTTATTGGCTGCTGGGGAAAGGAAGGGGCGGAGGTTTGCTCTGATTGACGGCTCAGGTCCGCATCGTGAAGCAGGAGCACACGTGAGATCGTTTTACATTTATGCATTTAGCAGATGCCCTTATTCAGAGTGACACACAGCTTGCATTCTTTGCACAATCCATTTATGCCGCTGGATATTTACTGAAGCAGTTCAGGCTAAATACCTTTCTCAAGGGTACCGCGGCAGTGGGGGTGTCTCGTGGCGTAGCCCGTAGAGCGCTTTCCATATGCTCATTGCGAGCCGCGACGTCGGTGGTTCGAGTCCGACCACCGACCTTTGTCGCATGTCTCTCCTTCTCTCTCCTCCTAGTTCTTCCTGTCTCTCTACACTGTACTGTCTAATAAAGCTGAAACCCCCCCAAAAAAACATATTTTTTAAAAAAGGGTACCGCGGCAGTGGTCCAGTAGGGAATTAAACCCAGAACCTTGATGTTACAAACCCAGTTCCCTAACGATTACACTGCACTCCAAGGAAAGAACTTCACAGGTGGTTTACAGATCTGTTAGAGGCTTCAAATTACTGCACAACTTCACAACCCCTGCTGTTTCCGTGATACAATTATGATTTACAATTTAGGCATTTGGCAGTCAATGCAAATAACAAAAGGTGCATTTAACATAGTTAAAACAGCACCACTTGAGCTAGAGATATGCTACAATCAACTCTCACTTAGATAATGGCTTGTTCACAAAAGGTATTATGCAAATAACTGGCAACCAATTTAAATATTTATAGCTCCAAAAAACATAGTTTTTGAGTGAGACAGGTTGTGAACTTAAGCAATCTGATGATGTTAATCTACTGAAAGACACCCATAATGTTCTATGAGGATTTTTAAAATAAGGTATTGCATTTGAATTAATATCCTAAACTGACTGAGTTAAAACATAACTGGCCATAGCCGTGCTAAATGCTGTTTTGGATAAACACTGTTCGGCTGAGCTGCCTGTGGAAGGAGGGGGCAGTTTTTCCCCTGAAAGTGCCTGAAATTTAGGGGCTTTTTATCTTTATTTCAGAGTTCATATATCAGGTGATAATTAATGAGTCAGTAATAGGCAAGTAACTATACCGGAATAATGTGAATCGTATTACTGTCAAATTAGATCAGAATAAAAGTAATTTGTTAAACACTTGCATTCCTCGAATGCCCGTTCACACTGAACTACACAGAAGATTAGTCATAAGCAAATAGAATAAATGAATTGTCTAAAACATATTCATTGTGTCCCTAACAATCTGCTGTAAACACAAAGTCATTAGCATGAGGTTAATATCGTCTGAATGAGCTTGTACCTTAACAAAGCACTAGTAAATGCTTAGTAAACTATTTATCAATGAGTCATTGAGTCAATTCTTAATTAAACCTTAATATGTGAACCGTAAAATAAAGTGTTACCTTATTTTAATCAACTTCATGAGAGGCCACTGCTTCACTGGGCCTCGACCTGCCTGTATCAGGATGGTGTTCAATTTATTTTAGAAAACCTAATTCTTCATATCGAAGCAGCACATCGTTTATATGGCATAAACATAATTTTCTGACATTGGTGCAATTTGCACCGAGGCACGCCCCCATAATATGCATAACTCAGTTAGCCCACTGACAGAGACTTCTGGGACAGGCAGAGGAACTGACAACAATGACTGATGAACACTGAGCGAAAAATCCATTTAACTAATGATCTCGTCAATAGAGGGAACCGAAACACCACAAAAACTTCCCATAATTCATAAATCATCATACATTCTTTTCCCTCGACCACAAACGCAACTTCTCAAGTTCTGTGAACTAAAAACACTGAATATGAGTTGCCAGACTGACAATGATGTCGGAACAAAATGATCTTTTACACTTAAGAGAAGTACACTTGAACAACTGAACGGTGAATAAAATAAATCAGACAAACTGTTTTCCACTGAGCCTTTTTAAAGGTTGGAGAATTGTTTTGCAATGAACCTTTTTAAAGGTTAGAGGATTATAAACCGCCTATATTTCACTCTGCATAAAATATTTCATAGGAAATATTCACTTAAATAGTGAGACAACTTCACGTGCACAGTGTATTGTGTGTAGATCTATTAAGTATTGCATTTGTATTGCGCTTTCATTAACTGAAAGCCCTTTGCATGGGGGGAATGGAGGTAACTCAGCTCAAGCACCACCAACGGGTAGCCCTCACCTCTGCGATGCATGGCGGCCATTTTGTGTCAGACTGCTTACTCAATCAATTTATCTAGGGGATTATCAGGTAACAGACTGAAACAGCCAGGCTCATATGCCTGCATATAGGCATGCATATAGGCTGCATAAAGGCCTGTTGTAGCACTGTGTATGTGTGCGTGTAAGCGCGTATGCGTGTGTTTATGTGGTGTTTGTGTGTGTGTGTGTGTGTGTGTATGTGTTAAGCTGCAGTTGGTTAAAGGCGGTTTTTAAGAAAAAAATAACACAGGAAGAGACCAGCACAATTTACACTGTTAATGTAAAAGCCATCCGCAGTCTAAACTCACATCACAGAGCGGAGGTCTTTCGCGGTCCTCGGCGCTCTGAAACAGAGATATCTCCTCTCTCAGGCTTGAAGGTACAGAGCGCCAGCAGCGCCTCCATCTATAAACCGAACGATCGGCAGGGGGATTCGAGGGAGGCGCGAGGGCAGGAGGGTTCTAAGGCCCCCACGCGCTCCGCAAGATGAACGAACGGTGAGCCGCGGCCCTGCCTCGGGGCAGGGTTTCAAACTCATCTTTAAAGTAAACAAGGCCAAAGATGCCTCTCCGCCCCTCGGCGCGCTCACTAAAAATGTGTCCGTCCTGTTTCGGGTCAGCAGGATCTGATTTAACGGCCTGCTATATAAATGACATAAATAAGTAAATAAATCGATGGCCCACCTCCCTCCCATCTCTCTGTGCTCCTCTCTCTCTCCCTCTCTCTCTCTCTCTGCCTCTGATGTTAGCCGCTCAAAGCCAGCCGGAGCCTTTGGAGGGCCGTGGACTGGAAAGACTGAAGCGTTATTGTGTTGTTCGAGAAAAAAAAAAAAAGGAGTGTTTTTATTACGGTCGGGCACGACTCAGCAGAAAAAAGTAGCCAGGAGAGCAGAATCAGGTAGACACGGCAGCCTATCTCCAGTGAGACAGCTCTGTCTGTGCGCTGTTTCCCTTCCATTGGCTGATGAGCAATTATGGTAAGGAAAGCTGATCTGTTCTTACAGGACAGGGGTACTACAGTCCCTATGAGAAAGTCATATGAACCTGTGTTCTACTTAAAATCATATGGAGCCTGCATATAGTAAGGTTTGACTCCAGCATACACACACACAGTAATTTACAGCATCCTCAAACACACACACACTCACACATGCACACACACACCTATACACACACTCACACACACACAAACACACGCACACCCACACACATACACACACAGTTACTTACAGCCTCTTGCAAATGTACACAAACACACACACACACACTCACACATTCACACACACACCTACACACACACACTCACACACACACAAACACGCACACACACACTCACACACACATACACACACACACAGTAATCTACAGCCTCTTGCAAATGCACACAAACACACACACACACACACACACACACAGGCGCACAGACAGAGTCACTCACTTCCACTTCATTAAAAATCCGCATTGATTTTGTGTACAGTTGCACCCACATTTCTAAGAGGTCTTTATCCGGCAGTCCGACATGTTCTTTCTTCATTAACGGGAGCCTCAGCAGCCTGGGGAACTGGAAGCAGTGAACCTGGAGCTTTATTGTGAGTGACACCCTGTGCTTTCATGGGATTTGGGGTAACTGTAAGAGTCTTAAAAATTCAAAGAAAGAGGGAGTGAGGGTGGAAGAAGGAGAGGAAAGAAAAGAAGAAGAAATGCTGCCTTTCCCCAGTGGAGCAGGAGGGTTTGTGATACACTGAGGACTCTGAGGGCAATGACTCAGCTGCCAGAGGTTCTCAAAGCCGTAAACTTTAATCCCGGTAACGGGCGCGTGGAAAGAGAGTGCCTCGCTGATAAAACTCCCCCAGAAAGACGGCGCTCCTAAAAGTTTACCGCGTTCCCGCCTATCTCCTCCGTGTTCGCGGCGTAGATGGCGGATCGGTGTGGGAAAAAAAAAACCTTCAGTTCGATGCATATGTGTCTGTATCACCGCCAGCAACCCCAGCGCCGTTCTCCCCAGTGCCGTTAATCTGCTTCAGTAATTGATGTGTGATCTGTAGGAGGTGCTAAAGCAAGGTGCGAGAGAGCTGAGGACTCGATATGCACGTGGAGCGGAGAAAAAAAATCTGGGGCACCGAGAGACAGGGACCGTTTCGGCAAAACAAAAGTTCAGCTGACGGACAGATCCTCAAATTCTGCTGTTTCAGACGTAAGCGGCGCGCAAGATGCAATGCGGGGGTGTTAATGTGTGGGATTCCTGTAGGCAAGCAGGCCTGGTTGCTGTTGCCTGGAGACAGGATGAGCAGCAGCTCAGTGGTGTCCCTGCAGGCCGATGCAGGTTACTGCACTAGAGGGTCCATGCTGCTCAGTGTGGGGTGTACTGGATGACTCCATAAGAGTGTGTCCAGGGGAAAATGTGCTGGGGTGATAGTGCTAGAAGAAAGTGCTCAGCAGATAATGTATGGGATAAGTATGTGTTTGGGTAAGTGTGCGAAGGTAATTACACAGGGTAAATTGTGTTGGATTGCACAGAGCCAATCAAAAAATCCAATCAAAGACAGTCTTATACCTGCACTTTCTGAGCCAATGAGCATAATGGCCACAGTGAACAACCAATGAAACTACTGGTCTTTTTATACCAACTCAACATTTTTTCAACTTTTAATGCAGCACATCACAAACAGAGAATAATAAAGACCGAAGATTCTCCCTCTAAGTACAGCACAACATTCTACACAATACACTGGTCATTAAAAAGTAATTAAACAAGCATGGCTACAGAACATAAGCAGACTCATAATTATATCCACTATTTAAGGACAATATCTATGTATCCATGGAAACGGTTTTTGCAGAAACTCATTCTGCTCTTGTAATTGCCTAATTATGTCTTTATTACTAGTAATGCAGGCTACAAGAATAGTTCGGTTACAAGAATAGCTTGAATGCCGGGGCTGCGTTTCTAGCCGTTCTGCCCTCTAGTGGGAGATGGTACTCATTGCAGTTCACTATCCAGGGAGTTACTGAGCCACAGAAGTGAGCCAATCAGTAAATCAGTTAGTCAGTCAGTGAGGAAATTAATGCATTGATCAGTAAGCGCAATCAGTGTGAGTGAATTGGTCAATGAGTGAACGAGTGAATGAGTGACTGAATTATTGAGTGAGTGAGTGAATTTGTGAATTACTGAGTGAGTCAGTGAGTGAGTGAGTGAGTAAGTCATGAAATGATAATTTGTATGGCTGTCTTCTCCTGTGGTAGTTGGACAGGACTTCAGATCAAAGTCTGGCCAGTGGGTATGTTAATAAACTCTGGGTCTGAATGGGGGATGTGGTCTTTCATTGTACATTGTATTACCTGAATTATAAAGAAATATTCTTTTCTGGTAAAAAATCAGTCTCTCATACCTCCGCTGATCACTCAAAATGGCTGCCGTGCATGTTTTATATTTTACTGACAGCACCATGGGTTCTTACCAGGAAAACTGTACTCTCTTTAGTAGAGAAATATCTGTTCAGTTATTTCATGTACTTACATTCAATGTGTCAACATTCTCATTAATTAGACAATTTTTTTTCACTAATTATTAACCTATTTAATCAGTTAATGCATTCAATGCATCAATATACTGATTAAATTTCCATTTTTTAAAGTGTGAGGAGATCCCTGCCCCTTTAGTTTCCCTCTGTCTGACCTGTGTTAGCTTCCTTTGGTCATTCTGAGGGTTGGCACAGTGGAGCATCATTGCCTCACAGCTAGAAGGTCTCGGGTTCAAATCCTTGGAAAACAAGCAGGTTAGGTTAATTGGAGAGTCTAAATTGCCCATGGGTATGTGTGTGTGAGCGAATGGTGTGTGTGCCCTGCAATGAGTCAGTGGATTTGAGACCTGTAGAGGGTTTATTCCTGCCTCTTACCCGATGCATGCTGGGATAGACTCCCACCCCCTCACCCCCCCAGGGTCAACCTGACCAGGAGTAACCAAGTTAGATGATGGATGGATGGATGGATAGATTGATGGTCATTCTGAATGGAGTTCCAGTCAGCAATATAGATGTAAAATACATGAACATAAATAAATGGAAAATAAATAGAAAACAAAATTACAATATAAAATATACAGTGGCCCACTAGTGACCTTTGCCCTTCACTGTTGGCCATGAGCACATGAATAAATATAGAATAGAATAACTTTTGGATATAGGATATATGGGATAAAGAGGTGCTGTTATGAAAAAAATATACAGCCAATCCAAGCATGAGTCCATTAAGAGGCACAATAGGAAAAACCCACAGAAAATCGTTTGAACAGATAAAGGCAGATAAAGGGTTGTTGCATATCAATAAATGTCCTGAAGCTTACTCACAACTTTAAAACAGCATCTGATTTCACCCAATATTCAGAGTAAATTCTTCTTTTATGTGATTTTGGTTTTGGTTAGTAATATATATATATATATATATATATATATATATATATATATATAATGCCTGTAATGTAATATATATTTTTTTGTTTGTTTAAAATACTCAAGGATTCACTGAAGTTTTGTCAAAAACAATACCGGCATCCAAGGAATGTGTATGTCAAACCATGCATTTGATCAATTTCTGCTGCTAGTGATGTTATACTAGAGAAGTTATGCTCGTGACATTACACTGGTGATTTTAGGCTAGTAATCTTATGCTCCTGATGTTAGGCTAGAGTTGCTGCAGTAGTGATGCTACGCTAGTTATGTTTCAGTATGCCAGTAATGTTATGCTAGCAGTGCTACAGGCTGGAACGACATGTTCTGTCGTCCAACACTGCACAAGTTCTGAGGAGCAGCCTCGTTACTGGAACACGGTGGTCATGCAGCACTGAACACGTTCATACTTAATATTCTGCTGAAGACTGAAAGCAGTGGGTTTCCCTCGTTGGGAAAAAATGTCTAATGCATTGCCAGCTGTTTGTCTGATATTTCATTAGAAGGAACTTCGGGCTTCAGATCCGCTAATACTCCCTGAAATGGCTTTATTGTGTTTGTATAAATAAATCAACCGTTTAGCAGCTGTTATCACGTTGTGCTAATTGGCGAAGTTCTGTCTTCAAAGAAAGAGGGATGGAGAGAGAGAGAGAGAGAGAGAGTTTATTCGTAGAGCTGTGCATTATTTGAATGTCATTGAGCAGTGTGTGTGTGTATGTGGGGGGGGGGGGGTAAGGGAGTCAGAAATTTCACCAGAGACAGTGACCCAGAAAACTCAGAATAACCATGTATCCCCAAGGACCTGCAGGACAATAAGGGAGCCCCGCCTGCTTGCAAGGCAAGTGTAAACTTGGGGGTTCGTATTTGGTGATGGATGACTCTCCTATATGAGCAGAAACCGGACGGAAACGGGTTGTCTTTTGGGCAGCTTTACTGAGCAACTGCACATGTTTAAAGAACACCGCCAAATTCAAAATGGAGTCTGACAGGAAGTGTGTCACCTAATAAACAAACACATTAGCCAATAAGATTGAAGGAAATTCTAAGAGGGTGAATGTAAGTGAAAACAAATGCATATACAAAAATTATACAATAGAATAATCAATGTGATAATCAACGAATCGACTAAAATATAAAAGTTGGCGTCAATCAATAAAACAATACACACGATTACTGATTAACATCAAACTGCGGATAACCCTTACACAAGCAAGATGGACTCAGCAGTACCTCGCAGCACTTTGGGCCTGGCAAGGTTCAGAGGATGAGCCTCTCTAATACGCAGTGGGCCGCTCGCCTCCATGAATCATGATCCCGCACAGGTGGGGCTCCGATCGGAGGCAGAGATTCGAGCCGGCTCAACCGCTGACCTATAACTTAATGCCGGCTAAAACTTGTTAAAATGAATCAGGCCGCTGGAAACCAATTTCACAAACTATAAGTTCCCTTTTTTTGCGGACGCTCTGGGGATAGGCTCATTAGTCATCTGGAGCCGAGGACTAATGCCTCCCTGACCCGGGCCCTCTGGCTCCCGGCAGCTTTTATTACCTGTGCGGAAAAGGTGCGCGGAACGGCGCCGCGGGGAGGCGGAGCACGAAGGGCCGCGGGGAGGCGGAGCACGAAGGGCCGCGGGGCGATCTCGGCTCACGGCACGCGGGCGGCGCCGGCAACAAAGCCACAACTACGCCGAACTACGGCAGAAGCAGAAAACGCGAATCGAACGAAGGGAGGAAGCAAAAGCGGGGAACATTCGGCTAATTGCCTCATTAAAATCCGGCCGTAGAAAGTCTCACAAACTTTGAAGAGGGATTTATAATTTATTTATTTCAGGAGTCAAACGAGCCTAAACTCAACCTCTTCAATTTGAGGCTAGTTTGAAGGGGCAGTGGTGTAAAATGTGATATACTGCTTCTGAGCGAGAGAGAGAGAGAGGGATGAGACGGGGGCTAGAAAGAAGGGCGTGAGAGAGGGAGGGGGAGAGGGCAAGAGAGAGAAAAGGGGGGGAAAGAAATGGAGACGGAGGGAGGGAGGGGAGGTACATTTTGGTACCATGGCTTTTATTTCGGAGGACTATTGTGATGTAACTACATAGAGACGTAATAAACAACTTGTGACATCACAAACAAGTTTTCATTAAAAGCATCACATTGAGAGCAAGATAAAACAGTCTCCAACCAAGACCCCCTGGGCCCCGCCCCCATCTTTGGAACTTCCTTAAAATGATTACAGTACATGCTAGAGCAGCCCATTACTCCCTTTGCTCCCTCACCCTCTCATTGGCCTGAGCACAGAGTTCCCTCACCCTCTCACCGGCCTAAGCGTGCAGCTCCCTCACCTCTCACCCTCTCACTAGCCTCAGTGCAGAGCTGCCTCACCCTCTCACCAGCCTGAGCGCAGAGCTCTCTCACCCTCTCACGGTGTGAGTCAATGCTTGGCCAATCCTACCAGACAGAATGCAGCACATTCTGTGCTCATGTACAGTAACTAAAGGGGAACAGCTGTATCTCTGCTGCCCCTCACAGGTAGTGGGGTGCAACTGCATGCAAACTCAGCCTCACTGTCTCATTAGTTTTCTCTCACTCTCTCTCTCTCTCTCTCTCTCTCTCTCTCTCTCACTGACTCTCTCACTCATTCCATTTCACCCTCTCTATCTCATTCAGTTTCAATCTCTCTCATTCCATTTTGCTCTCTTTCTCTTGCCCCTCTAAATGCATCATCATTCATCTGGGAATGTATTTCTCCCAGTGAATATGTCTCTCATACGCACATAGATGGTGAATAACTCTTGCACAGTGTTAATCAGTGTCCCACACAGAGTGAATACCAGCACACGGTGTTCACTGGCATATTCAGGATATAGAAAAGAAATCCCATGGTTGATACTTCTGTTTAGTCTGTCTACAAATTTGACCTGGAGCGAAATGTATCATGAAGCAAGGGTCTCTGCTGTGTGTAAGATGTAGAGAACTTGAATCACTGTTCGATGCCATAAGTGTAGCTGTGAGACTAATCGCTAATGTTTCCGAGCTCACGCAGGGAAGCGTTCGTCTGTGTGCCTCCTTTATAGTAGAGAAAGTAAACAGAAGATAGTGTAATGAGTATTTATTTCACACACCACTGGGACATTACACTCCCCGATAATAAAAATCACTCAGCATCCCATTGCATTATGCTGTGTGTGTGGGTCTGCGTATCAGGGAGAAAACAGCTGGTTTTGCTCTTTTGATTCTGCTTACCGATGAATATGCTTTATGAATACCGATGGATATTGTTTGTCGAAGCAGGCGACGAAGCTTTATTAATACAGGCGACTGCCTTTATTAAAGCGGATGACAAGTGCTTTATTAATACAGACTACCACCTTTATTAATACCGATGACAATGCGGGCGCCAGCATTTCATCAACACGGCTGAGTCTTCCTTATCAATGCACATGTGACTATTCTTTATCAATACTGATTTGCATGGCTTCAGTACCCAACACCTCCCACTCTAATTCACTGGCCTGCAGCTCCCACCGTCTGTATCGCATTAATAACATTCATACTCATATTCAAATTCCTCCGCCCGTTCCTCAGATTCAACACATTTCGTATGCGCAGCTCAATAATTGGATCTGGTCGCCTCCTTTTGTCGGGGAATTTGTAATTTAACAAACTGTAATGAAGGACGGCGTGATTCGCGAGCGACCGCGCGTGGGGTGAAGGAGACGCGGCGTTTGATGTTGACAGAGGAGAGTGAGGGAAACTCTCCGTCCATCTGGATTTCTCTTCTTGTTGTTTTTTAATGCTCAGCACCATCCTCATTCCACCTCAGCCCAAACAGGAAGCGGCGACTGACGAGAGAGGTGCGGGCGGCGGGTGGCGGCCACGCCCACCCCACCCGAATATTGACTTCCCGCGCCTCCTCGCCCCCCCCCCCCCCCCCCCCTTCCCCAAACCGCCTGCTCGCATCGTCGGGTCCAGGTCCCCGGCGCGAACGCGTGTCCCTCCCTGCTTTAATTGCGTGTCTCGTTTCATTAAGCGTGTTGCGCCCGAGCGGCGGACGGCCATTGTGCATCCTAATTCTGCTCAGAGGCTATTAGCCCGGCGCCATGCTTCGCTTCCTCCGCCTCTCGTCTTCATTAAGGAACCCCGCGCCGCGGCTAGCCGCTCCCGCGGCCGCTTGGCCGGGACTGAAAAATCGCTAGTTATCGGCAGCCCCGGCGCAGGCCCCCCGCGGGCTGATGGAGAAGAGGCGCTCGGAGCGCGGATGAATTTCGCGCGAGCGCCCGCCTTTTTTTTTTACGAGGGGCTGTTAATGTAACCTGTAAAAACCCCGCCCGGGTTTAACGCGTGTGCTCGCACGTGTGAGATCCTATCGGGTTTTAGGACGCGTGCGTGCACACGCTTCCAGCGCCGACTCCGCGCGGTTCTCGTGTTAAAAAAATCCCGCAGAGCTTCACGTTTTTTGAAGAGAGAGAGTGATCTGCGTTAAGCCAAATTGACTCTGCATTGCAAGCTATCGCAATCAATCCAAACTAACTCGGCATTGTTCAGCACTGCGCAACATTCCTCTGTGGTACACCCTGTTACTAATTACCCTGAGTTACACTGGAATTTGTGCATCACTCTGCATTACACTGTATTTTGTACATTATGCCACATTGCTGTAGCACATCTGATTACAATGCAGTGTACAGAATGGTGTATTACACTACATTACACTGGAGAACATCTGATAACACTGCATTGTACAGAATTACTGATTACACTGCATTATACTGGAGCACATCGAATTGCACTGCATTGTACAGAACTACCCATTACACTGCATTACACTGAAGCACATCTGATTACAATACAGTATGCAGAATTACTCATTACACTGCAGCACATCTGACTGCACTGCATTGTACAGAACTATCCATTACACTGCAGTACACTACAGCACATATGATGGCACTGAATTGTACAGAACTATCCATTACACTGCATTACACTGCAGCACATCTGACTGCACTGCATTGTACAGAACTACCCATTACACTGCAGTACACTACAGCACATCTGACTGCACTGCATTGTACAGAACTACCCATTACACTGCATTGCAGTACAGCACATCTGATTACACTGCATTGTACATAATTGTTCAGTACACTGCATTGCACTGCATTGCACTGCATTGCACTGCATTCACTGCATTACGCTGCAGGCAACCAGCAGCGTTACCGTGGCGACGACTCATCACGACCAGGGCGGAGTCTGCGGTCCGAGGGCCCGCAGGACGGGGCCCAGGGAAGCATGATTGCAGGAGAACCGGAGGCTACAGCTGACAGGAGCAATTATAACATCATATAATATAATAGGCATAATTGTAATGCACAGATAATATCGCAGGGTTTTTCACCCAGAATCCTAATGCCCCCCCCCCCCCACCCCCCCCCCCTGCACTGGAGCACTTCCCTCCTTAGTGATGCACGCCTGAGGTACACACTCAGCATTTTTACAGCCCACTTACAGCCGAGGAGCTGCCGTGGTCTCAGAAAAAAACAATATTCCATTATAAATATGACAGGGGGTGTAACAAGACACACGCATGCCCACGCACACATGCACACACATTCAAAGCATTCGCGTGGACACAGACACACACATACGCACATCCAAAGCATGCACACGCACACACACACTCATACACACACGCACACACACACATTCAAAGCAAGTGCATACACACACGCTCATACACACACGCACGCACACACACACACACGTTCAAAGCAAGCGCATACACACACACACACACACACGCACACACAAACGGTCTTGTACAGTCAGGGCGAACCTGACATTTTCTGAAGAATAAGATTTACTCTGAAGGAGACTGATAAATTGATAGATAAAATTGGTCAGTAAAGAAGATTTACGCGGGCCTATAAAATGCAGTGTCAGGGAAGTATTTACCATGCAGAATATTTACAGTTTCCCAGAGCCCCTCACCAAACACTAAGCTCTGATTTACGCACGGAGAATCACACACAAGACCCCTGCTAGCCCTGCACGCCTTAAACACCTCAAAGTTGCCTTATGTTTACAAATCACAAGTGTGGTTTAGTCAGTCAGTGTATACCCTAGTGTGTGTGTGTGTGTGTGTGTGCGTGCGTGCGTGCGTGTGTGTGTGTGTGAAAGGGTGTGTCTACGTATGAGTGTGTGTTTTTATCACTATGTGGTGAAAGTGCTCTGTAGTATTAACGTTTCTTTTTCATTTTAGTTCCCATATTGAGCATCTAAAGACTGTGTTCAGGAACAGTGATCTGCACATTTGAGCATATAAAACACTGTTAAGGAACAGTGATCTGCACAAGATGAGTGTTTTATGACTGTTCAGGAACAGTAATCTGCACAAGCTGAGTGTCTGAATACGTTTCCAGAATAGTAATCTACGTGATATGAGTGTCTAAAGACTTCGGGAACAGTGATCTGCGTATCTGAGCATATAAAACACTGCTAAGGAACAGTAATCTGCACAAGCTAAAGATACTGTGTTCAGATACTGTGATCTGCACAAGCTGTCTAAAGGCTGTTTGGGAACAGTGATCTGCATGAGCAGACCGTCTGAAGGCACCGTAGGCTGTGCTGTGAGGAAGGAGCTGGAGCTCAGCCGCTTCTTTACATTCAGCAGCCTTTGAGAACGCAGCTCCTCATGGGGGGGGGGGGGGGGGCTGAGGTTAACTGGGATTTTTCCACTCACGCGGTGCTTTTCTTTCTTTCCCCGCTCAAAAGGCTCGGCGCTTTTCAGAGGACCCCTCGGGCGAACGCTCGGCGCGGCCTTCCCTTCCCGTCCTTTTCTCCGTCCCTTTTACGGCTTGGCAACAATGCGACAACGCGGCAATGCGACAATAACCTTCCAAACGCCGTCGCAGAGAATGCAATGGGCCTGCGGCGGCCGGCGTCACGCGGCAGGTACGCAGCCATTGGCTGTATCCGTGCAGAGGAAAGCGCGACTGAAGCGCGGGAGTCAAGGCCCTTGCGTCGGCCGTGCACAATTCAGAAGCGAGCTTCCTTTGCCGCACATGTTCAGCAGGGATACGTGCTCAGAGCAGGCACGGCAAGTGTCTACTTTACCTTGAGAATACCAGCAGAGATAATACGATTAAACTGCGCGATTGTTCGCAATCCATTATTGCCCCGTTGTGTGAAATCATTTTTGTTGCCTATACAAAAGGCGTGATAAGGTGTGTGGTTTGGAATGCACAGGCGAAGATGTGACCCTAAAGACACGCCCCTGAAGGCAGAGGAGTTGTCTAGCGTTCCAATTAGCTGTATCCATGGCCCTCTCTTCTGCCAGCCCACCTGCATTAGCATCCTGTGCGCACAGAAATGAGTGAACTCAGGTGACAGTGAAGGCAGCTGCCCGCTCTTACCGCATAGCCTTGATGTTTAAAGCAGCGGTTAACGCGAGCTCGGGTCTGTTGGATCCGTAATGGCAGCCCTCAATGGGTTGCACTTCATGTCCCGGATTCTCTGACATTTACTGTATGCGCACGTCAGGATTTAAAGAAGGGAAAAATTGTTTTGATCACCGGAGAGATTCGGAGAGCTCGCCTTCGGAGATTTTACGGCGTTAACAATTGGAGAGATTTGGATTCGGTGATTTTACAGGGTTAATCACTGGAGCGTTTTGGAATCAGTGATTTTACTGTGTTAATTAATGGATAGATTTGGAATCGGTGATTAGACAGTGTTAACCCCTGGATAGATTTGGAATCAGTGATTTTACAGCAGAGGAGTCAAGCATAATTCCTAGGGATCCACTGTGGGTGGGTTGTTTTGGTTTCCTTTCAATCAGCTGCCAATTAAGGCTGTGAGAGCAAAGTATGTGAATTCTTAACCAATCAATGACTTAATCCACTATTGCAGAGAGCACCCTGAAAACATGTGTACGATCACATTTGATCATAAATTGCATGTAAGAACATTTCCAAGAACATTTCGGCATTCATCACTTTTTTCTGATTTGTATTTGTTCATTGCTGTATACTTATGCAAATCACATGAACAGGATTGCCTGTAAAATTTATCAACAACCAGCATTCATCATCTCATACACCTGGGATATGCACAAAAACAAAGGTCTGCACCTGTGTCATGAATCTCATTTTGGTTTTTTTGAAGGAAAGTTTTTTAACAAAAGTAAGAATAATTTAAGAAACGTTTTGTGAATGAGGCCCACTGTGTTCCTCCAGGACTGGAGTTTGTCACCTGTGTTTTGCAGTGTTTATCCCTGGATTTGGAATCAGTGATTTTACAGGCTTAATCCCTGAAGAGATTAGGTATTAGTGATTTTACAGGCTTAATCCCTGGAGAGATTAGGAATGAGTGATTTTACAGGCTTAATCCCTGAAAATATTTGGAATCAGTGATTTTCACAGCATTAATCCTGGCAGAGATTTGGAATCAGTGATTTTACAGTTTTAATCCCTGCAGAGATCAGTGAATTGAGTAATTTCGGCGCTGGATAAAGGGGCTGTACACACACCGCGTTCACACAAACACATCCGCTCTGTTCGGGTGTCCCTGCTGCTGTAAGGGCTCCAGCAGGTCAGCCACTGACAGCGGAAACCGAGAACATCTATTAAAACCAAGCACTGAGGGCCGAACCGTTTTAGAGCAGAAAACAGGAAAACCTCCTTGTGCTGCGGATCGGCCTCGCGCCCTCCGCGGCGCGCATCACGGCGCAGAGAAGCATCACCCTGGAAACAGCATTTCCCTGGAAACCGCACTGTCCTGGAAACCGCAAACAACAACAATCTTCTGACAGGGGGAGAGACTCTCGCGGGTTTGAGCAAACTTAAGAGCGAGGACGCAACTTCCCCCGGCAACATTCGACGGATATCCGCGCGATCGCCTTAAAGCTGCCGGCTTATCGAACTTTGTTGGGACCACGAGGCTGTGTTAAAAAGGGTGATCCTCACACCGTTAAAGCCGAACCGTATCAAAGTGGCTGGTAAGCCTCCTGCCTGTCTGTTCTCCGCAGTTTTGCTCTGATCAGATTCTGGCGCAGCTGAATCTGAGTGGAATGGCGGGCGGTTATCTGCTCTTCCGGGGCCGTGTCAGAGCGGGGGCTCGTCAGGTTTCCCCCGGGGAGATCGGCGCTGTCATCCACAGCCTCACGAAGCGCAGCTTCAGTTCATAACAGCTTGTCGAGCAAGCGGAGAAAATGATTGATACATGAAAAATAATTTTTTGCGCGGTTACTGAATGGCAGAGCTCTGGGACGGGGTTGGCGCAACGAGGTGCAATAAAACATCTGAAACAGAGGGAGAGAGAGAGAGAGAGAGAGAGAGAGACCATACCGTGACATCACTGGTTGCCATAGAAACATGAGTGACATCATAATAATAATAATCAGTCTATTCCGTTCCCTTGTTGTGGGAGATTGAATTATGGTCCACAAAGCCGATGCTTTAAATTTGTTATAACAGCCAATCAGCTCTTCTCTTGATATGCTCATGATGCATATCTTAACACTCTGTTTCATGTTTTAATATTGAGCATCCTATTTGGCTACCTCTTTTGATGGCTTCAATAACAGTGAGGGCTGCAGCATGAGGGTCAAAATTAATTTTTGCATATTTAATTAGAGGCGGTGCATGGCAGAACTTGTGTAATCTCATCATTCATGTAGTGAATCTTTTTTCCAACAGAGACCAAACATTACATTACAGCAGGCGTGCATCTGTCCTTGCATCTCAGCGTATGGAAGAACCATGTGGATTGCGCTATGGAAATTGCAACGGCATTTACGGAACACTATGTTTGAAGAGCCGTCAAAACATGATGCAATTACGCGAGTACATTGGCTTGGGGGTGATGTAAGCACTATGCTAATACATGACCTGAAACAACCTTATATCTGCAGCTAGCCCCTCTGGCAGGAAACTTTTCTGCTCTCACTGGGTGTGAACAGTTTGGTCCAGCTTGGGGTGCAAATTACTGACAACCTTAAAAGAAATAAATGATCAATTTTCAACAATGTTCAAAACAAAACATTTCTTTCTTATGGCTTTATGTTAGAAACATGTTTATTTCTCAGGGATCTGCTGGAATGTGTACAAATGTGTACAAATGTGTACAAACAGCTTCTAAAGAACAGAAGATTTTCTTGACCTACATTCTGTCAGGGAAGATTGATTTTTGATTTTAGCATAATGAAACACATTGGCAAGACCATGGACCCCACCCTAGGAGTACAACCAACTGCGCTGCGTACTTTTTTTTTTTTTTTTTAAATAAGTTTATTAAAATGTCCTCTTTAGTTGGACCTAATTGATGGCCATTGATGGTTCTTTAGTCAGCTGATAATCAACGTTGCAGTTCTAAATGGGATTAGCACTTCCTGTTATGTTTTAATGGACAACGGTGAAGTGAAGTTTGCTTTTTTTTAGCCCAACCCAGCAGCGAAGATTCTGATACGGAGAGTAAGATGAAACAGAGGAGCCAGACTGGTGGCAAATGGAGGAATGGCTCATTAAAATGCTTTTACATTTGGAGATAGAGAGAGCTTTGATTTCTGCTCGAGCAAGTGTAAGGTGAAAATTAAGACTGTGATCACTCACACTGAGCTGGCTAATTGCATTCGCCTCAAGCGCCTTCATGAACAGGCAATATAACTGAACAGATGCACACACACACAAACACACACGCGTACACACACACATACACACATTTAACACCAGTTCTGATTGGTCACGTGCAGACCCTCATGCATCAAATGGAAGATCTGATTAGATGCATGCAGACCACCATACATCATACAGCAGTTCTGATTGGACACGTGCAAACCACTATGAATCAAATGGCAGTTCTGATTGGACTCATGTAAGCCCCCATGCATCAAATGGCAGTTCTGACTGGACACATGACCTCCTTCTACTTCCCATAATTTTAAGACCAAACAGTCTTACAGCAAATGATACAATAGCAAACTAAGACGATATACTGTTGTTGCATTACCTGCAGTTTGTTTTCAAAGAACTGAAGTTCTTATTACAGTTCATCAATGCCTAATAAACCATAAGCTGCCTTTAGCTGCTCTGTAGAACACCATTATTATTGGTTTCACATAATTTCCCAAATGGAGCCTGAAATGTATTACAAGCCCTCTAGGAAAATTAATTAGTATTTAAATGTTAATTGCAGTTAGTTTTGTTTATGTGAGTCAATTTTCCAAGAGTTGACATTTTCTGGAGTAAATGCTCAATGGGTCTCGAGTGTGCAACCCTCACAGCAAGCATTGATTTCCCCCCGAAATTACACAAGGCCCCAATTAAAGATTGCACCCATAAATTCATTAGCAAACTATGAACAATCTGGCTGACACACAAGCCAGAGTGCTAACAAGACTGGCGAGATCTGACTGCTGTGAAAAAAATGAATCAACAGAGGAGCAGCATTTTTTAAAACATAAACAAAAATAAAAAATGTATTTTATTTCTCCTCTTCAGGAATAAATGACTTGTTTGACAAGGAAGCAGGAAACGAATATCAGAGCAGAAAGTTGTGTGCGATCACACCGTGGTTCGTTCGGATAAAATGGAGGTGATTCCACGCATGTGGAATATCTGTGCAGAGTCAGTGCAGAGGCATAATTAAGAAAGTTAATTAACAATTAACAATAATTAACAATAATTAACAATTAACAATGTTCTTAAGATGAGCCTGGCTAATTTTCCAACATTGCCCAGCACTGCATGTTCTCCAAACTCATCAGGATAACAGCTTCTCACAACTTTCCAATCAGATATACCTCAGACCTACGTAGTTCAATAAATTACTTGGTGAGATTAAAACATAAATGTTGAGGTGATGTCCAGTGGTCCGCTTTTAGGGTGTAGTTACAGCTGTCACTCAAACTCCCTGCTCTGATTCCCTGAAGATCGGAATTCACAGACTACATCAATCAGGCTTCAGAAAGTGGCTTGGTTGGTTCCAGCAGTGATCAGTAATGATTTGATCGGCTCCAGCAGGGGCCAGTAATGCTTTGATTGGTTCCAGCGGCAGCCGGTAATGATCTGATTGGTTCATTCCACCTAGAGTGTTCACCACACAGCAGTTCTCTTCCGTCTAAAACACCCATGTTAACAGAAACTGATCCTTACATGAGTTCTGAAATATTAAGCAGCCGCAGTGCAAATGCTCTGGAAACTGAATCGTGTACTTCCTGCTTCGCGTGAGTAATGAAATTAAAGCAGTGGCAAAGAAACTCTACTCACAGAGAGAGTCTTTTACAGTGATACTAAGCCTGACCCTTCTCCTACCTCCCTCACCTACTATCCAAAGCCCCCCAACCCCCGCACCGCACGCACACACCCACACACACACCAAACAAAATGTAATTAAAGATTGATTAAGGAAATCTTCAGTGTTTCTGTGCGTGAAACTTTATACCACTGATCATCATCAGTTTTCAGTGACTGTCTGACAGAAAGATTGAATAAAAATAATAATCATCATTATCATCATCAACCTCATAATTATTAATAATAAAATGATTGGAAGAGTGTGAGAGAGGGTGAATGAGTGATAGTGCATAGGAGAGAGTGCAAAAGTGAAAGTGTGTGAGAGAGCGCATGAGAGAGAATGCGAGTGTAAGAGAGTGAATGAGTGAGAGTGAGAGTATGAGAGAGTGAATGAGTGAGACTATGAATGTAAGAGAGTGCATGAGTGAGAGTGTGAGAGTATATATATATATATTATATATATATATATATATATATATATTCACACACACTTCTGTCTGGGGGAATATGACTTTGCACTTTGGGATCTGGCTCTCAGTCGATACTGTGTTTAATGGGGCAGAAAATACCCATATTGCAGGCCACAGGCTTTATGTTCCAAACATGCTGGAGCAGCAGCTAAAGTCTGACATTACAGTAGATGAAATCACCATTCGGACCAGACATACGCATGAGAGAGAAGAGAGTCAGCAATGCTTGGACCGTGCCCGTGTGTGTGTGTGTGTGTGTCTGTCTGTCTGTCTGAGAGAGAGAGAGAGAGAGAGAGAGAGAGAGAGAGAGACTTCTGCCACCAGAGTGGGTCCTCATAGTGATGGTAGGGAGCAGAGAATGTGCGCACACACACACACATGCATGCACACACACACACACGCATGCACACACACACACACACACACATACACACACACACACACACAATGCTCTCCAGAGGTCTGAACAGTATTCATTGACCCACAGGAGCAAGGCTGAAAGACTTCACAGGAATGGCAGTATCCAGTTTAAAAGTGAATAGGATTCTTACAATTTCATAAATGGCTATAGTTTACAGCACAGCCTATTGCACACTATATATGAAACCTGTGGTAAGACACCATCCAACTTATGATTGGCAATTGACTACGCATTTTCTCTCCGCATGCATAAATGGAGAGTGATGCAGCATATTTATTTCTTTAATTAATTTATCAGTATTAAAATTTTATTATAATCTACCACTTGTCATAAAAGTTTACATGGTACAGTGTATATATTTAATTGTATAGATGAACAAGAAATTATCAAATAAAATGATCATAAATTTAACAGTCAGAGGAATAGACATGGAATTGAATGCCGTGTGTGTGCGCGCGTGTGTGTGCTTGTGTGTGCATGTGTGTCCGTATATGTGTGCGTGTGTGTGCATGTATGTGTATGTGTTTGTGTGTGTGTGCCTCAACAGTGTAAGATAATGGTTAAGGAAATGGGCTTGAGCAAGGTATTTAACCTGTAATTGCTTTAGCAAAATATACTGCTGCATAAACGGATTGTATGCTAAGAATGTACGCTGTGTAACTCGCTCTGGATAAGAGCATCTACTGCATGCCGTAATGTAATGAGAATGTGCAAATGAGAGTCTATCTGGATTTACTGCTAAATGATGTCATTTCTGCCACCTGGTGGTTGTTCCCTGTCATTGACCGTGAGGGTGAAGCCGATCTTATAACAGGGCTTCATTTCCTTTCTTGCACCGAAGTCCTTCACAATTCAAGACTGGTCCTCTGTCTCTTTCACCTTCAGTTCACTCCTTCAAGTTACAGCTAGACTGGGGGCAGCGGCGAGGGAGGTCTCCTTTTCAGTCCACCAGTAAAATTATTATTATATTATCTTATTATATTATTATAAGGTACCCCTTCATATTGATGAATAAAAATGTTTTTAAACAATAATAACCAGTTGATCACTGGTTTGAGATTAACACTGAGTTGCCCTATAACCAACTTGAATACCTACAGTAATACAAAGTCATATTTTCTTGTGATGTCAAATGAAATAGATCAACATCAATTCCAGATGAAACAAGTGCAGTGTCCTCTGAATTGCCTGATGGACACCAGTATTTCTACCCTTAGCGACACAGCCATTTAACAGAGTCTTTGTGCAGATGGGTCCTGGAGTGACTGCAGTGAGAAAAAGGCTTAGAGCAGTGGTCTCCAACCCTGGTCCTGGAGAGCTACAGGGTCTGCTGGTTTTCATTGTGACTCTGCACTTCATGAATCAATTAGGGCAGTTGATTACACAGTTAACTCAACTCACCTGGTGCATTGGGTCTCAGCTGGGTGCTGATTTTACAGTGAAAACAAAAACCAGCAGACCTTGTAACTCTCCAGGACCAGGGTTGGAGACCACTGGCTTAGAGAGAAGAAAGAGGAAGAGCAGTGAGCCTGCTGAGCCCTTAACTGGCCACCAGATGGCAGTAGTAGTTTAAAGAGCAGGATTTCCCAGTGGCTTTCATTGTTTTGGGGACAGAGCGAGCAGGTGCCCTGTCCTTCACTGACATTCAATCTGATATGGAAAGTCAAGTCAGCAACTCTCATGCATTCACTCACTGCGGTTCATGCATTCACGACGCAGTGCACGCTTTCACTCAGTGCAGTTCATAGGTTCATTGACTGTTAAAGCCTTCTAGCCTTCTTTCCCTTATTTGCTCAGCATGGTGAATGTGTTTGCTCAGCACAGTTCATGTATTCCCTCAGTGCAGTTCACACGTTAACACTGTGTGGAGAGGTTTTGTGTGTGTTTATATATGTGTGTGTGTGTGTGTGTGTGTGTGTGTGTGTGCGTGTGTCTGCGTGTGTGTATGTGTGTGTGTGTGTGTAAGTGTGCATGTGTGTGTGAGCTTGTGTGTGTGGATGCGTGGGACTGAGCAAGTGTTTGTGCATGTGCATGCTTAAGAAATTGTGTTTATGTGCTTCTGTGTGTGCATGTGTGTGTGTGTGTGTGTGTGTGTGTGTATGTGTTTGCGTGAACATGTGTGTGTTCCATACAGCCACCAGCTGATGGAACAGAATAATATCCTTTCTGAATCAACATGCATACCAATACCCCGATTATTGGGAATAATCATTTTGTGGTAATATATTGAGTAAACATTTACATGATTCAGAATAAGGCAATTTGTCTAATACCTATGGAAAGCCATCGATGCAAAAATCTCTTTAAAAGTCATGTCGTCACAGTTATATTTTACCTGTTGACAAAAACTGGCATGTCAACAGGGAAGGATTTCTCACATCACCACACTTAAAGGAACCTCAACCAAGCAATGCAGGTAATGTGTGTAGATTAGCATATAGCATAAAGGTATATATCACCTCTATGACACTTCCTGAGCACACTGATATATTCTGCCACAGTATATTCATGAGATTGTGATGTGTCTTTTTTGTAACCTATACTCATCTTTCTAAATACCTTAATCACATGAGCATGTCAAATTTTAACACGTCAAAAATGAACAAGTCAGCAAGCACATTTTTGCCATTAAAATTTTATGTATTCACAGGTTCATCCTATTCATTTAAGGATGTGCAGTCTTTGCTGTGTAAACAGGTAAAAAAAATAACCATGATGAGACTACCTTTTTAAAGAGGTTATGGTATTAATGGCTTTGAATAAATACTCAGATTTAATACTAATGCTAAATTTCTTCATTTGTCCAAAAATGACTACTTCTATTAATAATTGCACCTCCGCACCTCAATGTGTCACTGTTCATCATGTTGTTTTGAGTTTGGATAGTACAAACAAAACATACAGTTGAGTGCGTCTGGTGACCTTTCACATGTGCAGTTTAAAAAATGCTGAAAAAAGTCGAAGATGTTTACATGCACCGATTAATGGAAAGATTGAGAAAGATTGAGAAAAAATCTAGGTGTCTTAATCAAGTTACTTTTACTTTGATTTTGATCTTAACTCGGTTAAGATAATCAGATAAAGGTGTATTGCCTTAATCAGGTCAAGATCAAATTATTAATGTACATGTAATCATAGCCATTGCGCCATTCTCTGCAGATCCCCTCTGTGGCCAGAGAGTGACCTGCAACGGATCAAACATCCATCATGGCTGTGTGAGAGGAGAATCTGTCCTTTAGGGATGAGTATACTGCTGTGCCTATGCAGTTGTTTGTCCTATAGGGGGTGCTATGTACTCCACTCTGCAGCAAGTTCAGCTGCAGGACTACAGAGGGAAGGGTCCTTTCCACTGTAACACTGCAGTGCAGTGTTATAACCTAAGAAACTGATGACTATGTTTGCAGTATGGCTAAGGATATGTTAGCAGTAGGGCAAAAGGTCTGCTAGCAGTATGGGTAAGGGTCTGTTAGCAATATGGCTAAGGGTCTGTAAGCAAATTGCCAACCAGTCCCTAAGCAGTATGGTTAAGGGTCCGTTTGCAGTATGTCTAAGGGACTGTTAGCAGTATGGGTAAGGGTCAGGTAGCAGCACGGCTAAGCGTTTGTTCGCAGTATGTCTACAGGTTGATTAACGGTATCAAAGGGTTTACAGTTTACAAGGATTACTCTAAGAACTGTAGATTACCCAATGGAATATCTCCATATAAAAAAGTTGTTCTCAAACCTGGGCTTGTGTACATTGGTTTTTATTACAGCCAAACTCTTGCTCAATTGAGGTAGTTAAACGCATGTTTTTTTCAGAACTGTTTCCTTAAAAGTATCAATGCAAAGCAGGTTTGGCTTGTTAGCATTTACTTTGTCTTTGAATTCTTCATTTTCTACCAAATGGTTAGAGCCTACAGATTCACCTCAGTCTTTCATTTTAACCAGTTACATTTTTTTACCGCTTTTTAGATAATCGCTTGCAACATACGTAGCGTAATAAGCATACAGAGAATATGGAACTTTTGTTCTTAATGGCATGCATAGCTATTTCTGACATAATATGGCTTAACAGGGCAAATAATTCCTCAAAACATGAAATATGTATTTAAGATAAATGAATAGCTCATTAAAATGCTGGGATTGCAATTGTGGTTGAAACAAAAACCAGCATATGCAGGAGTCCCCAAGGCCAGGTTTGAGAACCACTGTTTTAACATATAGTGCATTCATTTAATTACCTTCAGTACAACTTCAGTACTTGCCCAAAAGGAACAACGGGAGCTGAACTGTTGTAGAGGCTGCTTGTTCACATTTTATTATAATTGCACAGAAAAAGGTTACAAGCATCAATGCACAGATGTTGCAGTTATATATACAGGATCACAAACAGATGTTTTCAGGCACCATTTCCTCAATTTGGATGCTAAAACGGGCATTATAGATTATAAATATACTACATGTCTTCCGGACATCGTTCTTGCAAAAATACTTCTTCATTCATATAGAGGTTGTTCTGTTTAATTCTACAATCCAAAAAAGTTTTTTTTTCTCTTTGGTATACTTTATAGACACAACACAAACACTGATTTCCCACTTGTTTTGTGATTTTTCATCCTGTCTAGAATTGACCTCAATGCTGTCCTGTGTGATTATGGAGCGAGACATCTGCCTATCTACCTGCTCGCTGTGTTAAAGGCATACTATGCAGGATTTATTTCCTGGCTTCGCTGTGTTTACAATCAAAAATGTCTCTTCCTCTATTTACAACCCTGCCTATACCCCCAGGATGATGAAGCTAATGCACGAACAAAACAAATATATTTTTTTTGCTCTTGCTAGCTATGTTCGTAGATTTATAACATTGTATTGCAGACTGTTGGAATCACGTCTCTTTCAAAAATACAGCAAAAGCTGCATTCATAGCAGTCAGGCAGTAGCAAGTATGCCAATATGCTCGGCTGACATATTGGATGGCAAAAACTCTGATTTCGCTGTCATATACAGCAAAGTTATGGGGTAGCTAGTTTTAGCATAGTGGTGATGGAACGGACCTACGCTAGTCACTGCTAGCATAGCACCAGCGGGTTTCAGTCTGCTCTAGCCTGCCTGGAAGCATGGCAAAATTCTGCAACACAAGCATGCATATGCACAAACACATAAATGAATTGTCACTTTTATTGTCGATTATTTATTTTTGTGTTTTTACATAATCCAGCTTTTTGTATCTATTGCAGCAAATTTGTATGGTTCTCCCATCGCGTAGCTTGACGGGAGGCCACCTTTCCCCTTCAGCAGATTGTGGAAGTAGCCTAGAAGAATTCCAGGCTACAGCCTACCAGCCATCCCCTGTGACAACAAAGGCACACAACTTATACGGAATAGTAGGATTTCCCAACTGGTGGACCTTACCTAGCTAACAATAACTAACTAGCCCATATGAGCCTACAGAAGTGGATTGGAATATTATTGTCTGGTCTTGTTACTTTGTAAAATGGTAGACCCACAACAAATTTCCTGGCCATCATGTCCACCCAGCTAACGGTGGCAAACTTAACTAAATTTAGTTAGCTAATAATAGCAGCTACCTAGCCCGAACACTGACCAACCACTTGGATTGCGTAACGTTAGCCCCCAAGGCGACTCTCTCTCTCCAGCACTAACCCAGCTGAAAAGCATGACTCATTGCAGCCTTTCCTCCTCTTTTCCTTCTTCTACTGGTCACATGGTTTTCAGATACAGCCCACAAAGAAGAAATGGCCACACCCAGGAATGTCCTGAACGCTTTTTAGAATAACAAATGCAGGCAGGAAAGCAAGGACTGGGTAGAAGTGCTTACAGACACAGATTGCCAGTGCATAAAAGTAATGACTGAGCATGATTGTTTTATAATATATTCAAGGGGAAAATCCTGCATAGTATGCCTTTAAATTACACTGGATGATGCCGCTCAGGTGAAGTCACCATGTGTATATCCCTGTTGTGTCTTCTATAACTCACATCCTACTATCTAAATGCATTTCTTAAGATTATGCTGTATTAAACAAAAATCCATTGATAAATTGAATAATTGTCTGATTGATTGTTTAATTGGCTGACTGATTTTTAACAGTTTACTCCTCAGAGCAGACAGATTTTAACTTAACTCAGTTCAATTCAGCCAAGTGTATAAAACATAATATGTTGTTATTAATGCCAGTGATAAAATAATCAATTGTATGTAATGGTTTTTGTCTTGGTGTGCCAGTCATAACAGCGCATTAACCTGGGACAGGTCGTAAACTTAGGCTCAAAAACATCCGTAAAACAAACTTTCACAACCTCTAACCCGGAATATAGAGAACATCAGCCTCTATGCCAGGGTCACAGAATTGGCCTCTGCTCTCCTATTTTAACCACGGAGCACAGAATTAGCTGGCAACATTAGCAGGCCCTTGTATCAAACAGAATGCTTATAGTTTGCACAGCTGCCCTTTCACTTTCCTCTCTTTTCCATCTCGTACATTTTGAATGTGGATGAGTGTTATCAAGTTGCATGCCATGTAACTACAGTGACCTGCATGCCTGTTAGCCTGTATGATCTAGCCTGGTTTCAGCCCAGCACTGCAAAACCCTGTTCCTGGAGATCTAGCGTCCTGCACATTTTCATTTGAACTCTTATTTGGCACACGTGATTCCACTAATTAGCAGCTCAACAAGATCTCTAGCTATTAAATGAGGTGTGCTTTGTTAGTGTTGGAATGAAAGCCTACAGGACAATAGATTTCCAGGAACAGAGCTGGGCAGCCCTGGTCTAGACTATTCCTTTTTATTTTACCCATCATTCCTCTCGGTTTGGAATGGCCTGTCGCATTAGCAAGACGAGTTCATCCCTGCAACATCCTGCATCATGTGAGTCCAGGAGAGCACAGATGAGTGCACCCTCTCCTCTGAAAAGCGTGATGTCAGCCACTGCGTCCTTTCACTCTGGAGCAGGACACGTCACGCCCAGAGGGGGGCGCTCCTCAGTGATGAGACGCACCACATCCTGCCGTCTGAGGACCCACCCTTCAGTTATAGCTCGGCCAATCATGTTCCACCCTGTGGGGTTGCCAGCCACAAATTCAATACCTCCCTGAAATGTGCAACACATAACATGCAGTGCATAATATGTAATGTCCGCACACTCCTCTTGTGCAGTGCACACCATTTTGCCATTTATGCATGCTTCTCCAGTGCAGGGTGTACCATTTTGACACTAGTGCATGCTTCTTTAGTGCTGGTCGAACCATAACATGTTCCCCTGTCTGCACGCTGCTCTAGCACAGTGCATACCATGTTCACATTTTCACAGGTTTCTCTGGAGCAGAGCGTACCATATTAATATTTGTACACGCTTCCCTAGTACAGCCGTACAGTGTTCACCATCTTTCCAGAATAAACAGAACAGACAGCTTCTCTGCCCGAACCTGCGCTACAGTTGGAAATCTGTGTGTCTGTGCATATGTGCGTGTATGCATGCATGCATGCATGCATGCATGTGTGTGTTTCAACAAAACAAAGGGGTTTTTTTATTTTATTATTTTTTTTTTTTATATTGTCTCATAGTGCATTTGAAATGCAAAATTAAATCTTTTCTATTGTAATGTCATTATAGGAAACTGTTTGCTGCTCTGAGCTCTCTTTTTAAAACCAGGCACCTGAATAAAGAATGAATAATTCAATACATGAATGAATGAGTGCATGAATGAATAAATGAATTAATGCCATGTACTGTTTATGATGAAGGTTTAAGTATGAACTCAGTTTAAAAGAAAAGTATTCAAGGATTGGCCAGATCCATTGTAGAGTGAATTTAAAATGTTTCGTTTATTTATAACCCCCAGGATACACGGATTACAGCTCCATTTTGAGCACATGACTTTGATATCGCGCGCGCCGAACTGCTGCCCGAATTTAAAACAATGCACTATACCGAACGATCGTTTACCATGTAGAAAATAAAGGTGTGATTACTTCTGATGTTTTTTTTCTATTTCGTGTTCTCGTGCCTCCGTTGTAGGATCTCCTCCTGACAGCTGACTGTTAGGCACGTTCTATTTTTATCCCAGTGGCGCTGTTTCTCGTTTATCTCAGGCCGGAATAAAACAAACCAATGACTCCTTTTTTTCTAAACCGGCTGGTATCTTAAAATAGAAGAGAGAGTCGTGATCAGTCTGTCCTTGAAAGCTGCATATTGTAAAAAAAAAAATCATATGCAGGATTATGGATTGATACAAATAGTCACTCGCGCCAACCTCGCGCCTGGGCTGAATTAATGTGTTACTATTTTTAGACCCCCAGTGTTTCCAGGGGAGACCTAATGACGCAATGACGTCAATGCAGGTCAACAGCAGACCGGAGGAATGGACTGCTTCCACTAGATTTTGCAGTATTTTCAGAAACGAGGAAAGGAAAATGGATGCGTTTAAATGCGCCGAATGCTATCCATAATGAAAATATTTGCAACCGTCTCGTGCGACAAAGAAAATAACAAAAATATGTTCAAGGGGATGTGTGTTTTTTCTGAATTTCCCTGGGATTTTGTAAAATACCACAGGAACCCGGATCGATGGTTGCAGGGTAAGATAAAACTAGCGTTACAAAAAAAGCGAAGGGGGCGCCTCGTGCAGTACGTTCACTCTGTGTTTCAGATATCTGTGGCGTGGCGCAACCATTGAGAATTTTCCGCTTTAATGGGAAGAGCAAAGGGGGTCGCTTTTATTCGCGCAGACCGGGGACCCTCGACCCTCCGAGCCTCCCGGCGCTTGCACAGAAAGGTAATGCTGATGCTTTATCAAAACTGCATATCGTTGTTACATGAGCAGTGTGCAAGATCACATTTCGGTACGCCATGTGCTTTATTAGATTATATGGAATTTGAATTTTTAAATCTTTTTTTTTTCTTGTCACCGTTATGTATAGCCTACATAAAAACGTTCGTCCAAAATGATGCAAACAAAAACATAACAAGATTTAGCTTTTTTTAGCAAGTGATGATGCAATGGGAATACTGCAAATTTTAATTACTGAATAATTAATGGTTTGACAACCACTGGTCTCACAAATCTAGATTTAACGGTATTCGAACGGAATCATCCAGGCAAAGAATAAGGATTCATTTGTTCGAACGTTTATGCTATCAAACTGAATACAGTAGTATGCGCACACATATGTGCACAGTTTCGCATGTGTTTGGTACATGTTTTTATTTATATATTTCACTATAGTTATTTATTGATTTAGGTATATCTTTTCTGGTAAGTATGTGAGATTTTCCCCCTAAGACGAGGGGGTGGGATGGTGTTTGGCGGGGGTGTGGGGGGAGGGGGGAGTTAATATTGTAAAGCTATATTTCACTATGAATACAGGCGGCTTTGATTCACGACACAGCCCGGTATCTAGAACAGTGTGCATCCATCCCATAAACAGGAAAAAATGTATTAAAATGTACGCCTTGAGACATTAGACGAATGCAAATGCCACGTGAACACATATAAGTTTTTTTGCCCAGATGACAAAATTTTATAAAACAACAAACTGAAATTAAACCTTTTTCTTCTCATTCATAAATTGAAATGTAGGGCGTTTTCCACGGCGGGAAGGAGTTTGATTTCAGCACCAGGGACAGCTCTAATTCACAGTGTATTCACCTCCAATTAGTCCTACATTTTCAATTGTATTTTTGTTCGTTTGCTTTTCTAGCGGCCTAAATACTATTAAACAACATAATTAGAGCATATTCTTTATCCCAGTAATTATAACTGACAACTTAACGTAGTCCTCTGATTTCAGAAGCTGACGGCGAGGCTTACGTCAATGAAGTTGCGGGTAAACATTCTTCACAGAACGTACGTCAAAACAACATATTATTTCCCAGCTAAAAGCACATAACCACGTCTTTTGAACTTATCAAATACGACTGTGAAAAGCGCAGCTATTAGACGGTAAAGTACAAGAAACTGGCCAATGAGGGCAACGCTTCTGCAGTGCAAATAAAGAGGAGGAAACTGTGACACAGTTCTACATTAGATATGACGCATTTGGTGAGGTATGACGCATTTGGTGAGGTATGACGCATTTGGTGAGCTAGGTGTTTCTAGAGAAGATTCTGTCTCTCGGTTATATGCCCGATTGGACATGGGAAAGAAAATACACTGGCCTTGTGTGAGGAAATTCAGGTCACCGGCCTTCACTGAGGAATTTTTTATTTCTAAATTAAAAAGTATAATCTGAATGTTTAGTAATAAACGTAAATCATATTTCCATCCGAGAACAGAAACGTTTTTGTTTAAAGAGCAAAAACACAATTCTACAATAGCTACACTTTATCATCCTTTGAAAACTAATTTCAGAATAACCAGAATTAATAAATTCCATTAAATTATATTCTTATACTTTTATTAAGTACACCACAGTGAATACAGAGCAATACACCACATGGTGTGTAGAGGATGCTGAAAGCTGAGAATGTCAGTACGTACCTATGTGTGTGTGTGTGTTTGTGCATGTGTGCATGTTTGTGTGTTTATTGTGTGTGTGTGCTTGTGTATGTGAAGTCCCTGTGCACACAGGTGTTTTTTTTCATATTCTCATTTAATAAGAAATGTGAGAACAGTAAATCCTTGTGCCGTTTCCAGCACAGCCCAGTTGCAGTACAAAAGCCCTGTGCTGGCTGTAATGATGGCAGTGAGAAGGTGCAGTAGCCCATAGCACAGGCATGTTACAAACAAAGCTCTGTCAAAACACAGTTTTAGCACAGTGACATCACTGTAACAGCACAGACAGCACTGGCACAATCCAGCCACAGCACAAAGCAAATAACACAATGATGGAGAGGTAACATGGTGGCAGTGGTGGCAATGGCACAGTAACACAACAAAATATGGCTTTTTGTATGTTAAGCACATGATGATGCAATAGGAATACTGCAAATTTTAATTACTGAATAATTAATGGTCTGAAATACATTGGTTTCACACACATCTAGACTTATCTGGCTGTGTGCGTCTACACATACGCACACATTTTTACATATGTTTTGTATGTGTTTTTATTGAAACATGTTATTATGCTTATTTGTTTATTTAGGTACATTTTGGTGGTATGTCAGATTTCCCACCCCTAAGAGACCAGGCAGTGGGAGGGTGTTTCGCGGGGTTCGGGGTGTGTGTGGAGGGAGGGTGTTCATATTGTAAAGCTAAATTTCGTTATGCACACCGATGGCTTTGATTCACGACATTGCCCATTGCCTAGAACAGCGTGCACCCATCCCATAAACAGTCACAAATACAGCATATTAACATGTACACCTTGAGACATTAGGTAAATGCAAATGCCACGTCAACACGTATGTGTTCTAAAGTTTTCATGACCAGGCAATAAAAAATATATAAAATAACAAACTAAAAATAACCTTTTGCTTCTCATTCATAAATTGAAATGGGGGGGGGTGGGGGGGGGGGGGGGTTTCCACAGCGGGAAGGAGCTTGATTTCAGCACCAGGGACAGCTCTCATTCACAGCACATTCACCTCTAATTAGTTCCACAGTTTTGGTTGTATTTTTGTTCATTTGTTTTTCTAGCTGCCTGAATTCTATAAAGCAACATAATTATGGCATATTCTTTGTCACAGCAGTTATGACTGACAACATCATGTAGCCCTCTTTGGCTTCAGAAACTGATGGCTCGACTTACATCAGTGAAGTTTTGGGTAAACAATAGCAAAATGTATGTCAAAACAAGCCATTATTTCCCGACTGAAAGTACATAACCACGTCCATTAAATATATTAAATATGACAGTGAGACACACAGTCATTAGTCAATAAAGTACAAGAAACTGACCAATTAGGGCATCGCTCCCGCAGTTCATATGAAGAGGAGGAAATTGTGACACAGTTCCAAATTACGTATGACGCATTTGGCGAGGTATGACGCATTTGGCGAGCCGGGTGTTTCTAGAGAAGATTCGGTTATAAGTCTGATGGGACATGGGAAAGAAAATGCACTGGTCTTGTGTGAGGAAATTCAGGTCACCGGCCTTCACTGGGGAATTTTTCATTAAATTTAAAATACAATCTGACAACATGTTTAGTAATATCTTTCAGAAGTAAATATTATTTCCATCCCAAAACAGCAACCTTTTGTTTGAAGTACAGAGATATAATTCGACAAAAATTACACTTCATCATTCTGGTAAAAATTTTATTTCAGAATAATCAGCATGAATAAATTCCCCTAAATTATATTCTTATAATTTCAATAAGTACACCACAGTGAATGCAGAGCAATGCACCACATGGTATGTAGAGGATGCTGAATACTGAGGATGGCAGTATGTACCTTTGTGTGTGTGTGTGTGTGTGTGCATGCATGCGTGTGTGTGTGTGTGTGTGTGTGCGTGTGCGTGCATATGCATAAGTGTGTGGGTGTATGCGTGTGTGTGTGTGTGTGTGTATGGAAAGTCTCTGTGCTTGCAGTTAAACACAGCTTTTTTTTTCATATTCTCCATTAATAAGGGATGTGAGTGACAGAGAGTCCCGGTGCTGTTACCAGCACAGACCAGTTGCAGTCTGACAGCCCTGTGCTGGCTGTATTGATGGCAGAAATATGGTGCAGTGGCGCGCGGCACAGGCACGTTACACGCAGAGCCCTGTGAGAGCACAGAGTCGGTACGGTGACGCCATGGTAACAGCAGAGACACAGACCAGCCACAGCACGATGACAGCGAGAGGACAGTGATGGGGAGATGACATGGCGTCCATTGTCCGTAAGCCACTGTAAGCTGTAAGCTCATGCGTGAGGGAGAGCAGGCTGTGACTGAGGAACACACCGCCACGGAACATACACCCCCCCCCCCCCACACACACACACACACACGCACACACACACACACACCGCCACAACCACAGACACTTTGAAATGTGTTTTACCCATTATTCTGTAAGCCCATCATGAATATGTACACCCCCCCCAAAAAAAAAAAACATTTTTGTATAGATACAGCAGTTCCAAATCTCAGAAAGCAATATTCTTACTTCAGCATCCATGCACAGCTCTACAGCTTGATTTGCTGGGTGGTGAGGGGTGGTGTGGCAGATTTTTATTTATTTTTTCTATATTTGTGGTAACATTAGCCATTTTGTCACCAGTAAATACCACTGTGTCATAAACGGCTATTTGTATGTTTGTTTAATTTGTTTCTTTAGCATGTGATGTGACATATAGCTGCATAGCTAGACTTGTTACATATCACATCATATCCTAAAGAAACAACATTAGATAGCCAGCTAACATATTACGATGATATTGACCTACCTGCTTTTAACTAAGCTGCTTTTAACTAACGTTATTGTGATAGCTGCTTTTAACTAACGTTAACTTGGCTGATTTTAACTAAAAGTTGTTTTCCCCTTTAAAGTGGTTCTCAAATATTCCCTCTGAAGAAGGCTTTTAGCTTTTCTATTGAGTTATTTTATTTATTTTTTACATTTGCAAAATACCTTCTTGCAATGTTCAGGACATTTCAGTGTCAGCGTTTATTATGATCTTTCCATATTTGCTTTTACTCAGCAAAGCTTTTGAGTATATGAAGATGCATTATTTTATTATTATTATTATGATTATGATTATTATTATTATTATTATTCCTAGTAGTAGTACAGAGCCTGCACAGTTGAAGCACAAAGACAGTAGTGATGCTTAATTGCACAGGGATGGTAACAGTGTAGAGACAGCTCAGCACATTAACAGCACAGAGATGTTAAGGCACAGTAACAGCACAGAGACTGTATGGCATGGTAACAGCACAGAGACATTATGGCATGGTAACAGCACAGAGACTGTATGGCACAGTAACAGCACAGAGATGTTACGGCACAGTAACAGCACAGAGATGTTACGGCACAGTAACAGCACAGAGACTGTATGGCATAGTAACAGCACAGAGACGTACAGCATGTTATGGGCACAGAGATGGTACAGCATGATAACAGCACAGACATACTGGCATCATTCGGCAGCTGCGGACCCAGTTATTCCACAAGCTGCTCTGACACGGTGTGGAACCTGTCAAAACATCAGGTGTTGTACAAAGTTAGCTTCTACATCAACTGTTCATGGATCTGTGATGAGTGTCTTGTTTTGAGGGCCATGGAAGGAATAAGAGAAAGAACTCATCTAGAAAGAACTCAACACTGTATGTCACTTACAAGTTTTAAAGGAAGTTATTATAAAAACTGTGAGAGAAACAAGCATGGCACTTCAGCAATTATTTTGTAACATCAGTGTCAGTGGTAACATTAGCATAGTGTATGTTTAACAGTGTTTAAGTTTCAAGGTTTTGGTTTCCTGTAATGTTCTGCCCTGCAGTTTCTGACATTTATCACTGCTCATGAACCCCGTGCATTAAAGATGCAGGATCCCTCCAGTAGCCTGCATTAGTAAGAGCTTTTCATTGTGTACAACAGCTGCAGTGAGAGTAAATAAACATAGAAATGTATGACTGATCACACGGCCAGTAAGACTGCATGATAAATCTGCACTGTAGTACACTGAACTGTTAGACTCCACTGTAGGTCTACACTGTAAGGCTACACTGTCTGTGCTGTAAGACCTATGTGCACTGACAGCACTGTAAATCTTGTCTTTTAATGCTGTAGTAAAACTCTGCAGTGTAGGACCCTAATCTAGTGCTGATGACACTATGGTCAGGTTCCGAAAGTTTTGAGTGTTCAAATGTGCTGTCAGAATTTGAATGTTATGCTGAAACTGTTGACCGTGGTGTCTGTGTAGAATTTTCAAAAACTGAATTTTACACCTGTAACTCAAATAAAACAAGTAAAGTATTGTGGTGTCGTGGTCAGAGCAGCAGTGTGGAGTAGCAGTATAATACGATGTATAAGTAAGAGTCACATGTGAATAATTAGAGGTAGTGGAAGGGATTAACATCGTTTAGAAATGTGTGTGTGTGTGTGCATGCGTCTGTGCATGCATCTGTGCACGTGCATTTGTGTGTGTATGTGTGTGTGTGTGCACATGCGTGACTGCGTACACTGCCCATGTGCTAGTGCATGTATGTATACGTGTATGTGCATATGTGTGCATGGGTACGCACATATGTGTGAGTGTGTGTTTATTTGAGTATATGTGCATCTCTATGTGTGTGCTTGTGTGTATGAATTTCAAAACAACCAGAATTAATAAATTTCATTAAATGATATTCTCATAATTTCAATAAGTACACCACAGTGAATACAGACATGGTGTGCAGAGGATGCTGAAAACTGAGAATGGCAGTATGTACCTGTGTGTGCGTGTGTGTGTGTGTGCACGTATGTATATGTGTGTGTGTGTGTGTGTGTGTGTGTGTGTGTTTCAGAAGATGCGTCACAGAAGCTCTCTTGTTCTCTGTGGATCTTTTTGCGGTCTGGGCTTGCTGTTCCCTCAGCCTGCAGCCAGGAAGCCCTTACCCCAAAAAGCATCTGCAGAGGACCCCAGCCTCGAGGAGTCATCCCTGATCCTGGACTCAGTACGCTCACACAGGCGCACACACACACGCGCATACACACAGACACACACTCATACACACACATACATGCATGCACACACACAAACACATAGACACACGCAAACATGCATACACTCACACACACATGCACACACAAACACACACACACACAATAATCAATGCACTTGGGCTAAAGATTTCAGCTGGGCTGTTTTTCTGTATAAAATACTATTCCCTGTATAATTTAATGTGTATCATAGAAAACAATAAAACCTAAAGACAAGATCATTGGTTTCTGTCCGTCTATCTACTTACGTTTGTCTATTGATCTGTTTACCTTTTGCTGTAAGAAGATGCACAAAGAGACAGATTTTCCAAGCATTTGGATGGGGGGAGTGGGTAATCTTATTCCTGTTTTATTATCACTGGGAAACAGCAGGAAGTTGACAGTGGCCAAACAGGAAGAACAGTCATCTTAGTTGCTTCTCACAACACACTGTTTAAAATATCTGATGTATATATATTTTTTTTCATTCACCGTCATGCATTAAGTACTCAGTGGTAACTGAACTGAAGCTGTAGGCTCTAATTAGTTCATACACATATGATGACACTTTAGAGTTCAGCACAAAATTCAGCACACAACATTTCACAGTTTAAGGCAATATGGCAAATTGTTTGAATTCTTTAGCCTCATTTCAATGTCACCCAAGAAATTACCAATCATGACTTCGAGTTTAATGGGTGAACCTGTGTGCAATAATTGGCAATGTGAATAAATATATGTTCCTGCTTTCTATACACAGATATCTTATCTTAGAAATGTTATTGTAACTTTGTGTTATTTTACAACATTGCAACAAGAGTGTGTATGGTAGTGGTGAATAACACTAGAAAATATTTGACAATGTTTTTTTTATCAGTCAGACTTTACAGCTATGCTTTTTGCAGAAAAACATTTGAAATATTTGCAAACCCAAAAAATCACAAGTACAACATTTTCACACCTTTACACTACCTGAAAAAATATTTTTTTAAAACATTATTTTGCTAGCTGGGTGAACATCATAAGGATAGCGAGGTCTGTTGCTGCAGTATGATCCAGCCCTGGTGACTGCTGGTTTTGGTTGTTCATCGGCACTTAATCGATCCATTCAGGCAGTGGATTACGACTTTATCTGGTTTCTCTGGTTTAAGGTGAAATAAACTTCAGCAGCAGACCCTTCTGCTCTCTAACCAGCTCTGCCTTTGCCACAGAAGCGCGGTGACGGTCTGAATAGTCCAGCAGTTGCAGTCGCTGTAATATTAATATCCCATCTGATAAGGTCAGCACAGCTTTCCAGCTACGGAGTCACAACTGCCTTCGTGTTCAGGAGACAGCGTGTGGCTGAAATAACAGGAGGTATTTTCAAACACTGGAGCAGCAACTGCCTCACCCTGTAAACCCACCCTGTAGTCTCCCTCAGAGGGGTATATAAGCCCTGCCCTGTAGTCTCTCTCAGGGGGGTATATAAGCCCCGCCCTGTAGTCTCCCTCAGAGGGGTATATAAGCCCCGCCCTGTAGTCTGTCTCAGAGGGGTATATAAGCCCCGCCCTGTATTCTCCCTCAGAGGGGTATATAAGCCCCGCCCTGTAGTCTGTCTCAGAGGGGTATATAAGCCCCGCCCTGTATTCTCCCTCAGAGGGGTATATAAGCCCCACCCTGTAGTCTCCCTCAGAGGGGTATATAAGCCCCGCCCTGTAGTCTCCCTCAGAGGGGTATATAAGCCCCGCCCTGTAGTCTGTCTCAGAGGGGTATATAAGCCCCGCCCTGTAGTCTCTCTCAGAGGGGTATATAAGCCCCGCCCTGTAGTCTCCCTCAGAGGGGTATATAAGCCCCGCCCTGTATTCTCCCTCAGAGGGGTATATAAGCCCCGCCCTGTAGTCTCCCTCAGAGGGGTATATAAGCCCCGCCCTGTAGTCTCCCTCAGAGGGGTATATAAGCCCCGCCATGTATTCTCCCTCAGAGGGGTATATAAGCCCTGCCCTGTAGTCTCCCTCAGAGGGGTATATAAGCCCCGCCCTGTAGTCTCCCTCAGAGGGGTATATAAGCCCCGCCCTGCAGTCTCTCTCAGAGGGGTATATAAGCCCCGCCCTGTAGTCTCTCTCAGAGGGGTATATAAGCCCCGCCCTGTAGTCTCTCTCAGAGGGGTATATAAGCCCCGCCCTGTAGTCTCTCTCAGAGGGGTATATAAGCCCCGCCCTGTAGTCTCTCTCAGAGGGGTATATAAGCCCCGCCCTGTAGTCTCTCTCAGAGGGGTATATAAGCCCCGCCCTGTAGTCTCCCTCAGAGGGGTATATAAGCCCCGCCCTGTAGTCTCTCTCAGAGGGGTATATAAGCCCCGCCCTGTAGTCTGTCTCAGAGGGGTATATAAGCTCCGCCCTGTAGTCTCTCTCAGAGGGGTATATAAGCCCCGCCCTGTAGTCTGTCTCAGAGGGGTATATAAGCCCCGCCCTGTAGTCTCCCTCAGAGGGGTATATAAGCCCCGCCCTGTAGTCTCCCTCAGAGGGGTATATAAGCCCCGCCCTGTAGTCTCCCTCAGAGGGGTATATAAGCCCCGCCCTGTAGTCTCCCTCAGAGGGGTATATAAGCCCTGCCCTGTAGTCTCCCTCAGAGGGGTATATAAGCCCCGCCCTGTAGTCTCTCTCAGAGGGGTATATAAGCCCCGCCCTGTAGTCTCTCTCAGAGGGGTATATAAGCCCCGCCCTGTAGTCTCCCTCAGAGGGGTATATAAGCCCCGCCCTGTAGTCTGTCTCAGAGGGGTATATAAGCCCCGCCCTGTAGTCTCCCTCAGAGGGGTATATAAGCCCCGCCCTGTAGTCTGTCTCAGAGGGGTATATAAGCCCCGCCCTGTAGTCTGTCATCAGAACCAGTGTGCTATATCTCCCTCATCAGAACCAGTGAGCTGTATTTCCCTCATCAGAACCAGTGTGCTATATCTCCATCACCAGAACCAGTGTGCTATATCTCCATCACCAGACAGACACAGACACACACACACACACACACACACATACACATGCTGGAGACTGTTGGAAGTTGGTAATTGGGCGACTGAGGTGTGTGTTGAGTGAACTTAGGTCCTGAATGACATCAGGTGAGCAAGGAAGGTCATTGACATAACCCTACTGTAGTGATCAGACAGATGTTTTGACACAGTTTAGTTGTGGGTTGGCAACTGCTTTTAAAAATGCCATCCAAATATGGCAATTTGTCTACTTTTTTCTCTGTCTTTTTGCAGACCTTGAAATTTCACCACCAAAACTAGCTGGCAGCTATGTCATTCTGCATCATCACATGATAAAAATAGACAATTTACAATGGACAACACACAGACACACTTCCCAACAATCTTTACATATCAGAAAATCATACTACCAAAAAAAATGACCACACATGATTTAATTGAATAGTTTATGTAATACTGTTTCTGTAGAATAGGCATATAGGCTACATTGACCATGGACTATTGTATAAAGAAAGTGTGATAACCATGACAGAGATGAGTTTGCTTATTTAAGAATGTTAAAAAAAACAAGTGCCACTTTCCACATATTAATAATTTTCCTCCAATGCTTGATCAGTGTCTATAATATAAGGACCGGTGAACAAACTTACTAACGTTGGGCCCGCTCTCCACGATAGGGACATGGACCTTAGGCTACCCCATTCCTTTTTTCCGCTACTGGTTCCTATTAAAGGCCTCGGAATCACCAAATCCATTGGGCACATATGAATCAGTTCTGTTTGTACAAAGCGCTAGTCCAGTTCCTTCCCTTGCCTCTAGATCCCCCTAGAGGCCGCGAGCGGAAGTGCGACTCATTTTTCTGTCTCATGAATGACGCGAGTCACCTTTACAGATAGTCTGTCTCACCGGACATCACAACACAAACCACATGTAGGAGGCGCGATTCCTACCTGTTAATTCAGCCCACATAATTCTACATCCAGCGCCTAAAATCCGATATAGAGTCAGACTAATTAAACCAAGAAGGTATCCTGAAAAAAGTGCGTTAAACGTGGGCATCATACCATTTTAACAGTGGTAAGGGGAAACTCAGTTACTGGATATCACTAAAACTTCGGTAATGCCACAGAAAAGGTGGACACACAGTTCACGGAGGAAACAGTCATTTCATGCTTTATATGTTTCCTGAAAGGCTGTTGGACAGATGTTACAGAAAATCATTGACTGAGGCTTAGCTTCTGTGAAGCTGTGGCCACACACAGATGTTTAACACCATACCCCCCATTATTCCAGACGTCTCTCATCCATCCATCATTCTACACATCCCTCGTCTCTCCTTTCACTCATCCCTCCTCTCTCCCTACACACATCCGTCTTGGCCAAAACATTCCTTACATTCTTCACACGAACGAGTCTCAGATGTAGCATAAATTTTGTATCCGATAGATCAAACTATCATTTACTTAGTGGACAGACAGATGTCAGTCACTGCTACCGGATTTAATAGTTTATAGTGTGAGAAAACGGATCGATAGGGCAGAGTTTGTCCACGTGACTGCCAGGGCAACTCCGGTTTGTTTTGGTTCACGTGTTTTTAAATGTAAACCCGAGGGTGTCTTCGGCGAGCAAATGTTGCACAATGTTTCACCAAAGTGATTGTGGGAGGTGAGGTTCAAATCCGAGGCTGCAGTCCATGTCGCCGGCCTCTGTCAAGCTGTTGCGCAAGAATACCGCTCATAAATCCCAAGCTGTTCTTTTCACCTAATGACGACGAAACAAGTGCAGCCTTTACTTTTGTATCTCACATTTTCAGGGCTTGTAAATTTACTGGACAATTTTCAACGATTATGAAAATACTATTCTTCACAAAGACGTTTCATCTGCTCGCATCTGCGACTGCCAATAAACGGTGTGCAATTCAGCCGATCAGGCTGCACCCGTGAGAACGGCTCCAAAATTCAGGAAACCACTGAACCTCGTCCAACGAGATTCTGCCAAAGACGTGGTGTACGGCGGTTTATCAAGTTACTGTTTCCATAAGCCATTAAGAATGATTATCATAACCTCAGCGTTCACGTTGTGAAAAGCACCTGCTGTATGTGTTTCACGCCCTGAAAAGCATCTGCTGCTGATTTGTTTAGCCTACATATTTAAGCGTTTCTGCGCTCTCCAAACCACGCAGTAGGCTACGTTTCGATCTTTTGATCCCTATATCTACCTACGCAAGTTACAGCAGCAAAGCTGAGACAGATTTTCAATGTGAACAAAAATAATAAATCTATAATTGGCAATGTTGATGTTTGGTATTAAAACCTGCATGTGCTTCTATAAATAGGCAAAAAAAATAAATAAACTAATTCAGGTCAGATACATTATCCTGAGTTACATTTCTGTGGCGATAGTGAACTGATATTGTAAACAGATATTGAAGAACATAGACACATAACACTTCATTAAAATGAAACCACAACCACAAGGATTTCTAAAAATACTTTACTTGGACCGCCAAGGCATGTTGAGCAACATAGCCAATCCCCTCATAAATAAATAACATTTGCCTTAAGAACTAACACCACCTACTTAAAAACAAGATAGCTGGTCCACCAATCAGTTATAAAGGACGGGTGTAAAATTTTGCAAATTCTGAATGCATATACTGAACAATACAGTACAGAGATGAATATCAAAAGCAAGATTCTATTTCATTTTCAAGTAGTCTCTATATACGTGGCACTTCCTATAATTTACAACATTGGTCAACAACATATTGCCCCCTTCCTGATTTCCTCTATTATTGCACATTTGTCACACTATTAAATTTATACAAAATGTAATATTAGACATATATATATATATATATAATTTCATTTATTTCATGAAAAACATCAAACACCCATATCACCCATGTGAAAAAGTAATTGCTCCCTTAGTTACTCAATTAACCAAATTTTATTGATAATTAGATTCAGCTGAATGAACACACACAGGCCTGACTGCAGCCAGCCCTGTTGAATCTGAACCGTATTCATATTGAACCGTAGCCATCTCTAAGGCTCTGGGACTCCACTGAACCACAGTGAGAGTCACTATCTCTAGATAGGGAACACTTGGAACATAATTTCTCCAAGGGAGCTGCAACAACTCATCCAGGAAGTCACAAAAGAATATTTCCCAGAAGAATATTCAAAGAACTGCAGGCCTCTCTAGTCTGAGCTAAGGTCAGTGTTCATGACTCCACAATAAGAAAGAGACTGGGGAAAAATGGGATTCATGGGAGAGTAGCAAGCTAGAAACGACTGCTAACCGAGACAAACATCAAACATCATTGTCTCACATTTGCAAAAAAAAGAAAAAAAGGATAATCCCCAAACTTTTTGGTATAACGTTCTATGAACAGATGAGTCAAAAGTGGAACTTATTGGATGGCATAGGTCTCACTATCTGGAGTAAAGCAAATACAGCATTTTACTGTGGGAACATTATACCAACAGTCAAGCATGGTGATGACAGTGTGATGGTGTGAGGATGCTTTGCTGCCTTGGGACCTGGATGACTTGCCATTATTGAAGGAACCATGAATTTTGCTCTGTACCAAAAAATAATTCAGGAGAATGTCCGGCTGCCTGTCTATGGGCTGAAGCTGATGCGTAATTGGGTTGTACAGTGAGGGCGTTTGAGGGCGTTTGATAACCTTTTTCATGAAAATAATAATTTTAAAAATGTGTTTTGTGTAAAATCCAGACATGACATGAACAGGCCTAATGATGACAGCGTGGGTGTGTGCTTGCATAAATTCCACATTCCTGTGGCGTTTCTGCAGAAGAGCAGGTCTGCAATTTGACTGTGCCTCTTGCCCCAGCTGTGTCAGCTGCACAGCCCTTTGACGCAGCAACTGCACAGCTCTGCCGGTGGTCAAAATAAGAAGCATGTGGCTGCGAGCTATTCACAGGCCGCACGTGTATGTGTTTGTGCGCACAGGAACCTACATGTGAATATGTCCCAAGCACATGAATATTTCAGCATTTCTTTAGTTCGGCATACATTAATATTTGAGTATGCCTAATATGGTCATTGGGTTGCTTTGGAAAAGCACACCTGTGACACCGTCCCAGAGGCAGTGACGCACCGGTTACGCACCGGTTGATTCTGCTGTGCGTCATTTCTTTGGCATGTTATTTCTTTCCTTTTTTAATGGGAGCAGAAGCCTGGTGGAAAACAAACCTATAACAGCCTGTAAGCATTGGGACAGGGACACAATTTTTGTTCTGTACTCCAGAAAATTAGACTGGAAATAAAACAATGAGCAGGTTAAAGAGCAGAATTTCAGCTTTAATTGAAGGTATTTACGTCCACATTCAGTGGTCATTGTCCCGCTGCAAGGTGCAGTGCTGTCAAGTGAGCTTTGAGGCATTTGGTTGCATCTAAGCAGATGTTTCTGCACACTTTAGAACTCATCCTGCTGCTGCTGCTGCTGCTGTCAGCCGTCACATCCTAAATAAAGACAGATGAGCCAGTTCCAGTGGTAGCCATACATGCCCAAGTCATAACAGTACCTTTATTCAGCCCTTCATCCATTATCTATACCCGCTTATCCTGAGCAGGGTTGCAGGGGGTGCTGGAGCCTATCCCAGCGTGCATTGGGCAAGAGGAAGGAATACACCCTGGACAGGCCGCCAATCTATCGCAGGGCAAAACTACCTCCACCATGTTTCAAAGATGAATGGGGTCATTTGGATCATAAGCAGTTCATTTCTTTCTACACAATTTTCTCTTTCCATTACTTAATGAACAAGTTCATTCTCAGCTCATCTGTCCACAGGAATTTGTTCCAGAACTAGATTTTACTGTACTTTTCAGCAAACTATAACCTGGTCATTCTGTTCTTGAGGCTTACCAGTGGTTTGCAGATTACGGTGTACCCTCTGAGGTTATGCTGGTGTTGTCTTCTCTTTATTTTGACCTTTGTCACAGCTATTTAAAACATAGAAAAAACACCTTTTGCACCATTAACATGTGACTTATGGAGTAGGTCCATATATTAGTATTTATTAATAAATATCCATATGAATGAGAACAGAAAGGAGGGAGATGTATACCTGTGTGTGAGCAGGGGGCTTGTTTATCTCCCAGACAGAGGAGCAGTGGACTGGGGGTAAGAGTGAGGTGAGTCACAATCATGAGTCAACATCCCACAGCTACAGTATAAAACATGCCCACTGATGGACACTGGAGAAGACTTGAACCTCCAAAACTACCACAGAGGTAAGAGTTCACTTCATCTTAGTGCTCTCTCTTGCTCTCTCTCTCTCTCTTTCTCTTTCTCTCTCTCTCTCTCTCTCTCTCTCTCATACATACTCACACACACAATCTCATAAACTTTCTATCTCCCTCAATCTCTTTCTTCCCCTTCTCTCAGTCTCACTCTCTTGCTCTCAATTCCTAATCTCTCACACACACAATCTCATACACATTCTCTTTCCCTCTCTTCTTTCCCTCCACTCAAATTGTCATTGTAAATTCTTCATTGGAATGACATATTTTGTAGTACAAGTTCATATTGTTATTTTTATTTTTATTAAAATAACTGAAGGATTAAAAGTCAATCATAAAAACAAAAACAACAGAATGAATTATATCCATTTTCATGAATCTCTCTCTTCTGACCTTGAATCAGTGCAGTTTTTTGTTGTTTTGCTTAAAACTCAAGGTCAAATATAAAAGCCAGTATTCTGCCATAGCATGGAATGCTGTGCTGCTGTTTTTCTCATTCTGTCCCAAAATAGTTGTCCTAATTGCAGTATTTCCAAGAAACCTGCTTGCGCAACAGGAAGAGTTTAAAATGTAAGGTAATATTTGCGGCCAGGATGTTTGTGGGTGTGAAAAAGAGAATTTCATTGTACAAAACAAAAAAAAAGAAAGGAAGAACAACATACAATTTAAAGCCATTGGCCATGTTCACTTATTGAAAGGAATGTACCATTCCTCCTTGGCCATGGGGACCAGCATTATTTCTGTTGATTTCTGATTTCTGATCTCTGCTGTTGTAATGGCCATGAGTGTTAAAGAGAAAATGGGCTGTTCCAGGACACACTCTCACCTGAAGAATGCATCACTTCATCATTCTTCACTGCACTTCCCTCCTCTTTCTACTGACAATGGGTAAAAGCACACCGCCCCCTGTGGACAAAATGAAGAACAACGTCAAAATGCTAGGAGAAACAGCATTAATACGGATACAAAAATTCACGAATGAGGTAATACTTCCCTCTCTGTGTTAGCAAAAATAATACACCATACATGCAAAGTAAATACGTAAGTCTTACCATTAAAAATTACCATTGTAAAACTTTTCGTACTTTGCTATAATTTGAGCATAAAGTACGGAAAGTATTACATGAAAAGATAATGTAAAATATGAATGTATTTTATTTATGCTTGGTTATTAAACAGAAATGCAAAAGTAAATTAAAAAGAAATGTACAGGTTGTGGACTGGCAATATTCCATATATATCGTTCATATATCGCATTTGCAATATTTTGACCACCGTACCACTGCAACAGTTCCAGATTTCTCCTAACATGGTGTTCAGCGGTGCAGAGTTGATCCCCAACATCACGCTGGAGACACCCCTGGGTTTGTCCTCCGTAGCGGAGAACCTCAACACTTTCCAGCTCATTTTGCTGAACCTGACCCTGGACGGCACGCTCCAAATCCGCAGTGACATTGTAGGCCTCCTGGACATTGTGCACTGGCTAGCGGCCTCCAGTAGCTGCCCCATGAAGAAACCAGCAAGTGACGGACACTTGGAAACTTTTCTCAAGACCAACATGCCTTTTCAACTCTCAATTGCCAACATTGTCTTGACCCGACTACAGGAGTTCTTAAACAAACTAATCAACAACCTAGACCAGCTGAAAAAGTGTTGATCGCCTCTGAGGGTCGAAATTGAAATCCTGCAATTCTGAAAACACGGTGTGCGTGCGCGCGTGCGCGTGCACATGCATGTAAATGTGATTTTCTCTCGTCAGGTAAGGTAAGGTTTAAGGTTGCCTATTTATAAAAGGTTAAACACTGTATTAACATTTTTGTACAAGAGCACTTACAACTATTTGAAACATTTATTATTATTATCATGAAACATATTTTTGAAGAATTCAAGTACTTAGATTACTTGTGATAAGCATTTTTATATTTCTATTGCATATTTTTGCATTTCTCTCTCTCTCACACAGTGGCATTTATATATATATAAATATTTTCCTTCTATAATTTTGTATTTTATGAATCCTATCTCCAGGCAACATGAGTATATATCCTGACCAAAGAATGTTTTTTCTAGAATATTAAAATGTTCTATTTTTCTGTAGTGTGTGTTCATTGAATGTCGCTTACATTGCCAATGAGTTGTTATTTGAACGCATCATTTGACATTCTGCTACTGTTTCAGATCAAAGGAAAACAGTACTGAGAACTTCAAGTTAGACTCATACTTTGCTTAAACAGGGCATTTGAAATGACCTAAATCCGATTTTCTCCACAAATCGTATACATATCAGATGGTTTCCCTGAAAACTCAACAGCAAATAATGACATTGACGCAGATATTGGATCATATTAGTATGTGGTCTTAAATCCGACACATATCAGGTGCTCGGTCATGTGAATTATAATTGACTGGTCTGATTATTATTTTATTTTATTTTATTTCCCCCTCAGGAGTTTGTGTTGTCACTCTCAAACAACAGTTTATGTGCACTGTTTCATAAAAATAAGAAACAAGTAGCATGTCTAAACACAAATCTCAACTGGGCACTTCCAAAATTGTGTGGACAGTCACTCTTTTACAGTTTTTTTTTTTACAATTGGTTACAAGCATTTTTCAATACGGAGTTCACTTTTTCAGAACTCTTCACTCAGTTCTCTGCACCAACGTGCAACTTGGCACAACAGTTAAATTCATGCCCAAGATGCATCAAAACTACCAAAACAATACATGCATGTTGCAAAATCAAATAATTCTAAAAAAAAAAAAAAAAAAAAACACCAGCACTAGTTTTATCCCAACATGAACACTTTTTCAATCATAACACAAAGACCTTAAAAAAAACAATAACAACAGATTACAGTAGATTACCACAGATGCAGTCTTTGAAGTAGAAGTTTTTTCTTTTGTTTCTGTTGATAGTATAACAAATGTAGAGATTATATAATGTGCTTTGTAGTCAGATGGCCTTGCAGAATGCATATCTTATTTGTTGGTTAACTAAAAAATTCTCACAATGGGTACCACTATTGAGCAGTCCAGATATGGCTCCTCAGACTAGCCTTGATTAATACCACGATTAACCACATGATCAATTATAGTAGTCCTAATCTCTACCTGCTGAATCCACCTTCATATAAAAAACTGCTACAAAGATGTCGTTTTTAACTGTATAGATGGTAATTAAATTGAAAACACCAGGGTAAGTCTCCAACTGAGATGGGAATCTGCTGTGGTTGGTCTGTTTTCATAACATCAATCAACAGTTGTTCACTAATGTCTGCATAACCCGTTCATCTGCTTTTTTCAGGATTTTGAATACATTTCAATATGCTATTTGTGATGTTGGAAATTTCTCTCCCCTTTTTATTGCAAACATTTGCAAAATGGGTTGTACATTCAGTTTTGCTGATGGTGAAGTTTGAGCGAGAAAAGAAGAAAGCTGTGGTCATTCAATGCATTTTGTGTCAAAACAATGACATAATCATGCCGCTTGTTCCCCATAGACTGTTGTGCTGTGTGTGTTTTGAAAAAGTGAACTCAGTATTGAGAAATGCTTGTAACATTGTTAAAAAATAAAAAAAATAAAAAAAAATAACTCAAATAGGCTGACACATACAAGCTAATACAGCCATTTTAAGACATCTGGTAAAGATAACTCTGAGTCAGCAGACTGATTTGATGACTGCAGATTCTCTTCATCAGGCCCAAAATATTTTTGTTTCCAATCGTGTACACCTTAAAGCATTTTACACTCTCTATGCAAGAAACAGGTACAACGACACAAAGAGCAATGCAAGGAGGTATCGTCTAAATTTTGTAGCAATAAGGCTGGAATCATACTTGAATTTTTTTGCGCTACGTGTACAGGAAGCGGGTGCGTCCCGGGCAACATTGTTCACATTCCCGTCCGCTTACTTTTTTGGGGGTGGAGGTTTAAAAAGTATATCCATTAGTGGGAGGATCAGGGCTTCTCTTTGAATGATTCCGCCATCCTTCCTGGCTTCCTAGACTCCTAGCATGTCGCATCACTAGGCATAAAACACATACTGCCTCCCACCGTTTCCGTGGGTATTGCACCTTACAGACGCGTAGCCTTAATCTTTGAGGATGTGCACAAACAACGCCACTTTTAAACACCCCACTCCAAGGTTACCTGCTCTTCTCAGATTAGCCACGGGTGCCACCTTGTGGATTAGCAGTTTATGACTTCGGACAGGGCGAAAATAAGACCGTAAAACGCGCCTATGGTATGTAAGCACAGAGCGTCCCTATGTCCCAAATCTGCGGGGTGTCTGGTTCCTGTGTAGATTATCTCCTAATCTACACAGGATTATATCTTGTGTAGATTATTATAAAGACTGAAGCGGTTTTAGCCGTGCGCTACCGCAAAGCATCTTATAGAAATCAAATTCATGGTGCTGCCCTGATACAGCGTACCTCAATACTGAGGAGCATGACCTCGGTGCTGGGGGCTCCCTGTGTGCCATTCCATTCAGTGTGTTTGATTAGCAATATCCTTCCATCCATCCATCCATCCATGATCTTTACCCGCTTATTCCTGCTCAGGGTCGTGGGAAACACTGGAGCCTATCTCAGCATGCATCGGGCGAGAGGCAGGAATGATCAACAATACACTAGTTTAAAAGGATTTCAGTACTTTAGAGCTTTCAACCTTAAACTGATTCAGAGCATTACAGTACAATTAGACTACATAACAATTCTTCTCTTTTTACACTTGAAGGTGATATTTCACTGAATAAAATGTTCAGCAATTTTCTCTTAAATTACCTGAATTATCTGCTTTACCTAAACAGAAGTAAGAAGGTGACAGACCTCCCAACAGTCAAAAACATAACTTCCCAAATGTTTATGATCATAACAGGATGAGACAAAGGAGATTGTGTGAAAGCCTAACTGGATATAATCAGATTTGTGTTTGAACTAATATGCTAAAAACAAACAGCTTCAAATTGTGTGTTCAAAACATAACATGGTCTCCCCTCCTTCACCCAAAGAACTTCCTTAACACCCCCCCACCACCCCACCCCCCCCCCCCCCCCCCACCCCCCCCCCCCCCCCCCCCACCCCCCCCCCCCCACCACCCCAAAGCCCAGTGAACCACTGCAACCAACCCCCTGACCTCCCCCCCCAACCCCACCAACCCCTCAGCCAACCCAAAAGCACGAGCAATACTGTTCGCCATGAAAAACATTCTTGGAAAATATAAAAATATTATTGAAATTGAACAATGAGGAAATCTTCCAAGAATTCAAAATCTCATACTTGTGGTCACTGTTTGAATAGCAGTTTATTATTCTGAAGCATAGTTTCATTTCTTCTATTTTTTTTAAATATGAAATATCCCAACATAAACTTCAAAAGTAAAAACATCTTGTACTGAATTATCCCTGTTACAGTAGAAATATTTCAAAAACAAGGACAGCCTAGTTCTTTTCAAACTATTTTTAAAATGTGGCTACCTGTACAAACACTTTCCGAATGTATGTTGATCTGTAAAAATACAAAACGGGACACCAGTCAGTCACAGCTCCTAATCTTTGCAAAATAGCAGCACACACACACGCTCACTCATTAGCACGTACACACATGTACACACACACACACACACACACACACACACACACACACACACAGACACACGACTGAGGAATCAGCTGCTGAACCACTTGCTCTTCTTGACCGCTGGTGCTTTGGGATTTCCCAGAATCCTCTTCTTGTACTGCTCGACCAGACTGTCGAACCGCTGGTCCTCCTTGTTTCGCCCCATCTTCTTGGGCATCTTGGCAGCCTGCAAAGCAAAGACAGACTGTCATTCAAACTCATACGGCTCCCTTCCTCTTCGCCACCACCACCAACGTCGTCATGGTCAACGTTGTCATTGCGTTCCCGGTCACACCCAGTTCTCGACGACTCTCACAGTAGAACGGGGGGCTTTGGCTGGTCTCCACCTTGTCTCTGAGCCCCAGCTTTCGATTGGCTCATCTAAATCAGGTCGTAAAAAACTCACCTGTTCTCGTGGACCGTTTCCTATCCATCTGCACTTTTAGCTAATTAGCAATATACATTTAATTTGAAGTGCTCTGTAATGTATGCACGAATGCACTAAACCGGACCTTTCTGTGCTGCCTTCTACGTTGTAGCACACAGCAAAAGAGGGAGCAATAAAGACGGGAGGGAGAAAAAGACTGAGGGCCAGTAGAGAGACTGTGGAGGCAGTGAACAGACTGAGGGAACAGTAGAATTTACCCGTTTTTGGGGCTGTATCTGTTTCTCCACGGAGAGAGAACCTTTTCGCTCCTTCCTGCCAGGCCGGCCCTCCTTCCTCTTGGGGGGGGCGGGTTGAGCTTTCCCCCGGTCCCGTTTCCTGGGAAACAAGTTTCAAAAATTACCATTAACAAACAACCACAAGATCACTAATAACATCACCCAAATTACCAAGTCCCCACAGCCAAGGCTGATGTTTACATTAGTGGGAAACAGGAGCCCTGCTCCAAACAGAGTAACAACATTCACATTTACTGACGCTCCAGAGAAAGGGAAATTTATACTTGACCATGTGCTGGTCAACACTTTGACCCCTTAGGTCACAATTAAATAAAATGACAGGGGTTTTAAGTTTTACTTCCAGATTATATCACATTGACTCTGTGCTTTACTTTTCTGGAGTACAAGTTTATTCCCTTACAAGAATCTTGCTCTATCGCCTGAGGGATTGAGCAGGGTTACCTGATTTTCGGCTCTTGTTATGAGGGGAGGGGCGGGTTTACCTGATCTTTGGCCCTCGATGTGAGGGGAGGTGCAGGACTTTCTTGCGTTTCTTCCCATCGGGCAACTCCACCTGCTCCACCTCGGGTTTGGTCTTGAACCCAGAGAAAGGTGTGGACACGCCCACCCGCGGACCCCTGGCTCCGCCCTGAGGTGCCGCTTCCTTAGGACCTCCGCTCCCCCGTTTCGGCGGAGGCCCTGCCCCGCCTGGGGCCACGCCCTGGGCTCCGCCCTTTTTCAAACGCTGCTGCAAAACAGAAACACCCAGATTTACTCAAATGCCCCCAACCACCTACCAACTCCATACTGAGCCTGGCCACACCCACCATCTACACTGAGCCTGGCCACACCCACCATCAACTCTGAGGCGGGACACACACTCACACTCACAACATGCTTTGAGCCCGGCCACGCCCACAAACTACTCGCTCCCACAGTAGACATGCCCACTTAATGTCAACTAAAGCGGGTGTCAGCCATACTGAACAGCTTTATACGGTCTTGAATGCAGAATTAAAGCAGTGTTTTTAAAAGCAGCGGATTACAGCGTCTCCACGGTGACGGCTACTGAAGTCTCTCACCTTGTAGTTCTGTGAGCGCATCTCTTTCAGCTTCAGCTTCCTACCGTCTTCAAGGGAGAACTCCACTATGGGCCTCTGCAAGACCAAGGTCAAAGTTCAGACTACACTCAAACACAGCACAGTTCCATTTTCATGCAAGACTACAGTCAATTTAAACAATCAGAATTCAAGGCTATTATGAATGTGAAGATTCATTCAGAAATTAAGCAAATTACATTGTTTTTATGCAGTCATACTTCATACACAAACACCAGACTAACCCATGAGGAAACAACATTATGTTTTATTCAGAACAAAAAGTACACATCCCCATGTACTAGCAAAACCTACTGTGTTTGGGCAAAAATTTTCCTGTAAAGTTCAACCCGTGAAAAACATGGAGACTGATCAATTTAAACACAGTAGTGTGGCCAATTCAAATACAATAGTTAAATTTGACTCAGGCTCCCATAATTCATTGCCAAAATTTTTTTGTGATGTTCACGCGTTTTTGGTGAAAAGCCGAATGGGAATTGTAGTACGGTGCCCAATCGGCGGACACAACAGACATTTTTAAATGTTTGCATAATTTACAAAAAAAGAACTCTGGAATATTTAGTTAAATTAGTATCATGATAAACAAAAGTAACACCACACAGACTGAACTAAGAGTGTCACACACAACGGGCATGTGCAAACGGGTGTGGCCAGTTGCCATGGCAGCAGGCGGGGCGTGTCGCTCACCTTCAGCGGGCCGAAGATTTCGGGGTTGTTGTTGAGGTGTCGCAGGGCGCTGAGGGCGTGCTCATGTTCTTGAAACTGAACGAAGCCGTACCCCAACGAACGCCCCAAAACCTTCCCGCCCTCCGGTTTCCTGTCATACATCACACGGCACTACAAAGAGAAAGAGAGAGTGAACAAAACAAAACAATACATAATGAAAAGGACAGACCATTTAATCCATGTAGACTCTAAACCAGACTTAGTTAGTTACATAGAGAGAATCCCACATATGTATTTCTGGCACCTGGAGCTGCACCAAGTAGGAGGGGCCTAGCTCCAAAGGGGCATGGCCTAATTCCAAGCAGGAGGGTTATGTTGCGGTTAGGTTTAAGTTGTGGTTAGGTTTATACTAAACTCTGCCCGTTTGGAGCAGTGTCACACTTTAAAATATTAAATTAAAACTTTACAAATTCTGTTTGAAAACAAATAATTTCATTACAGATAGTCATCTCGTTGTGAATATCTAAATTACCCATAATTCTAAGGGTCATTTTTCCAGTGTACCGAGTGCAGAGCACTAACAACCTCACCCAATCCTACCCCCCCCCCCCCCCCCCAAAAAAAACATTAACCAATCCTGCCACCCCCTCTAACAACCTTACCCAATACGGCCACCCCCTCTAACAAACTTACCCAATACGGCCACCCCCTCTAACAAACTTACCCAATACGGCCACCCCCTCTAACAAACTTACCCAATCCCACCACCCCCTCTAACAAATTTACCCAATCCCACCACCCCCTCTAACAAATTTACCCAATCCCACCACCCCCTCTAACAAACTTACCCAATCCCACCACCTCCTCTGACAACATTACCCAATCCCACCGCTCTACATGACTATAAACAATGCCCAGCTGCTCCTCCCTCACAGGTGAGAGCTGTGGCCCCTCCCCCGTCCGCTCCTCCCTCACAGGTGAGAGCTGTGGCCCCTCCCCCACCCGCTCCTCCCTCACAGGTGAGAGCTGTGGCCCCTCCCCCGCCCGCTCCTCCCTCGCAGGTGAGAGCTGTGGCCCCTCCCCCGCCCGCTCCTCCCTCGCAGGTGAGAGCTGTGGCCCCTCCCCCGCCCGCTCCTCCCTCGTAGGTGAGCGCTGTGGCCCCTCCCCCGCCCGCTCCTCCCTCACTGGTGAGAGCTGTGGCCTCTCCCCCGTCCGCTCCTCCCTCGCAGGTGAGCGCTGTGGCCCCTCCCCCTCTCACCTCGGTGATGCGGACGCCCTTCCCCCCGCCGGCGGCCTTCAGACACATGGCCCGCAGCCGCTTCTGGTCCACCGACTTGGGCAGGTTGTGGACGCACAGGCGCGTCTTCGACACGAACACGTTCATGTCCCGCAGCTTCACCCTCTTCAGCTCCTCGAACTGCGATCGAAACAGAGGGCGCTCCCATCAGCACTGCACGGTTATGACCGGACCTGGCTCAAATGCGTATTTCTTTCGGATTCAAATGCTTTTCTGTGCTCTACTGACCTTGCCTGGGGTAACTGAGCCTGCCAATTCGACCAGAAGGCAGGGATTTGCTCTTTTTGAGAGTATTTCATCGGTTCCAATACACCAGACAAGATCAGTATAGCGTAGATAAGTATTTGAATTCAAAACAAATACGTATTTGACCCAGGCCTGGTTATGATTATGAGAAATATACCGTGGCTATAATAGTGTTATAGCTATGACCACTATCAGTGTGTTATAGTTGTGAGCATTATGATCATATTTCAGAAAGCTGTGTTATGGATATGTGAGTTATGGTTATTCCGGTTATGAGATCTGTGTTCCGGTGAAGCCCACCCTTTCTCTTTTCGCCATGTCCGCTGCCGGCACGCCCTCGGCGGCTTTGGTTCCCGCGCGGATCACTGCCAAAAAAAAACCACACCGTCAGAGTGAGGGACAGCCAGCAAACGTCATTTTACCGTGTACGTGCGCGTGATTGGCTGATCTCTGTGGGAGGCGGAGACACTCACGGCCTTCTCTGGCAAGGTAAAGGTTCCTGGTTCCGGTCTGGACTTTGACTTTCTTATCCTTCAGCTTCACTGCGTCCTCCCGGCTCACGGCCAGCACGACGTTCAGCTTCCGCCCGTCGACTACCACACCCCCGCCCTGAGAGACACAACCAAACACTCACACCCCCGCCTTGAAACGCACAACCAAACACTCACACCCCCACCCTGAGAGACACAACCAAACACTCACACCCCCGCCCTGAGAGACACAACCAAACACTCACACCCCCGCCCTGAGAGACACAACCAAACACTCACACCCCCGCCCTGAAACGCACAACCAAACACTTACACCCTTGCCCTGAGAGACACAACCAAAAACTCACACCCCCGCCCTGAGAGACAACCAAACACTCACACCCCCGCCCTGAGAGACACAACCAAACACTCACACCCCCACCCTGAAACGCACAACCAAACACTCACACCCCCGCCCTGAAACGCACAACCAAACACTTACACCCTTGCCCTGAGAGACACAACCAAACACTCACACCCCCGCCCTGAGAGACACAACCAAACACTCACACCCCCGCCCTGAGAGACACAACCAAACACTCACACCCCGGCCCTCAAACGCACAACCAAACGCTCACACCCCCGCACTGAAACACACAACCAAACATTCACACCCTCGCCCTGAAACACACAAACACTCACACCCTCGCTCTTAAACACACAGCCACACCACACCACACGCGGCGGAGCAGGTTGCAGCAGGTTGATCTGGGGGGTGAGACCTGTTCTCACTCACCTCTGATTCGTCCCGAGCAGCAGCAAGGCACCGATCTGTAGCCTCCTTCAGTTTGAACTGAGCAAAAGCACAGCCTGTACAAACACAGCAAATACACATCATACACAGCCTGTACAGACACAGCAAATACACATCACACACAGCCTGTACAAACACAGCAAATACACATCATACACAGCCTGTACAGACACAGCAAATACACATCACACACAGCCCGTACAAACACAACGAATACACATCACACACAGCCTGTACAATCATACACAGCCTGTACAAACACAGCAAATACACATCACACACAGCCTGTACAAACACAGCAAATACACATTATACACAGCCTGTACAGACACAGCAAATACACATCACACACAGCCTGTACAAACACAGCAAATACACATCACACATAGTATGTACAAACACAGTAAATATACATCACACACAGCATGTACAAACACAATAAATACACACCACACAGCCTGCAAGAACACATCAAATACACATCACACACAGTATGTAAAAACACAGCAAATACACACCACACACAGCCTGCACAAACACAGCAAATATGCATCACACAACTTGTACAAACACAGCAAATACACACCACAAGTGTATATCAGTGTGTTTAGGCGGTGGAGCACAGACCTTTGGAGTGCTCGGTGTCAGGGTGCAGGACGATGCGGATGTACTTTAGCTCCCCAAACCTCAGCAGAACTTCCTCTAACCCCTCCTCTTCTGTGTCAAAGGAGAGGTTCCTGTAAGAGGGAGCAAGAGAGAGTGAGAAAGAGGGACGGAGAGAGGGCATGAGAGAGAGAGTGGGTGTGGGGAGAGAGGGTGGGAGAGATAAGCAAGGAGAGAGGATGGGACGAGACAAGGAAGGAGAGAGAACAGAGTAAGAGGGAGGGAGGGAGGAGAGAAAGTGAGAGAGAGACAACGGACAACACAGACTGGGCTTGCAACCCCAAAGTTATACGTTTGATTCCCAGGTCGGGGCCTCCTCTTGTACCCTAGAGCAAGTCACATCTCTCCTACGCTATGCCTCTCCTCATCTCCCTCACCTGATGAACACAGTCTTTCCCTCCTGGACGTCTGATGGCAACAGCTTCTTTTTGGCAGGACGTTCTTTAAGAAGAATTACAGAATATAATGAAATAGAAAAGAGCTGTTACTGATCATTTTAAAAGTGCACAATAAAGATCAAATATGGGAATGAATGGCTGAGTGAATGAATTGTCAAAACATGGTTGCACCTTCATCATCGTCTTCGTCGTCATCATCATCATCGTCGTCGTCATCATCGTCGTCGTCGTCGTCGTCATCATCTTCGTTGTCATCATCAGATCCGACGTCGCTGTGATCGGAGTCCTCGTCTTCCTCGACTTCCTCGCTGTCACTCCCAGACTCCCCTTCCTGTTCCACAGCCTTGGCGCTGTGCTGGACTTCCTGTGCCACAGCCTTGCCGCTGTGTCAGAGAGCGAGAGCTCAAATTCAGACCGCCATCTTCCACACCCCTGCAGACTGGGATTGCCTCAGAGAGCTGCCCAGCAAAGGCTGGAATGGGCTTGTTTTTTGGGGGAGGCTGGAGCAGAAGCTTGCCCTAGCAGTATTCTGAACCATAAATCTCAAAAACAACACCCAAGATGACATGAACACACACTGCACAGACAAACAGGGGAAACTGCGGTTAATATGGAAAACGTCCTGATTGGCCAGTTCTGTTACAGGTAGACCACACCTTTGACTTGTTTCAGAGGCAAACCTGCCCACGAGTGCCCTGAGCAGAGTGTGTAGGCACTGTTAGAACCCCAGGATCAATTCAGACAGCCCTAGCTAGAATACTAGTGTCCTTATACTATGCCCCAGGGTGTGTGAGACACTACAGCTTCCTACCCTGGCTTTTCGGACATCTCTTCTTCCTCTTCTTCAGAGTCTTCCTCAACCTGCTTTGCCGCTTCTTCGGGCTGCTGGGCATTTCCTGTGTAATAGGAAAAACAACGGCTGTAAAACACAAACAGCGCTGTCACCCATGATCACAGCCTGGTCATGAACCCAGGCCACATTGGACTGTTTTATACACAGCTGAGAAGGCTGCAGCTTACCTGAGGAGGTCGTTGGCTGAGTGGAAACATATTTGTCCTTAGCGACGGCCCAGTCCACCGCCACCTTCCTGCCTGCACACACAGGACTGCTTTTAAAACACGGGCAGACATGCTGTCCCACAAGAACAGGAAACTGACCAACCTATTTAACCCTTAAAGTGAAGGCTCTTCAGTGTTTACAAATTAAACATGGGATTGGCATCTCTTGTTCCAATGAGAAATGACTTCAAAATGAGCAGTCCAGTGCTGATTGGACACACTCACAGAGACAGGAAGTAAATGATATGAACCTTTGATCTCTTTCAGGTTTGTGGCTTTCAGGGCTTTTCCTGCCTGAAGGACGTTCTTCAGCTGGACAAAGGCGAAGCCCCGCATCTTCCCATCTGTATAGATATACACATGTACACACACACACACACAAATACATATGCATAAACACAGGTATATACACCAGTGAATATTCAACAAGTCAACCACCCTTGGCTCATCACCATGGTTACACAATTAATGCAGTCATACCTGGTTTGAGAGGAATGTTAACGTCCAGAACTGTTCCAAACTCAGAGAACACCTGCCTCAGGTCCTCTTCAGAACACTAAGAAGTACAGAGACAAACACTCAATGCACAACCCAGACCCTGGAAGGTTTTGGATCAGATCTGAATGAAGAGTTCCCAGTCCTCTACCTTAAAACTGAGATTCCTTATGATCAGTCTGGCCTTCTTCTGGTAGTTTTTCAAATCTTTAGGCTTCTTCTCTACGGGTGCCTCTTCCTTGGGCGCTGAATTCAGAGAAAAGGGAGCAGATGTTATTGGGTAAATACACAATCAGGTTCCTGTCCTGGGGTTACAAACAAACCGTGGAAAGAGAGAGGGAGCACTAGTCGTGTAACCGGATCCCCAATTGGCCCTCATCCCCATTTCCAAATTTCCAACTTTTTTTATACTTCCGGTTGTGGTCAGACTACAACTCCCACCCCCCAAAGTACTGCAGGTAAGTGAAGAACAGGGTGGGCAAAGCTGTGAGCTCCAGCCTTCATCTCACCACAGTTCATTTCACAAAGAGAAAAATAAAAACACTATTTGAGCTTCACAGCGCACAAAATTAATGTGGGAGTTTTTGAGGCAGTGAATTTCTAATTACCGAAAAAATGAAAAACACGTCTTAGAACAGATCTGAGCAAATTTTGACAATGCATCTGTGTGGTAACAGGGGGAGGCAGATCTTACCTGCTTTCTTCTTGTCATTCTGTTTCCTCTTTGCCACAACCACCGATATTTTCTTCCCATCGTACTCCTTAATCTCACTCAGTGCCCTCTTAGAATCCTCCTCCATAGCAAAAGTTACATATCCAAACCCACGGCATTTATCAGCACCTAGAATTTAACAAATTTACAACTGAACAAAATACCAGAATTATGCTATAACCTGGTTATGAACTGGAGATGCAAATTAATGAATGCAACGAAATAAACTGAAATGTGTCCATTAGGAATGAGTAGACATCTACGCATCTTCCAGGGGTGACAAGCTAGCTAAAACGCCGCTGTCCGTGCAGGCTATATTTTGTCTATAAATCGGCACGTGCATTGCTGTTTTATTCGCTTACCTTTTTCTTTTACCACAAAACAGTGCTTTAACGGCCCAACTTCAGAAAATACTTCCTCCAAACGTCCATTTGTTGCTGACGCTGGCAAACCCCTAACGAATAATGTTGAGGCAGCCATGGCTAGCTACTATTCACCAGGAGCAATGCTCTCACTGCAGGGAATACAGCTAAACGGTGTCCCGTTGCCAAACTTTTTTCTGACTTCTTTCCTTGCCGTGCGTCGTGATAGTAAGTGATGACAAAACGTAGAATTAGCAATAACAAAACGTTTAATAACTCTTGAAACGTACATTCAAACGAAAAAATGATTAAATATATTAGCCATGCAAGCCACACGCCTGTCACAGGCGGCTGCCATCTTTAAGATGAAACGGAAGTTCTCTACTGAAAACATCCGTTTGAAAACATTACTACCGTTCTTTCGTTCCGGGTTGTTTCTTGAAGCTAAACTTAAATGATCAAACAATACAAAATATTGGCAGTTAGAATGGAATAGCTTTATTTTTTCCCAGGGGAACCTCAGGTCATTCGCTTACAAATCATCGTTTAATGAGATGAACGTGAAAAAAACATGTAGCACCATTTCACAACTTACGTTTATGAAATTAGTTCAAAAACTTGGAATATTTGCTTATGCGTCTGTTTTATAAATACATTTGACTCACATTTAAACAGTACTATATGGATTGTTTTCGATTTGACAGAGATCTTTGCAGAAATATTATAAAGCATATACCATAAATATTTACTTTGAAAGTAAGAACTGTTATTTAATATTCATGAACTAGAACACACAAAACAGTGAATCAGCAATTATATCTATCCCACCAAATGCTCCAAACATAAAGGCTGTTGCACTGGAACTGCAGAAAGCTCACACGTAATGTAGCAAACAGACAGTATGAATGGTTCAGCCTTGCCTTTTTATAAAACAGCTAAAGATAACACTGAAGTCATTCAGATACACTGACCCTGACCTTGGTCCAATCAGTAGAAACACGGCAGAACATTACACAAAATAATGAGGCAGTATTTCAGTCGCTGAGACACTATGAACTACTGTTATGGCTAAAATATCGAAAACATTTTTTCTGTAGTTTAAAAGAAAAAGTACACACAATTTCAAACACCTGTCTGGAATTCCGGCACCTTCATAACAAGCATATATGCAGAACTAAGACAGTGTGAAATAGTGTTTCAGTTGTGCGTAACAAACCAAAAACATGGAAGTTCCCAGAAATCAGTGAGAACAGCCTGTATTGTAAACAATGTATGAGGACGACGGGGGACCTGGGTCAAACATATCGGTTGAAAGACTGCAGCTCGTTCGATGGAGGTAAAATTGGAAAACACTCTTGCAGATCCCTGAGTATTTTCAATAAAACAATTTACTAACCAAGAGGTAAAACCAAATGAGTGAGTTATTTCATTCGGTTACTCAGGCGGATGTACTTGCGTCCTCTTGCAGACACTTTACATTGGAGTGCCAGTTAAAACAAATGTAATGCAAAGTAATATATTTCACTGGTAAAGCTCTCCAAGGCCCCATTTACACCTGGTCATTTCATGCAACTTGTATCTAGACTGTATCCAGAAAATAACCACTTGTGCATTTACACTTGCTAGTCAGATGCATGTCACAATACATTTCCTGTGTTAAGTCAATTAGGGTATCTACTTTACTTCCATATGAGGTCATTTAAAAATAATAGCTAAGAGACAGATTTATTTCAGATTTTATGTACTATATGAAATTGTCAGTGGGTCAAAAGTTTACATACACTTTGTTAGTATTTGGTGGCGTTGCCTTTGAATTGCTCACTCGTTTTCCTCCATACATAGCGCTGATCATTATGGCCAAACAGTTCAATTTTTGCTTCATCCGAGCAGAGAACACTCCTCCAAAAGGCTAGGTCTTTGTCCTGGTGATCACCTGCAAACTTCATTCTGGCTTTTTTATGCTGGTCATGGAGTAGGGGCTTCTTCCTTGCGCGACAGCCTTTCAGGCCAAGGAGATGCAGGATTCTCTGAATGCTGGATGTAGATACTATGATACCCGATGCCTCCAACCAACCCCTTCACCAGTTCATTTGTTGTTGTCTTGGGTTTCAGTTGAACCTTTTGAAACAAAGTTCACTCAGCCCTGGGAGTTAATTTGTGCCTCTTTCCTGAACGATGAAGTGTCTGTGTGGCTCCAAGGTTTTTATATTTGCATACAATTGTATGTACAGGTGCTCCTGGTACCTTCAGTTGTCTGGAAATTGCTCCTAAGGAGGAACCGGACTTGTGGAGGTCCACAATTTTTTTCTAAATTTTTTTCTTGGCTGAGTTGCTTGGATTTTCCCATGGTATGAAGGGCAAAAAGGCAGTGGCTCTAAAGGTAGGCCCTTAAATGCAGCCACAGGTGCCAATTAACTCATAATTATGACAATTGGCCGATCAGAAGCTTCTAAAATGTCATCATATCAAATTCTGGAATCTTCCAGACTGTTTAAAGAGACAGTCGACTTGGTGTATGTAAACTTTTGACCCACTGGAATTCTGATATAGGGAATTAAAGCTGAAATAAATCTCTAGTCTCTAATCGATTGTTTTAACATTATCTCTGATGTGAACAAAGTAGATACCCTAATTGACTTGCCAAAAGAAATGTATGGTAACGTGAAATGTGCGGAGCTGTGAAAAACTGAGTTTGAATATCTTAAGCCTAGGTGCATTTAAACTTTTGGCCTCAACTGTAACTGCTTCCAAAATAGTAAGTATGAATGGTCATTTTTATTGTCTAACCCAATCCTAAGTGATGAAAAGACCTTTATCTTCCAGTCATGGACACACGGTGAAGAGACAAATGTAAACCATTATTATTGTTCTGATTTGGTGGGTGAGTGGCATTTTCATATTTTGGCTTTGAGGGGGACGAGGTTGAGGGTGCACAGGAAGTGTTCCAGGGTGGTTAGGTACTCCTGCGGGTGCTGGCGCAGGTGACCGGCGTGTATGGACCGTGCCCACTTCCTGCACTGCACGGGCGTCCCGCGCTTACTCCACAGCTCCATCAGTTCCTCCAGCTTCCTGGGGTCGCACAGAGGGTCGTCCTCGGAGTAGAAGAAGAGCGAGGGCGCCGTGATGGGGTTGTTCCAGAACTCCACCACGGCGCTGTTTAATTGCTCGAGGGTCTGTTCCTTCAACGCCCGAAAGTAGAGCAGGCTTAGCCACCTCACCAGGCCTTCAAAGTTGGGGAACATGCTCTTCCCGAGCCCTAAAAAAAGAAGGCATAGGTTCTAAGGCCTCACATCCACCCCACAAACTCACTGCCCATCATCTGTGTATTTACAATCACACATTTACACATTTACATTCTTACCCAGCACTACTTGCATAAGCGCAACATGCAGGTTTAGTCAGAGAGCAAAGCTGGTGCCAAGCCAGCAGTATTCATGCTCTAGGTTCATGTTTACACTGTGGAGGAAGTGACCTGAACATTCAGGCATTTAGAGAATGCTGTTATCAGCTCAGGTTATCACCAATACAACAGCAGCTTCCCACCAGAGAATATTAAAGTCCAGTTCACTAAACACTACACTACACTAACGCACACCACGTGTATTGCTGGATAAGAAGAGTGCACGTGTCTTAACAACACTTCTACGCATAATAAGAGAAAATACATGACTGGGCTGACTGTGTGGCAAACCACTCTCATTGAAAATAAACTCCAAGCAGCAGAACTCTGGACCGACTTATTTCAGCAGACATGTACTGTTTTTTTAAAGACAGCTGCACACAGACAGCTGGGTGGGGGAGGGGGAGGGATTCCAGGAAAACTTACCGACAGCGATGCGTTCCAGCGATCCGTCCACCAGGCTATCGTATACCTGACCTTGGACCCGCTCCGTCACGCCCCGGTAGCGCTGGGGGTCCTGTGCTATGTGCGTTAGCATCTGGGCAAACAGATACCCACCAATGGAGAAGGCGTGCACCAGCAGGGGGCGGGAGACGAACCGGTCGTCCTGCAGCAGGTCCAGAATGTTGGCCCCGTACTCCAGCCCCCAGCGGGGCCACAAGAACTGGCTGAGCTCGCTCTCCACTATCAGCACGTCGAAGCCCACCCGGAAGTAGATCTCGCAGTACTTGCTCAGGGCTTTGGGGCGGGACCCCAGCCAGGGGAAGAGCACCAGCAGCGGCCTGACTCCGCCCACCTGCGGAGGCCCGTGGGCGGCGGCGGCGGCGGCGGACTCGTTCGCGTAGAACGTCACCTTCTTGCTTATTTTGTGAGCGGTGACCCCGCTCGCCGTCACGGGCCTGGCCGCCATGGAGATGGCCGTGCCCAAGGTCCGAATGTTATAAGCCAGCCAGACCTGTGAAGAGAAGGTAAACGTTTAAGCGGGGCATGCTCTCGCTTTGAAGTGGCTAACAGCCCCATAAAATAGTTAGAACGGGCCATTTAACATTATAATCAATAAAGTAGATAGGAGTAAACCAAGGTAAAGCAAAGATCACCACCTTTCCTGTAACCTATTTAATATTTCAGAGAATAAAAAAAGTTTTCATTTTAAGTTGCATTACACTAATACACAATGTATTCAAAACAGGCACTATGATTGAAGTGTTGTTTTGAAAATACTTCTTGACTTTGTGGTACCCTTAGCAGTTTTCACCTGTAACCTGCAATAGGTACCAGCATTGACACTCATTTATTATAAAGGTCCACCATAATATAATGTCATGACAGGTTTCCATACAATAAGACGCATGATGTGATTCAAGTATTGGTTTGCACAAACTTTCAGATTCATTGGTGACCGTATATTATCTACACACACAGTTTTCACCTGTAAACTGCACTAGGTACCAAATATGATGCTCTGTTATTAAAAATGTCCACAGTAAGATCATTTTGTATTTAGTATTTGTTATTTGTTTTATTACACTAGGACATGTCTATTATGATTCAAGGGGTAGTCTGGACAGACTGTTTAATTTGGTGGGGTTATATCATCTCCACTGCAGTGTCCTTAACAGTTTTTGCATGTGAACTGCAAAAGGTATCCATTTTGATGCTCAATTCTGAAACTCCACAGTGAAATCATATTATATGTTTCCTTCCACAAGGTCACGTTTATTATGCCATTCAAGAGTTGGCCGTAAGGGGCATTCAGATTTTGTGAAGTTCAAGATCTCAGACATGATACCCTTAACAGCGTTCACCTGAAACTGCAATACTATCAACTTTGATGCTGATTTATTAAAACCCTCCACAGTATAATCATATTCATATTATGTATCTTTACACTGGGTCACACCTATTAGCCTATGTGATTCAAGTGTTGGCCGTGACCGTGACATTGAGATTTGGTGAAGTTAAAAGATCTCCAGTATTGTACTCTTAACAGTATTCATCTGTAAACCCCAACAGATACCAACTGTTCAACAAATTTGATGCCCAGCCATTCAAAAGTTCCACGGTAAAATATATGATCTTGTGGTTATTAACACCGAACCAGACGTAGGCTATTGCACGGTCCACGTGTTGTTTGGTACCAACGTTTTCATTCGAATGACTTGTGTCAAATGTTGCAGCTGGATTGCTTCTCTCTATGCATAGCGAATTTGTACAGGAAAACAAGTTTCAAGCAAACGATGAGATATTATGAATGAGGAGGCCTAAATTAACGCAAATTCTCGAAAACGTTATCCATCGACAATGTGTGCATCCAGAATTGTAGCTGTATTGTATGACAACCGCACACTCGATAAATGAACAGTTTAGATTTTTTTAAAAATAGGATTCACAGCCTACCTTCTTTAAGGAATGTGTCAACATATCCGACGGCTGCCCGAGTCTAAACGAGAACAGAGTTTTAGAAGTAGCCTAGACTGCGTGTTTATAGTTAGCCACAGACATACGTTCAGTCAGCTTTACACTAATGGTACAGTAGTCAAGTCACAAGCAGCTTAAACTCCAGTTCCTATTATCTTTCTCATTCAAAGGGTTAGCTAAAGGCATGCATTCGAACGTTGTCCTAGATCAACTTTAAAGCCGCTAGCAACATGTAAACTCTATATCCAGCTAGGTTTCTTCAAGAAAGCAGCCAGTTATACCTGTTCCACTCTGGTTGTTCCACTCCGGTTGCTCCCCTCACAGGCCCATTCCGCAAAAATGCAAATATACCCCGGAACTGGAGCGTAGCTGCCACAGTCAAACAAAGATGCGGAGCTCCATACAAGCACCGTTATTATGGGCATGTGTCCCTCTGGAGTGAAACTGCCGTAGTCCAGAATACACTTTAATAAATTAGTGGATATTCGTTTTGAAAGTGTTTCATCTTTGTAAATAATCAGTATTAACCCATTAATGCCCAGATTTTTCCCAGCGATTTTTTACATAAGCATCTAGTCATCCAAAAAATATTCACAGATGGAAAAAGATTGGTAGAGACTTCGGCAATTTAAATGGGGGTTAAATGGGTTATATGCTATGCCGTTGCGTAATTACGCAATTAAATTTAAAATTATCTTTTAAAGCAGTTACTTGAAGAGCCAGTAGGTGGGGCCATAGACACGTAGGCTCTATGGGAGGGGCAGCCGAGGAGTTCAGTATCTGTGTTAAACTCGATTTATATGGGCTTCGTATGATATCGGCTATTTGAACAAATTATTCATAGTTGTACATGTTTTAATTTTTAGCTAGTCGGGCTAGTTTAAGCAGGAATTTTCAGTACGATATACCCCTCAAAGGAGTCAGCCCTCACCCGTCAAAGGTCCTGGAACAGACCCAGTGATCGCATTTTTGGGTTAGGGTCCTGGAAAAGACCTAGTAATGGCAAGATTGTCGTCACTTACTGTACTTCTCATCAATAATGACGTTGCACACATTAACGGCACTGGATATTCAAATAATAACTAGCAATTTTGCATAACAATTCAGGCTTTGGGTTTCCACCTCATGTTTCAGAATCCAGCGGTGACGCAATTAACGTGAATATGATTCTTGTGTGTCCTGTCCAATGGCAATCATGTGCTTTTCACACAGTTCATATTGCATTAGACGACATTCCATCATTCCCCTTGGCAGCGGCAGGGGATTTGACAACTTTAGCACACTGGTTAAATGCACTTCCAGGCTCAGGTACTATTTAAAGATATAAGGCGACAAAATCTCCTGAGAGTTACGTCAGTAGACAATTTTTTTTTCTGAAACTACTTAGAAGTTGCTTGTTGTTGATTTTTTTTTTTTTGTTTGTTTGTTTGTTTTTTTGGCTGCAGTATTTCAGTAATAATATTTCTGTTAAGTCCTTTTTTGTTTGGACAAGTTGGACAAACCGACAGACACTAACAAAAGGCTATTATATCGTCAAAATATATCATCCATTTTATCACAAATCATAATCTCATGAATTGTCATCAAACTGTGACTGACTTTAAATGTACGTAAATGTATCTGCCTAATTTACCACTGTACAGCCATATACTGTATATATATATATATATATATATATATATATATATATATATATATATATATATATATATATATATATATATATATATATATGAGCTAACTGAACACTGTCATGTGACAGTTGTGATAGCTTCTGGTTTCTCACCATTCATTTACATGTTCCACAAGCCTACACAATTACTTTTGGTGTAGAAACAGTTGATTGGGGTAAATTATTTAAAAATGACCCCCGGGGATCACAGAGGTTTTGTCTGGGTTTCAGCTCCAGGTCACTCAGCTGTTGGCTATTGGCAGGCCAGAGGTTTTGAGAAACGTGGCTTTAGATTCCACCACAGATTGTGCGCTGACAGGCTTCCCTCTGTCCCTGCCATTGGACATTTCCAGTTTGAAATTCACCACGGCAGCTGATCTTCTGTGCTGTAGCACAGCACCAGAAACTTTGGTTACTAACCAGAGTCTGCTGCATGGGAGCAGAGAGGGTGGAGTAGAGCATCTGGTGCATCTATAGAGTCTGTGGCCGGCGGTGTGGTCATTGTTGACAGAGGCACAGGGGGGATCTTTGTGGGTCTGGGCTGTGAAGCGGAGCAGATGGGGTAAAGCTGGTAGATCCTGCCTCAGCGGGACGGTTTTCGGAGGCATCCAGGCAGAGGAACCACACCCCCTGGTCCGGGACCGCTGCTGAGGTCACTTATTTACCCGCGCCATCTAGTCCTTTGTCCCTCCGAGACCTCCTTTGTATGGTGGCGTTAGGTTCCCTCCTCGCAGATTAACGCTGCTGTGTTGGGCAGGTTGGTCTGTTCATTTCTGTTCCCCCATGATTCCAACACACACACACACACATACATCCCACTATATTAGAACCCCTTTATGACAGCTGGTAATTGATAGATACTGGCATTGCAGGCTGACTAAGTGAAGACTAATATCTTTTGTGAAAACAATCTTTTCTTTGAAACGCATTGAGTTCTGTTACCCTGGCAATAAAAATGAATTAGAAGCCTGGTACTGTGCAAACAAACTGTATCTTGGTTTAAAGCTTCGCTCAGTATATAAAAACAACAAAATAACATAAGAACAAATACAATACAGACACCAAAGAGCTATGCCCAAAACTCTGTTAGACATTAAATTTATGATGGTCAAACAGCTTTAAAAAAAGCCCCAAAATGCATGAACAAGAGTTCCCTTAGAACTGTTCAAAGTGCATTTATTATATTTGTTGGGGCATAAAACATTGGTGATGACTTTTTGAATGTGCATACGCTATACTGTATCAAAGCAAAGTGGAATAAACAATGCATTGTTGCCATCAAACAAAGAGGTATTATTACATGACAATCACCCATTCTCTTGTCTTCCGAGTTCCGGAATACTGTGAAATGGCTTGTGTTCCGTCAGCTTGTTTCCCCATCCCAGCATGCCTCATCATCTCTAGGTCCCTTGCACAGTGGACCGATGGATAAAGCACAATGCCCTGCTATCATGCCACCCTTCAACTCTACATTTCCTGTTGCGCAGCAACAATAAACCACATCAACATGTGTTTTTCTTTGGGCGACATCCTCTGTTAATATCTGCTATCACAGAAAAGGCAATCTATCAGCATTTAGAGCACTGTACTTTCTCTGTGGCCAGACTCAAGGAACCACACGTACATAGAATGCACATGTGATTATTTTACATGTGTTACCTCAACAGCACTTAACCTGTAACTTCTAACACACTACCCCATACCCTATATTAAACATAACAAGATATGGGAACACATTAATTAGGCAGGAATAACTCCATAAAAGGAGAATGCACAGTGCGCCATCCCCAGGTATTTGTTCTACATTTTCTTTTAACAGGGGAAAAGCAAGAAGTTTACTGATATTGAGAACATCAACAAAATGTTCTTATGAAGGCACACAACTGCACCACAGGTTTTCATAAATCTCATTCGGACTCATTAGATTATGGTTCATATAAATAACCTCCCATAGTCCCACACACACAGGACACTCACAGTTACATAAACAGAAAAACTGCACTACAATATTTCCTCACACGATGCAGTGCATTCTCAGGTGCTTTTTGCTGTACAGACTCCCCCCCACCCCCCACCCGGGTAATTCTCTGCACCAACTAGCCCTGCTGACTTCCATTAAGGCCCCCATTCCCACTGGAGGCACCATGTGACCCACCCGCAGGAACAGTCAGCTGCAGAGTTACTTCGCTGTTCTCTTGTCAGAGAGGGTGGGGCATGCACAGCATCATGAGTCACATGACCCTGCTGCTGCCCCATATTAACATTAGATTAATGAATATTTTAATGCAACTAATTTGGCTGCCAAACGCATGTGCTTAAGTTGTTTCTCTTTTTTCCTTAAACTTATTAACTTATTAATGTAGGTTTCGCTCATTATCATTTGCTCTGCCTGAATTGTTCATTATCTACAAAATTGTTAGTCTTAGTGGCCATGAGTCCACACCAGGTTGAATACCACTGTTTTAAACCAACAATAAATTCATTCCAATATAATTTTTTTAAGTTTAGAGATGATGTGAGATTATGGGGTCCGATATCCTCAATGTGTCAATGTCCCCTTTTTGGTTTTGTTACTTACTGAAGACCAAAACGAATAGTGATGTCTCTGAAAGTGGACTAGGGGAGACATTCATAGGTCACATTAACCCATAGGATTTTACTGTGTGATGCATTAGATTATCTTCGCAGTTAATGGTACGATGTTACTTGTGTGTTGCATTTACATATTAGCCGTTAATGTGAACACTAGCATCACACTAACATAACACCAGAAAATTTTCACATTACCCCGTACTCAAACTTTCTTTCACTTGCAAACTAAACTGAGCTTTGTGATTTCAAGATCGAGATTTATTGTTACATCACCGTACAGAGACCCAGAATTCCATCAGAGAGTAATCCTACTGTTACATCAATGAACCAAGACCCAGATCACTATCAGAGAAAAATCCTATTGTTACATCACAGTACAGAATCCCAGAGCGCCATCAGCAACAAAAATCCTATTGTTACATCACAGTATATAGACCCAGAACTCTGTCAGAGAGGAATCAAATTTTTTCATGGTAGACTCAGGACGCTCAGGACTTCATTATAGAGGAATAATATTGATATATCACAGTACAAAGACAGAATGCACCAGTCAGGGCAACAAGCTTGCACTCCATCACCTGTTCATATTCCTAACTACTAACTCTGCCTCTGCTGCTTATGTGTGTGCATGTGTGCATGCAGGCATGCATGTATGCGTGTGTATGTGCATGTATGGCAGGTTTTTTTTTTCTCCTGCACAGAGCACTGATAGGCTTTTGCAAAGGAATAATTTACTTACTGATTTGTGACCACAAGCACTGTGTATGTGACCAGCAGAGAAACGGATGAGAACGGAGGACTGTGGGGCAGGAGAGAGGGAGAGAGGAGCGGGAGGGGGAGAGAGGGGAGGAGACTGATGCCAGAGAGATAGGGAAGAATGAGGGAATGGGACAGAATGAGAGGAGGAGACAGAGAGAGAGAGTCAGAGGGAATGCATGAAGCTGGAACTCAATTTCACTCAGACACGCACAGATGTACACCCATTTCACACACAGCACACACAGACACACACACACACACGCATGCATGCGTACATGCACACATGCGCACACACACACACACAGTCGGATATCTGTGGTGGCTCAGTGAAAGGATCTCAGGATTTCTCTATTCTCAGCAGGCTGTCTCTCCTTCCTTCTGATTCCTGAGGTGAGCCCAGATTGTCTTTTTTTTTTTTTTGTTTGTTTTTTTTTTTTTTTTTTTTTTGGGGGGGGGGGGACTGGGGGGGCTGGGGTAATTCAGACTGAATGAATGAGAAAATGTACAAATGCCCTGGGTTCCCAGGAGAGGGACAGCAAGTTACATCAAACTGGATCATGGTGGACCAGGGTGGTGGGTAGAAGTAGCAGGAGGCAGGAGAATAGAATGGAAGAAATACCAAGACCACCCTGTGGTGGGCACCAGCATACAGTGTACATAAGTGAAGTATGAGTGTGTGTGTGTGTGTTTGTGTGCAGTATAAGTTTATGAGCACAGTACAAGTGTATATGAGTGTTACATGTATGTAGTATGTGAGCGTGTAAGTGCAGTATGAGTGAGTTCTGGTGTGCATGAGTGTGCATGAGTGCAGTATTTGTGTGTGTATGAGTGCAGAATGTGTGTATAGAGCAGTATAAGAGTGTATGTGTGCAGTATGTGTGCATTTATGAGTGCGTTTGGGTGTGTATGAGGGCAGTAGGTGTGTTTATGAGTGCAGTATGAGTGTGTATGAGTGCAGCATGTGTATGTGTGTGTGTTTGAGTGCAGTATGAGCGCAGCATGGGTGTGTATGAGTGTGTATGAGTGCTGCATGTGAGTGTATGAGTGCAATATGGGTGTCCATGTGAGCAGAGTGTGTGTGAGAGTGTTCATGTGTGTAGAGTGAGTGTGTGCATTTGTGTAGTAAGCTTGTCTGCATGTGCCATCATGGTGTAAGAATCCCCTCAGACACCAAACAGCAGAAGTATCTGAGCGGTGAAGGAACACATGTAGTCTTACAGGGTACTACTGGAATGGGATTAATTTAATGATAGCTCAGTTATCTGACTCCAAAATAACATTTTAACCTTTTTTCTGTGCTAAAAGTTATACACAGAAGGAGACTGCAAATGATTGCAAAAAGGCATCAATTGTAAAGCGCTTTGGATAAAAGTGCTATATAAATGCAGTCCATTTACCATTTAACATTTACCAAATGATCCACCAGTATTGTGGCTCTGTACAGATTGTTATCTATCTTGGTAGATGCGAATGTGCCCCTGGCATGTGTAGCCTGCAAAGATACAATTGGCAACCTGAGTTATGGTGAGTGGTAAGAGTCAAAGAGGAATGTCAGGTTAAAGTGGACGCAATTTATTGTAACGTGTATTCGGTAATAGCAATACACAGTGTGCACTGTAAAATGTGAATGGTGAAATGACTATACGTGAATGTCAGGCAGGAGGTCGTATTGACGAGTCTCCCCGAACCATTCCACTTTTCCGCTTATACACCCAAAGATCAAACAACAACCCACTGGTCATCAAAGAAGGTCACAATCAGAACAAAACAGTACATCAATGATCCTGCTTGCGCTATCTCTGCAAGCCCATCACACAGGGTTAACCTTTGTAGCACAGCCTGGGCTGGGCGCTGACTCATAGGTACCAAGATATTTAGTCAGTGCCCACTGTACCACACTACCAAAGACACAAATTTGTTCCCCATGAAACTGGCTTTCCAACTATACCAAACATGATTTTATAAAAATGTATTATTAAACACTGTATTATAAAAAGCATATGGTTTACATAATGCTGATCCAGTAGGATGTTTTTCAACTGAGTACTGTCTCTTTATGAAAACCTGTGACTCCCTGTCAGCACTGTAAACATAGTCTGTTTTCCAATGGGGGTCTGATTCCTGTTTTCAGTGCCTTGTTTCTTAAGAAGCTGTTGGCATACATTTTCAAGCTGACAGAGATTCAGAGTGCAGCAGAAACCACAGGAAGCAGCACACTGTGCTCAGATAGACCGCAGGAAGTGGTGCGCACTGCTCTGAGGCCACAGGAAGTTGCACCGAGGGGCCAGCTTTCGGTTCTCAACCTCAGCACCGGATGTAATGTTGCCCCCTGCTGATACCTATGATTCTCGCTCAAAAAGCAAGTTTCCCCATTGGGTTCCATTCATTTTTGACAGCAAAAATAAAGTACTTCCACTCAAATACTGATGTTAATTCCATGCATTATGGATGGAGGAAGAAAAATCACTTATTATTTTTCCGAGGTAAAATATTGTTTTCTTATCACACAGACAAAGATATACATTTTTTTATTGATTATTTATTTTAGCCTATGTATGCACTATCCTCCTTGTACACGTGATTTAGGCATGTGACCAAAGACACAACTGAGCATGTCTGTTGAGTGAAAAAATTGTACTTCGTGGTTCTGATGTGCTCCCCATAGGTTTCTCCTGGTGTCGCTGTCTCTACATATTATATACTCTAAGAGTTGCACACACTCCTCAGATAGACCACAGGAAGCAGCACACACTGCTCAGAGAGACCACAAGAAGTAGTGCACGCTGGTCAGATAGACGACAGGAAGTAGCGCACACTGGTCAGATAGACCACAGGAAGCAGCACACACTGCTTCAAGAGGGACCACAGGAAGCAGCACACACTGCTTCAAGAGGGACCACAGGAAGTAGCACACACTGCTCAGAGAGAGACCACAGGAAGCAGCACACACTGCTCAGAGAGACCACAGGAAGCAGCACACACTGCTCAGATAGACCACAGGAAGCAGCACACACTGCTCAGAGAGACCACAGGAAGCAGCACACACTGCTCAGATAGACCACAGGAAGCAGCACACACTGCTCAGATAGACCACAGGAAGCAGCACACACTGCTCAGAGAGACCACAGGAAGCAGCACACACTGCTCAGAGAGAGACCACAGGAAGCAGCACACACTGCTCAGAGAGACCACAGGAAGCAGCACACACTGCTCCGAGAGAGACCACAGGAAACACCTGCACTGGACACTGTGCTCCAGATAACAAGCTTATTCTGAGCAGGATGTACAGAAACACAGCAAATGACAATTCAACATGGCTACATGACTCCAAACATATCAAATCAATTCAGCATGGCTTCATGATTGCTCAAATGAAACCAATTCGGAACGAAAAGGCATAGCCAACAGTTAAAAGCACCCAGTACGAGCACTGCATGGTTGATGTTAAGCAGAGAGACTTGGCCTCACAGGAGATGATTATTTTCAGGCAATGAAAATGGGGGGGGGGGGGATAACGGGAACATGCCCCTGGTTATTAGTCAGTAAGGACATTCAATTAGGCACAGCTGGGAAAAAAATCTATCAGCTGATATCTACAGTCATGTTGTCCTGCACTGGCTTAAAGCATGTGTGTGTGTGCGTGTATTCATGAGTGTGGGAATGTGAGTATATGTAGTGTAGGTATGTGTGTGCAAGTGCGTGAATATAAGTGTGTGCAGGCATGTGTGAGTGTGTACGTATACATGAGTATGCGTGTGTAGGTGTACTTCTCTCTTCTCGCATCGAGAATCTCCCTCTGAGCACAGTGCTATGTACAACATTACCCAGAATTCTTTGGTTTGGAAGACATCTTTGTGCTCCCATTTATCTCCCTGTGTTAGCAGCTCTTATTGTTCCTGAACATGGCTAGTTTTGCTGAAAACCCAAACTGCCTCATAAAGCAGAGAGCCAAAGTCTTTCCCTGCTTCATCTGGAGCAACCCAGCTCTGTAAATCACACATTTCTACTTTCAGGCAGGACAGACACATATAAAGACCGATTGGAGTGCAGTAAAAATATATCAGAAAAGCTGCACTCCACCCGCTACGCACCACAACACAGCAGCACCTCAGCACTGCAGATTCTGTAGAGTCACCAGATTCTCAGCTCCAGCTTCAGAACATTGAAAGTTATGCCTCCAAGCAATGAGGACAAAACGATCCATTCTGATGAATCTTTTGAAAAGCCATTAAGGGGTGTCACCAAGGACAATACTGTGGTGATGGGTGGTTTGTCCTGTGATATACCAACAGAAACTCCTGTACTTAAGAACCAAAGGACAGAACTCAGGAGTTGGCTGTCTGGGAATTCTGTAGAATCTGTGTCTCTATCTCCCCAAATAGCGGGGTTAAAATGTAGGTCATGTGTCATCATTCAGGGCACTGTTTCCACATGACAGGCTGGCAAATCGGTAATCTGCAGGAAAGAATGTCACATTTGCTGTCGTCCCTGAAATGAGACTAACTAACACACCCAACGAGGAGTACGGTGCAGGCTTACCAAAGTTGAGCATGCAGTGCTTAATGTTTAGTATGAATTATGTATCTCCTCCAAGTCAATAATTGATTCTGTTCTGTCTCTAGATTCCGCATGCAGTCAAATGTGCTTCAAAGGTCGGCAAAATGGAGCACCACTACTTTTACCTACACCGATTTAGCAAAGTTAAACACCAGACAATAAATGACTTTGCTTTAATGCAAAAAAAGTAGCAAGACATTTGAAGAAGTAAATGGCTTCAGACAGTAATCACTTTTCCTGATGAAGAAAAGCAGAAAACACAAATCGGCTCAGAATTTAAAGAGAGAGGGTTGTGTTGTGCTGAGCTTCAGCTGCAGCTGTACTGTAGCTGTGCTGAACTGAGCTGTAAGCATGCTAAGCTGAACTGAGCTGTGTTGTAACTGTATTATACTGTAGCTGTGCTATAGCTGTGCTGTGTTCAGTTGAAGCTGAAGCAGTACTGTAGCTGGCCTATAGCTGAGCTGTGTTGAGCTGAACTGAGCTGTGCTGTAACGGTTCTGTACTGTAGCTCTGCTGGGAATAAAATACTAGCCTGTGTGCTCTGTCTCTGTGTCTGCTACCAGATGATCCCCCTCCTCCCTCACCAGGGATTCCCAAAAGCAGCCCAGAGGCCCAGGAGAACGGGGAACATGGGAGACACAGCGTGAAGGGGCACCCCTGTGTTAATGAGGCCAGCATGTGCGGTCACAGCTGGGTGCTGCTGCTGGGCCTGTGGCAGGTGCAGTTCAGCTCCTGTCTGGCCACGCCCCCGACCGGAGGCCAGCCGGCACGGACCCCGCCCTGGGCACGGCCCGCCGCAGAGCCCAGCGTCCTACGCCGGTCCTCGGACGCCAGTGACCTCTGGCCCTTCTGGGTTTCCGTAGACGTCCCCTCAGAGCCCGAAGGGTCCTCTCCGCTCTCACTTCCTGTCAGTTTGACCTCTGACCTGCAAGGTCTGCCCCACGCAGGAAACACACAGAGCCTGAGGCCAGCCATCCCACCCTTTTTAACAGACTCCACCTCCAAAAGCACAGCTCTACTACCTAAGCCGGGTACAAGACTCTCCCTGGGCAAAGAATCCACCTCCATAAGCGGAGACACTGCCCCCTGGCTGTGGGATACAGAACTACCAACAGATTCGACCAGTGATTTTGCAGATTTAAGCCCAGCCCAGGGGCAGGTTCCTCACCTCATGCCCCAGCCTACTCACAGCCTCAAAGGGGAGGGCACTGTTTCCCAGACACCAATGGGGCTTACGCCAGAATTAGCGCCATCTGCCGCCACACCAAACAGAAGCACACCTCCTACAGGGACCCCGGAGAGGAAGGTACCTGCCCTTCCTCTTCCTCCCGAGTCTGCAGCACCAGATCCACAGGCGGGGGGGCAGGGGCCCGTCGCAGGCCCGGCTGGAGGGAGACCCACGAGGAAGGGTGCGCGGACGCGAAAGCGGATGCCCCAAACCGGGGGCGGCTCTACGGAGGACGGGGAAGCGAAGGCGACCGCGCCCGATGACGGAGGGGCCCCGGAGGGGGAGGAACAAAAACCGACCCAAACGCTGACGGCTGCTGCCGAATCGCCAGGATGTAAGCCAACCAGCCGCTCCATTCCTGTCATGTGATTTTTTCACCAGTGATTCATTCATTTTACATGATTCGGTCTCAGATTTATGAGGCAATAAAGCCTCATAAATCCTGTGTGTGTGTGTGTGTGTGGGTGTGTGTGTGTATGCGCCAACATGGGTGTGCTTGCAAAGGTAACAAATCATAGAGCCCGTCACAGTGTGCAGAGTCACAGACTTTATTGTTCTTGTGCGTTACAAAAGAACCGGCACGGTGAGAATTGAGTTCGGTGCTGCAGTGTGGATCAGTATTCCACAAGCGAACAGAGTCATGCGGGAGTGTGCTGCAGTCTCTTACACAATTACCATCTCTCTCTCTCTCTCTCTCTCTCTCTCTATTTCTCAATGTCAAATTATATGTTAAAATTCACTTCTATTCAATCAGCTTATTTTATTTTCTTATAGTCTTATAGTTTAGGTAGATAAATAGATTTTAAAAATTAATTAATTTTGACAGAATATATTAAAGTCTTCAGCAGCCAAAGGTAAGCCTTCATTTTAGGCTAATTAGGTAAGTATATTTAGATTTAGGTTAATAGGTTAATAGGTTTATATTAACATTAATAACTCGTTTGAACTCAATGCATTTGTGAAATCTTCACTCTCTAAACATATAACTGATGTATTTTTAACAGCTAAGTGCGCTGTGCTTGTGCATTCCTGGATTTTCCAGCAGGTCAAAGTCACAATTACACAGACAGTTCATAAGACACAACTTGCAGAAAATAAAACAGAGCAAAATGTAACCCAAGAGTTTATTCTATCCAGTTTGCATTATGAGAACTTGCACACATGCCCCTTTGGACTAGATTAAAATTCCAGTTGTTAGTATTCCAGCCAATGCAGCCGTTTAAAATCAATTAAGCGGAAATTAAAGCGCTTTGTTATGTGTTTGACTGGGCACAGTTAAAGCTTTCATCAACGGCCCAGCAGAAATGGAATAGCAGGAAGCAGTGATGTCTAGGATACAGCACTGCATCATGGGTGCACTGATGGTGCCAGGCACTGGTTCGACGCTGGAGCGGTTTTACCGCTACAACAAGCGTGTGCACTATTTCTCTGCTAGGTAAGACCATTTCAGCTGAAATCATCAGGACCAGAAGGGACTACATGTTAGGGAGACAGCTGCCCAGGTAGATTTCTAAGACACAGTGATTACTGCCTACTTTAAAATGGTGGATGCATCCACAATAATAAAAAATATTGGGGACTCTAAATTGCCAGTAGGTATGTGTGTGTGCCCTGCAATGTATTGTTGACCTGTCCAGGGCGTACTCCTGCCTTTTGCCTAATGCATGCTGGGATAGGCTCCAGCCTCCCCGCAACCCTGACTAGGAATAAGCAGGTGAGATAATGCATGGGTATAATTAGGCCTAAGTAAAAAAATATCCTTTTAAATAATTGTGTAGCTGCCAGCAAGTTAGTGTAAAAAGTAATCCTGTAAAATTTTATTAGAGTAAACATACTGTAAAATGTATAACAATAACTTACAAGCTAACTGCGGTTAGCGGTTAGTAAATTTTACAGTATTCTTATTACAGTGTACAACATTAATACAACAGTGATACAGTATACGTCAAGCTGTTCCCATGTGTAATAAACAGTCAGATGGTCCACTGAATAGTGTTATATGGAGCAGAAGTGGGGGGGTATCTGGGTAACTGAGAAAAGATATTTTAATCAGGACTTATTTCCCTCTGGTATAATGGAAAAAACTCAGGAGAGAGGTCATGAAAATTAAGAATATTTTAATATCTGTTTTGTCCCAAATATTGACATCAATATCCTTTACAGAAATATACACAGATTTAATCTGCATTTAGCTGCTTCATGAGGGACTATTTATTATCAGCAAGGGATTACTAATTATCAGTAACTGTAGAAAAATACCTAAGTCTTAACCTATGGTTAATTACTTTACAGTGAGCAAAGGAATGTAACCTGTCCCTAATCTGTGTTTAATTACTTAAATATCAAGGACAGGAAATATACCTATATATGATCATGTGTTTTATTTCTTAATTAACAGTGACCACAGAAATACGCCCATTTTAATTGTTTCACTTAAGCAATAGTGGCCACAGCATATATATATATATATATTCTGGCTGATAACAACACGTCTGCTGGTTTTGTTCCAGTATCTTTGATACAGTATCTTTAATGGCACAGAGATTGATTCACCTGCAGATTGTCCACAGCAGTACAGCTCCAGTCTATTAGTTGACAGTACGTTTGGAGACTAATTGAATTTTGCCGGCACAGACACAGGAAGACAAGAGACAGACATTCTGTCTCTGGTTCTTTCAGAGATTTAATCTCTTCATTGGAAAACAAATTGCTCCCTGTGCAAGGAAGCTATTAACATAGCCCTACATTTATAGAATAAACAGTATGTGTATGTGTTTGGTTACTCGGGTAACCAAAAATACTGGCCCAATAACTCACTCAGGTGATCCAAAAAGAAAAAAACAGCTTAGATAACTCAAGTAACCAACAGGACCCACCTAATAGGATCTTATGTCCACTATGGCATCATAATACAGCTTGTTTATTTAATGCAGGTATAAGAATATCACCTTTAGGAGGCTAAGTGATAGGCTATACTCTGTGGGACGGGGCGGTGTTCTTGTGTTTATAACTCAAATGCAGCAGGAACATCAATGCAGGCTTTGTTTCAGAAAACGACGGTAACATGGCGCTCAGATTACCAGCCTTATTATATTATAACTGCAGTCTTCACAGGCCTGACCCTGTCTGGATAAATCCGGCACAATGAGTCTTACACGCACAGCTATTCTAAACATCTGTGTCAAATGTCAGAACTTCGTACTGTCACTGAGGGCGTTTTACATGCACATACATGCACACACACGAACACAAACACACACACACACACACACACACACAGATGTATTAATGTTTCAGGAGGCATGGAGCTGAAACCAGCACTGTATTTGTATTTTTAAGATAAATTATAAGATAATATTAATATTTTTCTTATGATCAACATATCCGATGAAAATATAATATCGTTTTGAGAGTCAGGCAGAAGCATTGTAGGTTTTGGTTTTTTCATAGGATATGTTGAAAATAAGAAAAATTCTAAATTGCACTGTCTTTTTTCCGAGTACATGTGTTCTGAAAAGATATTGAATATAAATCAACTTTAATGCAATGTAGAAATTTTCATGTATATTCAGCACATCTTAACCATGCCTGCACTGGTCCGAAGCGTCACCAGCAGCTACCAGTATTGACACAGACAACAGGCATTGGCTGCTTGACATGCTCTCATAGGTAATACATTTTGGCTGTCCAAATAGTAATATTTTCTACATGTACACAGTACTGTATACAGTATTATGCTCCGATAAAAATGAGTCAACTGAGACCAAGTGATCGTAATTTTTTTATCCTTACTTTGGATATATTTAAATATGTGCTGATGTAGAGTTCTCTTGCATAATTAAGTAATAAAAAAGAACATTCGGTGCTAATAGCACATTTGCATTGGACCTCCAGTGCACATTTTGTTGCTCTGGTAAAGCTCAAGATTAAAATTTAAACGTCTATAGTCACACGATGAAAAATTACAAGAGCACTTTTAAAGCTGCAGCGGAAAAAATAAACCCCTCTGCTATCAACATCTTACCGTTATATTACACTGGCAGATACGCCAAGTTATAGCATGGTGGACCGTACCCTGTGCAGCACCCAAAGTTTGCCACTTCTCAGAGTTTCTCAGTCTAGGATACTGTGATCACAGATATGAATAATTACTGCACATGGCTAATGAATTGTTGTAGCAAGCAGTTTCTTTTCTAAAAACGGGCACGGATGAGAACGTCAGCACTGCAGCTCAGCGCGAACTTATCTGACCCACGCCAGTAGCACTTCCTAACGGGTCCATTAGCTTTTACTGGGCTTGGACCTGGGCCAGTTTGCTTTTCCGCAGTAACGGTGGATAACTGCGAGTGCATTACGTTAACATGGCTTCCTGGCAGTGCCGCCTCTCTAATGCGTTCTCCTGGGTGATTGCGTTTGGAAGCTATTTAATAATAAAAAAACAGGTGAAGCGAGTTAACTGTTCAATAGCTACTTTAATTGACTAAATAAGTGCTGAGTAATAAGGAGAACGATCTTTCTTCAACCAGGGCTGGGAACCAACAATCTATGATAAAATATGCTGTTGTTTATAGTAATATTTGCAGTTTTTCAAGACTATATTTGCAGTTTGTAAGGTAATATTTACCATTTGATAAGGTCATATTTGCCGTTGGTTATGATAATATTTACTTTAAAGGTAATATTTGATGCTTTTTAAGGGAATGTTTTCTGTTGTTGTTCTGCAGATGTTGCCCCGGGCGGGGACTGGCCATCAGAACCGGGAGACCCTGATTCTGCTCATGTCCCTCACTGTAATGGCGACAGTGGCGCCTGCAAACCCAACAGCACCTGGAGCCCCGCCCTCTCTGAAGACATCGCCTACAACCAATCACACGGCCCCTCCCCACCCCCAGCTCCGCCCCCAGCCCCACCTCTGCTGCTGGTGCCACTGCACGCAGACTGGAACAACGCCATGGCAACCTGGGGCGTGGCCTGGGAGGTGCACGTGTTCGGGGTGGGTTCGCTGTTCGTCGTGGCGGCCCTGCTCTCCGCCCTCGACCTGCTGCTCCTCCCCTTGCTCCGCCCCCCAGGAGGCAGCTACCTGGCACTGGCTCATCTGTTCCTGCTGGCCGCCAGTTCCAGCCGCGCCTTCTCGTTGTTCTATGATGCGTACGCCCACCTGGACAAGCTGCCGGCAGCAAACTTCCTGTTGCTCCACCAGGTGCCCTTCCCTTGCCTGACAGGGGCCTTCGCCGCGGCCTTCCTCTTCCTGTCCCTGCGTTCCCGCGTGAGACTCCCCGGATCCCCCTGCCATCGGCCCTGCTCCCTGGCAGTTCTGCTGCTGTTGCACTTTGGCGCCACCTTCAGCTCCCTGCTGGTACTGCAGGCATTCCCCCAGTGGCCCTGGCTCCTGCTCATATCCCAAGGAGTGTTTGTGGTGCTGATCGCCTTCCTGTCCGTGACGTACCTCATCTTCTGCTGCTACACGCGGGCCGACGCCAAGCACGTTTACCACCTGAGCAATACCTTGCCCATCCGCAGGGGGTGGGATCGAGCGGCGGTAATGGCGGGATTCTCCGCGCTCTTCATGCTGGCGTGCGCCGGGCTGCAGCTCTACGCCATGCTCCATGCGCTGGCCCTGGCCCCGCCCACCGCCCCGCCCCACGCCCTGGAACCCTGGCCCTGGTGGGCATTCCAACTGAGCTGCCGTCTGTGCGAGGTGGGCGTGTGCATCACCCTCGCCTCGGCCGCCACACCCCCTCTCCGCCGATCACTCCGCCCCTGCCGCTGCTGGGCCACGAACTTCTGCTGCCGGGGTTGCTGCGGCAACGCGTCCACCAAACAGGCAGTCCCGCCCATGGCGAGCGAATGGGAGCTGCGCCAGCAAGAGAAGCTGGCGATCTGTGAGGGGGTGGGGTCCGAGCTCCTGCCCCTCTACGCCCTGGTGGACCCCAACCTCAGCAGCCTGGAGGGGCTGGACCTGCTGTACCACGGAGGCGGGGTTCTGTCCCGCTCCGTTTCGAACACGGACACGCCCCTCAAGGTGATAGGCGGGTCCAGAGGCTCCTCCTACGCCAGCCTGCAGCTGGACAGCGACTCCACGGGCGACCTGCGACCGCCCTCCCCCATCAACCTGCGCCGCAGCATCGACGAGGCCCTGTTCAGCCCCGCCCTGTTTCCTCACAGCCTCTTTAGCCCCGCCCCCCGTCACGCCCCCCGCCGCGGCTCCGCTAGCCTGACCCCACCCGCCGCCGAGAGCTCAGGTGACCAGGCCCTGTACCGCACCGCCTCCTGCCTAGCGATAGAGGCTGGGCCTCCCCTGATTGGCTCTTCCCTGTCAGGCCCCACCCCTGTGGAAGCGGGCCTCATCCAGTGGGCGGAGCACAGGAGGGGCAGCAGCAGCTCCAGCTCTCTGGGTAGGCATTCCCTGGACGGCTCCTCCGTGGTCCTTTGTCCCAGCCGTGAGGCGTGTGGTCACTGCCAAGACATCCAAAGCAGCTCAGACCAGGGGACGCAGTTCCACAGATGCTACTTGGGCCTAGCCTCCGCCTCTCAGGAAAATTTGGACCAGCGAGCCGAGACGGACCTGGCCGTCCAGGAGGAGTTCATCAGGGTGTGTCGACAGATCGACGCTCTGAGCATTAGCAGTGACACCATTGACCTGTAGGCACTGTGACCCCATTCAGAAAGATCAACCAAGATATGACCTCATCCAGGAAGGTCAAGCAGGATGTGACCCCACCCAGTCATGCAGACCAGGAACAGCACAGAAACCTTGCAGGAGAGTGGGAGGTAGATACAGTATGCTAAGGTGCTGGGTTTTTTTTCCTCATAGCATGTCCACCTGCAGTTTCATGAGCAGTGACATGATGTGAAAGTTTTTTCAAATTGGATGTCACCAAAGCTCCCAAAATCCAAAAAGTGAGGATGTACAGAATGGCCACTGAGGGCGTGGTTCGAGTGCTGGGTTCCCTTGGTGACCAATTTGGAAAATAAAAGTGCTACAGACTCTTAGATGCCCACTACGATTGTCATGGGATGCTGCGATTAGTTTTAGAAATTAGACCATATTTCTGGCTTTCCCTAATCTCTCAGTAAGAAAACTTGCACAGTTCACTCATCTAGGGAAATTCTAAACAAGCACTTATTAACAAGAGGCTGCTATTTATTGATGTATAACCAACTGATGCTGCTTTATTTATGGAAGATAAAATCAAATCATATTTCTCATCCTCTCCTCACATCAAATTGCTTTTGTTGTTTTTTAACTTTTAACTTTTATTAAAATATTATACTTGCTCAAACATTCTCAAAGGAAATCTCAAGCCCAGAAATATTTCTGTATAAATTATTAAGATGTATTAATTTATGTTAGGGAAGTTGAATTTACAGAACAGCAGCACCATCTACTGGTAAACATGGCTACAGGCTAAAATGTTGTGCCTTGTGCTCACTTTCAGAAATATTGCTTTGTAAATCATGATTTAGATTCACATAAACAGTGTAACCCTGTTATTTTTTCCAGGATTATGATCACAGGATCATATTTTTATTGACAAGGGATATTTTCTACATCATTGAGTATACACAGAGATTTAAAAAGTGCATGTTTCAAAGAGATGCTTACAGAAAGATAATAGGCTATAGCACAAGAATTATATAGAAAATGGTCGAAATGATTCAACAGGATAAGTGTTTTGTGTTATAATAAAATATTATATATCATATTGAATAGTCTTGGATTTGATATATATTTTTAATATAAACACCAATGTGTGCTAGCAGCCATACCACTATGTGCCCTGCTACAGCTGAATGGCTGAAGCTAAGCAGGTGTGGGCTTGGTTAGTACTTTTGTGGGAGGGCCTCAGGGGAAAATTTACTGCTGGAAGTGCCGTTGGTGGGTCAATTGAGGGTGATCTTGACTCTAGTCAAATGCAGTAAACCTGGAGCCCCAGTGCAGTGATGGGGACGCTATGCTGTAGGAGATGTATTTTGGATGAAATGCTAAACTGAGGTACTGACTGACTGTGGTCCATGAAGCCCCCACAACACTAATCACAAAGACTGTCCTGGCTAAATTCCCAATTCCCACCTAATCATTCCCCAGTTTAATTGGCTAAAAATCATTCTCTCCCTCCCTCCTCAGCTCATGTGTGGTGAGTGTTCTAGCACAAAATGGCTGCCATGCAATGCCTACACATTGGTGTTGGCTGAAGAGAGATTCCCCTCATCATTGTAAAGCACTTTAAGTGTGAGAAAAGCGCCATATAAATGCAAGCTACTGTATGATGTGCTCCATTTTAATAAAATGTGTTTAGAATATGTTTACAGACAAGTCCTATTTTGGAGATTAATCAAAGTCACAGTAACAAAACAATTAAATAATAAGTATTCATATCGCCAGTGGCTCATTCTTATTTGTAACTTCATTAACAGTATGTTTTCTTCCATAAAAGGGGATTTGCAGCCCATTCTGTCTCATTCTGGCAAGTGTATAAACAGTAAAGAGGATGGTATTAATTCCATGAAAGTAGACAACATTTTCAGCTGTCGCATCCACAGTCTAAAAGATAATGGCAGTCATATCTGAAGAAACAGCGCTGCTCTTGGACCAAAACAACTGCATCTAGACCAATCTGCTGGATTTGTATTAAATCAAGGCCAGACGGAGATCACGTGATGTCTGATAAGAGAAGAAGCATCAACGACCCGAAGCTCTGACATAAAGCTCAGTCTGGATATCCATCCATTCCCCACGATTGTAAGCAGAAAGATTAAGGAAACCCTTCCCTCTAAAGTGGTGTGGGTTATGCGCAAAATGGCCACCCAACACCAGCTTCATAGTAGGGTGGATCGTTTCCGTCCTTTCTGTAAGTTGAAAGAGGGAATACACCCCATTCATCAATTTTATTGAGGGCATAAAAACAAAGCAATCCAAAGGAGCAAAACATTTACAGACACACATTTTTGACCACTCAATCACCTCAACATTAACACCACCCTCTTGTGCTGTGGCATGGTATAACAGAAAAACAGAGGGACAATTCCAACCACTTCAATTTTCAGGGAAGAATTAAATTAAAAATAAACCAATTTCTATCGAATGATCTGTTAACAAAAATGGTTCTGATATTATATTCAAAATTAACCTAATTAGAACCTCAAGACTGATAGGTGGACCTGTTTTGTGCAAAGAGAGAGTAATATATGCATATAGGCTATTCAATCCCACAGATGTCATGACATGTCATGTCAAGTGCAAACGTTAATATTTGTTTCTTTTTTTGTCATTATATATGCATATGATACAATGTATTACAGTTTTAAATCTAATATTTCCTTTCCAAAGTGTGTCCTGTTTTGCAATAAACCAGAAAGTTAAATCACTATACTCCAATGTAAATTACGGCAGAAATAGCTCAACAACATGATGTAACACGGTGTAGTCACCCATCAACCCAAATCAACCCAATCAACCCAAATACATGAAAAGGCAGATCAGCCCGATTACGTGGAATACTTATGGGAGAGACAATCGTTCAAGTGTGATAAGAAAACAATTCAGCAACATAAATATGATGAAATCAGACCGGTGGCCGGTGATGGATTACTACAGTCAATGAAGATATCCGTGGTTCAGAGATAAACCTATAACTATTGGAAGGGCAGGTAGCTAATCACCAAATTACGGATTTGATTACAGGTTTATCAGGGTATGCACATACCTATACAGCACCGAGACTTTGGGACTTCCCACGGAGTTTTATACCAATATCGCTGGTAACAATGAACAGATGAATGGAAATCATGTGCAGATTGTAGAAAGATCACTGAACAGAACTGAGCTCCGGATTAGTGACAGTCTGTCTTTTCTAAACCAATCGCCGTAAACACCAGAGTTCAAACATCCAAGGAGATTAAACCAAAAGAGCAAAAGGGGTATTTCATTATTATTGTGCTGCAATACTACATTTACGGGTTCACTACACGTTTTTCAGTTTTGTAAAATGAATTACAGCAGCTTATTTGTCAAGTTTTGTGCATTTAGTTACTGTAAATATTATCTTACCATTTGACATGAAGGCCATCAATTTCTGAACCCCCCGTTTTGCTGTTGGTAGCTTCTGATGCCAGAGTTGACTGGCTGTGTGGTGTAGTGGCTCTTTTGTTACTCTACCGGACCTGCTTGGCTGATTATATTGGGTTATTATAAACTTTTTCCTTCTCATGAGAAACTAATTTTGGCGACATTTTTAACAGGTATGTAGCTAAACGATGTGCTTATTGTGGTTGTACCGGTTAAGCTTACATCACGTTTTTATGTCCTTTATTTTTGCTAGCTAGCTGTATTTTTGAATGACAGTAGCAGGCCATTATTAGCTGGCTAGCAGTTTAACTTGTTAATTGTCTTGTATTATTAGCCTCCTAGCTAACTGTCTAAGGTGTATTTTGTTATATACAGTTACTGTTGTAACGATAGTTGGGGAAATATTCTCAGTGTTTGAAAATTACTGTTTACCAGCCAGCTAACGTTTGCCTGTTGCTCGTGTAGCTAGCTGTGTAGCTAATGTTAGCTAGCTAAGCTAACTATTTAGGAGTGTCAGCCATCCGTATATAAGTGGGGTTTCATAGCTGCTCGGAATTTTGCGCCCATTGTGAATTCGAGGGTTCAGTAGTATCGTTATCGGTTAGCTGTCTGTAACATCCTCCTGAATGTTATTGATCCATTTAAGTAAATCCACCATTAAGATGGAAGAAAAGCAGTATTCCGCTATGAGGCTTCCTGCGGAATATCTTCAACATTGGTGAGTTATAACGCTGCATCATCGTAGATTCAGGCGCCAGGAATCTGCATTAATTAGTCCACGACAATACGAACCCGCCATGACAATATCTGTCACTTATTTCTTCTTATTTCTTCCTCATTTATGAATTATAAAATGGCCATTCACAATAACCCGAACGTCGAACTGGCTGCGATATGTTAACATAAAGCATATACAAGTTTTGCAGTTTCCCTTATTGGCTTGCGTTGTACGCTAAATGGGACATGCTATCCCTAAACTGTCATGTTTGGGGATCCGTCTTTTGGCTATGGTGTGTTTTTTACAGTTACCACATGCGTTTGCTGTCTATACCAAGTATTTCTTCGGCAACAATTACAATTCGGACATTGTAATTATTATAAATCAGCCAAGTGTTTAAATGATGTAGGCTAGGTGTTGTAAGTGTGTGTGCGTGTGTGTTGGCCTGTCTGTCCATCTGACTGTCTAAAGGTGTTAACTTAAAGGTGTCTGTTTCTTCCCAACCTGTGTTATAAAAGTAAATGGACTGCATTTATATATTTTAAAAAGTGTGTGTGTTTGAAGTTATACCTGTGAGTATTTCATAAGGGCATATCTGTGAGTATTTATCTGCAAGTCTATTTAATAAATGCATACCTGTGAGTATTTCTGTGGAAGTCCATTTAATAAAGGTATACCTGTGAGTATTTATTTGTGCCTGTCTATTTAATGGCAGTGTATCAGTGAGTAGGCCTATTTCTTTGCCTGTCTGTTTTATGAAGGTGTCTGTCTGTCTGTGCATTTCTCCCTGTGTCCTGCAGGGTGCAGTCCGCTCAGCACATGCAGGCTCTCCAGGCCCTGCAGCTGCAGCAGATGGCTAGCGCTGTCCAGCTCATGGAGGCCCCCAGGGGCCCAGGAGCGGGGCCTGTGATGGGGGTCCCGCCAATGCCCAACTTGCACCCCGAACCCCAACCGGAGACCCCAGCCCCTGTACCAGGTGCGATCCTGTCCTGGAGAGTGTGTTGGTTTTTTGTGTTGTTCGGTACATGCTGTTATAGCTTTGCTGTACATCCTGGACCCCCTTTACTCTATAAAGTTATTAGTTCACCCTCGTATATTTAAGTTTTTTGCACTGTACTCTACAATTTTGTCAAAACAAGGTTATGTCGGTGGTTTTTTTTTTTTTTTTTTTGTGGGGGGGGGGGGGTTACCCAAGCATTTTTCGGGGTGAGTTTTGGGATTGACGCGCCTCTTGTCACCCCCACCCTGCAGAAAAGGGGAAGGGGAAGGGGAAGAGGAAGAGGGCACAGCCTGCGGAAAGCAAGGAGCCCAAACCCAAAGCCAAGCCCGGCCCCAAACCCAAAAAGGCCAAGGAGGCCAAGGAAGAGGAGGGCAAACAGGAGAAGATCGACGAGGCATTCAAGAAGGTGAAGAGGAAGGTGGACCGGTTCAAAGGCATGACCGAGGCCGAGGTCATGACCAAAACCTTGCCAGACATCCTCACCCAAAACCTGGACTTTGTCATCGTGAGTTTACACACATACCTTATTTATTTTGTCCAACCAGAGCAACTTGCACGCCTTACACTTCTACACAAAATCATTTATTCAGGTGGATATTTCGATAAAAATTCAGGTTAATCACCTTACTCAAGGGTACAACTGCAGTGGCCTGTTTTGGATTTGAACGTGCAAACTCTGGGGTTCTCTCTAACCACTACACTGCAACATATTCAATGATGCTGGCGTTAATTGAAGGACTCATTCAGATTGTCTGAGGAGAGTTTTCCTGGCTCTTGATGTAGTCTTCATGATTCAGCATGTTCGATCTTGAGTCCAGAGTTTAAAAACAAGGTATATTTGTTCAGCCTTGTCATAATTCTATGAAGCAGTTTGGTTACTGTCATTTTGATGTGGAATCATGACCTTGGAAGACCCTATGGCTCTCCAGGATGTATGTGATAGCATTTTCACAATGGAAATGATACTGAGCTATGCTGAATTTTCTCTCTAGATTGGAATCAACCCAGGACTGATGGCAGCCTACATTGGAAGGTGGTTTCCTGGACCGGGAAATCATTTCTGTGAGTTACATGCTTCTTTTTTTACTCTACATTATGAAACATGATTCATTTTACCTCTGTGTTTTTCATGTTTTTACCATGCAGGAAGCATGATCTCAATGTGCAGTGCTGTGAAGGGATGTGTTAATGGCTGTTTGCGCCTTCAGGGAAGTGCCTGTACTTAGCTGGGATCACGGAAGAGCAGCTCAATCACATGCATGACGAGACCCTGCCAGAGAAATACAGCATCGGATTCACCAACATGGTACAGAGAACCACTCCCGGAAGCAAAGACCTCTCTACGTAAGTGTGTGTGTGCGTGTATTTGTGTGAGTGTTTGGGGCAAACATAAAAGCACTAAGGTCTGCTGACGTATTAGAGCTGATGTCCTGGTCTGTGTTTTCAGTTTGTACAGTATCCTGCATGTAATGTATATACACTGTGCTGTCTGTAATGCTGTATGTACACTATGCTGTATGCAATGTTCTATGTAATGTTGTATGTACAGTATGTGCAGTGTGTTGTATATAATGTTGTTTGTGCTGTATGTTGTATGTAATGTTGTACCTACAGTATGCCATGTAATGTTGCATGTGCAGTATGTTGTATATAATGTTGTTTGTGCTGTATGTTGTATGTAATGTTGCATCTACAGTATGCCGTGTAATGTTGCATGTGTAGTATGCAGATTAAACAAACATGTTGATTTTCTATGTGACTGTTCACAGCAAAGAGCTGAGGGAAGGAGGGAAGATCCTGGTGGAGAAGCTTCAAAAATACAAGCCTCGTATTGCTGTCTTTAATGGGAAATGTGAGTAAAGAATTACCCAGGAAATGTGCGGTATTTTCAACCAAACACTTGTGCTCATGTCTCATAACTAATAGATGTATCCTGAAACTAGACATCAGTAGATATAATGGTTGGTTAAATTTGGAACAGAAATGTTATGTGACAGTTGTGAAGTTATGAGGATAACTGGTCAAGATTGAATGTGGTATAAAGGTGGATTGCCTGTATTATTTTATCTTTTTTTCAGGTATTTATGAAATGTTCAGTAGAGAGATCTTTGGGTTCAAGCCAAAGAAATTGGAATTTGGCGTTCAGCCACAGAAGGTTCCAGAAACTGACACGGTAAGAAGCCCTCCAATCAAAAGAGGGACCACAGAAAAAAAGTGTGCACGTGTGTTTTATTTTGCATGTGATAACACGTTATGTTTACACTTTATTATAGCAGGTGTGTTCTCTCTATGAAAAATCCTGTAAAAATAGTTTCAGTTGAAGTTACTCTGTTCATACATGTCAAAATGCACGCCATGAATGCAGACAAAGCTGCTACACGTAGCCTATAACATGATTTCAACCCGGTCAGTGTTTTTCAATCAAGTTTTCCTGGGAACATACGTCACATTAGCTTCTGATATTGTCTCCGTCGTTCTAGTATTTTTGATTGTGATGTGGTTCTGCGACGCTAATGTAGGCTAGAAATCGCATTCTGTAATCGATTAAGCATGTCTGTAGAAGTGCTATAAACTGACTGGCACTTTCCTGGCATTAATCACCATTAGATATCAGCACTGCTATTAATTAGGGCTTCATCGTTTTTATGAGCTTTTCACCAGTCGCGTGTGCAGATATGAGGGGTTTGAAGCGGGCGGGCCTGTTGGTAATTGGCATTGACCCCGCCCCCTCCGTACAGGTGTGCTACCTGATGCCCTCGTCCAGCGCCCGCTGCGCGCAGTTCCCCCGCGCTCAGGACAAGGTGCACTTCTACATCAAGCTGCTGGAGCTGCGCGACCAGCTGAAGGGCGTGGTCAAGAACAGGGAAGTGGAGGAGGTCAAGTACAGCTTCGACCTGGGATTGGCCAAAGGTAACGTGACCCGGGGAGGGGGCGGGCAGTATTCACGTGGGGGCGGGTCTAAGGTTACCACCACCACTGTGAGGGGTGGGGTCAAAGGAAGCTGATTTTTGGTGTGTGGCTGATGCTAATACTGTGGGGACAGGAAATGGACTCTCAGTTGGAAGGTGCTTGAGGGAAAAATGAGTGTAGTCACTTGTGATTGTATTCACAGTTCTGCTCTTTAATGACTGTGTTCTCACATACAGTTTAGTGATGATGTTAATGCTCACGTGTGTGCTTGTGGTAATGTTCGTGCAGGCTTTATTGTGGTAATGCTTATACGAACGTGTGTCATTGTAGTAATGCTTGTTTGTGTGTGTGTGTGTGTGTGATTGTAGTAATGCTCACTGTGTGCGTGTGTGTGTGTTTGTGTGAGTGCATGATTGTGGTAATGCGTATGTGTGTGTGTGTGTGTGTGCGCATGCGTTTGTGATTATGCTAATGCTCACGTGTGTGATTGTGTTGATGCTCACATGTGTCTGTGATTATGTGCGTTTCAGAGGACGCTAAGAGGCTTGCCATTAAGGAGGAGCAGTACGACCCCGGGTACGAGAACGCATTCGGGGGGGCGTACTCTGAGGCAGTGGGCGTGCCCGGGGGCGGAGCCGAGCAGAGCAATGGGCACTGCAGCTTCTCTGCTGCAGGAGAGACTGGTGAGAACAGACACATACATTCGCACACACACTCACACGCACAAATGTAAACACACCCCCTGACACTCATACTGTATACTTCACCTAACACATTCACCATCTGATGACTTATGATAAAAATGCTGTTTAAAAGCCAACACCCCCCCTCTTAAATAAAATGTTCAGTTATGTCCATAGTCCCGTCTTGAGCCAGTCTAGCTTTCGTGAAGTGTTTCTCACAGTGACCTCAGTCAGGTGTAGACATCAATGGCAAACCCATGGACGCGTAGGCACGGTCCTTAGCTGGGCTGTGGACTCTGCCGTCTACGGGCACTTTGATCGTCTCGTCAATTGTTTGTCTCTTTTTACCGTCAGATGTGTCCGGCAAGGAGGCCCCACCCGCAGCAGGCGTGGGGAGTGTCCCAGAAGGACGGTGGATGATGCAGTCGTTCGCCGATGAGATCCCCGACATCGGCGGCAGCGCAAAGCCTCAGCTGGGGGCGGAGACTGCGTGAGGGGGGAGGAGCCTCTCGGAGGGCAGAGACAGTGCGGTAGGCGGAGCCTCTCAGGACTCCTCCCAGGAAAATGCACAAAGGCTGCAGGTGTAATGCAGCTTCCTGCTCGGAAAGGCCTCACGCGAGTTACCTGGGTTACCTGTCAGCAGTGAAGGGTCTCCCCTCATGCTCACCAGCCAATCAGGGACCACAGAAGGATGATGTCACAAACTGCTCCCTCTATGAATTGGAAATAGATTAGTTTACCATATTGGGCAATTGCTTTGGATAATGGTAGTTTTTATATATAAAAATGTAACGTAATACATTGATTAGATTTTTTGAAATGCAATGTTTTGAATAATGAGAAGATTTTTAAAGAAATCTTTTTAAGAAAGTAACATTTTTTGCAATAAGTGTGAATGACCTGCTGCCAAGAAATGACAGCAGGTTTAATTTCAGGACTGTCTTAAATCAGGGATTTCAACTCAAACTTGACTGATGCCATTTATCTAAGGGCATCCTGCTATGACTGCGGGATTTGACCCTTCTACACACACACACACACATTTGCATGCACGCAGGGTGAAAGCAATGTGTTATTCCTCTACTTGAAATGGCTGCTGGAGGTGCATTGTGGGAGGAAACCCACGACAGTTACGCGGTAACAAGAGATGCAAAGCTGCAGTTTAAGGACAGTAGGCTGGTCGAGGAGAACACCTGATATTGGTTTAAAGTTGTAACATTCTTATTATGACCAATTACAGTCGGTTATATGTATGCATATACACATACAGAAAGTGTATAGAGTGTTGCTCTGAATAATATTCCCCCAGGTAATGGGGTAATATAATGGCTGTGATGATGTTCAGAACCAGGAAAAATCCAATCTCATACAGACGTCTGCCACCACTCCCACACCATGTCCCCGTTCTTACCTGTCACCAAAAAGGTCAAAACCACTGTCTGCCTCGCTCACCTGCAGCCTCTTTCAGAGAGCAGCGCCCTGTGGGGAAGAGAAGCTTCAGGAATAAAAGGCTACGAGAGGAAGGGGGGGGGGGGGGGGTTCTGGCCCCTCCCCCCTGAGCCTCTGCTGCTCCACACTGCACGTGCTCAGTGCGTCCGTGCTGATCTGTCCCGGCGGCCTTCATCGTATGTTTACAATATTTACATTCTCTTGGTGCTGTATTTTTTATTTTATTTTTTGTTTGTTATGTTTTACTGTTTCCAATGTATGTTTTTAAAAATGTTAGCATTTTTTTAGATGACCCTTGATGGTCTATTAAAGGTCCCAGTAGTGAGATTTTTGTTTTGTCATTCTTAACAATGTTAAGTACCACACATGTAGTGCAGCAAAAACAGAAATGACATTTTGCGATTTGTCGCAAAAACGAGTGGTGTGTGGACTGAAGAAATACCGTCTTTCTGGTCTGTGAACTTGGAAAACATCGTGATTTATTGATGTTGTTTCTACATTACAGAATACTGCTTTGGGGTTTAAAATTCGGAACACAGTTTTTTCCTTTATGTATTGATGAGCGACAAGTAGTTTCTACATGAAAAATATTGATTCAGGGTTTAAAATTCTGAAAACAGTTTTTCCTTTATGTATTGATGAGCGACAAGTAGTTTCTACATTAAAAACATTGATTCAGGGTTTAAAATTCTGAAAACAGTTTTTCCTTTATGTATTGATGAGCGACAAATAGTTTCTACATGAAAAATATTGATTTGTGGTGTCAAATTCTGAAAACAGTTTTTCCTTTATATATTGATGAGCGACAAGTAGTTTCTACATGAACAATATTGATTTAGGGTTTAAAATTCTGAAGACAGTATTTTTCTTTATATATTGATGACCGACAAGAAGTTTCTACATGAAAAATATTGATTTAGGGTTTAAAATTAAATGAAGAGGCTTTATAACAGGGGGTCTGGTGAGGGTGAGTCATTCTTGACCCTGTAGACATGGGGTACGTGCAAAACAAGACGATACGAGGGTTAAAGAAAGAGTTGGTTCTGGTGCAGCGTTCATTCTCAGGGACACTGTGTGTCGCTGAACTGATGTCTTTCTGATGTACCCAGCTGCAGCTGTAATGACCGCTTGAATTTTGGGGGAAATGGGACCGTGCAAACCTCTTAAATCGGTGGCATATGTGAGTGCGAGAACGTGGATATGCGAGTGCAGCCGGCTAATGAGCTTTGTAATTACAGGCGCCCGTTAGCCTAGCCTCGTTATTTCCAAGGTGCAGTCTTTAAGCATCTGGGGTCTGAAAGTAGCTGAAAACGAAGCCACATCATGCAAAAGCACCCTGCGTCACTGAATAAAAAGGCTTTAGTAAAGGTGAATGTTTTATTATTTATTAGCCTGCAAATAATGCCAGGATGTCCTTAAAATGGTTGAAAACGAACAGTTCTCCCACGGAGTGCCGTCCATAGTGGATTTCATTTATATTACCTGACAAAGAGTGTTCTGAGTTTTCCAGCATGCCAAGTGGTTCAGAATGGGAGCAGCACCCCCTGCAGGCGACGGGGAGTGCAGCAGTCAGGGTAAACCGTTCAGTACTGTGAAGATCCAAACCCTTGGGTTCTTCTCCATGTGGTGTTTTGCAGAACACTGTTCCTTGTGAATTTCACACATGCAGCTGTGCAGGACCGGCCAGGGAAATGTAGAGACGCCATGCTCTGCGTTTCTCTTTGTCATTACCTCTCTCGCACTCTCAGTTATTCACCCTTTCACACTCTTAGTTATTTCGTCTTTCTTTGGTTTACACTTGCGGTCACACTTTTGTTCATTCTCACACATTCTCTTTCACTCTTTCACAGTCTTCATTGTTTCTCTGTCTTCTTTCTCTTCCCCCACCTCTCTGCCTCCCTCCCCACCCCTTGTCCAGAGCACCAGCTTGCTGTGGTTCGTCGGCTGTGCTGTTGCTCCTCTGTCTCAGCTCTCGGGTCGTACCAATACAAATCTGCCCGTGGGGTCCGGGACATACCACTTCTCCCACAGCTCCATGTGCACACAGGGGAAGTCCCAGGGTTTGAACCGGCCGTTCCAGTGCAGTAGGTTAGCTGTATGCAGGAAAGCCTCGGAGTACCAAGTGTCAGGGCTCCAGCCTGAGGGGGGGAGGAGAGGGGGGCTTATGTTAAATTTGCTGTAGGCCCACCCTGAAGTTTAAATAAACAAAGCATAAAAAATAAGGAAGGATAATTTATTTGCAAATAAATGTAAATGAGACTCCTGTGTCAAAGGACACAGCAGTGGTTCAGTATTTTTACAGTTGGCCCATATTCAAGGAGAGAGCAGTCTCAGGAGTTACTTTGTATTTTACACACACACACACACATACCAGGATCTGCTCAAGCATATATATTTATCTGAAGGTCAGAATTTATAGCTTCAGTTGTTGCAAGGAAGTGCTCTTCCCCCTGCCATTCAAGACCATGTTCATGAGATCGACGCCCGTTAGACAGGTGAAATCATCTGGTCTCACCCAGGTGTCCGATGTGCCAGTTGGCGTCGATGTCGGAGTACTTCTGGTAGAAGGCGATCAGCATAGGGGGAGTGGCCACGCCTCCTGCCATCGAGCTGGTGTACAGGTTGTCCCTGAGGGGGGAGGGGGGAGGCAATGCTTCTTTAAAGGCACGGAGTAACTCCTTTTCCCTCTTTTAACTTTTTAACCGTTTGACCAGACACTGAAAAGCTGTTTTCACAGCCGAAAGCAGCCAGAGGTGAAGAGTGTCATACCGGAGGACGGGTTGACAGCTGAGAGGATGGGAGGAAGAATGAAAGAGTGTCGTAGGACAGCGGAAAGAATGAAAGAGCACAGAAGGATGGGGGAAGAAATGAAAGTGCAGAAGGATACGGGGGAGGAAATGAAAGAGCAGAGTCTGATCTGGCAACTTTTCAGCGGGACTGTACCAAGTCCTGAGAGGGGCAGAATTTCGGATGCAGAGAGGCAGGTGTTGCATATGGGGGGTGGATGTGAAACGCAGAGGGGTAGATTATGGTTGCAAAGGGGCAGGTGATAGATGTAGGGAGTAAATGTGGAATACAGAGGGGCAGGTGATAGATGTAGGGAATAAATGTGGAATACAGAAGGGCAGGTGATAGATGTAGGGAGTAAATGTGGAATACAGAAGGGCAGGTGATAGATGTAGGGAGTAAATGTGGAATGCAGAGGGGCAGGTGATAGATGTAGGGAGTAAATGTGGAATGCAGAGGGGCAGGTGATAGATGTAGGGAGTAAATGTGGAATGCAGAGGGGCAGGTGATAGATGTAGGGAGTAAATGTGGAATGCAGAGGGGCAGGTGATAGATGTAGGGGGAAGCTGTGGGGCGCACAGGGGCAGATTTTAGACTGAGCCCCAGCAGGGTTGAACGCAAACCTGACGTTGCTCTGCATCCAGCCCTCCAGCTGTTTGGTGATCTTCTGCCTCCTCCACTCCTCCACGTCAACCACGATCACGCCGGGGTTAAAGGAGCACTCGCTCGGGTTGATCCCCAGATCCCGCACCTGCATCTTCCTGTAGTCCAGGAAACCCATGTACGTCGTCTGAGAAACAGACACACACGCACACATATACACACACATACATGTTCATCACTTAAACTGCCTGTACCCTCATATCACACCTCTTCATCACTTAAACTACCTGCATTTCATATTCAACCTTTTTTATACCTGCATACCTTCTAAACAATCTATTTCATGTACTGCAAATGTCCTGTGTCTTACCTGTATACCACCCAGATAGATGTTATCTTACCTGTATTTCATATATAGCTAATTGGTCACAGTCCTTCCCTGCATGCCCATGCTCTGGACCTCCTCTAACCCCAGGTCACAGTCCTTACCTGCATGCCCATGCTCTGGACCTCCTCTAACCCCAGGTCACAGTCCTTCCCTGCATGCCCATGCTCTGGACCTCCTCTAACCCCAGGTCACAGTCCTTACCTGCATGCCCATGCTCTGGACCTCCTCTAACCCCAGGTCACAGTCCTTACCTGCATGCCCATGCTCTGGACCTCCTCTAACCCCAGCTCACAGTCCTTACCTGCATGCCCATGCTCTGGACCTCCTCTAACCCCAGGTCACAGTCCTTACCTGCATGCCCATGCTCTGGACCTCCTCTAACCCCAGGTCACAGTCCTTACCTGCATGCCCATGCTCTGGACCTCCTCTAACCCCAGGTCACAGTCCTTACCTGCATGCCCATGCTACGGACCACGTCAGACGGCAGGTCGCAGTCGGTGGGGAAGGCAGCAGCATGTCCTGGGTCCAGTTTAGTGTTGTACAGGTCCTGTATGTCCCCTGAGTCAGAGAGAGCAGGCATCCGCTTCCATTACCACTGTAAATGACTCTGCTCGTTCAGTGCATTGATCATACATTACAGAGTAAACGCATACATAGTGTGCAAATAAAAGCTCTAAAGAGACATGAAACACTAATTGGAAAATCACACATTTCAACAGGACTAAATGACACATTTCAACCAGGACGAATAAATGAATAAGTGTCTTTGAAATGCTGCCACCATAGAGGTTTTCATTCACATATTTGTAAATTGTAAATATACACAGCACTGTAACAGTACATTTAAATATATACAATAGCCTTGGATTCTTCCGCCACTGCGAGTTGAACTTAATCACTGGAACAATGAGAGTTTTAAATGTCCCGGAACTGCCTTTCTTTCTGCTGGAGGTGAGTGCAGAAGGAACATAAGCTATCTTGGCACCTTCACCTTGAAGTGTTTACCTTGCACAATGACATCATCATCTAAGTAGATCACTTTCTTGTGTCCGATGACAAGCAGCGGCAGGTAGAAGCGGACAAAGTTGAGCTAGAAAACAGGAAAGCAGCCCATGCTTATACTAAGCCAAAATGGTGTCCAAAATGGTCTCTTACATAAGTATGCACTGCAGTGTCAAAAAACGTGTGCTTATAGAGAGCCAAAATGGAGTCCAAAATCACCTTTCTCTTCAGTATTGACTCTAGAACATAAGCTGAAGATAGTTATGCAGGAAATGTGTAAATCAGGTGTATGTGAAACAGGTTACATGAATATGCAAACACCTGGACTCACCGGGTGCTTCAGGTCGGGGCGGGTGGAGTCCGATTTCACCTTCCCTTTCAGAACCATTGGGTTAAACTCCAGGATTTTAAACTTGATGTTCTTCAGATCGGAGTTCTCAATATACTGTCTATTAAATGAAAATAGAGGTTTCTTTTTGAAATTGTCAGTAACCTGGCAGACATTAATGGTGTCTAAAGGGTTATAGCATTTCAAATAAAAGTATTTGACCCAATTATGGTAGGTACTCTTGATGGTGGAACCTTAGCGGGGGCTGAGGGAGAGGGGGAAGTGTTTATGTGCTGTACCGGGTGTAGGAGACGGCGTCGCGCAGGGTGACAATGTAGAAGATCACGTTGGCCTCGGTGTTGCTGCGCACACTGTTGATGGTTGTCATGGCACCACCCATCCTCTCCTTGGCAGCGCAGATGACCACCAGGATGGCGTTACCGTCCACCTCCTCCACCTGTGCTACAGTCTCCACCTTCTCCAACATCTCTGCCTCCTCCGGCTTCTCTCTACCTGCTGCCTTGTGTGTGACTCCCGGCTCCATCTTGACTCCGCCCGACTCTCCTTCCAAAGGGAACACCCACAGACAGGGGTACCATCACATGACCACACATTCTAACCAGACCCAGGTTCAATATTTTTTATCTGGAATACTTTAACCTTTAGTAAAAAAAAAAAATATGTAAGTAAAAAATCCCACAGATTATTGATCATTTTCAAAAAAACATCTATTTATTTTAATCAATATTCAGGACAAAATTATTTCTATCATGAGAACCTTTTGGTTAGAAATAGGTTTTGGTGAAAATACTCAAAGATCTCTAAAAGTGTTTGAATTCTACCAAATTTAACATCTAAAGCATGAAAGCTGCAGTGCTAAATTGAAGTCACTGGCTAATTGGCTAATTGTTTCCAAGGTCTAAACTGGATACTGATAAAAAAAAAAGAAGCCACAAAAACATTCTGCAATCCTCCAGGACTGGAGTATGGTAGATCCCTGAAGGTAAAGCATTTCAAGTGAAGTAACTGACTCCTATCCCCCCTGTGGATAATCTACTGCAGTACTGCCTGGGACAGAATGACCGCAGTTTTAGCTGCGAGGAATTTGAGCGTACCTGTATTGCCGTTTGGGAGCTGGACTTTGTGAACCTTGCTGTACAGGATTATATACATCATCAAAATCAGCAACATCAGGAGCACCCGGTTTACTGTAATAGGGAGGAACAATAATGTATATTATACATGTATATGTAGGGGACTTCATTTAGTGCAACACAGGAAAGAGACAGGACCTAATTTAGTGTAACAAGGCAGAGAGAAGGGATCTAATTTACAGTGATGCAGGAAAGAGATTGAGGAACCTTCCAGAAAGAATTTGCCAGTGGACACAAGCATACAATCATATTTTTCAATAATGGCTAAACAGGGTTTATTTACTCAACGTTTCACCCGCAGTTGAATGTTAATGCACAACAGTCACTCAGAGGACACGACTGGAGGGAGGGTGGACATATTGTTGAGGTGGGGGAGATGCAACAAATACCAATTTTACCTACTCTTTGTTTCAAAATATACCTATTTTACCTCCTCTCTGTTTCAGAATTTACCTCATTGGCCATTGTAAAGTCAGCAGTCACTCGTGAAATGTGTGCGAGATTTGTGAAGCTGACCATGTCAGTGTGAATAGGGTGAAATGCAGGACAATCTAGGCTCAGCTAATTTACACTCCGATCCAAACCTCCCGTCATTACGTGTCAAGCACAAGACTTTCGCTCAGGTCAGTGCTTTGGGACACACAACCTGTCTACACCCCAGATGAAGACCTTCTTCCCTTCATTTCAAACTTCCATCTCAGACCGCCCTGGAGCTGAGCTATCAGTCTCAGACTGGCTGTCTAAATAAGCAGTGCTGACCTCTGATCTCTACCACTGCCCTTCACAGGCGGCTTCATTCTTTAAACATCCTGCAAGTTAAAATATACATGAAGGGCAAAAGAAATACAGATGTATCAAACTCTAATGCTCAGAAATGACAAACTTTATGGGAAAATGTGTTACTTTCCTGTAATACAATTTGGGTGAAAATAAAGTGTTAATCTCTCGCTTGTGCCTTAATGAACATTTTAAATGGGAGAAAAAACGTGAGTGGGGTATTTATTTCTGAAAGCACCCAGCTGTAACTGCTTAAACACACAGTATACTGAGCCTCAAAGATACATTCAGCTAAAGACATAATCACATCATTACAACATAACCATATAATCATGAGAATGGTGCTATTTATTATCTGAAATGAAATCACAAAATTCATAAATCTCATTCTCTCTGTACAAACACTCATCTTACATGTGCAAGTGTGCACACACAAACACACACAGACACACAAACACACTCTTAGGGAATTGTCTGTGTGAGTACATGGACAGAAGGGTGTGTGAAATGCCCTGATTCCCAGTTCACAGTGGCCCACAGGCTGGTAAATTTGAATGCAGTAATGGGTAAACTAATGACAGAAATATGACTGTGTTTTAAAAATGTGACATTTAACAGAATTTCATTCATTAGAAGGGCTCGTGAGTCACTGGTTTCATTATAGTGCTAATAAACTGCCGCCACAGAGTTTTATGGGCCTGTTGCAAGATGTGAGTGTACAGTAGCTCAGGGAAAAGGGTTAGATTTGGGTTCTTTAATTTCTCCTCAACAACTCTTAAAGCAGCCCTGTAGATACATCATCACTTCTGTCCAGGAGCATGCACACACATGCGCACACATAAACATGCACACACACATACGCACACGCACACATGAACATGCACACACACACAGTCACACACACATGAACATGCATACACACATGCACCATGCACACACACACACACAAAAGTAATTAGATCATCACTTATACCTTATACACTAACATATGCAAGCTCTTAACACATTCATCTCTTACATCATCAGTTCTGCCCAGGAGCACTCTCTCTCTCTCTCTCTCTCTCTCTCACACACACACACACACACACACGCTGATTCACATGGACACACACACATACACGCACACACACATGCGAGTTAGACGTATGGGAGCATTCCAGTAGCGTCGGGGGGAAAGCCTGGGAGGTAGCAGCAGGGCCCAGAGCACAAAGCCTGCATTCAGAGGGGCCGCCACCGCGGAGTCTGGCCAGAGCCGAACACATCATTACCAGCCGCCCGACACACAGCTATTCTGTTTACAGACTCCTCTCACACCGTTCCCCCTAAACACCAAGCTCTATGCATTATCCCACAGGACCTGTCCTACAGGATTTACAGTCTTACAGTATTTATGATCCTGCAGGATTTATTGTTTACAGGACGGGCGCAGTGCGATCGTCCTTTTGTGTTTTTCCATGTTAAACGCAGTGAGCTTCGGCGGGTAGCACAGAATCTGTTGGCATGAGGGCGAAGCTGCATTGTACGCACACAAAGTTTAATAAGGAACATGCGCAACACTCACACTTCCTCAGCTGGACCATCTTTCCTCAGGCACCATCTGTAAAGGAAGATTTAAAACTTGGGTCATGAATCAGGGACAGCTGCTGTACGGTACATCTTGCATGCGGACGCGGCTAACGAGCGTATGCTGACCACACAGGGCCAGATCTGCAGAAGCGCCGCACTTTCAGACTGACCCTCACAGTGTGACAGCCATATTATCTGTGCTGTATCAGTGAGTGATAGCCATATTAGCTGTGTTGTATCTGTGATAGCCATATCAGCTATGTTATATCAATGTGTGGTGGCCATATTAGCTGTGTTGCATCAGTGTGTGATAGTCACATTAGCTCTGCTGTATCTGTGATAGCCATATCAGCTATGTTATATCAATGTGTGGTGGCCATATTATCTGTGTTGTATCAGTGAGTGTTAGCCATATTATCTGTGCTGTATCAGTGTGTGATAGTCACATTAACTCTGCTGTATCTGTGATAGCCATATCAGCTATGCTGTATCAGCGTGTGATAACCACATTAGTTGTGCTATATCAGTGTATGATAGCCAAATTAGCTGTGCTATATCAGTGTATGATATGGTTGCCAAAAGTCTGGTTTTCAACCAGAATGTCCGGTTTTCAAATCATTCGTAAAGGTCTGTTTTGTGGTCCCAACCGGAAAATGTAATGTCCGGTTTGAGTAATTGGTGGAATAAATTTACCTACAATTGGCCCCCCACCCCCGGTTTTAACTAATTCTAAATCTGACAACCCTTATGTGTGATAGCCACATTATATGTGCTATTTCAGTGCGTGATAGCCACAATAGATTTGCAGTATCAGTGTGTAGCAGCTACAGCAGCTGAACTGTGTCGATATGTGTTAGCTACATGAACGCTCTAGGCAGATGAACAAACTTCCACCATGTATACTTTTCCTTCAAACAATTTCTCTCTGTGGCAATACCCTCCAGCCCAAATTGCTGATACGCCAGGAAACCAGGGCTGAAGCTCAAGGATGAAATTTTAAACCGTGCACACAGAGCAGGGGGTCCTGTGCTCCCAAGCGCCAAACTCAGGAAAATATTAATAACAGCAACACAGCTCTCATAACAACCTGGAGAACTATCCAGCATCGGCAGAGAGGAGAGGATATGTAAAAACGATACCCAAAACCTTACACTTAAACATGTGTGCGTGCGTGTCTGTTTGTGTGTGTGCATGCGTGCGCATGTGATAGCATCAGCGTGTGTTTGTGAGTGTGTTTGTGCGTGCATATATGAGCGCATGAGTGTGACCTTAAAACAGGAAACTTTTAGGCAGTATTATTATTGAGAAAACAAAAACACCTCTGTTAAAGGTCAACCTCTGTGTTCCTTGTTTCAAATTCTAAATTTTTTTCTCCAAAAATATTTAATTTCCCAGCTCTTGATTTTTGAACAATCGTTCCTCTTGCTATTTCAGATGTCTTGAATATGTATTTTTATGTGTTTTTAGTGTAAATTTGGCAGTAGGTTTCCCAACAGTGCGAGCTACTTCACTGCACTGAGAACAAAAACTTTACACTGACACCCCACACAGCAAACTTCATTTTCCTTTGGTTTTTTTCTCCCCCCAAAGTTTAATAAATTACTGCAAAAAGAGGAGTACTGCAACAATGCACACAAATCACAAATTATTCTTTCTCTCATGTGTCTATTTATCTTTAATTTACTTTCCCTCTCTTGCTCCCTCAACCACAGATAACTCTTTCACTGAGTCACAGTTTAAATCCACATGATGCAGCAAGATTTAATTTCCAATGCTTCTCTAGGTTCACTGTGGGGTAACCAATAATCCACCCCATGCTTAGCTAACACAAAACGCTAATATACCCCACACTATCGTAACACAAAATACTAATCTACCCCATGCTTACTTAACACAAAACATTAATCGACTCCATGCTTACATACCAAAAATCACTAATCTATTACAGTAACACAAAACACCAACCTACCCCACACTTACTTTATACAAAACACTAATCTATTCCACACTCACTTAACACGGAACACTTATCTACCCCACACTTACTTAACAAAAAACATGATCACAGCAACGCAAAACACAAATGTATCCCAAGCTCACTCAACACAAAACACTAACCTACCCACACTCACTTAACACAACACCCTTACCTACCCCTGCTCACTTTACACAACACGCTAATCTATCTCATGCTCAGTATACACAAAACGCTAATGTACTGTGCTACAGCCTAATCTACATCGGTATACTACTGTCCCTTCATGCTGAATGATCTGCCAAAAAACACTTAACCTAAGGTTTAAGATAGCATTTAACCGCAGGTCACGATCGGCCACCAGTGCAGTAAAACCGCTGGTTTTGGAGGCAGGGTAGCTATTCGAACACAGCAGGGTCTGCACTTACATATTTAAAAAATGCCTGAATTATAGCACTCTCGGTGCCAGCACCCACGGTCATAGAACAAACTGCCTGTACAACTATACCACTAAAGATGGACCGGTCATTTGGGTGCTTAAAATGTTATAACTATTAAATCTAGGAAGGCTGTTCGTTCAATGAAACATAATATTGAGTTACAGATGCCTTTTATGCTGTTTTACCATTATTTACTTTGATTCGTCAATCGTTTGAAGTTCAATCTGTAATTTAAATAGCTGGTTATTAGAACAGTGATTTTATTAATAAAGCATCAGGTAATGGTAGGCTGCCGCAGTGAACCTCTCAAATTGATTATTTTAAATTATTATTTTACTTTATTATCACTTACGCGTATTTTCGATTTTTTAACGTGTGGCTGTTAATTAGAAGTCCCGTAGAGATGAGCTCCGGCATCTTTACGACACGGTTTTCAAGTGTCACTCATCCGCTGAAAAACACACCGCACGACAGTAAATTTACGAGAATGACAAAATCACTTCACGTACCTATTTTGTAATGCAATAATTGATGGAAAATATGTATTTTTCCAGTTAGTCCAGATGCCCCGAAATCCGCAGCGAAGTGTCCATTGGCATGAGTGTCGTGTCAGCGGCGTTTCTTTGGGAGGCGGGGTGCTCCATACAGCACGATTAGAGAGGCTCCCCGAAAGGACTTTGGCTTTCAGCAAGTTCCTTCCAGATGTGCCCCATATATTGCCCAACCCCTGGGCCTTCGGAGCAGACCCGCGGGGACCATGTGGATGTAGAAGGTGGCGCGCAAAGTATATTATGGGAAACAGTAGTTAACTCTGAGGTATGGGGTTTCATTCGATTGTGTCAGGGTTCATAAATTGGCTGTTACATTCTGGTAAGTCAGGAAAACAAAACAAACAAAAAAGTTACTGTATTTTTACAGTCCATTTACAGTCACAGCCTCCCTTGATATGACCTCCCACCAACAACACATACTTTCTGTAGCTACAGGTCGAATTCACCGTTTCATTTTACAATATTGAAAGAATGCCTGTCTTATATATGAGCTTATATATTAGCCTTCAGTTTCCAGTAGTAGAATTTTAGACTGCTTTTGACCAACAAAAGGTTCCTGAAAAGTTGAAAAACTGATTAGGCCTACAGCCACTGTGCTCCATAACTTGGTGATTAAGGTTTTTATAAACATTCATCACCGTCCTGCAGTTTCCTCTTTTCCGTGGTCGCCCAGTCCAATAACGAAACATACCTCCGCTGTTCGCAGAATGTAGAACATCACACATATGCCAGTTGCTGAGCAGAGCAGTATCGCACAGACCGACCTGCCCCCCAGTGGTGAAGTGAGCGACCCGCAACCGCAGATTAATTACAAAGAATCACTACGTCCGAGTTCCGAATCATACAGTACGGTATGCACAGTAATGATACAGTACCTACTCAGATTTCACCTAGAAATATCCTACGCCCCGCATCAATATGATCGCTCTTAACCGCGGGTAAATTTGTATATTGTGAGCGGCTCCCAGGCACTGTGAGTACGTATAATGCACTTACTAAGTATTTGTAATAATATAATGCTATAGTTATATAATACTGCATTCTAACAAATAATAATACTTTGTGAATAACTACTGTACAACACAATTCAGCTCTAATAAAGAATTATTTGATTCTTTCTGAATTGCTTGTTGTATATCTGTGTTCTGCATTATGCAGGCCGCGGAGGCTGTAACCGACAGAAATCAATTCCTTATTCATTCTCCAGGGTTTGACATGACTTAGATCGGTTTTCACGTTTCTATATCTTTGCTTAGCGTCAACTCCCGCTGTTTTAATACTAAGTATTCGCCTTGGCCAAGCCATAAATTTGCGCCGAGACGCTACAGTCCAGATACTGTAGCGCTGATGTCATGTGTTATGGTAGCACAGAGTGGTTCCCTCCCTCTCTCCCTGGTCTATTATGTGGGTCCCTAATGTGAGGTCAAATCCTAAATGTTAAGAGCCCAGCGGATCTGTACAAACTCCCCGTGTGAGCGGTCTCTCGGTCAGACGCCTCAAACACCAGTCGATTCCCTCTACCAGACCGTGGGTTTGGGGACGCGTAAAAGCGCAGGTTATCAATCAAAACGTCACGGGGTTCCAGTGCGCGTTCCCATGGAATTCCATTTGACTTGGCTACTCCCCCAACCTCACCACCGCTCCATCAACGCATGGACCTAAAACTGCAGTTCTACACTCAGCAAAAAAGGTTTATTTGACTTGTCTCCATAGGGGATCCCTATGACATTCCCTCTGTGGTAGGCGTTAAGTGTGAAGCTCCTGGACTTAACCACTTTTCCTAAGAAAGAACCCCTGAACTACAGTATATTGGGCTCCTCTAAGGAAACACAGAGGAACCTTTTGTAACCCTTTTGTGGTGTCTGCAAGCTTTTTCAATTTTCTTTCAATAAGCAGCCAATTCAGGCCTTGGAATCAAGGCATGTGGACTCTTCAGCCAATCAGGGACAAGCGTTTGCACAATGAAACACCAAAAACCAACAGACCTCGCGGTTTCTGGCTTTAAGCAAAAACCAGGAGACAATGCAAACACAAATTGGGTACATTTCAAAGGTATGCTGTGAAAGGGATGTAAACTCTGTCCATTTTTTGAGCCAAAATACAGATTTGATTAGATTCTGTAAAATGAGTTATCTTGAACCAAACCTATTCCACATGCCTGCTTTTGACTGGATTCAGTAAACATGGCATTCATTGTGTGCAGACTAAAAATATATACATAAACAGTCTATGATATAGACACATATTAATAAAAGTCAGGAAATATCATTTTCATTTTTATTAAAAGGATTAACATGAAATCTCACAATATCCATACTCAAATTACAAAAAGATTAACATGATCCAGTACAAAATTAAGAGTAACCCCCACCCACACTGTTGCAGAGGAAGGAAAAGAGTCTTATTTTAAACACAAAAAATGGGAAAATGCCACGCACGCATGCACGCACGCAGACACACACGCACACACAGCCTCTGCTTTACACTGTCTTACACTTACAAGTAATAACCACACAACCCAATTACACTCCCTATTATCATTATGTAACCCAGTTACTGAGGTCCGCCCCCAAAAGGATGAATTGCATATATACACCCGGGACTCCGCAGCGCCCACAGTACAGACACCGCCATTTCTCACTGTCCCGTCAGACGTCAGGAGAACTGAATCTGCTGCACCCCAGGTATCTGCAAAGAGAACATTATCGGCTTCATCGTTTAATCACATTTCATATGACACCGTCCACAATGGAATTCCAGCTCCGACACAGTCAAATGTTCAGTGTTAAATCGGTTCTTGCAGAGTACATGTCGTCCCTGTTGAACACGCATGTACTCGTATGTTACTGTCCTACACAGTAACAACCGTAAAGTTGTGACAAGACAATCCATTATAGGAACAAAGACTGGAACTCCATAACTCCATAATACAGACTACGGATTTTAGAAGTAGACTGCAATATAGATCATATACTACACTTATCAACACATCACTGGAGATGTGAAAAGAGGAAATCTGTACAGTGTCAGTAGATGAGTCAGTAGATATGTCAGGTGAAATAGACCGTGTTGTCTTCAGGTAGTACACACTCGCCCAATTGCTACTTATCAACACATCACTGGAGATGTGAGGAGGGGAAAACTGCAGTGTCAGTAGATGAATCAGTAGGTCAGTAAAGTAGCTAAACCAAGCAGATGAGTCAGGTGAAATAGACTGTTGTCTGCAGGTAGAACACACACCCAGTTGCTAGAGCTGAAGAAGCTCAGGAGGGATTTTAAAGTTTATGGAATATTCCAAGTTTCTGTCACCTATGTAAACTAACATCAAAATGATAAAATAACTACTTTGAGCAGAGACTTCAATTCTAAAGGCAAAAAAAACTGCATTGTCGTACATTTACGATAATGTTCAGTTTTCATAAATCCAGAGTTTAGCTAATTTAGGGAGGTATGTAATAAATCACATGGTAGCTGTTATTCCAGCTTTGCTAGCTACAGCGCTAACCACCAACAGACGAACGGGAAGAGAGACAAATGCCCTGTTACTGTAACGGCTCAAATAATTACAACCAACTGACAAAGAGGCCAGGCTACATGCTTTTAGGCAGGACCACAGCTCAAAATGCAGCCATGTCCGTTTTCCAATAGGATTATATAATCCTGCAGCTGTAGCCCACATATTTGGCTGCTGGTCTCTTTCCACAGAGTAAGGGATACTCCTCCACTTATGGTCTGGAGACCAGTGCTGCTGGTCTTCATTCTTCCCCTCTAATCAGGGACTGATTTAGACCTCCTGAGACACCAGGTGAGAGGAATCTCCGGCCAATCAGTGACATTAATCAATTAACGGTCAGGCAGAAAAAAAAAAACCCAGAAGCACTACTGATCTCCATGGCCATGTTCGAGTATCCAGGCTATAGCATTTAAACTGGGTAGGAATTACAAAATAAATTATCAATAGTAGCCTAATACCTATTTGATTAAAAATGTCAAATATTCAAATACTTCATATGTTGCTTAATGTTTCTTGTAAAGTTTTTGTCTTCTTGTATTAAAGCATTTTACTACAGAGGGCAAAACGGTGAATCGAAGGCTGTGTATTCACACACATCTCACCTGCTGATATGAGGTTGTGTACACCATGACGTTCTGCTGTTGACCGTCCGTCGTTATTATACCTGCAGGTAGCTGGTTAGCTGCAACATCATTTTTTTTAAAGGACACATCAGAGAATAAATCAAACTAATCTGGCTATCCTATGGCAAAGTAACAGAGGTTAATTACATAAGATGCTATTCAGTGTAAAACCAATTTTTAAAAAATCTAAATTCTCTGCAAACTGAAGGAATACCCAAGGAAAGGTAATGATTACAACAGACCTGGGTCAAATACGTATTTGTTTTGGATTCAAATACTTTTTTCTGTGCTCTATTGATCCTGCCTGGTGCAACTGAGCCTGCCAATATGGCCAGAAAATGGGGTTTGGACTTTTTAAAGAGTATTTCATTGGTTCCAATACACCAGACAATATCAGTAAAGCGTAGAAAAGCATTTGAATCCAAAACAAATACATGACCAGAGGGTGCACGCCCGCCCGCCCGCCCGCCCGCGCACACACACACACACACACACACACTCACTGAAGGTGTCGTCTGCGAGCTCGTCTCCCAGGCTTTCGCCCATTGACATGCCTGCGATTCCCTTCTCTCCTTTCATTGCCTGGAAAAGGGATATGACATCACAACTGTATTATTGCATCATCTCCGATTACATTTGATTCTGTTCAATTCAAGTACTCCCGCAATTAGTATCGAAAAACTATTTACTGCACCTGTGCTGTATAATAATTAGGCAACTGGGCTTATAACTCTAAAACTCCAGGGTTCAAATCACTGCTAGAACACAGCCACTGTACCCTTGAGCAAGGCCCTCCATTTGATGTGCTTCAGTTAACATCCAGCTGCATACATGGACTACATGTTAAAGTGCACTGGGAATATCTGCTAAATACAAAGTACTGGACTGGACTGGACATGCAATCAGGGTTGAGCACACCTGGTTGGGAGGCAATGTGAACCCAACTATTCCCCGGCCACACAAACAGACCTGGGACAAAAACCTAGGACTTCTTGAAAAATGTACTTTTAACCCTTTAGACCATTGCAATTCTTGCAGAATGAAATAAATGTAATCTATTCCAATCTATTTTCACCAATACACAGAAAAAACATTACACACATCAACAAACCACCATCTAAAGTGTGGAAGTCTTTCAAATGCATATTTGGCCCAGGTCTGGCAAGAGCACATTTACAGCCGCACCGACTGAGCTGCCAATCAGGAGAGAGACCGGGCGCCAGCTCACCTCTCTGAACTTCTGCAGGTAGAGTTTGAGCGGCTCCACGTACATGTCAAAGCCCAGCGTGGACATGGCGAACAGGATGTCTTCGCCGTTGATGGTCTTGCGCTTCTCCTGGTGGCAGCGCTCGCTGGCCTCAGATGTGATGAAGCTGATGAACTCGCTCACGCACTCCTGAACGCACTCCTTGGCGTCTTTCGCGATCTGAGAACAAGGAAGAAGTTTATAAAAGAGGGTACTGGGACGGCAGAATAAGCCGACTGAAAAGGGGGTGGGGGGCAATCCTGTTGCGGGAGGATATAGTCCACTTCGGGATTTCATACCAACTTCTGTTCTTGACGACTTATAGCATGGGTGCTCAAATCTGGACCTCAGATCCAAATCCGGCCCTGGTTCTCTTATCCCCCAGGTAAGTAACTGAACAATTAATGAAACCGATTGGCCAGACTGTATTCACTGTATTTGAGTGACAGGGCCTTGGAAGACTTCATCAGCTCGGCCATTTGCATGATCTGACATTGTTGTTGATACTTTTAATGACAAGCTCACAAAATACTTCACAAAGACTGTTCGTGCATCCCTAAATTAAGCATTTTACGGTGGTTTACTGTAAATGTGGTTTTGCCATATACAGACTACGCACAGTGGCCAGGATAACTTGTGTAAATAACCACACACCTGTATGAACAGGTTGAGATAATTAGCCGTTTCTGTCAGGTAAGAGCAGGTACCTTTCCTGTCTGAGGAACGCCGTTCTTCATGATGCGGGCCACGTTGGCGATGGGGAGGTAGATGTCTTGCTCGCGCAAGTTCTCCTTGCTTCCGTTCCCGTCCCCGTCCTCTCCATCATCTTGATGAAGAAGCAATTGGGGGAGAAAAATAAATATAGCTAATTAGCCCCGCCAGCGGCGATTCATTTTCAGTTAAATTCACAGCAATTATCGACAGGGACCCCACATCCATGGCAGGGTTATTCGGTGGTAGGATCTTATTGGTATTCGTTGTTACCGAAAACCTGAAGTAAGGAAACTCCGACTCACCGTCCTGAGACTGGAGCACGTAGCTGCTTTCCGAAATGTATTCACCAGCTATGCCCAACTGCGAGGCATCGGTGGTGGGATTATCCCCGTCCATCTACAATAATAAAAGATCGGTTTGTCTTTTTGCCAAAAACACAACGCCAAGCACGGGCAAAGAATGTCTTCGTTGCAGCAGTAATCGATCTTTGTAGTTAAGCTAACCGTGGTTTTGAAGCCTTAAAATATCTCTGAACAACGGCCCTGAAGCTAGATAGCTAATTTAGCAGACTACAGCTAGCTACAGCGTTGGGACAGAAATAACAGCCTAAGATCATTAATAAGAACTAGCTAGCTAACTTAGCATTATTCCAAGATAGAGTTACTGGTTGCTGGCTAAGCTAAAGCTGTGGTTAAAATTATCATTTTAAAAAGCAAGCAGAACCAGCAGCAGTACACTGTCTGTAGCCTTAGCCAACCATTGCTAGGAGCTGCAGCTAAGTAGCTGTAGCGCCTCCACAAAGCCAACGTTACTGAATCTATACCCAGCTGTTTCGCTCAATACAAAACATTCAACATCATTTTGACTCATATCCACCAGCTCTACATTATGGCTGACTTAATTAAGATATCAAAATCATTAGCTGGCTAATCATTTTATCCACATCCACATCGTCTGATAAGATCCACAAAGGGCCTGCTGTTTGTCTCTAAAACCGAGACGCGACGCATGGTTTTAAAACAGAATTTTTGTTCATTATTATTCTCTATTCTTCGCAGTTCCCGCTCCACTACAAACATAAAAAACAGACAGAGGCGGATATTTCCATTCGAGCTGACGAGAAATCGGTTCGCCATCATTGGCCGGAGTCAGACACAAGCCTGCGATGCAACCCTGGTTGGTTACCTTCTCCAATCGGCCGTTTGGTTGGACAGAAAATGGCTGCAAAAGAACCAGTCCCAGCACGGTGCGTCGTGTCCTAGGCTTTTATACGGTCTATGGTCCTAGTCCGGTCCCCCACGCCCGCCTGCGCCACCACCTCCCCTCTCTGCCAGGGTGACCCCGACAATAACAGGTCCACAGGACACATTTTACTTACTAACGTTACTTAGGTAGTTTACACGTCGCACTGTGTTTGAGTTACAGGCAAAATACGATTGTTTAATCTAACGAAATGCTTAGGTTAATTTGCAAAAAGCCTGCTTTGCATATTTCAACATGTTAGTAGGCTATAGTAGACGTTTAGTTGTGAACTAATGTAGGTAGTAGGCTACTATTTAATAACATGAGCTATTTGGTGTGCAATAACAGCAATGACAGTTCAAACATATTGAACCCGGAGTGAAACGGCGTAAGCTTGCCACCACCTAGCCATGCCACATGTCTCAGTACGACAAAAAATGACTGACTGAAAATATATAAAACTAAATTTAAAATAACGTATAAAAATACTAAACAGTGAATATGAGAATAGAAATATGTTTATGATAAACTTGTGGTGCACAAATTGCCCTTCAGAATTATTCAAGGCACAATCCATGGGGACTGTTTAACTAATGAGCTTTGCATGATTGGCAGCAAAAGACAATTGGTGCTTATATGCAATAAAAATAAAAAGTAGACATTAAGCTGACATCCATTGAATTTTATGGAGAGACATCGACTTTTTATGTTTGCTTTAATGCTTCCAACGACACCTGAAAAGCTTATTTCCATTTTAGTCTCTCTTAATTTTTGTTCTTCTTTTCTACAGAACAAACAGTGCTCCAGGTATTGGCTTTTATTCTGACTGCACTGTCACAGTGTTGCTTTCTTTGGATGACAGATTACACCATTTCAGTTCTGGGGATTGTGAAATCAGCGGAGGAGCTCTGCTGGGCCCTCATGCTGTTCTGCTGCGAACTGAGCTGTTTGAGCTGTCAGTGCAGGGCAGAGGGAAGTACTTCTCCATTGTTTTTTTTTACATTTGATTAAATGCGTCTTGGAGTAGAGGGGTTTTGGTCTTACAGCGGTACTGTCAGGGGTGCAGTTCACCTCTGTTTGGAGGTCCTGCATCTCTGCTCTGCAGGGGTGAGAGAGCTGCAGCCTTGTACACACACCGTTTAAAACACATGGTGTGTGTGTGTGTGTGTGTGTGTGTGTGTGTGGGTAGGTGGTGTAGGTGTGTGTGTGTGTGTGTGTGTGTGTATACAGTGCTCATATGACATTGTGTGGTCTGACACTGCTGACCCATCTCTTCAGACAATACCTGAACTAATTATAACCACTCTGCAGGGCACTCCCAATCTAGGATCACTTTTATCCTTCTACTTTGTTCCTGTAGTACTTTCATGTTACACATGTACCTCCTGTACCACTTTCATGTTGCATGTACCTCCATCCAGCACTTACACTGCACTTGAATCGTTATCTTGATGTTGTAGCTTGTTGTCATACCTCCTAGTTTGACTTAACATTATTCTCTGACCTATCGTATGATTACTGTGTGAACTGGACTTAATGTGTTCATGGCTATGAATAACTGTTACATAATGAGTATTGTACATTATCGGACCTGTGTTTTGTAGTTGTTCCAATGACCTTCAGTATGCACTTATTGGACATCACTGGATAAAAGCATCTGCCAAGTAAATGTAATGTAATACAATGTCATGTTTCCAGCAGAGGGTGCCATAGCACACAGAAGTGAGGCATTCACTGCTGCTTGGGACTAACAAAAGAGTTACTTTTGTGTTCTGTGAGGCTGTTCTGATTCCATTTGCCTGTTCTGATATCGTGAGCCTGTCCTGTTTCCCTTAGCCTGGTCTGATTCTGTTGGCCCGATCTAATTCTGTCAGCCTCTTCTGATTCTGTTACCCTGCTCTGTTACAGTTGCCCTGCCCTATTTCCATTAGTCTGGTCTAATTCTGTGAGGCTGCTTTGATTCCTTTAGCCTGCTCTGAGTCTGTTATGCTTTGATTCCATTAATCTGCAGTTTCTGTTTTTTAGGGGGTGCTGGAGGAGGGGGGTTTGGGGGTGAGTTCAGGAGATGCAAATTTTGTCATTAATGTTGGGCGCACTAATTGTTCAAATTCAGTGAATCCCTCATATGAACTGGGCTCTTTAGCAAATGCAGCAAGTTGATCACTTTCTCTATCATTAGCAAATGCAGCAAACCGATCACTGTCTCTAACCTTACAACCTTACAACGTGTGAGTAGAATAGAAATGCATCCAATGGCACCGAGAAAGTCATGAGCATTCTGAATTTTACTGGAACAAAACGCTGTAAGCCACGTTGGATTTTGAGAAAGCGTTCAATAAACCTCAGAGCAATGAATGGTCAGCCCTAATTCATATTTTCGATTTGTGAAATGGTGCGGTTGCCTCTTCAAGCAGACCGACGTTTCCTTTCAGTGAGCGACCGGGCGTGCTCATTCTCTCTTTTTCAGAGGGGGCGGCAGAGTTTGGCTTTCCCCCGCAGTTGAGCGTGTGGATAAGAGTAGTACGCTCCGGGGGTGGCAGTGAGCTGATTGAGAGTCGCACCCCGCTAGTATCATCATCAGCACCATCCAGGCGCGTTGGTCACCGGCGGTCGAGAAAATTAAGCTTCCAAAAATATATTCCACCGCCGTTGGCCGATTTCCTGCCATGAAACAGGTTCTGCTAGAACTAACGAGGATGAGCAGGATTTGCCGGATGGTACTCGCCACTTGTTTGGGATCGTTCATTCTGGTCATCTTTTATTTCCAAAGTATGTTCCAACCAGGTAGGACCCTGCATCGTCGTCTCCTAGGACATAACATTCTCATTCATTTCCTCGTGTATTTGAACTGTTTGCGTCCCCGCTGGCACCGCAGTCGTACTGCTTCTACGACCGTGTCGTTTTTGAATGATGTAACGTTATCTCCTAAATCATAAACCAGTCGACTTTCTGGTGATAAGCGATTGCAATGAATCCTTTGCTCTGTGCGTCACTCGCTTTATGGCTGTATTGGTCTATGCGTTGATACGGAAGTCTCTTTATTGGTACTTAAGTAAATTGTAAGAAAACGCAATAACTTGTCTTTAACGCGTCTTTCCACTTTACGCGCAGCTGTGTTTTATTGTACAGCGCATAAAATCGTAGATGCATCACTCTCGCAAACGACCATTGTTTCTGTGATGTAGCGCGGGGCTCATGCATGAACTACATGAAGTTATCCAGTACAGTGGGCGTACTGTACCTTGTTGGCATCGACGAACCACATTTAGACTCTTTGCAGTGAAAACATACATTTTCCAGTATGTATTTACACTGCACGACTTGTTTAAAAAAAAAAAAAAACTTGGAATGAGGAATTTTTAATTGACTGGACTGCAGTGAAGTGGTTTCTGGACGTGATCTGGCTTATTTAGCGCAGTTTATGCTTGGAGTAAATTAAATGAGCGTAATTGTCAATATTAGTTTGTTTTTGGCAACTTGGCAGCTTTGCATATAAACGGATAGGTTACATGTCGTATTTCAAAATAAATATAAAGCTTAAACAAGGAATTCAGGCGTGTATGCCAACTGTTACAACAAATCCTCAACGTTTGAAAGTATTAAAACATGACTATACGGAAACTACCTTTTCCAAGAAAATGTTTTAAAGGTTAATTCACAGAGAGTTTACATAAGTCGGTATTTCTGCCTTATTTTGTGCTCTGTTTCGCGATAATGCTGTATCCACTTTAGCGTTGGACGAGCTGACAAAACTGCTGTTACTTTTAACACCTTATTTGCACAGTAGGTTGCGACAGGTGCCATGTTGCAGTCTGGTGTTTATATATTACACATTGATATCAAACCTTCGAAACCTGCTACATTTTAGAGTAATGTTATTATGATAGTCAAATACGAAATCTAAACTATCAGTCGGAGGAGGGGTGGGGGGGGGGGGGGGGGGGGGGTGAGTAATTCAGTGATATAGCTGATGCTATTCTCTCGAGCCTCTGGAATTCCCTGAATTGTCTCCATAATTCAGTCTCAGTACAACTAACAGGAATCGACTTGTACATAGGATTGTTTTCCTTTAGTAAACGCTGTCTCCGAAAGAGCCAGGCAGAGACAGTGGCCCTCAAAGACATAAAATGAAGCATGACAGAGTCACACAGGTGTGCCTGTGATAAAAGAAAAGGATGGTATTAGCGGAGATGGCCTCACATATCATATTCAGGACCGTGAAATGTTCCACTCAATCGGGAACTTCCACCAAAGCCGTGGCTTTCCAGCAGAAGTCTGCAGCGCGAGCCCCCCACTGAGACTCAGACGGGGCACTCAGCGGTCAAGCGCGTCTGTTTGACTCAGCGCGCGGACTGCCGAAGGGCACTGGTTATGCGCAGGAGAGACTAGTCATCAGATCTGATGTCTCTACAGTGTCTGGAAAAGGGAAGTTGGAGTTGTGAGTTCAGTTTCTAGCATTCCAATTAGGTATAGCAAGTCATCTTACAGGTTACTGGTCAACTTGACTTCACTGCCCCAACCTATAAAAGATCTTGAATGGTCAGAAGAAGTAGCCATTTTTTTGTTTATTAACAAAGCGCTTCTCTGCAGTTTGGACAGACTCATCTTGCATTACTGTCAACCTGATCAGGCTAAAAAATACCGAAAGATTATGAGCAGACTGCACAGGCTCGTAGCACTAAAAGGCTATGAGCAGCCAAGTCATGCTTCTGTAAGGTCATGAGCAGCCCGGTCAGGGTCATAGTACCATAAGGTTATGGCTAGGCTAGTACAATAAGGTCATGAGCAGCCTGGTCAGGCTCATAGTACCGTAAGGTCATGAGCAGCCTGGTCAGGCTCGTAGTACCGTAAGGTTATGAGTAGCCTGGTCAGGCTCATAGTGGCGTAAGGCTATGAGCAGCCTGGTCAGGCTTATAGTGGCATAAGGTTATGAGCAGCCTGGTCAGGTTCATAGTATTATAAGGCTATGAACAGCCAAGTCGTGCTTCTGTAAGGTTATGAGCAGCCCGGTCAGGGTCATTGTACCGTAAAGGAATTAGCTGCCTGGTCAGGCTCATAGTATTGTAAGGTTATGAGCAGCCTTGTCAGGCTACTGTAAGTTAATGTGTAGCCTGGTCAGGCTCATAGTACTGTGAAGTTATGAGCTTGAAAATGAGGCTACCACTGGGAGCAGTTTGAACAATTTGGTGCATTTGAGCAGAGACCAGATGCTCCAGGTATGGAGTTTCACAACATTGCCTCTGGAAATAAAAACAGAAATCTGTCTATCAGCCTGAAATATGTTGCTGTTATAATTCTTTTGGGAATGATTATGATAAAGATTAACTTTATAATTCCTCACAAAATTCAGCAGCATCACAAAAACTCAAAATACCATAATATTAAACAACATCTTACAAACTGTTCAATTATGTGTGCATGAGACACGATGCAGTTCACTTTAACAGCAAGAATAATGCCTATCCCAGTTGTAACAATTTAAGCAGAAACCAGTTATATAGCTAATAACAAATATAAAAACAATAATGGACAGGTTGTGTGTGTAAAACTGGCAGTTGCTCGTCCTCTGATATTTTTATTTAGGGAAGTATATAGCAGTAACTGCGTCTGTGAGCCCCCATATGGAAACGAGGTGAGGGGGCATGTGGAGGTGACACACACCCACACATGGTGGACTCATGAACTGGATGGGAAACGGAGGTCATGTTACAAAAAACCCATAATGCACCTCTGCCTTCAGAGTAATACAAGGGTGTCAAATGACAGGGTTGCCTTGTTTAGCGTTTGGATAGAGTTTTATATAGTGCCTTTCATCCATGGGGCAGAAGGAGCTGAAATTTAAGCAGGAGGGGTGGGAAAAGACCCTCCCCTGGTTCTGTAGACCTCTGGGGAAGGGGGGGGGTGCATAGAGGTGGAGCTTGAAGTGGAATTTCTTTGGGAAACTCTAAATTCCTCACCATGCTTGTTAAAGGCAGAATGTGGTATGTAACTCATATGTAGGGTCTGATTACTACATACCTGCCCCCCCCCCCCCCCCCATTTCAGACAGTGGTCTAGGAGTGTCTTTTGTTTGTCTGTTTTACTAAGATGTGTGTGTGCGTGTGTGCGTGAGTGTGTGTGTGCACTCTAATAAGATAGCTCTGACATCTGTAAGAGGTCTCTAACAGGAAAAATCTGATGGACATTACTGGACATGTGAATGAGCAGTCTGTGAGCCACAGGGTCATAGGTTCTGATCCCAAGTACATCACTGGGTCTGTTAGTTGAGACTTCCAAGGCTGTGGTTCTGGAACCCAAACTGTCGGAGCTGCTAGGTGTTTGTGGATTCTCACTTCTTTTCCTCTCTTCTTCTCAGGATTGTCACTGAAGGATGCATATCGATATGTTAATTTGGAGTGTTCTTATTAGTGTTTTTATTAAATACAAATTAAATCCTGGCAACCGTGTGCCACGGAATTAAAAGGAATTTGTGTTTCATGGCTCATAAACCATGGTGTTTACTGAAGAGCCATCTGCTTTTCGACAACTTCCCACAAGCCTTGTGTCCTTGCAGTTTAAAATAAACTGAACGCAGAAAAAGCTGTGGGTGCCTGAACATGGCTCTTTATAGGGATAAAGACTCTGTCTGACTGCCTGCTTCTGTTTCCTGTGACTCACACACTCTCCACTGTAAGCATCACCTTCTCCACTCGAGTGTCTGATGATCTCTCTCTCTCTCTCTCTCGCACACACTCTCACACAAACATCTGCCTGTGCCCGCCAATGCTATCAGACACACTCGCGCATACACACACTCAAACACACACAAATATCTGCCCGATATGGTCAGACACACACACACACACACACACACACACACACACACGCACACAAGCATCTGCCTGTACCCACCAATGTGATGACACACACACAGGAACGCACACATATACACACACACACACACACACACAAATATCTGCCAGATGTGATCACACACACACACACACACACACAAAGATACGTGTCTGGTTTAGGTCTTCAGGGGAGCGCAGACTGCCTGTTTTAAAGTGTTGGTAAGAGAGCAGTAGCACTCACAGTAAATATTGATTTGATTGCGAGCCAGTTAGCAGGCTCCAGGTTTAGAGCTGGAAACGTTTAACCACATTTGGGCATGGTTCACAGTGCCTGGTGCTTGTGTGGCAACCAGCACCCATCCAAAGCCAGGTTTTTTTTCTGTGTGACAGAACGTGAAGTCCAGCAGACTCCTGGAACACTACAGCGATACAGACCTCCCCCCCCCCTTTCCCCCCACCCCACTCCACACCAACACTCAGAGCCACTGCTAAAGTTCTGGGCAGTTCAGGGTGTGAGACAGCAGGCTCCTGTCCATAGATGGCCCTGCTGTCACGTATCCTTAGAGATGCATACAGCCTCTCGGATAGAAAGTTACCCAATTAGCATGTGCAACAAGGGGGTCATTGACTTTTTAATTAGTGCCAAAATAGCCTATTTAAAGGAGTCTACTGTTCCTTTTCACCCACGGCAACAGAGATAGTGTGTCTGTGTGTGTGTGCGCGTGTGTGTTCCTGTGTTCTTTTTTCATCTCATTGTCTTATTTTCAGAACAGGACAGACAGGGTGGGGACCCAAATTTAGAAATATAACAACCCAGTCATATATGCAGCAGACGTCTGAGGCTTTTTTTGAAGCCTTCCTCTTAATTTTTATGATGTCAATGTTTTATTTATGCAGTTTGATGTGTAGTGGTTTACTGGTGAAGATATTCCATTTGAGATGATTATATATTGTTTCTGTCTCTTTATTGTTGTCCAGTTGACTGCTGTTTTTTCCATCATGGACAATTTCCTGGACTTCCACAGCACCCCCTAACAGGAAACGACAAGCTGTGTCACTGCGTTTGTTCCCCCATGTTGTCGTAGAAATGCACACCTCCTTTTGTTCGCCCACCCCCCCCCCCCCACCCCCCCCGCCCCAAGTCCAGCCTCCACCGTGGAAGCCGCACCCCATTAAATTACAGCTTGAAAAATTGTCAGCGTTTGCTGATTTATGCCTGTGGTTGTTCGCAAAAGGAGGTTTCGAGCCTCAACTTTCGAAAAGCAAATTTCAGCAAAGATTTGTCGTTTTGTCGTTTGTTAGTATCCATTTCGTTTTCATCTTAGTGCTAAAAAAAGCTTTTCAGTGTGTTCTAGAACAGCGAGGACAAGCAGGTTCACCCTGGCATCGAACCGTGGTGCGAGATCTGAGGCTCGAAGGAGGTGACCTTTCGCTTTGATGTGATGTGGCGTGCCACGCACAAGCAGTCTGAGGAGGGCGGCGAGGGGAAGCGAGCTGACTTCCTGTTACAGATTACTATGATTGTCGCAGGAGAGCCGGAACCGTGCACGTCTGCTCAAGAGAAAAGATCTTAATCTAAGTAAACAGAATGAACATTTATTGTCCCCATGAGGAAATTCTTGTCAGAACACAATAAATGAGAAGGAACATAGATTTTTTTAAATGCAGCAGTTAAACCGAAATTCAGTTTTGTTAATCAAAAAAATCCCCAAGGAACATCATGGAAATTTTTTTACAATTCGTAACTTTGCACAGCACAGTCAACACGTTGATACCTTGATGCTGGAGGAACTGTGGACTGTTGAGCCAGGAGAAAGCCCTAGAGAAGCTCTGTGTACATGGGGCAGATGTCTCTAGCTTTCTCTATTCGGGGAATGCAGCTAGGTTCTGGGGTTTTCAGACATAAATTGGGTTTGGATACCAGCGTCAATTTCCTAACTCTATGTGCTCCAGATGTGCGCGTGTGCACCTGTCCCGCTCGGTCGAAAACCTCCCTCGGCCCACCGTCCACCTGAGTGGAGTCCTTCATCTGGGGAACGTTTTGCTTGAACGTTCACCCCCCCCCTCCCCTCCCCTCCCCTTCTCAGGGTTGTTGAGTCATTCTTTACTTCATTCACACCGCTGTGTGATGTCACATTTCTGAAGAAGTGGAAACATTGTAAGAGCTGGACTGGAAGGCTGGTAGACATGCGGTTGGTAGAATGTTCCGATCCTTTGGTGAGCTCCTCATTATGGAAGGAGTTGCTTGCTAATCCTGGCCTGAAGCAGATCTGGCAAATGATTTTCCTGAAATGTTTTGACCTCTAAGTCAACAGTACAATTCTATATAAATTACTGGCAATCTTAAAAGACTTACCAGGTTTCACCAGTATTCATGTGGTTGAGAATCTTGGATTTCATTGCAAATTTCTAGAGATCTGCAGGCGAGTTAAAGTATTTCAGGTACGTGTTTGGTCCAGGTGTGGTGTGGAGTCATGCAGTGTTTTATGATTCATTCCTCACAGTTGGCATTTAACCTGAGACACTATATTAACGGTTGCCATGGAGATGGCCCACACCAGGCACCTGCAGTTCTTTCAGTCAGTGATCTACATAATGCCTGGAGTATCTGTGAAAACTTTGAAACAGTGATCTAAGAACATGCTCTCCTGCAGTGATGAGACTGGGGGTTGCCAAGGTTACAGGCTGTGATTGACAGCTGACCATGTTCTCAGTAGGTAAACTCTTAATGATGGCAGCGATACAGAGGTACAGTGAAACAGTAGGTATACATGCTTTACTGGTTTCTCAGTGATCTCATTCTACTTTCCTAAGGGATGCTGTAATTTCCTGCTCTATAATAAGGAAGATATTGTGAGAAACAAGGAGGCTCTTAGGATTTATAAGCCAGCATTCCCCAGGGCAAATATCGTCCACACTAATGGCATCAACATTCTTCATGTGTGTCACACGCATGTGCACGCATGCACGTACACACATCCAGGCCTGCACACACATACGCATATATACACATGCAGGCGTGTGCACTCAGACACACACATACACATACAAACACATGCACAAACATGTAGGCATGTGCGCCACACATGTTCATTAAAACAGCTTTTCATTCTGCACTGTGGGGTCAGGCTTGTAAATCCAGTGGGTGTGTCTGACTCATTCTGTAGACAGGGTGACAGACAGAGAGACGGGCAGGAAGTGGTTGTCTTAAAGACATGTCATGTCTCCCACAGCAGAAGTTCAGACAGTGTGTGTGTGTGTGAGAGAGAGAGAGAGAGAGAGAGAGAGATTGAGAGACAGTGAGAGACTGGGAGCAAGTGGGAGATTAAGAGAGAAAGAGAGAGAGTAAGAGGGAGAGCAAAAGAGAGAGAGGTCAGGGGGAGTGTATATTTGCATGGGTCAGAGGCGCAGAGAGAGACGGTCTCTGATCTCCACGTTTGATACGAGAGTCACTGAGACACTGACAGGAGACTGACAGCACTGATGGAGGTATCAGAGGAGGGGTGTTTGGATCAGTACAGACCCCCCCACGTCCACTGCCATTCAGACTCCCGTGTGACTGCGACGCCTGAGGTCAGGGAGCATTGATTCTCCCACCCGCACGTGAAGCATGAAGACAGACAACATCCTCTGTCCTCGCGGGGTGATTTCTATCACAACGATGCGCAGACGAGTGGATGTCAAACTGAATCAGTATCCCACAGAGCAGAGTGTGCATTTTACAGACTTTAAGAGTTCTCCCCTACCGTGAAATTCACCCCCTTAAAACTTTATCTTTAAACTTTAAACTGTGTTTCAGCACAACTCCAACTGAATAGTTCTTGAAGGGCAGGCAGATTTCAAATTTGCCTTCAGTGCAGTATTCATCGTGCAGTGAAATATATAAAAAAGATTAAAAAATATGAATATAATTCCAATATAAAAATAGGAATACGTGCGGGTAGGAAACATCCCTTCCACGGCCGTGTTGTGCGCAGAAGGCTTTTGATGCGATCTGGTTACAGAACACAGCTGACTGTGTTTGGCTAGGACAGTGCCGTGGCAGAAGCGGGCTTTATCCAACATAAGAGCGGAACAGACGGAACCCTTGTCCGCAGCGTTCCGGAATGTGCCGCGAACGTGCGAGGAGACGGTCCCTGTCCCGAAGGTCGCCGGGGGTCACGGGCTGTCACCGTAACGTCTGTCGCTCATGGAGACCAGGGTACCGTTCTCGCCCTTCATCAGCAACCGGGGCTGGGTTAAATAATTTTCTGAAATACTTAAGACGCTTGAAGATTACTGACAATTGTAAAATAAGCATCTATTTTCACCTGATATTCAGGACTTATTTTGTACGATTTCATATGACATTTGGGATTGTAGCTCATTCATTTGTTAGAACCTCTCAGTGATTTGCAGGAGTGTTTTAGATGTTACCAGCATCTAAACGGAAATTATTTAAATGTGTATTTGACCCACAATTCTTTCAAATTTTTTGCACATGCAGTTTAGGCTGTAGCCAATCAGTGACTTACACTAAGAACTTAAGTCAAGAAACGCAATGAAATTCCACAAACACTGCGGCCCCCCAGGGGCAGGGGGTTTGACGTCCCTGTGCGAGAGAGTCTGGGGGCCGCAGTTTGTGGGGGCCACAGCCTGAACTGCCTGTAAGAGGGAGGCTTGGTACAAATGTGTTTTTAGCGGTACGTCTGCAGAAGTTGAGGGGTACTGATGTCAGCCCAGAGCCACAGGGCGGAGATGAATGGGACACCAGATTCATTCTGTTACTGGGGCCGTATATCCCTGGAGTTGGGCTGTGGGTGGGCTGAGGGTCAGAGGCTGGAGGTGGGGAGGCCGGAGACCAGGGAGGTTAGTCAGGAGCACAGAACACAGGGCTGAAGATCATGCAGCGCCCTAACCAGGTTAGAGAGCCTTTTGAGGAGATTAGCATCGTAGCTCCCCTCAGCATGTTAGCCATCAGTAAGCAGGCCAGGCTCCCCATGGAACAAACTGTCGTTTACTGAAGACTTCCCATTGGAGGAGAAGCAGGAAGCCACCCAGAGTGACCTTAGAGAGAGGGGGGGGGGGTGGGATAATTCTCCAACTTGACGAGAAGAAAGAACGCTGTGTGAACAGTTAAGGGAAAATTTTTGGGATTACTTGCTAATGGAGTGTTGAGATAATTACAGGTTTGCTAATGAAGCAAAGTGAATTGAATTGAAACTATTTCTGTTATTGTCACGCCCCCCTCAGAAATAGCTTCCCTGCGCGCGTGTAAGTGCAGCCGAAGCCGTTGGGACAACAGCGCTTTTGATTCACGGTGCAAAAAGAAATGTGGCGCAGGAATGCACGTCTCACCGCAGCTATATTCGGCGAAAGGCAGGTCCAAAAACACATTTAAATTATAGTGCAAAGACAGCTTGCTCTCTCTCTTGCTCTCTTGCCCTCTCTCTCTCTCTCTCTCTCTTTCTCTTTCTCTCTCTCTCTCTCTTTCTCTTTTTCTCTCTCGCTCTCTCTCATCAGGGTGCTGGCTGGCATGTTTTGGTAAGCAGCTGAAATTAGACTCTTGGGGAGTTTTTGCAGAGAGGTCATGTGCGGAACTTCGTTACATGGGGCTCCACATCCTGGGGCTCTCTGTGGGTTCCTCTTTACCAACGAAATAACTCTGTTCTCCTTTCTCTTTCCCTCTTCACTCCCTCTTTTTCTTTCTCTCTTCATCTTTACTTCCCCTCTGTGTCTCGCCTCCCACCCACTCTCAGTTCATCACAGTTCTGCAATTCAGTTCATTCTGTTCGCTATTGTGTGTGTGTGACAGTTCTGTAATTTTGTTCATTCTGTTCTTTATTGTGTGTGTGTGTGTGTGAGAGAGAGAGGGAGAGAGTTATATTGCCTTTTTTATATTACATTTTCTCTTCGAGGTGGCTGTTTATGGCAGTTTTTAAATTGAATCTTTTGCACGCTCTTTCTCTTTGCCTGTGTCCATTTAACCTTTGCTCTGCCCCCTCCCACCCTTTCATTCACAGCCCTTCTCTCTTTCTCTCCTCCCACTCTCTCTCTCTCATCATCTCCTCTGTCTCTGCCTCAGCCTCTTTCCGTTTCCGTGCTCATTTTCCGTGTGCTGCACGGGTTCGAGTCTGAGCCCAGGGCACATCACAGAACAAACACAGAGAGTAATTAATCAGGTAGAAGAAATGACACTTTTCAACAAGGTCACATGAATTGGTATTGATTAATGTAGTCGTTAACTACTAACTATTGAAAACTTAATATGTACAGCTTTGTTAATGTAGTTGTACATCATTAATTCAAAAACTACATTAGTTAATGCCAATTCATGTGACCTTATTGGAATAAATAAAACTGTTCATGTATTTGTTAATGGTTAACTAATTATAAGTTTATCCTATGTTTTGCTAAAGTATAATTAATCATGTAACTAATACATTTGTTAATGTATTTGTTAACTACTAACTAAATTTCTTGCTTAATTCATGTATTTGTACATTATTAATTCACATTAACAATGACATTAGTTAATGCCAGTTCATGTGACCTTATTGTAAAGTTTTACGGAAACGATTAAACAAAGTCTATACCACAGATTAAATAAAAGCAGATAACCTCATGTACAGTCTGCAACTGGCTTGCTTGTGTTTTACCTCCCTGATCCTCCCCTCCCATCTTTTCCCTCTATTTCTCTCCATCTCTCTCTCCATCCCTAGCTCCCTCTCTCCCTCTCTCTCTCTCAACCTGAAGTCGACTCGCCCTCCTTCTTTCAGGGTGTGGCTCACACAATTGGGGGCTGTGATAAAACCGAACCCCAGTGGTAGGTCCAGAGACAGAGAACATGGTTGAACTGTTCAACCATATACCCGAGAGACGGATCAGAGCTCTCCTCAACCGCAACCAATAGAGAGAGAGAGAGTATACTATGGTATATATTATATGGCACAAATATGGAAGTATGCTGTTTATGTCATATGTGTGTATAATGTGTGTATATTAGTTTACAGGCTGTATAGTTGATTTTTATTTTATTATTAGTATTTTAATTATCATTATTTGTATTTATTTATCTGATTTTGTTATTACTGTTGTACTTTGTAACTCCTGCTTTGGCAACACTGTGCATGTCATGTGAATAAAGCACCTTGAAATTGAAAAAAATTCAAATTGAGAGGAAGAGAGAAAGCGAGTGAGTGGGCATGTGGGTATGCATATGAATGATCATGTATACCAACATACAGAATATAATTATTGTTTATACTATTACTTTTGTGTTTGTGAGCTTGTTTAATACGCTTTGCCAACACAGTTTTATTTGTCCTCCAAGTAAAGCTTCAACTGAGAGAGAGAAACAGAGAGAGAAAGCGTTGTGCACGACCTTGGAACGTCATTGTGATTCTCGCAGTGTATAACATTTACCAATGTGTTTGTAGCAGAGGCTCATGGGAATAAGTCCGGTTTGGCCCAATTACGCGCTGCCTCACGCGAGCGCGGTGGTGACAGCGTCCGCCGGGATTCCGCTGACATCAGCTCCTCTTTCCTCTTTTAATGGCTTTCCAGTCATTCTCACAGCCATTAGAAACCAGCACGCTGCTGCAGTGTAGCACATTGGTCGCGCTTCGGGTCATAAAATTTTACGAAACGGTCAATTTGTGGAGTCCGGCTCGTTGGTACATGCAGAGGAAATGATTTGAGGATGCTCCGTTCAGGCAATTCAGCCATTCAGGCCATTCAGGCAACAAATTGGCCAATCGGTTAGCAGTGATATATAAAGATGAAGCAGAGTGTTACGACTCCAGTGAATGCAATATACATGCATGAATACAGTGAGCACGAGACTGTATGTGTGCATTTCCAGCACCGTCTGAGATAACGGCTATGCTATCCACTAAATGCAGGACCAAATTACAAGGGCTTTTGGGAAAATAGAAGTAGCATTGCTTTGGGATATATCCTGTTTAATTTCAGCTAAATATCTTAGTGCATATTGGTTTTGTTGTAACTTCTTTTTAATGTAGCCTAAAAAATCTGGCTTGCAGACAGATTTTTAGGAACTGTTTTTACAGATGTATGGAGGAGTATATGTGGGTATAATGCCATTTGAAAATGCTTCTTGTTAAGATCTCAGGTCAGAAATACAGCATTGGCTGTTCCCCCATTTTAATTATCATGGTTTTGGCTCATATAATCACACTAACAAAATAATTTATTATTCCATACGTTTATATACATTTTGTAATAAGCTGGTTTCTTTAACCTGATTGAGAAGAAAATGCTTTTGAAATGACAAAATCTGAACAGTCTTTGTTATCTTCTCTATGGGAAAACGTGTTGCTTTTGTTGGCGGATGCAATAAGACACAGCAGGTATATTGGTAGACACAGGAAAGCTCTGTTGGTACTGCTGGTGGATGTGCAACATGTGGGCATTTTGCTAACATATAACTGTTATAAACAGTGTGATGCATTTTGGGACATCAGGGGAAAGGAGAGGCAGATGAGAGAAGTTCCTGAGGGAGAATGACAGATGTTTTTTGTCTTTTTGAAGAAGCCAACCAAACAGCTTCCCACTGGTTCTGTGGGGTTCCCCTTCTGTACCCCCCTGGGTCTCGGGGGCGTGTACAAGGCATCTCCATGGTAACACTTTGCTATAATTAGCTTGTGGTGAGCTGCAGGGTGAACCTGTTTAACTCAGTGAGAGAACACATACTGCACAGAAAAATGCTACTTTTCTTTCTCCCTTGCTCCATTCCTCCATCTCTCTCACCTTCTCTCTGTCTCACTCTCTCTTATTCTTTTTCTCTCTCCCTATGCTTTATTTGCACAAGAGAGCTGTTTGCTAAAGCCACAAATACACTAGATAAATAAAAACATGTTACTAAAAATAAACAAGTCAATACACACTGTGAGATGAGAAACTATCCCTCCCTCCACACACATGCACACACAAACACAGGCACACACATGCGCACGCACACACACACACACACACACACACACATACGTACACACACAGAGACATGCATATGCACACACACGCACACACACACACAAACAAACAAGCAAAGAAACTCAAACACCCCTGGTCTGTCTCTCTCAGTTCTCTCTTCACCTGCGCTTGAATCACCCCAGTGAAGATGTTAAGCAGACCTGCTGGGAACAGAAATGATGGTAATCACAGCAGACTTCACTGTGGAGTGTAAGCACAATAGAATAGAACAGAACACAATAGAATAGAATAGAATGACTGTCATGCACATGCTACCTTGCTTCACAAGAGTGGCTGGCAACACAGCAGTAGATCACACTGTGTAGCGGTGACCTGGTTAAGAATTGTGTGTCTGTGTGTGTGTGTATGTTCATATGCACAAGTACATGCGTGTGTGTGTGTGTCTGTGTGTGTGTGTGTGTGTGTGTGCACGAGTGCCTGTGTGTGTGTATGTGTGTGTGCATTTGTGTGAGTTTGAGAGTCTTTGTTTTCATAAGATGGATTACCATGATAAAAGCAGCCCTGTCCTTGGTTGAGTCATTCACTCTGTCCCTGACCATGAGCATCCTTTCAGACACTCTCTCTCAAATTCAAATTTCAAATTCAAATTCTCTCCCTTTCACTGTCTCTCGCCTTTTTCCTTTTCTCTCACTTTCTTTATCTTTCTCTCCTTAGCTCCCTCCTCCTTTCCTTCTCTCTCTACCCTGTCTCTCTGTCCCTTGGGGTTGGGGTTAAAGGTGGATGTTTTCACTAAAGGTTGTGGAAGGAGTAGGTCTGTCAATGACAGATCTGTTCCTCGGTAACCTGAGATCCTGGTTTAACTGCTAAGTGGGACAGTGTGTGTCTATACAAGACGAGAGGCCAGGATCTTTACGCACATTTACACTGAAAGTTCACGTATTGAACAGGCTGAATGGCCTGTTCTCCTCATTATGTATTTTTATGCTGTATATTCTAGATAGAATGATTAACCTGTTCTCCTCATTATGTGTTCTTATGTTCTAGATGGGCTGAATGGCCTGTTCTCGTCGTTTTGTGTTCTTATGTTCTAGATGGGATGAATGGCCTGTTCCCTTCCATGTGTATTATTATGTTCGTTCTGTCACCTAGTAACCAGTAGAAAAGGGTTCTCTTTGTTAGACATGCTTGGTTGGAGGGCGGAGCCTCCAGTGAGTGGGAGGTCCTGTGGCCACATCCTATTAGAGCGGAGTTTCCTTTTCTGCGAGGCGGAGCTAAGTTAGTCACTCGGAGCTCTGGAGGGGCTGTGCATGAGCCGGTGAATCAGGAGTTTGGGGTCACTGCTGAGGTTTTGGGGAGGGGTGGAGTCTGTGCCCTTAGGGGTTAGGGGTCCTCTACCCCCTGTGTGCCCACGCCTTCCCTCAGAGCAGCTGTGATTCTGCCCCATCAATCACTGCTCTGTATCTCTCTGTAGGGCTGATAGTCTGAAGGACTGTTGAGATATTTTTTCGCTGGGGTAAAATTCCATTAGCCACAGCGTGTTACTGAGCTGGCCTCCTTCTCTCTGGCGAATAGAGTTTCTGAGTCATTCATCTTTTTCTGCTTTCTCCCTCATTCATTCCTTCATTCGCTCCATTAGTTTTCTGTCTCCCTCTGCATCACCTGGCTCTCTAATGTCTTCTCTTTTCCTCCTCTCTGTCACATCCTCTGTTCTCCTACTTGTATCGGCACATACAAACACAGATACACACTTATGCGTGCGCATAAACACACACGCACACATGCACATACAAACACACACTTAGGCACACATACACATACAAACACACACTTAGACGCACATTCAAACACATAGACATACACACACGCACACATAGATATGCTGACACACTGACACAAACACACACAGACTGCCTCTCATCAATTATCATTTCTGTACCAAAATCCACCCCAAGCTCAAGCAAGGCAGTTTAGATCTTTATTGAAATGATGATGAAAGGTTTACAGATTCAAGTCTTCTGCTTATTTTGCTTAAGAGGTGAGTTGGTGTAAAGCACAAGAGTGCCTGTTGATGAGTCTGTTGATTTTCTCAATGGAATCATAGAGAGACACAGCACACTCAGACCCTACAAATAAATATCGTATTATTAGCGGCAAGCTAGTGACAAGGTTGTTATCTACAGTGTCCCTTTAAATTCCAGTTTGGCACAAACTCTTCTACACATGGTGTGTGATGTCATTAATGCTGCGAAGGCCATTGAGTCTATCGAGCAGGATCAAATAAGCAATCGATGACCCTGCAGCTCGATGACTGGGAGCTCATTTATCTGTTGTCCAGAGTCACATTACTGCCCTGGTTCCAGAGCAAGGCCTGGGTAGTCAAACGTAGATCAGTTGATAAGAGGGCAGATGGATGAGCTGAAGACTGACTCATAGCTGCTCCAGAACCCTCTTGTGCCAGGTCACCATTCTTTGGCCTTTGATGGTGACAGCTTGTTGGGAGTTAGATAAAAATACAAAAAGAAAGTCAAATGAAGGTCAAAAGAAAAAACAGACCCAGCCATGGCCTATTGTCATTGTGTAACTGTGTGTGTCTATGTGTGCGTGCGCGCGTGCATATCTGTGAGTGTGTGGGTGAACGTGTGAGGGACATGCGCACATACCCATAGGCACATACATACATACATACGTAAACACAAGGGTGGTATGGGTGGTGTAAAAGTAGCCTAAGAGGGGTGTAATGGTTGTGTAAGAGTAGTGTCAGAGTGGTGTAAGGGCGGTGTCAAAGCAGTGTAAAAGTGTTGATAAGACCAGTATAGGGGTTGTGTAATATTGGTGCAAGGGTGGTGTAAGAACAGTGTAAGGGTGGTGTAAGAGCAGTGTAAGGGTGATGTAAGAGTGACATAAGGGTGGTATAAAAGCAATGTCAGCAGTGTAAAAGTGGTCTTTTGGGCAGTGTAAGACAGTGAGGAATTCTGTGCGTAGGGCTTCAGTGTGGACACTAACTGACCTTTGATGTAAAGCACAGAAGCACAACAACAAAGAGCAAAGAGCTCACCCATCACTTGTGTGTGTGTGTGTGTGTGTGTGTGTGTGTGTGTGTGTGTGCACATGCGCGTGTATGTTTGTGCGTGTGCATTTGTACTGGACATTACAGGACCTCTGGATCCTCCTTCTGACAGCAATCATTGCAGATTTCCAGCATATTAAACCAAACAGCCACAAATGGACCTGAAACTGAACCTTGGGTTTCTTTCAAGACTGTCAACAAAAAAGCGTGTGACTGAAGATTAAGGGAAGTGAATAGTCTCGGACTCTTTTGCGGGGTTTTTTTTGGCCAGGAAACACATGAGAGTGTGACAGTAATGACTGTGACTGGGTGGTCAGACGATTGAACACTGGGGACAGTTAATGATGTAATGTGACCGTTTGGCAGCTGGTATGTGAGATAATGAGGACGTTTGACTAATGAGGCTCGATAAGAAAGCCACTTTCCTCAAAACACACGGTTTGCTCCAGACTCCTGGCTCAGTCTCACTCTGTCCACGTGCAGGCAGGCCCAAGGCGTAAACCTGTTACCTGTGCCCCCCACCCCACCGTCCGTACTGCGGTGTCTTAATTCAGTAGTGCGGTAAATGTACTGTCTGTAATGCTGTCTGTGTTCTCCTGCTGCAAAGCAGTGAATGCGCTGTCTCTAACACTGTCTGTGTTTTCCTGCAGCAATGCAGTAAATGCACTGTCTCTAACACTTTCTGTGTCCCTTTGTAGTAACGCGGTAAATTAACTGTCTCTAACACTGTCTGTGTACTTTTGTAGTAATGTGGTAAATGAACTGTCTCTAACACTGTCTGTGTCCTTTTGTAGCAATGCGGTAAATTAACTGTCTTTAACATTGTCTGTGTCCTCCTGCAGTAATGCAGTGAATGCGCTGTCTCTGACGCAGTCTTTTTTCTTGCAGTCATGCGTAGGAGTCCATTCGTTGCGGATGTGTGCTGTCCAAAAAGCTCCCGGAACGCACTGCAGGAACTCTACAGCCCCACACAGGTACTGACTGTATGTGTGTGTGTGTGTGCGCATATGAGTGTGTGTGTTTGTATGTGTGTGTGTGCGAGTGAGTGTGTGTGTGTATGCATGTGCATATGTGTGTGTGTGTGTATGAACTTGTGTGTGTGTGTGTGTGTGTGACACATTTTATGCAGTTGGCACTGTTGTTGTTCTGCTATTAGTTCAGACAGTGTGTGACTGATACCTGGAGCAGGGGGACTAAGATCAGAATGCGTTAAGTGGCTGAAACTTGTTTTTAATTGGGTCCAGTAATGCTGTTTTTAAATACATTTTTCCATTAAGTGTTTTGTTAGGGTTTAGCGAGATGCTAAATGAGCTGAAGCTGATGATACTGTGAGTGAGCAGTTATGCAGGATGAAAGCCGCACTACCTTGGAAGTTCTCTGAGTAGGTTCTCTTGAGTAGGTTCTTTTGAGTGTGTTCTTCTGTTTTTAGTGAGTTCAGGTTTTGGAATCTGATCATTAAGCCTGAGTTCTATATTCTGGGAACTCAGAGTTCAGGGCAGTGTGACTGGATCTGCCTGAAGGATGAAATCTCAGTGGCTCTGCGATTGGGTCTGCCCGAAAGAGGAAATGTAATTGGCTCTGTTCTTCGGTTTAAAAATACCCCAAGTTTTAAGGCTGTTATTTTGGGAATTTTCTCTGTGTGGTGGGCGTCCGTGGTCGTTTTATTCTATCCCCCCCCCCTCTCTGAGGTTACTGTGGAGAGAGCCAGAGATTGGAATTCAGCTGCCTGTTTGTCTGTTTAATGTGACAAACATGGTCACTGCTGGCTGAAACCCTCCTGGCTGATTTGCGGACTCTCTGAAGCCTAAAACCTGCATTCCTCTGCCTGTGTTAAGCGGGTGTCGGGCGGATGTTAATATAGTCGGTTACTATCAGGTCTTCCAATGAAGATAATGATGATGAAGGACTTCCTTATAATAATAGGTTTTGTAATTGGAATCCATGCTTGGTTAGCCCACGCTAATGCGCTATCCAGAACATTAGCCGCACTTCTGTCAAGATAAGAGCATTTGCTAAATGACTACAGTGCAATTGAAATAAAGTTAGACTTTGTTCTTTTGTACCAAGGAGTCGGATGTTGTGAGTAGTCTATCTGGGAGCGGAGTGAATGTGTATTCCTAGTCTGGCACAGTGGTGTGTAATAGTTTCCGGAGTCGCTCGTTGGTCTGAAAGACGTGAGTCAGCGTGTTTTCCGCTTTAGAAGAGCTCCTTAAATTAAGATTTCCAGACAGGAACCACACCTGCTGGTTTCTGCTGATTTCCAATCCCGGTGAAATTTTACTGAGGTAATCAAACTGCTGTCCAGAGAATGTTGAAAAAGACGCACACAAGCTGAGATAGAAAGCTGCAATCTTATCTTTCTGATGAGAGATATGTTACCTTAAATGGACGAGTCACGCAGTATGAGTCAGTTCTCGAGGACTGTCACGTCCCTGCTGAAAAGCCATCTTAAGATTTTCTTTAACTTTTGCTTAGGCAGGTGATTGAGAGAGTGTAGACGGTGTCTAATGAGACAAAGAGAGTGTCTCTTTGTAAGTCTGACTGACGGACGTTCTGTAGCATACTCTCAGGTGAATCCTCTAACAGACAAATTTCTTATATTTATTTGCGTGCATGTGTGTGTGGATATGTGTTTGTGTGAGTGTGTGAATGTGCGTGCGTGAGTGTGTTTGTGCGTGTGTGTGTGTGTGTGAATGTGTGTGTGAGTGTATATGTGTGTATGCGTGTGTCAGCGTGTGCGTATGTGAAGTTGAGTCAGCTCATATTGGCTGCTCTGTGGGTTTTAACACATCTACTGCGAGACGTCCCATAACTCTTCAGAGCATCAGCACGCCACCCTAACATAGTAACCTTTGACCTCTTGGTAAACTTGGCGAACACACAGAGAACGCAATGCTCGTCCCGCTTATTATGGGTGTGTGGGTGGGTACACATAGGAATGGGTTTGTCGTTGGTACTCTCATCGAGAGTCTGCGTCTGTTCATTCACCGTAATTCCTTTAAAGTTATATTCTTTTCTGTAGTCCCTTGTGTCCTACAGTGGTTTTTTTTTTTACTGTAATGCTTTATCAGTGAGTTGGTGCAGTATGCAGTTATTTAAGATTGGGTATCGCCTCCAGTGGCTTAACAGAAATGCTAATAATAAAGCAGGAGAGACAGGTTTTTGCTGAGTGTTTTATCTCGGAAATGGCTCTTTATAACAGTTTGTAAAACCGTGTCATTCTGTGCAACATCTGTGGACATTTTTATTGGAGCTCCAGGACTTGATAGTGTATATTTCTATTTTGATAGCACAATTGTGAAATAGGAATTTAATTAGGATTTAGTTTAGTTCAAACTATTATTGCTGCTTGTCTTTGTCCAGAATAGACTATTACAATTTCAAAACAATCAGTCTTTTAACTAGACAAGTGGGTTTTTTGCAGTGTACCGCATTGCATGTTTGAGCACGGATTAAATCTGATGGTCCATTAAGATGTTTTACTTTTGAAAGGACTTTGTGTTTTTCACTTCTGTCACAGTGAATCTTAAAGGACTGGACTGAATGTCTGTGTCTTTCTCCGCATGATTTACATGCAACATAGATGGGATCTGTTCTCTACAAAGTTAGAGCAGATGTTTTCTGTCTGTTGTAGATCACAGAGCGAAGAAATGCATGATTTAGCAGCATTTTATGACTGTCGCTGATGCCATATTTCATGAATGATCTGGAACAATGCAGCCGGAAACATTCCTCTTGCTATAGCTTAGAAATAGAGCAGATTTATGGACTCCATTTTCAATGAATCTATTTCCCATTTTCACACATACTATATACTGAACACACACGCACATGCACACATGTACATGCGCACACTCCCACGCATGCACATGCACATACACACGCACACACACACACAAGCTCCTCTCTGTAATTGCACTCTGTCTGGGGTTAGTTCAAATGTTCCCCCCCATTCCCCATTAACCCCTTGAAGTGTGAGTAGCACACCATTAGCATCTTTTAGCTGTGGAAGTTCAGATGCCTGTTTGGTTTCCGTGAAATAGGACCAACGTGTGTTTTTGTGTGTGTGCGAGCATTTGTGTGTGCACGTGTGCGTGGGCGTGTATGTGTGTGTGTGTGTGTGTGTGTGTGACGACTGTGACAGGCCCTGATGATTTCAGTCAAATTCCCCTGTTAGTTTCTTTATTTGAGCGTTATAGCAGAAGCCGCTCCTGTGTGGCTGCAGTGGAACTCTATACAGAGGGGTCTGCAGAAGCTGCCGTCGCTCTCCTGCTCCTCGTTCTCTCACTCGTCCGGCGTGCATTAGCGGAACGAGCCGCTCTGTCACCGCGGTTCAGATCCCGCACGGTCTTCAGCAGAGAGTTTGGAGGGTTCGGTCTGGAATGTGTCTCAGTGCAGCAGAGGTAGCCATTAAAACTGTGCAGTGGAATATTGAGCTGCTGTTAAGTGGGCAGCGATTGGGCAGTTATTATTTTCGTCATTTTCTCATTTATAAACCACAATGAGCAGCTGGCAGCATCTGGAAAGGGCAGGTCTATTTGAAAAGGCCACACCCTGCCATGCGGAACCACAGAACTGGAGAGTCCTTCCCTCACGCACACACACACACACAAACAACTGAACTCAACCACCCCGGTCTGTCGGGCTGTCTGTTTGTCTGTGTGTCTGTCTGTCTGTCTGTCTGTCTGAGAGAGAAAAGTACACATTTGTCTCTCTCCCTCTCTCTTCTCTCTCTCGCTCTCTCCTTCCCTCTCCTCTCCTCTCTCTCTCTCTCTGTTTGTGGAAGCAGGCCTATACACTTAAATCACCATAAAGCAGTCTGCTAAATACAGGCTAAATACAGGCTCTGGTAAAACGGGATCTAAAAGCAGTGCATCACTGTGGTATTTATAACGGCACAGCACTCTCCATCTTACCCTGGACCAGTCTCCAGCTTATTAACACTGTTACACTTTAACACAGTGCTCTTCCTGCAGCACTCTCACACTGTAACGCAGTGTGTGTTTGCGTGTAATTATTCTCAGTGAAGTGTGTAATTCAGACAATGGTATGAAAGAGGTATTCCTGATGGCTCAGGGAAAGTATGAGCAAGTATGTCATTTACTCCCCCCCCCCTTCCCTGATGTACAATGATAATGCCTTTCGGCTGATGGGACAGGGCAAACCAACGCAGTCATTATGTCTGTTTTTTTTAAAAGAACACACCTGGGCACGCACACACACACACACACAAATGCACTTAGACATGTACTTAAACATACACACATGTTTGCAGATGTGTGTGTGTATGTGCATGTGTGTGTGTGTGTGTGTGTGTGTGTGTGTGGATAGGTTGCTGAATTGTCACTGCAAAGAGAAGAGCGGGTTCTTTAGCTGGAAGCAGCAGGAGAAATGATTATTGCTTAATTGTGTAAATTGACCCACTCCCCCTCCCCTTTACAAGCAGAGCTTTTGCTCTATGAAACATTAATTTCGTTAGATGTGTGTTTGCGATTAGCATTCTGCCTGTTCCTCGCTTTCATCCCTAGAGGAAATCCTGTCACATCTGCAGCTCCACACTGTTTCTCTCTAAAGGAAGCTCAGGGAAGATTAACCCGTACACTATGACACACACACACCGTCTTATTCCAATGAGAAGCTATGCCACATCCCTGAGAATCCTACTAGTGAGAGAGATAGAGAGAGAGAGAGAGAGAGAGAGAGAGAGAAGGGGTGGTACAGTGTGGAATCTATAATGCAGATGTATATACTGTGCCAATGCCAGGGGGTGGGGGGGGGAGTAGGAGGATAATAGGGAAGAGGAGAGAAAAGGTTGGCTGGGAGACTTGCTGTCAAAGCCTAGCGCAGATTTTAAACAGGAGGACCCGCCCTCAAACACATCCCTGTTTCCTGGGATACGCCCTCTGTTTCCTGTCAGAGATGAGCCCCTACCTGTGCAGAGTCCAACCGTCTTAGTTTACCCCTTCCCCACAACTTTGGTTCTGAGGCTGGGCCCTTGTGAACCTCCTTTATTCTTTTACTCTGCTCCTGTTGGCTTAACCCCTCATCCTCCCACCCCATGATCAGTGCATCCAGCCAATCGGAGGGCAATAGCAGCAACAAGTGGCCCGCCTTCTCTTTGGATCATCCTCATGTTCTTTTCATGGGTTTCTTCTCTGTTGCCATGGTGATCATGGCTGTATCACGCCCAGTTGCTAACCCTTTGAACACCCCCCCCACAACCCAGAAGCCAGTCAGCATGAAATGCGAATGTTTTTGCATGTATTAAAGAGCACAGCTTGTGGGTGAAGCTCACCGTGGGTGTGAGGTCATCTCTGTGACTCCTGTAGCTGGTCCTGTCTCTGTGTTCTGTCGGGGAGGGGGGGCGTCTACAGCCCTTTTTGAATGAACTTCAGTGACCATAGCAACAACAGTGATGATGATGATAATAATAGACTAAACCCAAGATAAGATGCTGCACAGACTAACTTTGATAAATGCTGCATACAAGCTAATGATAGGAAACAAAAAGAGACTGGCAAGAAATGCAAAAACAGGAAGTGAAGTGATGTGATGCTACGTACATTCAGGCAAATATTCAGATGCGTTTCGACGGTTTAAGTAGTGGAAGGAGAAAAGCCAGCTATTAGAAGCATTAGGAGAAGAGAAATTTGAGTGATCACAGTTGCTCAGCCACCGGTGTGGGGTGGGGCAAAGGCCAGAACTCCACCAAACCCCCAATAACCCTCTCCAAGTCCAGCTGCTGGTGATTACTGCCCCCTGCCCCTGCTTTCAGTCTCCATTCAGCTAGTGGGAAAATAGTCTGAATTCTCTACGACTCTGGAAATATTTAATTACCGTTAATGTACAGCAGCTGTTTGTAATTATTGACTCATGTTGATCAGTGAGAAAAATCACAGGCATGCTCATTTGGCTTGTCAAAACTCATATTTCACAAACAAAGCTCCTTCGCAATTAGTGATTCCTGGTGTATGGCCCTGAGCCCTAGACCAACGCAGCTCAGGAGAGCTCACGTCTCCTGGTGAGCCTTTCTAATTTAGCCCCAGGCTGGGAGAGAGGCCTGCTGTGCTGCCAGAGGTGGGCTGCTGTGATCGTGTATGGGGAGACCGTAATGTAAGCATGGGGCTTGTATGGGGATGGGGTTTTTGGGGGGCATTTCTCATAAACCAAATGAGGATTTTCCCATGAAAAATAACATATAAGCTTTGTTTTCTAGAGCCGGTTGCAGATCAGCAGTTCCCAAATTGTGCTTCTTGAGAGGAGTTGAGGAAGGTCACAATTTATACTATACACTACTTAAGTCATTCACTTTTACGCTAATATTCACACCAGTCTCATGAAAGAATGCACTAGTCGAATGCATATCACTTGTAAATGTATATGTGCACTTTTGGCATGTTAAAAACAGTCCACATGTAAATGTACGTGAGGAAGTTTAAGTTTGCTTTCCACACACATTGGATAAACTTCACTCCTGCTCCTAAGCAATGAGGTCCTTATTACTGTGCCAAAAGCTATAATATTAACTCTGAGACCTGCCCTGGGAAAACCGGGAGGACAAAGAACGCCGCAAGACGGCTTTGGTTTAATAATTCAGTGGATTTGCCTTCTTTTGAATTTCAAATAAGCACAACAAACCGCTGGCCTTTAGCTGTGGGATGAGTGTCTGCGGCGAGATCAGCAGGTCGTTCCCACTGAGGGCTCCACGGGGAGAAGTGGGCGGGGTTTGTTAGCGGGGCGCTGTGAGGCGGTAAACCCGCTGCTGTTTTAGGATTAGGTCCCCTGCTGTGTCCTGGGGGCGGGATTTATCCTGAACCCTGGTATCGCTCTCTTTTTGTTGACTTTTTTCAGGGGAGAAGAGAAGCAAGCCGGAGTGGTGACCGTGTTGTTTTTTTAGGTGGTCGGGGGGGCGGTGGGGGGTGGAGTATTTAGCGTAATCATATTTTTACATTTCTCTTCTTTCCTGAGGTCCTCCACCACCTCCACCTGGCCCATAAAGTTGCCAGATGCCTGGGAATGCATCCTCACAAAATATTCCTCAAACCCACCCCCCATTCAACTGTCTCCCACATACTTCCAAGACTGACCCCCTCCCCCCCTTTCGCCTCTACCTCCTTTTAAATGTACCCATACAGTTTTACTCTGAAGTATGTAAATAGACAAAAGTCCTTATATTTGGGGGTTATTTTTCTATCTGGCAACCCTGCTGACTTCCTTCTGTCCTTCAGGCGTTTGGGGGGGGGGGGGGGGGGTAACCATTGTCAGTGTCAGATGCTCCATTATGCATTATGCAGCTGAAATGAGACACCGTGGCGCTCACCTTTCAGGCCACCTGACTGACGGTGAGGTCATGATGTGGGAGAGCTACGATTGGCGCGTTACTTGCGCTGTAAGCAACGGGGAGTTGGGCACCAGAGCGCCTCTGTCCTGAAAACCAGACACACAGCGCCGCGTTGTAGCCTGCGGCCAGCTCGTCAACATTTAAAGATGTTTTCTCGCACAAAGCAGAATCTCATACTCCGGTCTTGGAGGACCGCAGCGTCTGCAGTTTTTTTTGGTGAGTTTCAGCACTTAAAGTTTCTAATTTAAGCCCGTTATTGACTGGAGTCCACACAGCTTTTTTTTTCCAAGAACTAAATTGGCTGTTTGATTGCAAGGAAACCAGAAAAACTGCAGACGCTTCAGGCCCAAAGACTGTAGTTAAACCTGCAGAGAACTGCAGCCCTCCAGGACTTGAGTTGAGCCTGCAGGCATTGTGGCTCTCCAGGACTAGGGTTAAACCTGCAGACACTAAGGACTAGAGTTTGGATCCGTTTTTCTCTCAGTTGAACAGAGCAGCTGCTTCTGCAGGGACAGTCGGTTCTGTTTTGGGCCTGGTTTCACTGTGGTTCAATCAGAACCCAGGAACCCAGCACCATTTAGGAGACCTGGAGAATTTTGTTAGCCACCCTGCAAGGCTGCCGGCACCAGCACGGTTTGGGTTCGATCCTAGACCGTTGGTCTAATACTGGGAGTGCTTTCTCTCAGGCCTGAGAGGTACACACAGTTTCTAAAAGAGAAACAGGCAGGAGTTTCCAGAAAGAGGGCAGACTGTGTTTGCTGTCTGTGTCTGTGTCACACAGAAAATAAATAGAAGTTGCAGAGTCACAGTGGAATCTCTGAAAGCGGGTTCTGCACTGTGGGGTTAGATGGAATTGGAAACCCACAGGCTAGCCTTTCGTGGCATCAACAACAAACAGGTCAACAGCACCAGCCAATAGGGACAAAGGAGTCTGCGTGTCTGTTTCGGTCTCCTTTGGTGCTGAGTGAGATGAAGCCTGAGTGTGCACACATCATAGTCCTGTCAGTCAGCCAGTATAAGGTGTGATGGTCGTACAGTGTTATGGGATAAAATCTGTTAAAGTGTGCAGTTACAAGGGTACAATGGTATGCTGTTATGGTATGTTATTACGAGGATATGGTGTTATAGTGTTGCAGTATATTTTATGAGGATATGATGGTATGGTGTATATGGGGTTTGCGGTGAATTGTTTTTAAAATCCTAACTCTAAATCAAATCCTGGACTTATAGTGCTCCAGTGTTCCTCTGTCCTGCAGATTTAGGACAACAGGATGAAAGAAGAAGACTCTGACCAACGAGAATTTTTGTCCTGCGTCTTAATTATAGCATTTCGCAGTTTTGGTTTCTTTGAGTCTCAAGTGGTGCGGCGTGAGTCTGCAGTGTTTAACGCGATTCAGGAGAAACGGTGGTGATGAGGAGGAGGAAGAAGAGCCGACTGGATGTAGCCCCCCCCCCCCCCCCCCCCCCCCCCCCCCGGCTCTCCTCCCCCAGAGACTGCCGGTAGCAGTCATCTCCACCACAGGCTAAATGGAGCTCTGCACATTTGGGCCAGATTCAGAAATGTGGAACAGGCGTCTTATGTTCAGTCTGTTTGTCATTTTTGATCATTTTTATTGCTTTGGAAAAATTAAAATGGGTTCTGACTATAAATCAATGCGAATGACTGTTTTATGGGCCTGCGGGGGAACATCGTTTTTACTGACTAATTAATTGAGTTTTTCCGCCGGCTTTTGCTTATTATTGATTCAGATGTCTTTTCATTATTTTGTCAGACTGTAATATCGTGCTGATTTGAGGTCTGTAGCAGGGGGCTGATGGTGGAACAAGCTGATGTGTTTTTTTTTCTGTCCTCTCTCTCTCTCCTCCTTTCCCCATCTTTCATCCCTCTCCTCTTTCTCTCTTCTGTCTTTCTCCCCATCTCTCGTGCTCTCTCCTCTTCCCTTCTGTCTTTTCTCTGCTCTGCTTTCTCTTGCCCCCTTTCTTTCTCCTCTCTCTCCCACCCTGTATCTCTGTCTCTCTCTCTCTCAGTCGGAATATTCGGGAGCGGCGTTCCTGCACCAGGCCCGGCGGGATCAGGTTGCAGAGACGTGTCGGACGCACGGCGCCTCCAGCAGGAAGCGTCGGGTACTGACCCCCGCTGACCTCAGGCACCTGGTGGTGGACGAGGAACACGAGCTGATCTACTGCTACGTGCCCAAAGTGGCCTGCACCAACTGGAAGCGGGTCATGATGGTCATGACGGGGCGGGGCAAGTACACCAACCCCATGGAGATCCCGTCCAATCAGGCGCACGTCCCCTCCAACCTCAAGACGCTCAACCAGTACAGCATCCCCGAGATCAACCACCGGCTCAAGAGCTTCCTCAAGTTCCTGTTCGTGCGCGAGCCCTTCGAGAGGCTGGTCTCGGCCTACCGCAACAAGTTCACCCTCAAGTACAACACCTCCTTCCACAAGCGCTTCGGCACCAAGATCGTGCGCCGCTACCGCAAGAACGCCACGCTGGAGGCCCTGCAGTCCGGGGCGGACGTCCGCTTCCCCGAGTTCGCCGAGTACCTGGTGGACCCGGCCACCCTGAAGGAGGGCCCCCTGAACGAGCACTGGGAGACGGTGCACTCGCTCTGCCACCCCTGCCACATCCGCTACGACCTGGTGGGCAAGTACGAGACCCTGGAGGAGGACTCCAACTACGTCCTGAGGCTGGCGGGCGTGGGCGACCGCCTGCGCTTCCCCACCTACGCCAAGTCCACCCGCACCACCGACCAGATGGCGGCCCAGTTCTTCCAGAACATCAGCGGACGCCAGCGAGCTCAGCTCTACCAGCTGTACAAGCTGGACTTCCTGATGTTCAACTACTCCGTGCCAAGCTACCTGAACGTTCAGTGACGCGCCCCGTTCAACAGCAAAAACCAATCAGCGGGTACTGACTGTGCCATTCAGGCTGGGGGTTTTCATTTAGAAACTAGAACTGAACTCAGATCGATGGGAAGGCCTGGATGTGCTGATTGGCTTTTGGGAAGGTGTGGACTTGCTGATTGGCTTTTGGGAAGGTGTGGACTTGCTGATTGGCTTTTGGACGGCGTGGACATGGTCATTGGCTGTTGGGAAGGCGTGGATGTGCTGATTGGCTGTTGGGATTGCACTGACAAGCTGATTGGCTGTTTTCGGATGGGGGAGAGATTGAAGGACTCACTGCTTGCTGTGTTGTGGTGAGAGGGGACAGGAGTGGCCACTGAGTTTTTATTTTATGTTTTGGGGGGATTTAAGGAGTGAGTCCTTCCTGCCTGGATGCAGGGCGTCTCAGGTGGGACTGTGGGTAGTCTTAGCTTTAGTTTGGAAGGTCGTTTGGGTCGGCCCTAAGGGGTGGTGTGGTTAATGAATTCCTTCTCTCCAGAAACTTCTAAAGGCCTTAAGGGAAAGTATGATAAGCGGGCAGGTTAATAGCGGGATACGTCTATGAAAGGCCATCGGTACAGTAACCTGTCACCAAGCTGACTGAACTGTCAGTCTCCTCTGTGACTCCGCCCTCAGCACAGGTACGCACAAGCCCCCATCAACTCTTGAGTTGTGGGATGGACACAGAGGGGCATGACCTTGGGAGACTCATCCCGCTGATGAGACTCCTCCCACAGGTCCAGGGTCACCTTCAGTGTTAAAGGGACAGCGTCTCAGTGTGAAGAATGAACGACCCAAAGCATCACCTTGTTGAGTGACCCGGAACTAGTACCCCTGCTTTTCACGATGGAACGATGATGAAATGTTTTTTTAATTGTAAATTAAGAAATGTTCTTGCTTTTTTTTTGTTTTGTCCGTTTCTTGTTATTTTATTATTATTATTCATGATGAAACATTGCTGCGAGCAGCAAAATAAATGATTATTTAAATTACTTAGGAATAAGAGATGGTTTCATTTGCATGCTTTTGTGCTCCTTGCGTTACCGGAACGTTCCCTCTGGGTTGTGGGATCGCTCATGTTCACCTGCCCTGGGGGCTGAGGAAAATGCAGAGCTCACCACTGTGTGATATGGTGAGAAAAAAGGTGCTCCACTTTTGAAACCATTTTTGGAGTTTCATCTCTCTGTTTCTTAGTAGCCACCTGCACCACACCTTACACCATACCTTACAGCGGGCGACATAGCTCAGGAGGTAAGACCGATTGTCTGGCAGTCGGAGGGTTGCCGGTTCAAACCCTGCCCTGGGCATGTCGAAGTGTTCTTGAGCAAGACACCTAACCCCTAACTGCTCTGGCGAATAAGAGGCATCAATTGTAAAGCGCTTTGGATAAAAGCGCTATATAAATGCAGTCCATTTACCATTTACACCACAGCCAGATCTATGGTCCCACCACCACGCAGTATGTTCCTGCATGTGACTCATGTTGCAAGTTTTGCCTGCCCATATAAATGTTTTTTTTTAACCAGTACTACTGTATGGCGCTGCTGGAACCTGTACCTCGGTCCACAGATAAACTCCTGCATAGAAAAACTCACCTCCAGCTGCAAACACACTGTTCTCAATAAACAAAACATTTGTGTCAGTCTTACACGTGACACAAAAAGGTGTGACATTGTTTCCTGGTGTGCACAAAATGGGCATCCTATCCCCTCCCCAGGATCATCACGAGCCAACCACACCTTAGTGGCCACAGCCCCATGCAGTATCCTCCACTGCAGATCCCTAGTCCTCTTAGGGATTGGAGCCTTATATAGCACCTTCCACCTGTGTCCTGCCATCGTTTGGTCATCCAGTTCATCCTGCCTCTGATGCTCCCTGTTATCGTCGAGAGCCCTCTTGTGCTTGAAGCTTGGCCCACACCACATACAGGTCTTTCCCTAAACCTGGAGAAGTGAAGGAGTGATGCACTGTGGGATCAAGCTTGTAAATCCAGTGGGTGTTTCTGACTCATCCTGTAGACGGGGTGACAGACAGAGAGACAGGCAGGAAGTGGATGTCTTAAAGACATGTCGTGTCTCCCACTGCAAAAAGTTAGGAGAGTGTGTGTGTGTGTGTGTGTGTGTGTGTGAGAGAGAGAGAGAGAGAGAAAGAGAGAAGGGGGGGTGGAGGCACAGGCTGTCCTCATTCCCACAGGTCCCTTGGGAAGATGCCCTCAGTCCCTTTTCTTACTGTAGTTTTTTTGTGTTTCTCTCCCTCTTCTAGGAGAGTGACATTTCATTTGGGAACATTTTTTCTTTACAGCTCCCCCTGAAAGGTAATAGTTTATGAAATAAAGAGAGCTTAGAAAATGATGAACCTTCTCATATATTTTTACAGAGCTTCAAAAATGTAATCAGGGTTCTGTGCCTGGTGTGACTGCAATCTGTACTCATTACATTCTAAAAACGAACTTACATTTCTGACAGTATTATCAGGCGACATTGTCAAATAGCGCTCATGTTCTAATGGGATTATCAGATCACTGTCACATTCCAACAGCATAATCAGCCAAATCCCATGTTCATAAGAATTATCAGCTAACTAATATTCTAATCACATTATCGGTTAACTGTAACATTCTAATAGCATTATCAGTTAACTGTAATATTGTAATGACATTATCAGTTAACTGACATTCTGATTTCATTATCAGTTAACTCTAACATTGTAATATAATAATCGACTGACTGTAATATTCTAGTTGTTTTATTAGCTTACTCTAACCTTCTGATGGCATTATCACAAATTTTCTAGCAGATGTCCTTGTTAGCAGAAGGCTTGATGTGTCTGTGTGGGTGTGTGACCTGCTCTGTTCACACACACACACACACATGCACAGGACATGTGGATGTACTGTGGACTCACTGGCTCATGATACTCTGATACTAGTAACGTTTTGTTTTGGGTTTACATTGAAAAAACAACAACCAAAATTAATCCAAATGTGAGTTGGGTGAACAAAAAAAACTCTCGGCTGAAATATTTACAGAGATTTGAGCATATGGAGAACTTATGGTCAGTATCTTCACAATGTATTCTCTGTTTGTTTTTACTGCTGAAAAATTGATTCCACAGCACAGGTCTGTAGCAGATTCAACCTCACTTAGAGCATAGATGGGCCAGAATAACAGCATGACCCCTATAGCACTTTCAGTAACACTACAATGAGGTTTCATGAATTATCATTATTAACTAATTTAGTTGTTAGCATGAACTAATGATGCACAAATACATTAATTAAGCATAGAATTTAGTATTTAACAAATACATTAACTAATGCATTAGTTACATGATTATTTATACTTTAGCAAATAATAGGATTAATTTATAATTAGTTTACCATTAACAAATACGTGAACTGTTTTTTAAAATCCCAATATGAAGTGACATTAACTAATGTAACTGTTAACATTAATTAATGATGTACAACTACATTAACAAAGCTGTACAGATTAACTTTTCTGTAGTTATGAGTTACCAACTACTTCTGATCCCTCCAAAGTTCCAAAATCCTCCTTTTCTTCACTGACTGAAGTGAAGGCTCTTTGGGTCCGGTATACTTTAATATGTTACCCAACAGGGAGACAAAGTGGAAGTTTCATAACACTTCTAGATGCCTCGTTCATATTGGATATCTTGTATAGTTCATAGTGAATAAATGAAAGGGTCACTTATTCATGTTAGAGATTAAAAGATTGTTCAGTTCAACCAATGATGCTAGCAGTTTTGATACTCTTGTGGTAATATGTTCTTGACATGATTGTTTAAATGTTCAAAGTACATATACACCTTTGCCCCTTAATTAACTCAATGTGTACACAATGAAAATGATTCAATGTGTTCATGTTATCTGTTTTGTGAGCACAGAGTCTTAAATCTAAAATATGCAGGGAATTCACAGTGTGGATGTGCTGCATAGTTCTCACAAGCACTAGGTTCCTCCTGTACTATTATAATTACCCATGATCCCACAGGCTACAAATCCATCAAAATCTGCCTTTGTCTGGAGGTTGTCTTTATATGAGGGATACTGCAAAGTTTAGTGTTGGTGCTACTGTTCTCCCTGCTTATTGGTGTTCCAACAGAGGCTGCACTGCTAGTGTTGTCATGGTATTAGATAATATAGAGCTAAAAAAAACACCTACAAAAGCTGAGATTACAGTGCACACAGACACAGTACTAGTACGCACAGGATGTCTTGCACTAAGGAGCACATTTGTCAAATGTGATCTGTCAGTTGTAGAGCCAGTTCCTTTTTGAAGATTTTGCAGGGGTATCTTTTCTGGAAGAAAAACCAACCTAAACAACCAACGAAAAAGACTAACTCGAGTCGCCATTACGGCTCACTGTGGCGTACACACACACTTACATTGCTCTGTGGATACACCCGGCAACTACCCGTCTATGACACAGAGTGTAGTCCCGCCTCCAAAATGAGCCTCTTGATGAAGTGGTATTGTAAGCCAGCTTTCAGGTTTGAGTGGATATAGCTCTACAACAATAGGTGCCAGGAATCTGTCTACCAAATTGGGGTGAATTCAGGGCTGCTGTGACCATAGCAACAGAAGCAGCATAACTTTCTTTGGCAGTGATATCAGCCTCCGCATATGGAGTACAAAGGCCATTGGATGTGACAGCCGAGTCATATTTGGAGGCAGGTGCAGCAGTTTAGAGAGCCGATATTATCGCAAACCGACAGGTTTGTTTGGGAAAGCATGCTGCGTTCCACTTATTGAAGTGTTTCATTTTTCAGAGGTAATGACAGTGTGGAAATTGATTTTGTCTGCGGAGCACTGCTGATTCTGACCTTGGTGGGAGGCCACGAAAGCAGACTGGCTGTGATTATAGCATTGAAGCTACAGACGCAGCACTGACTATGTGTCACGCTCCACCCCCCCACCCCCTCACCTGCCGCTTACCACATCAGCCCCACTTCTGCAACCATTTTATTGGTTCCCCAATATTAGCAGTTAAATCCTTAAGGGGTAAAATCGCACATAGGCGATTGCTGATGCAACAATCACTTCTAGTAATTTGAAAGCAATGGAGTTCTAGAACACAGACTTTAAATTTTGAAAAAAAAAATCCAAAAACCACCATTCTCTTTAAAGGGTTGAATTCCTCAATTTTACAGAGGTATTATCTTCCACAACACAATTCAGCAACATTTGCTCTGGCAGCATTCTGGGCTGCAAGTAAACTGGGAGACAAATACCTGAGGAAAAGAACCTTTAATGGGGTCAGATAAACACATGTATTAATCAGCACATTTATACGCAATTCCCGTAATTTAAAAAAGGAGGACCACCAGATAGACAGATATTGAGTAGATTTAATAGAAAGACAGTAATAAACACACAAAGTGAAGCTGAATGATAATATCATGGAGTGTCAGCTTGGGAAAGAGTGGAAATAATAAATGTTCTTTACTGATATTGCCAGTCTGTGGAGATGCTGGGGGAATAATGATGTACTTTTTAAAAGGAAATTGGCTGTTCCACAGAGAATAACTCAACCCATTTTAGTGTAGAGAAGTAATATGAGTGTTTATTGCTTTCATAAGCAGTTTACTGTTGAGTTTTTGAGGTTTAAATAACATTAAAGGCAACAGGAACCTCAGAGATGGACTCCCTTCAGAGGTGTATTATTTTTGCAAGGAAGGTTCAAGTGCTACTAAGAGTATGTAGGAAATCCATGGACCACTTGTGCTTACAGCATGTGCTCTCTCCTTTACACATTTCATATCAGTCATGTCTTACAGCAATCACCTCCTAAGCCAATCATATCTCACAGCAATCACCTCCTATGCCAATCATATCTCACAGCGATCACCTCCTAAACCAATCATATCTCACAGCAATCTCCTCCTAAGCCAATCATATCTCATAGCAGTCACCTCCTAAACCAATTATATCTCACAACAATCACCTCCTAAACCAATCACATCTCGCAGCAATAACCTCCTAAACCGATCTATACCAATCATATCTCATGACAGTTACCTCCAGAGACAAGAAAACCACAGCTGTCAACATACATTTAAGCAGTCATCTATACAGGATTTTTTTGAAGTGGCTTTGTAACCTAGAGGGAGGGAGGGAGAACAGTTAGGCATCTGGGGGCCATTTTCCTGCTGAACTGTTACAGTAAATAATCTGTCCTGTCAAATGAATCATAGTAAGTATTGCAAATGCTGTTTGTCTTGATTAAACTGTCATTGTCTTGGTATTTATTTTTCCTGTTGTCTCTACCAGGCTCTGACATGCACCTGGATTTATTAGAATTACAGGATTCATTTGTTTTAATGAGCGGCTTATTCGGGCTTGTTAATACATTCCAGTCTGATAGCGGCCTCGGTCAGGGGTGTCTGCCTGTGTGAAATATCTAATGAGGAAACAGGATGCTGCTGAATGCTGATTTCCTTTCTCTTTGGTAGCAGCGCAGATGCTGTAAACTTACTAGACATGCAGCTCCTGCATTCCTTCCATGCTACCTGCTTCGACAGCAGGTTCTGGTCGGCAACAGGAGATTCTGGTGCTGTAGTCCTGTACTGAACATCCACTGTCATAGTGTTGTACTTTGCCGTGCCCCTTAATGAATATTAAAAAGACACATCAAGTTTAAATGTTTTGGTTTCAGCAGCGGAACTTACAACATACTAATCCCCCCATGTGGCCAGGGGTTTGATTCCCCACCATGGTGCTTTCTGTACTGTGATCTGTTCTCTGTCTCAGCTTTCCCCTCCATGAATAAAACACAATTAAAAATGCAAAAGGAGGGCAGTCTGTCTGCTCTCCTTTTTAAAAAAGGGCTGAGTATCTGATCATCATAGAGAATCTTTGATATTGGTGCAGACTCACCGGACCACCTCAGAGATGGCCTGGACCAGGACGGGATCAGGGAAGGATTGTGCTTTGTGTTTGTACAGCACTTTCCATAGGTTTTGGGGGGGGGGGGTTCTAATAATATGCACAATTAGGAGGGTACAGCTCCCTCTGGGAGATTTAGTACTTGGACATATGTTGTGTTAGAATGTTCGCCACACATCAGTTATGGTGTGACAGTGAGACAGATTGAGCATTCAGGTCTGTGCATATGTTTGGGGGAGGGGGGGGGGGCGATGCGGGGGGGGGGGGTCATGTACGTGTGTGTGCATGCGTGTAAGTGTGTGTGTGTATATATGTGTGTGTATGAAGAAAGCGCTCACACTCTTGTAGACTGCACATACTCTCCTCACTCAATCCTTATACTTCTTATACACCCATACACATCTCTCACACACACACATACCCACACACATACACACTTTATCTCTCTCTCACACACACACTCATACACACCCTCTCTCACATGCACACACTCACCAGCGCCAGTCACATGCCTAGAGACACAGCGGCCCCGCCCATCAGACCTCAGGCTCCTTCCACTCCGGTCCCGCTCCTGGCGTAGCTACACACGGCTTTAATCATGTACGACGCGGAGGAAACTGCGAGCACGCAGCGTTTGATGTCTGCAGCTGCCTTCGCGAGCCTGTAGCCACGTTTATAACCGGCCTTCTAATTAAGACACTGCGGCTCGTGGAAAAAGGCCTTCAGCGGAAAAATTCCCGATATCAAAAAAGCTAAATTTGTATGTGTATAAATACGTATGAATATAAATACGCCTGCTCCTTTCCCCCGGTTTGTTCAGCGCAGATATGTGAATTAAACAGGTATCAAAAGCACAATGAAAATCACCCTGTCCCTATGCATTGACAAACCCTAACTCAGAGAGAACAGATCCGTACATCCAGAGGACCAGCTATAGTCCCTGCAAGTACAGAAACAGTTAATATAGTAATCAAAGGGAACGATTATCTAATGGATGGGCTTAACAAACATTTAATAAAAGATGATTCAATTTTGCTTATTGCACGTGTGTCCTGTACAGCAATATAGGCCAGCAGTCGTATTCTTCAGGTATCTGTTACCGTGGTAATCCTACGGGGTTATTTATGGGCATCTCACAGCTGCTGTGGACTCGAGCCAAGACCAGAAAGGAGGGTTTATCGAAAGTACGGTCCGTCGGCATTGGAATTCAGCGCGATCCACTCTCCGCTAAACGTCCTTTCGCAGGAACATTTAAGATTCCGCGCATTAATCAGAGAGACGTCTCCGGGGCGTTATTTGGACAGGTGAAGCGTGTTCGCCGTGATGTCTGAGGTGGTCAGTGTTCAGGTCGAAGGAAGAACTGCATTTCTTCTCCATTAAAACTCTAAATGATGGGATCCTGAAGCTACTTCTCGACATCGCTTAAATACTGTAAAAACAGCCCGTGTTTACACATGGGACGGCATGCATGTGAGTCTGCTCCGCTACGCAACGGCATGTCTTCTGCCCCTCATCCTCTGTTAAACTTCTGGAGTCCTCTGTGACATTTAGCTGTTTGTACAAATATTTAAGATTTAAGAGCGACACAACCCGGAGGATTTTCACCCTTTCTCACATTTTTCGAGCGCACAGTAAGCCCACATGGCTAGTTTATCATGCAATGTCTAGGCCTGTCCACTAACACACTCAAAGAGTAATGCCCTTTCTGCTTGACTGCTTTCCATTTTAGTATTTCTGTTTGGAGCACCAGGAGGTTTACATTTTAACTCGCAGTTACAGAATACTTTCATCATTCTTTTAATCTTTACTTCAAGCGGCAGTTATGAGCCAACATTTTTTTGGTTAGCCTCAGAGTAGAGGCAGGTAAGGACTGAACTGGAGCGAGAGAGAGATTTCACACACCATGTAGTAGGGTGCTGTTTTCTGGGGGTGGGGGTGGGGGGTGGGAGTGTTACACTGGATGTCAGAGCCATAATGACCTCATCAATTTCTTTAGTGGCTGGGCTGGCTCAGGGCCGATTCATTCCCCGTTTGTAATGGAAGGCTACAGTACAGAGACCGATGAGCACCGCAGCACTGCCCCAGCGTTCAAAGCAAAAACGAGCTGGAGGAGTTCTGCTACTGAACTCAGCAGCCCCATCGCATGGTTAAAAGCGGTAATGCATCCGGGTGCTTCGCAGAATGGTCACCATGAAGTGGGTTCTCGCTTTCTCTCTCACTCTCTCTTTCTCTCTCTGTCTTTTTCTCACTCTCTCTCTGTAAGGTTATGAGAAGTCTGGTCAGGTTCATAGTTCTGTAAGCTTATGAGCAGCCTGGTCAGACTCATACAACCGTAAGGTTATGTGCAGCCTAGCTCGGCTCCTATTACTGTAAGGTTTTGAGCAGCCTGGTGAGGCTCATACAATTGTAAGGTTATGAGTAGCCTGGTCCGACTCCTATTTCTACTGTAAGGTTATGAGCAGCCTGGTCAGACCCATAGTACTCTAATGTTCTGAGTAGCCTGGCCAGGCTCACAGAACAGTCGATGAGGAGCAATGGACTGAAGTGGAGCTGGTTCCTGGTTCCCAGTACCACCTGAGATGAGACCAGCTGTGCTTAGAATGGCTGGATGAACAGATTGATCTGTGAGCTAATGATCCAAATGAAAAAGACTTATGAACATTACATTTGGGTTAAATTCTCCAGCAGTTTCACTGTATGATGGACTTTTTATGATGCCATTTTGATGTTTGTAATATTCCTCAGGTTCTGCTACTGCCCTCATGTCTCTCTAAGGTCTGAGCATGCTCACAGTGAGGGACAGGTTCTGATGGTGAAAGTAATTAATTTAGTGTGTGTTTGCAGGCGTGTGTGTGTGCGTATACATGCATGCATGCGTGCCTATGAGTGTGTGTGTGTGTGTGTGTGCATGTGCGCGCATGCCCTGGCATTTTTGTGTGTGTGTACGTGTGTGTGTTCTTGTAGGTGTGTTTGTGGTGTTATGTGTGTGGGTGTGTATCTGTGTGTGTATGTGTGCATGTGTGTGGGTATGTATCTGTGTTTGTGTGTGTGTGTGTGTGAATGTGAATGTGTGGGAGATCGACAGGCTCTGAGGGCTCCAGCTGTTTTTTCCTCCCTTCTTAATGCCGCTTTCAGTTGGTCTTAAGCAAGAATGCTTGCCGCAGTTACCAAGTTCCACCTTCCAGAGGAAATGGCAGTGTTTATACGACAGGCCCAAACTGCCCGGCACCACTTCCCCAAACTCTCACACACACACACACACACACACACATATACACACACGCACACATGCACATACACACACACACACACACAGATGCACGCACACACACACACACATGCACATGCATACACAGATGCACGCACACTCACACGCACACATACCCACACATACAGGCACACACACACACGCATGCATACCCACACATACATGCACACACGCATATACACATACACACACACATACACACGCACACGCACACCTACACACACACATAGACACTCATACACACACACACACACACACATACATACACACACAGGCACATACACACAGCCACACACATGCACATAGGCGCACACATGCACATACACATACATGCACACACACAAACACACGCGCACATACATACACACATGCGCACAAGCACACACACACACACACCCCATTTCCTGTCAGGAGTAAATATAGATGGCCCTCGTCTAGTGACGAAATTCAGAAGACAGAAACTGTGGAAAAACACCCTGCTGTGCTTCTCCCAGATCCACCTGTTACCACAGGGCTAGACTCTAACCGCAGAGGGCGTACGAGCAAAGAAGCATCTCTTTATTCATTCTTTATTTTTAATTAGTGGACTGCCTCATCCAGGAGAGAATTACACAGCTGACATACACACTATTCATTTATGCAGTTGGGTATTTACTGAAGCAATTCGGGTTAAGTAACTCGCCCAGAGGTACAAAAATAGTGACCGCACGGCAATCAAACCTGCAACTTTTAGCAACAAGCCGATGCACATTCAGTCCCTAACCATTATATTTTGGTGTGACTATCCCGGTCCTGGCGCTAAATGCCACCAATCAGTGCGTGAACAGAGCTGCAGGGTATATTTCTTCGACTTTGGACAGGAGGGGTTGCGAGTTTGAGTCCTATATTTAACACCGACGCCTGCCAATGATCATACGGCATGTTTGTTCCTGGTACACTCACGGTGTCCTCGCAGTACAGAGCTACAGTATTCTGGAGCGTCTGTGCTCCTCGGGTGAGCGTGTGTTTAGGAGCCGCATTCTTACCCAGGGAGATGTGGGTGTGCCCGCGCTGGAGAGGGCTTCTGTATGAAAGGTGGCCGTGTGCGGTGATTGATGTGGCATTAAAGAAAGGCGACCGGCACATCTGGTTCGCTCTGGCCCTGACGGACCAGCGGCAGGAAGCACGGGCCACAGAGGAGCGGCTTCCCCTGCCGGCCACGTCTCGCTTCCCCTGGGGAAAAGCACACAACATTATCTGACCTTAATCACAGCGGATAGCCACAGGGGAAATTAAGCAGCGGCCAACCAAAATGTTTCCCTGGATTTGCTTATTGGACTCCCGTGCACCCTCCCCCCTCCACCCCCCACCTGAACAGCCGACTGTTTACTACCACTAACATTCTCAGCTACAAATCCGGTCTTAATGTATTAAATAATGTGGACGTAAAGGCAGAGCACATTACAATCCAATGTGTGTGGTGCCCGGCGCATCTTAATGCGTGAGATGTTTAAGTCTTTAAGAACAAGGCTACTTCTGTGAACCAGAATGAAACCTCACTTATATAGCAGCACATTCAGTACCCAAAGAATATAGGAGAGGGAGTGTAGTGGTGTCATGGAGGATTTGGGCATTTTTGAGGTTGGCACATCTTGATCCTGAGGGCCCAGGGAGGGAGGGGGCAGTGGCCTGTACCCCAGATTATGGAGCGGATCAGACAGATCCAGATATAAGAAGGCGATGCCCTCTGCGTGCCCCCAGCGTGGAAGAAATCCATGCTCCTCTGCTCACCCACCCCCAGCACGCTGTCCCACTCGGCAGGGGGGGCAGTTTTATAGGTCAGCGCGCAGTGGAGCACAGCTGGGAGGGGCGAGGGGGCGACTGCAGCCCAGCGGGGTGACCACTGTACCCCACAGCCTGAGCGGGGAAGAAACCTGTGTAAGTTTTACCCTGCGCTACTGGATGAATTTAATGTTATCTCAGTTGTCTGACTTCAAAATAATGCTTTAGCCTCTCCTCTGTGCTAACAGTTATGCTTAGGAGACTGCAGATGAGGGACTATAGCCTTTTTTCGCCAGTAGTGTGGAATCCCTGCCAGCACCGCAAACACAGTCTGTTCTCCATTTGGGGTCTGATAAGGGCCAAACTTCTGTAAAGTCCCATGTGTTTGTCCATCTGTCCCTGTAGGGCTTCAGTCCCACCTCCTTCTGTCTTGCCACCGCATGTCATTATACAGTTCATCTACTCCTATAGTACATCTCTGTCCTACACCTGGCTCTCAAACCTTCCTCTGCTCCATTCCACAACTCCATCTTCTCCACCCACATCTGCTCCCTATAGCTACCTCACCTGTGTCTACCCCTACAACCACCTCACTTCCATCTGTGTCTGCTCCTACAACTTCCTCACCTCCACTATTGGCTGCTACAACAACTACCTCACCTCCACCTGTGTCTGCTCCTACAATTACCTCGCCTCCATCTGTGTCTGCTCCTACAACTACCTCACCTCCACCTGTGTCTGCTCCAACAAATACCTCACCTCCATCTGTGCCTACTCCTACAACTACTTTACCTCCACCTGTGTCTGCTCCTACAACTACCTCACCTCCACTTGTGTCTCCTCCTACAACTACCAGACCTACACTTGTGACTGCTCCTACAACTACCTCACCTCCACCTGTATCTTCTCCAACAACTACCTCACCTCCACCTGCCTCTCCTCATGTATGCTGGACAGGATGTGTGATGAGAGATTTTGGCTTTGGGGTGGATGGCAGAGCAGGGTAATATAAGTCAGGATTAATGAGCTTTTACTTACAGGAGTTAGAGTGCCAACAAACAGCCTAAAGTCAGCGAATGAGCTGCTGGAGGTAGCGGAATGTGTCTCTGCATGCGCTAAGATAAATAGCATCCCAGCGCTTTACCATTAAGACACCAGCCTGGATCATTAATCACCCAGCAAATGACTTTTTGGGCTATAATTCAGACACACACACACTCCAAGATTCTTGAATGTGCACACACACACAAACGTACACACACAGACACAGAGACACACACATACACAAATTTGGTGGCACAGTTACAGCACAGGTAACCATCAGCCACATCAGCTGACATTTTAAATTAAGGCATTCATTTATACGCGGACTTTTGACACATTAAATTGACAGTGGCTTCCTTTTTCTGCATCTTTAATTCAAAATAGTTCAACAAATAGAAACAGCAACATGGTAAGAGCATACTGCTTCCCACCTCACAGTAAATATACTGTTTTAGCATCTTTAGCTGCTTTAGGATCTCAGTATATATGAAGAGATATTTATGTTTGCAGATAATGACGGAGGAGACGTGCTCGTCTAAACTGTCTGACAGCACACTCCCATTTCTGTAAGTGTTGTTGTTAAGCAGTTGCACAAACTTAATGATCCTAATCACCTAAAATGCCGAAACCATAAGTGAATCCTATACTTAGAAACGGTTGTTGTAATTGAACCAGCCTTACCAGCAGTTGAGGCACTTACCTCAGTGAAATTTTCAGATGCAAAAAATGCAAAATGAAGATGCACTCTTTCGGTGTATGAAATTATCCTGGGTTTGTCTCGGCGTGGAAATCTGTGGAGATGCATCATATTACCAGTGCGTAAACAATCTATTTACGCATTCGGTCAACAGTACTTGTGGTGGGCAGACACGGCAGCCTTGTGCATATAGACATGTTTGTTTCTTCACTTTTTGTTGACAAAGTTAAGGACATTAAGACCATGATTGTTCCCTCCGCTACCGCACCCTCTGTTAATTATCCATTGCAGTCCGCAGTTTTGGACCGCTTCTCTCACCTATCACTTTCCATGATCTCACTAACGCAGCCCATCCGGTGTGTTCCTCATTTAGGCCTCTGGATATCCTATCCACTTCTTTTCTCAACCGCGTATTGAATTCCACTGGTCCTTGGTTAGCGGCTAAAAGCAACAATTCCCTTGCGCTCCCTAAGAACTACAGACCCATTTCCAAATTGCCATTCATTTCTAAAATCATTGAGAAGGTGATTACAGAACACTTGCTTCATGTTCTGGAAACACACAATATGTTTCATAAATTCCAGTCTGGCTTCTGTCAGAAGCATTGCACTGAATCAGCACTCCACTGGATGTCAGATGATACATCATGCTGTGCAGATGCAAGGGAGTGCACAGTTTTGGTGCTGTTTGATCTCATTGCAGCTTTTAATACGATGGATCAGAGCATTCTCAGTGAGAAGCTAAGGCAGAAGGTGGGCATTGCAGGAACAGTGTCTGCTGGTAGCCACTTATCATCTTCTCCTCTCTTTCATATGATGTTCCACAGGGCTTAGTTCTTGGGGCTATTTTTTTTGCTATTTATATGCTTCCACTTGGTCAAATTATTAAAATATGTTTAAAATATGCTGCTTACCATTGTTAAGTGGAATATACTCAACTGTAGCCTACATCTTCTTTAAACCTAATAAGCTAGAGAGGATAGCTGTTTTATAAGACTGTTTAGCTGTCATTACGAACTGGATAGCTAACCATGTTCTGCATTTCGACTGCAATAAAACTGATCCTCTAGTAACTGGCCTGGATGGTATGACAACGAGGTAAAACTGACCATGGCTCACTAGCTACTCATGTAAGATTTTTCTCTGGGAATTTAGGAGTGATGTTTGATCAGTATACGAGGCTTGATCAGCATGTAAAGACTCTGATGTTTCTAAATTACAGTCTGTTGTCTCTCGTCATGAACTTGAATCAGTAATACGTGCCTTTGTTCCATCCAGATTGGATTATTGCAACTCTTTTTTCACCTGTCTCAGCAAATCAGCTCTGGAGAAACTGCAGCTGGTCCTAAATGCTGCAGCAAGATCCTTCCGTTGCACTGTCCATAGAGCTCACATTTCTCCTTTGTTGGCCTCTCTGTACTGCACAACGGTGATGTAAGATAGATTTAAAATGTTATTAATCAATTTCAAGGCACTCCATGTGCCTCCAATCAAGGCACTCCATGATCTAGTTCCCCTTTTGTCCCCTCATCTCTTAGGTAATCTGACCAGGGTTAACTGGCTATCCCTAGGACAGAACTTACAACATGGGCTGATTGAGCATTTGCTTCTGTAGCTCCTAGGTTTTGGAATAGTTTCCCCCTGGACATTAGATTGCTAAGCGCTTTGGACTGTTCTAAACAGCGTTCGAAAACCTTTTTGTACAGACATGCATTTCATTGATGCCATTGTGTAGCTTGTTGTATTGTGAGAGTCCTAATGGGTTTGTGTTGATTGTTGAAGCACCTTGCAATGCTTTCTCTGGAGAGGTGCTATATTTTTAAAATTCTACTTGCTATGGACATGTATAAGCCTACACACTTAGACATGTGTGCTATCATAGACATATGTTTGCTCATAGACTGGTATGCACTCTATGACTGCGCTTTGCTGAAACAAGCGGAGTCTTTGTCTCTCGTGGCCCTGATCGAGTCGACTTGCACGGATTTAATGGGATCCCCGTATAAACCATGCCAACATACCTTTTTTAAAGAAACATTCATTTCTAGCATAGTCGTGTGGTTACTAGCAGTGCTTCCCAATTAATTTGACATTTCAGGATGTGACCGTCACTTTCCGAAGGAAAAACAGCTACTTTCCTGAACGCTGCCCTGTACAGAAACGCATTTTAATATTGAGCCATTTTTTTACTGTGTCTGGAGGGGGCTTGTTGCATGAGGAAACCACATGCTGCATATCCCACAGAAATGTGACCTGACAAAAATTGAAGTCCGGGCTGTAAAAGGCCTACTGTAATGCAGTCTCATGACCAGAGATTATAAAAGAAACATATAGCCCATAGCCCATGGACTATTTATAGTATTACATTACATTACATTATAGGCATTTAGCAGACGCTCTTATCCAGAGCGACGTACAACAAGTGCATAGGTTTCAAGATGTAGAGGCGCAAAAGAAACACTAGAGTGAAGTAAGGATCGTAGTGCCAGAAGTGACCACATCGATCAGGACTCCAACCCTGTAGAGTAAGCTTGTTCAGCAGCAAGAATCCTACCAAGTACAAAGTACAAACTAGCACTGGAATCACACCTAATCATACAAAAACAATCCTACCAGATACACTAACATAATCAAATTATCCTAGCTAGGTACAATGAGCTGAACTATAGGCTAGGGAGGGGTGGGGAGAGGTGCAGCCTGAAGAGATGAGTCTTCAGTCTGCATTTGAAAGTGGTGAGATTCTCTGCTGTTCTGACCATCACGGGGAGGTCATTCCACCAGCGAGGGGCCAGGACAGACAGCAGACGGGAGCGGGAAGTGCAGACGCGAAGAGGGGGAGGTGCCAAGCGTCCAGAGGTGGCAGAACGGAGAGGTCTGGCTGGTGTGTAGGGTCTGATGATCCTCTGAATGTACCCTGGTGCTGACCCCTTAGCTGCCTGGTATGCAAGCACCAAGGACTTAAATTTGATGCGAGCCATAACAGGCAGCCAGTGGAGGTCAGTGAGCAGGGGGGTGACATGGGAATGTCTGGGGAGGTTGTAGACCAGACGCGCTGCAGCATTCTGGATGAGCTGCAGGGGTCTGATGGCGGATGCTGGCAGACCAGCCAGTAGCGAGTTGCAGTAGTCCAAGCGGGACAGGACCATCGCTTGAACCAGGAGCTGGGTTGCGTAGGTGGTGAGGAAGGGGCGGATTCTCCGGATGTTGTACAGGAAGAACCTGCACGTTCGACTCACCGCCGTGATGTTCTGGGAGAGGGACAGTCTGTTGTCCATCACCACTCCAAGGTTTTTTGCGGTGGGTGATGATGACACCACAGTGTCCCCCAGGGAAATAGAAAAGTCAAGAAGGTTAGAGGATGGAGCAGGGATGAAGATCATCTCCGTCTTGCCTGGGTTCAGCTTAAGATGGTGGTTATCCATCCAGCTCTGGATGTCCCTCAGGCAGGCAGAGATGCGAGCAGAGACCTGAGTGTCAGAGGGCGGGAAGGAGAGAAAGAGTTGGGTGTCATCGGCATAACAATGATAGGACAACCCATGGGCAGAGATTACAGGACCAAGAGATTGGGTGTACAGGGAGAATAGGAGGGGACCAAGGACAGAGCCCTGGGGAACTCCTGTGGCAAGGGGGCGAGGTGCTGATACTGCACCAGCCCAGGCGACTTGGAAGGAGCGACCGGAGAGGTAGGACTCAATCCAGTCAAGTGCTGTGCCACAGATCCCCATAGCTGCCAGGGAGGACAGGAGGATGGGATGGTTGACGGTGTCAAAGGCGGCAGAAAGGTCTAGGAGGATCAGGACAGATGAATGGGAGGCTGCTTGTGCGGCGTGAAGCGACTCATTGACCGAGAGGAGTGCGGTCTCTGTCGAGTGGCCAGGTCTGAAGCCAGACTGGTAGGGGTCTAGGAGGTTGTTCAGGGAGAGAAAAGAGGAGAGTTGATTAGAAGCAGCTCGTTCAATTGTTTTGGATAGGAAAGGGAGAAGGGAGACAGGACGGTAGTTCTGGATGACAGAGGGGTCCAGAGTGGGCTTTTTCAGCAGTGGGGTGACGTGGGCCAGCTTGAAAGAGGAGGGGAAACGTCCAGAAGACAAGGAGGAGTTCACGAGGGAGGTGACATATGGGAGGATGTCAGGTGTGATGGTCTGGAGGAGAGAGGAAGGGATGGGGTCAAGAGCACAGGTGGTAGGGCGGTGGGAGAGTAGGAGCTGGGAAACATCAGAGTCAGTGAGGGGAGAGAAAGTGGAGAAACAAGGGGAGGGAACAGAGCTGGGGGAGTGGGGAAGGGTGGTGGTGGACGTGAAGGAGCTGCGGATGTCTGCAATTTTCTCATCGAAGAAAACTGCAAAGTCATCTGCAGCGAGGGAGGACTGAGGTGGGGAAGGAGTGCTGAGGAGAGAGGAGAAAATGGAGAACAGCTGATGAGGGTTAGAGGCAGATTTATGGATTTTTGTTTGATAATAATTAATTTTGGCAGAGGTTACAGCGGTAGAAAATGTAGCTAGTAGAGACTGGTAGGCAGACAGGTCGGATTGAGCCATGGATTTCCTCCACTTCCTCTCCGCTGCACGTAGGCTGGCCCGGTTGGTTCGGAGGGGGTCAGACATCCACGGACTGGGAGGGGACGAGCGTGCCTGCCTGGAGACTAGAGGACAGAGAGAGTCAAGTGCTGAGGAGAGCGAGGAAGACAGAGTGGAGGATGCAGAGTCAGTGGGAAGGTTGGAGAAGGATTCAAGAGTGGGGAGTGAAGCAGTGACACTGGAAGCGAGAGAGGAGGGAGAGAGGGAGCGGAGATTCCGGCGGACCATGACAGTAGGAGTGGATGGAGGGGAGGGAGGGAGGGGAGTAAGAGGGAGGGAGAAGGAAATGAAGTGGTGGTCAGACTGGTGCAGAGGGGTCACTGTGGGATTGGAAGAGGAGCAATTCCTCAGGATAACCAGGTCTAGGAGATTGCCAGCTTTGTGTGTTGGTGGGGAGTGCATTAGGGAGAGATCGAATGAATGAAGTAGAGGCAGGAAGGCTGCGGAGTGGGAGGCATCAAGGTGGATGTTGAAGTCTCCCAGGAGGATCAGTGGGGTGCCATCCTCTGGGAAGGAGCTCAGCAGGGTGTCGAGCTCATCAAGGAAGTTTCCCAGGGGCCCTGGAGGGCGATAGATAACTACAATATACAAGTTAACAGGATAGGTGATTGAGACAGAGTGGTATTCAAAGGTAGAGATGGAGAGGTGAGAGAGGGGGAGAACAGAGAATTTCCAGGAGGGAGAGATCAGCAAACCTGTGCCCCCACCACGGCCAGATGGGCGGGGGGTGTGAGAGAAGGAGAAGGAGGAGGAGAGGGCTGCAGGGGTTGCAGTATGAATACTGAATGTTTGCCATATTCATGCATCTCTTCTACAAATAAAGCAGGTAAAAGTACATGTAACTTGGATGATGAAGAAAATGGCACAATAGAGAAAACATACCACAGTCTCCAGACAACCAATCAATCCACCAACCAATCAATTACTATATTTGTATAGCACCATATACAAACGTATATAACAACAGGCAGTTTAAAGAGAGAATAAAAAGGTTTTTTAAAGGGGGGGGTGGGGGGGCGTATATATTATATCTTGTAAAAGTGGGTCAAGCCAAACTCTAGCAGCAGATGGGATTCAGAAAAGCACATCTCAGTAAAATCAAACATCCTGGAGAAAACAGACCAGCACTCACAAGGGTGACTCAGCTCATGTGATGGGAAGCTCTATGTATTGGTTGCAGAAAGCATGAAAGGCTAAACACAAGCAATTCAAGGACTCCTGAACACAGTATAAAATCTTCAGGGCTCCTGAGGCTTAAAAGAAGCCACCAGTGAAAGCATACTGCAGACCCTAGGACCAGCTCACTCCCAGTCTGTCCCTGCTGGAATGTCTTAGCACCCAGGTACAGTATGTAAAAATACGAGCCCTGAAATAAACGTCTCTCAGCACATTCCTCACGTGAGCATCTACAACACTAAAGCATGGGTCTCTGGCGCCATCCTGTGGTTCTTAAGTAAAAATGATCTGACTCGACAATGAAGTTTGCAGGATAAATGTTAATTTCATTAGCATCAAATTTGAAAACAAATGAAATTTCATAATACACCTGAAAAAAAGCAAATGGCAGTTTTCATTAAGTTGTAAAAAAGTAATTTGCTTTTCACATGAATTTATATGTGACATTTTATTTTAAAGGGGGTTATATCAGTATAACAAAAGGCTTTGTCATACTGTTTAGTTCTGGTCATCTAGAGGCCTAGACTATACACTCAGAGAAAAAGTGTTCTTTGGCTTGTCTCCATAGGGGAACCCTTTTTAGTTCTTTATAAAACCCTTTACGGTAGGTGTTCCCAGACAGAAACATTTTGTCTTACCAAGAACACTTGCACTAGATGGGGTCCGATCCTCTATAAACAGAAAAGCCATTTGGAACCTTCTCTTCTGATACAGTATAAGTTGAAATGGGAAAAGAGGACTGGCACTAGGTTCCAAACAAATAAGAAATGAAAATATATCAAAACGAACATAATTTCTTTAGTAAAATTACATAAATAAGTCACTGACTGGCTTCTATTAACTGTGGTCTGTCCAACATATCCAAAAGTTTTCTGTCGTCAGTGGTGGCTGTTTTATTTATATCATGAATACAGTTTCTCCAGGAAAAATATGGTATTGCTGAAACGAAGATGTATGTCAATTATAAGTTAAAGCGGGTAACAAAAACATTAAAGTAACCGCTGAAAACAAGCACTTGAAGTTACGAAGCATCGCCCTGGGCCTTTAAAACTACATTTCCCATAATCATAAGACCTAGACGTGATAGATCATGAGGTAAGTCACGGGAGAGCCGCAGCTCCTCCGTTTCACTTTCTCTGGCTGCCAGTCCCACAGATAAGCGGCCTGACAGCGGTGTCGGGTTTGTTATGATGGCGGTGGAAGCTATTTCTTCTCCAGACTGGGAATTTGACCGATTTGACGATGGGTCGCAAAGTAATATATTTTTTATTTTATTATGGTGCGCTAAGGAGGTATTTGACATGTTATTTAGTAAGCTGTACTTGTGCGGAAGTAGATAATAGAAAGTAGCCCGATCCAAAAAACAAGCTTGTTAGCTAGCTATCGATAATGTTTCTGATTGAATCATACCGCTGTTTAGCAGCAGCAAAAAAGTTAGCTGCTCCATCAGTTCAGAACAGTCATCTTGTGTCGTTTTACATCGCATGGGTGGGTTGTTAATGGTCACAGATACTCTAGCTATAATAACTTGAAGCTGTGTGCAAGCTGTCTACTCTGTGCCTGCACTGAACCATTGTCCCTGAGCAGCCAGCTAACGTTAGCTAGCTGGGTAAAAAGCTCAAGCTACGAAGTTGGCCCGGCTGAGCGCAATACATATTTATTTGGTGAGCTTGGTCACGTCTGGAATCGATCTGTCGCGATTGTCGCAGTGCTTTATTGTGGACGGGTGTCTATAGCTTAGTGGCTGTATTATGCCCTCAAGCTGCTTGTAAAGTCATGCAGAATTAATTAGCTTACGAGCAAGCACGGTTGCTAGCCAGATCTTTTATTTTTGTGAGCAGACTTGAATTACTGCTGAGTAGGCTAGCTGGTTAACAGATACACACACACACACACACACACACCGAACGGCATGTTTCACTTAGTGAAGTCAGACACAATCTTGCGAAAACACTGCGTCTGAATGGAGAAGCCGTTCGTGGAATTGCAAAAGACTGTAGGTTGTTCGTGTTCATTTCAAACGGTCTGGCCCGCTTCTAGACTCTGTATCTGACAGGCTGTGTCTGTAAATGTGTTCAGCTGAAACGTCAGTGCAGGCGAAATGCTGCGGATTTTGATTGGTCCATTTCCATACTGTTCTTGCACAGCTAGAATGGCAAACAAAATTGCAGACTCCTACTTCAAAAGACTCCCACAAGTAACTTAACAATAGGTATTTCTCAGTAAATGGCTATCCATTTTGTAAAGTGTTTTTTTCTATTATTTACAATGGCATTCTGGATGTTGCCAGAATGATAGCCTAACCTGCTTGTGTTACGACTCTCTTTTCCTCATAATATCTTACTAGTGTCATTCTAATGTTTATTGCTGAAAAGGAACGTCTCACATGCAGGATAAAATTTGTTAACAGGGCAGGTAGTAGCAGGTTTGGGCCTGTCGCCTGTTTTAGCCCTGTGGCGTGTTTGTCGATAGCGTCTCACAGCCGTGTAACATGTTTTGAGTACCGTGTAGCCACTGAATCCCCGCTCTTCCCCTTTTCCCAGAGATACACACTGAGGTGCAACTGAAGAATTATGGGAAGTTTCTGGAAGAGTACACGTCCCAGCTCCGTGGCATCGAGGACGCGCTCGATGACTCCATCGGAGACGTGTGGGACTTCACCCTGGACCCCATTGCTCTGAAGGTGCAATTTGACACCCCAAACACCATACACCACACCCCAAAAACTGCACACCCCACCTTGCACTGCTTTGTGCATTTGTGTCAGTGCGCATCTCCTGTGAGAAGCTCTCTTCAGTGTGTTTCTGCATCTGTCCCTTTAGCTTGTCCCCTATGAGCAGTCCTCACTCCTGGAGCTGATCAAAACAGACAACAAGGTAAGATACCTCTGTTGGGGACGTCTTCACCTGGCTCCCTTCTCTCCTCGTCCCCTTCTCTCCCACCCCCCCCCCCACCCCCCCTGCCCTTTTCTCTCCTCGACCCTCTTCTCTCCTCGCCCATGCTGGTAGTCTAACATCATCCATATTTGTGCAATAACCTTCAGCAGCCTTTGATCAGACCAGCTTGTGTGGTCATGTGATAGAGGCAGAAACCTTCAGGATAATCTTAGTCCAGGTTTAGCTTGACACACTGCTGGATAAACTCTAGACAAAGGATCTCAAATTCCTTCCTAGGAGCCACAGCACCTGCAGGTTTTGGATGATTCCTTCTATTTAGACCTTGGAAACGAGTTTTGTGGACTTTGTAACCAATCTCTAACTTAAATTCAGCGCTTCGGTGCCAAAACGCGCTGAAAATCTGCCGACGTTGACGCTCTGGGGCTTGAGTTTGACATGAATAACAAGCGTATGTGGGCTGAACATCCTGTTCCTGTCCTTAAGTGTGCTTATTCTTCTCTGTGACTGAATGCTGTCCAAACATTTTGACGAGTTTTCCAGAAGAGAGAAGTCAGCAGTCTGTTCTGCTTTCATGCTTTGTATGTTTTTTTTTGGGTCTCTCTTTGTGGGTGTCCCTCAGGTCCTGAACAAAGTTATCACTGTCTTCGCTGCTCTCTGTAGCGAAATCAAGAAACTGAAATACGAGGTATGAATTTCACCGTTTTTATTAAATCTCCTTTAGTGTGAACTCCCTGGCTGCCTGTGTTACGGTGCATTGTGGGATCATGTGAAGTCTGCATTGCTTTTAGTAGTTCTTGCTTTTTTTTTTTTGATGATAAAGTCATTAAAATAACAGCCAGACTGCAGCGTTTGGTTTAAGAATGCTTGAAGATATGGGGGTTAATGTGTTGCTTTAAGGACAGGTTTTTTTTATCCTCGTGTTGCCTTTAGAAACACTAAAGATAAGCTTCTTCTTCTGTTGTTGTCTAGCTGTGGCTATTTTAAGATGACTGACGAGCTGTGTTTTATGGCAAAAATCCAACAAACTAATTGAATTTGCCCTCACTCTGCAGGCTGAAACTAAATTCTACAATGGTCTTCTGTACTATGGGGAAGGAGGTAAGCACAACTCATTCTTATACATTACAGGAAGATTTGAAGATGAAGGCATCCTAGCTTTGATTTTACCTGAGATAGTTCATATTTATAAACTGGGCTAACATTTTTTCTGGTTAAATGATTTTGTATACAGTTCTTCTTGTGTGTACAGTGCAGAGTTGGAGTCAGTTCCTTTTCGGGGTTGGGGACCCCAGCTCTAGGAAATGAAAGGGAAAATGGCCACTAAATAGCCTTGCAGAGTTTTCCAGCCAATAGTAACTGACAGTGTGCAACATTTCCTTGGTGACCTGTGCTTGAGCGCTGTGATTGGTCCTCACTGTTCTGTGGCTGACAGGAAGTGTGTGTTTCAGTGTCGGACACCTCTGTGCTGGAGGGGGAGTCCCAGGTGCAGATGGGGCGCTTTATATCCTTCCTGCAGGTGAGTGGGTGTGTGTTTGTGTGTTTGTGTGTGTGCGTGTGTGCGTGTGTGCGTGTGTGTGTGCGTGTGTGTGTGTGTGTGTGAAAGACAGAGAGAGAGAGAGAAAGAGAGAGACGAGACACACACATGAGCATTAATCTCTGTGTTGTGTGTGTGTGTTTGTGTGCGTGTGTGCGCGTGTGTCTGAGAGACAGAGACTTGAGCATTAATCTGTCTGTTGTATATGTTGCAGGAGCTGTCATGCTTCGTGTCTCGCTGTTTCGAGGTTGTGGTGAACGTGATCCACCAGCTGGCCTCCCTCTACAACAGCAGCAAGTGAGAGAGCGTAACACGGCATCTAGTGTGTTGCAGGCCATAGCGTAGCACAGCGTACTGAGCGTAGCACAGGCGAGAGCTTAATACATCGCCTGCGTAGCACAGACCAGAGCATAATGCAGCATCCCATAGCAGAACACAGTCACTTCTCTAAGTTCTGCTCTTTTTTTCCCTTCAAGGGGCTCCACAAAAATCATCGAGTCATCTGGAGTTCACTTTCAGGTACAGTAACCCGAACGCAAACAAACAGTCTGAAGAGTGAATGTGATTCATCAGTTTGGCTGAAAATAAAGCATGAGCATTCCCACAATGCCACAGGAGAGCGAGCTTACGCAGAACAGCCCTTTTCAGTTTCCTTTATAGATGCATGGATGGATGGGTTATTTATGCCGTACCCATAATGCCCCTTTCTTGTGCAGACAGTGTATGAGCAGCTGGGGGAGTTGCTGGTGGTGCTCATCACCCTGGATGAGATTATGGAGAACCACAGCACCCTGAAAGAGCACTGGAAGATGTACAAGAGGTGAGGCCTAGTATGGTCTGCACATGCATAACACATGCCCATAGGCACACGCATGTATACGCATGTGCACAGTGACTGATGACCTGTACATACACACGCAAACATGCACACGCACGCCATGGGGAGTTGCTGAGCTCTCTGCTCGTTGCCTAGGTTACTCAAATCCGTACACCACAACCCCTCCAAGTTTGCAATCCCGGAGGACAAGCTGAAGCCATTTGAGAAGCTTCTACTGAAACTGGAGGGACAGCTGCTGGACGGCATGATCTTCCAGGTGACCTGTTACCTCACTTCCTGTCTGAGCTTCCTGGTGCCGCACTATTTCTCAGCTCCCTTCCTGCAAAATTAATGGTCATTGTGTGTGTGTGTGTGTGTGTGTGGAGAGAGACAAACCACTGGTGTTTAACACCCCTGTCGTTACTGCTTAGGCGTGTGTGGAGCAGAGGTTTGATAACCCAGGAGAGGGTGTGTCCGTGTCCAAAAACAGCGCTTTCGCGGAAGAGTTCGCCCTCAATATCCGGACGATCTTCACCAACGTGGAGTCCAAGCTCGGTATGTTGCTGTGGGTTTGTTTTCTTTATTAATTAAGTATCTGGGTCATCGGTGATATGTTGCGCTGCCCTTCCTGGGCGTGATGCTGTGCTCTGTGGGTGTGGCTATGTGCCCTGTGGGTGTGGCTATGTACTCGGTGGGGGTGGCTCTGTGCCCTGTGGGCATGGCTTTGTGGGCGTGGCTCTGTGCCCTGTGGGTGTGGCTGTGTACTCTGTGGGCGTGGCTATGTGCCCTGTGGGTGTGGGTGTGGCTCTGTGCCCTGTGGGCATGGCTTTGTGGGCGTGGCTCTGTGTCCTGTGGGTGTGGCTGTGTACTCTGTGGGGGTGGCTCTGTGCCCTGTGGGTGTGGCTGTGTGGGCGTGGCTCTGTGCCCTGTGGGTGTGGCTATGTACTCTGTGGGGGTGGCTCTGTGCCCTGTGGGCATGGCTTTGTGGGCGTGGCTATGTGCCCTGTGGGTGTGGCTGTGTACTCTGTGGGGGTGGCTCTGTGCCCTGTGGGCATGGCTTTGTGGGCGTGGCTCTGTGCCCTGTGGGCGTGGCTCTGTGCCCTGTGGGTGTGGCTCTGTGCCCTGTGGGCGTGGCTCTGTGCCCTGTGGGTGTGGCTCTGACTACCATGCTGCGTGTTCCAGGTGAGCCGTCAGAGATCGATCAGAGGGATAAGTATGCTGGTGTCTGCGGGCTGTTCGTGCTTCATTTTCACATCTTCAGAGCCGTCGACAAGAAGCTGTACAAAGCCCTGCTGGACATCTGCAAGAAGGTGTGTGTGCGCTTGTGTGTGTGTGTGTCCGTGTGTGTGTTTGTCTCTCTGTGTGTGTGTGCACTGATCGCTCCCTCTCTCCCCAGGTCCCGGCTGTAACGCTCACTGCGAACATCATCTGGTTCTCCGACTCCTTCCTGATGACTAAAGTTCCGGCCGCAGCCAAACTGATGGACAAGAAGAGTCTGCAGAGCATCAAAGCTCAGAGAGAAGCTTTCCTGCAGCAGAAAGCACAGAGCCTGACCAAGTACGCACATCTCTCCCTCTGGCTTCCTGTCGCTTTAATTCTGTCACTCTATCAGTCTGTCTCTATCCCTCTGGCTCTCTATTGCCACATCTCTCTACAGCAGAAAACAGACTTTCACCAAGTACACACATCTGTCACCCCTTTACTATCACTCTATCCCCCATCACTATCAGAAAGCACTGATTCTCACCAAGTACACACATCCCTGTCCCTCTTTCTCTATCACTATCACTCTATCCCCCACTCCTCTCACTCTATCCCACATCTCTATCCCTCTGTCTTTGTCGCTCTGTATCTCTATTACTATCTTCCAACAGCTAAAAGCACAGATTCTCACCAAGTACGCACATCTCTATGACTCTATCAGTCTATCACTCTGTCTCTCTGTCCCTCTATCTCTGTCTCTATCCCTCCATCAGTCTGTCCCTCTATCACCCTGTCTGGCTGAAAAGCACAGTTAAGTAGCTGTGCTAATGTTATCATAGGACAGTTTATGGAATACGTATGGAAGTGGAGGACATGCCTTTTATGACACTTCTTGTTTCCCATCATGCTCTTGTGTAGGGATGTGCAGTCCTACTATGTGTTCGTCACTTCGTGGATGATGAAGATGGAGTCAATTCTGTCCAAAGAGCAACGGAGCGACAAGTTCTCCGAAGATCTGAGCAGCAGATGCGGTGTGTTTGTGCAGGTAATGATGTTCAGGTGTCTCTGTGTACAGGTAATGATGTTCAGGTGTGTCTGCGTGTAAGTAATGATCATATTCGGGTGTGTCTGTGTACAGGAAGTGATGATTACATTCAATGATGTTGAATGTGAGTGGGAGGAAGTATTCATTACTGGGATAAATAACGGTGATGTAACTCTCCTACAGGGCATTCTGTACGCATATGGAATCGGCATCATCATCAGAACCACCATGAACCTGTATATGTCCACCCAGAAGCCCATGACCAAGACCACAGTGAAGGCCCTGTGCAGGCTGGTGGAGCTGCTCAAGGTACAGGGGAAAGGCCCGTGGAAAGTTCTCCATGTTTCCTGCAGTGCTGTGGTGCTCCTGCACCATTGGTGTTCAGTTATGGTGTTTGTGTTCAGTTAGTGTTTAGGGACAGTGCTGGTGTTCAGTAACTATGTTCAGTTACAGTGTTGGTGCTAAGTAACAGTGTTCAGTAATAGTATTCTGTAACAGTGTTCAGTAATGGTGTTGGTGTTCAGTAATGGTGCTGGTGTTCAGTAATAGTTTTCAGTAACAGTGTTCAGTAGTGGTGTTGGTGTTCAGTAACGGTGTCGGTGCTCCAGGCGGTCGAGCACACTTTCCACAGGCGCTCCATGGTGGTCGCTGACTCCGTGTCCCACATCAGCCAGCAGCTGCAGTCCCAGGCGCTCGCCTCCATCGCTACGGCCAAGGTGAGTGACACAGCGCCCTCTGCTGCCCCCTGCTGGACGGGCTGGTAGAACGCGCGCACTAACCACGGTAACTGCGTCCCGCAGAAACGAGTGATCTCGGACAAGAAGTACAGCGAGCAGCGGCTGGACGTGCTGTCGGCGCTGGTGCTGGCGGAGAACGCTCTGAACGGCCCGAGCACGTGGGAACGGCGGCTGGTGGTGTCGCTCGCTCTCAGCGTGGGAACACAGATGGTACGAGAGAGAGTGTGTGTGTGTGTGTGTGTGTGTGTATGTGTGTAATCTGTGTGTGTGTGTATGTGTGTATAATCTGTGTAATCTGTGTGTTCTCTGTTTCCTGTAGAAAACCTTTAAGGATGAGGAGCTGCTGCCCCTGCAGCTGGTTTTGAAGAAACTGGACCTGATCAGTGAGCTGAGAGAGAGGTAAAATATATAACACACACACACACACACACACACACACAGATTACATACACAGACAGAAACACATACACACCAACAATCTTTCTGGTATTCAGGGTGAAGGTTCAGTGTTGAGGGTAGATGTTTCTGGTGTTCAGGGTGAAGGTTCAGTGTTGAGGGTAGATGTTTCTGGTGTTCAGGGTGAAGGTTCAGTGTTGAGGGTAGATGTTTCTGGTGTTCAGGGTGAAGGTTCAGTGTTGAGGGTAGATGTTTCTGGTGTTCAGGGTGAAGGTTCAGTGTTGAGGGTAGATGTTTCTGGTGTTCAGGGTGAAGGTTCAGTGTTGAGGGTAGATGTTTCTGGTGTTCAGGGTGAAGGTTCAGTGTTGAGGGTAGATGTTTCTGGTGTTCAGGGTGAAGGTTCAGTGTTGAAGGTAGATGTTTCTGGTATTCAGGGTGAAGGTTCAGTGTTGAGGGTACATGTTTCTGGTGTTCAGGGTGAAGGTTCAGTGTTGAGGGTAGATGTTTCTGGTGTTCAGGGTGAAGGTTCAGTGTTGAGGGTACATGTTTCTGGTGTTCAGGGTGAAGGTTCAGTGTTGAGGGTAGATGTTTCTGGTGTTCAGGGTGAAGGTTCAGTGTTGAGGGTAGATGTTTCTGGTGTTCAGGGTGAAGGTTCAGTGTTGAGGGTACATGTTTCTGGTGTTCAGGGTGAAGGTTCAGTGTTGAGGGTAGATGTTTCTGGTGTTCAGGGTGAAGGTTCAGTGTTGAGGGTAGATGTTTCTGGTGTTCAGGGTGAAGGTTCAGTGTTGAGGGTACATGTTTCTGGTGTTCAGGGTGAAGGTTCAGTGTTGAGGGTAGATGTTTCTGGTGTTCAGGGTGAAGGTTCAGTGTTGAGGGTAGATGTTTCTGGTGTTCAGGGTGAAGGTTCAGTGTGACTGCAGTTTCCTGTATTGGCACCGCGCGGTCTTCCCCATCTACCTGGACGATGTCTACGACAGCGCGGTGGACGCAGCGCGGCTTCACGTGAGTCCACTTGCCACCGTACTCCCAAATCAGCATTTCATTGGCTGTTTTTTTCTCTCCACCTCACTGATTGGCTTGTGTACTTTCTCCTCCCACTCTGATTGGCTGGCACCCGATCTCCTACTACCCTGATTGGTTCTCAGTACATGTTCAGTGCTCTGAGAGACTGCGTCCCCACCATGCTGCACGCCAGACACCTGGAGTCATGTGACCAGCTGCTTGAGAGCTATGACACGGAGACCATGCAGGTGTTTAAGGAGGTGAGCGAGAGACGGGGAGAGCAAGAGGGAAAGAGGGATTTATTTTACTCTCAAATTTTAAACTCCCACTTAAGTTGAACGAATCAATTTAATTTGCTCCCCTGCTCTCTCCCTCTGTCTCTCTCAGCACCTCCTGGATAAGCTGTGTAAGGAGATAGAGAAAGACCTTCGTCTGTCCGTCCACACACACCTCAAACTGGACGACAGGAACCCCTTTAAGGTGGGGATGAAGGACCTGGCTCACCTGTTCTCCCTCAAACCCATCCGCTTCTTCAACCGCTTCATCGACATCAAAGGTGAGCCACGCCCCTGTACCTGTCTCAAACTCTCTCTGCCACACCCCTTTACCTGTCCCACACTCTCTCTGCCACACCCCTTTACCTGTCCCACACTCTCTCTGCCACACCCCTGTACCTGTCTCACACTCTCTCTGCCACACCCCTTTGCATGTCTCACACTCTCTCTGCCACACCCCTTTGCATGTCTCACACTCTCTCTGCCACACCCCTTTGCATGTCTCACACTCTCTCTGCCACACCCCTTTACCTGTCTCACACTCTCTCTGCCACACCCCTTTGCATGTCTCACACTCTCTCTGCCACACCCCTTTACCTGTCTCACACTCTCTCTGCCACACCCCTTTGCATGTCTCACACTCTCTCTGCCACACCCCTTTGCATGTCTCACACTCTCTCTGCCACACCCTTGTACCTGTCTCACACTCTCTCTGCCTGTTCTCCTGCAGCCTATGTGACACACTACCTGGATAAGACCTTCTATAACCTGACCACGGTGGCGCTGCACGACTGGGCCACCTACAGCGAGATGAGAAACCTGGCAACCCAGCGCTACGGCCTGCTGATGACCGAAGCGCACCTGCCCAGCCAGACCCTGGAACAGGTGGGTGTGCGTGTGTGTGTGTGCGTCAGAGAGCGTGAGATCGCGTGAGTGCTTGAGAGTGTGAGAGTGTGAGTGCTTGAGAGCGTGAGAGTATGAGTGCTTTAGTGCTTTAGTGTGTGAGTGTTTGAGTGTGTGTGAGAGAGTAAATATGTTTTACATTTGAGTGATAGTGTGAGAGTGTGTCCACATTTGGGTTAAGTACATATTTGAAACATGTTCTGCATGTTTTCCTCCTCAGGGTCTGGATGTTCTCGAGATCATGAGGAACATCCACGTGTTTGTCTCACGTTACCTGTACAACCTGAACAACCAGGTGAGCCTCCTGTCTGCAGCCCCCCCCCCCCCCCCACCCCTGATCTGGGTTTAAGAGAGGACACTAAAGCCCCCCCCTGCCCTCCCCAAGCTAGGGCCTCTGAATCTCCTTTCTGCTTCTCCAGATCTTCATTGAGAGGACCAGCAACAACAAGCACCTGAACACCATCAACATCCGCCACATCGCCAACTCCATCCGAACCCACGGCACGGGCATCATGAACACCACGGTGAGGAGGGGGGCGCTCTGGTATATTAAAACTTGGAGACGATGATGATGATGATGATGATGGTGGTGGTGATGAAGACGGTAACACTATAAAATACAGCAAATAATAACAACATCAAGAGAAACAACAGAGAGATGGTGATGATGGTAAAACGCACCCCCCTCCCCTACATAAATAGGCTACAGCTCAAAAAGTATGTCCATAAAAATGTACCAAATGTAAAAAGGCAACACACAGTTAAAATCAAAATGAAATAATTTTAATAAAATAAAAGTCTTAAAAGATGGAACAGATCCTTATCGCTCCTATTTTCATGTGGAAGACTCTTGAGAGCATACTTGTCCAGAGGCCTTCAAAGAAAGCAGTGTCTGGAGTTTAATTAGTCTCTTAATTAACATCTAGCCGGTCTGACACATTTAGACAAAGGAAATGGCGCTGATAATTTTTTAATCGCTCACATTTAATGTGGAATGAGCGCGTCAGATTTCTCATCGGTGTTGAATGTGACCGCTTCCCTGTCTGATTCGCCCGCAGGTGAATTTTACCTACCAGTTCCTACGGAAGAAGTTCTACATCTTCAGCCAGTTCATGTACGACGAGCACATCAAGTCCCGTCTGATCAAGGACATTCGCTTCTTCAGGGAGACCAAAGACCAGTCTGATCAGAAGGTGGGAGACATGGCCCCCCCATCACCCGCTCCTTCTTCCCCCCCCCCCCCAAACAATTTCTATTTCATCACTAACCTTCTGGCTTGGAGACCCAACTCAGATTCTCATTAACCAGCAGCTTACAATGGTTCTTCCTTGACAAAAACAAAGTTGCAGTCACAGAGAGGTGTGCAATAGCTGCTGTCCTAAATGCATGATGGGTAACACTGGGGCCAGGCCCCATCACAGAATCCAGACTGAGCCCCTGCTTTTTGCTGCCCCTGGTGGCCATGATGTGTTTGTGCAGTACCCTTTTGAGCGGGCGGAGAAGTTCAATCGCGGGATCAGGAAGCTGGGAATCACCCCCGATGGACAGAGCTACCTGGACCAGTTCAGACAGCTCATCAGTCAGATAGGTGAGACGTCACCGTGGCAACGCATCACTGTGCAGCTGCGCGACTGCACTACATTACTACTGATAACCTGACTGAGCTTCCTCCTCCTCCTCACAGGTAATGCTATGGGCTATGTGCGCATGATCCGCTCTGGAGGCCTCCACTGCTGCAGCAGCGCCATCAGGTGAGAGGGAAGGTTCCAGAATCGGCCTGTACTGCTCTGCCTGCCAGTGGCTCAGTGTTAGAGTTACCATACCCACAGCTGGGAGAATGCTGCTAGCCCAGTGTTAGAGTTACCTTACCCACCGCTGGGAGAATGCTGCTAGCCCAGTGTTAGAGTTACCATACCCGCAGCTGGGAGAATGCTGCTAGCCCAGTGTTAGAGTTACCATATCCACAGCTGGGAGAATGCTGCTAGCCCAGTGTTAGAGTTACCATACCCACAGCTGGGAGAATGCTGCTAGCCCAGTGTTAGAGTTACCATACCCACAGCTGGGAGAATGCTGCTAGCCCAGTGTTAGAGTTACCATACCCGCAGCTGGGAGAATGCTGCTAGCCCAGTGTTAGAGTTACCATATCCACAGCTGGGAGAATGCTGCTAGCCCAGTGTTAGAGTTACCATACCCACAGCTGGGAGAATGCTGCTAGCCCAGTGTTAGAGTTACCGTACCCGCAGCTGGGAGAATGCTGCTAGCCCAGTGTTAGAGTTACCATACCCACAGCTGGGAGAATGCTGCTAGCCCAGTGTTAGAGTTACCATACCCACAGCTGGGAGAATGCTGCTAGCCCAGTGTTAGAGTTACCATACCCACAGCTGGGAGATTGCTGCTAGCCCAGTGTTAGAGTTACCTTACCCGCAGCTGGGAGAATGCTGCTAGCCCAGTGTTAGAGTTACCATACCAACAGCTGGGAGAATGCTGCTAGCCCAGTGTTAGAGTTACCATACCCACAGCTGGGAGAATGCTGCTAGCCCAGTGTTAGAGTTACCATACCCACAGCTGGGAGAATGCTGCTAGCCCAGTGTTAGAGTTACCATACCCACAGCTGGGAGAGGGCTGCTGGTGTTTCACTGCTTAACAGTCAGATAATCGTTGTTCTCCAGGTTTGTTCCGGATCTCGAGGACATTGTGAACTTTGAGGAGCTGGTGAAGGAGGAGGGGCTCTCGGAGGAGACGCAGAAAGCTGCCAGGTGGACACCTTGCCTGTAACCTTACCTGTGACCTCACCTGTTACTTCACCTGTGACTTTGATGTTTCAATTAAACATAAAAGTGTGATATATTGTACTACTTTAGTGGGCTCTAACTGTAAGATTAAATACAGGTGAATTGACGCAGTGTCTGTCTGTCTGTGTATGTGCATGTTCCAGCGTGCTGGACTCGGTCCTGGGTGATCTGACCAGTAACTCGGCAGAGGGGACGGAGTACTTTAAGATGCTGGTGGGCGTGTTCGCTCAGGAGTTCCGCAGTGTTAAAAATATGCACCTCAGGAACTTCTACATGATCGTGCCTCCGCTGGTGAGTCTGTCTTACTTCCCACCTGTGTGGAGTCAGCTAGCCCTCTATAGCGCTGTAAAAAAAACTCTCCCTATCTCTCTGAGTCTGCCTCTGTCTGTCTGTCTGTTTGTTTGTCAGGGATTTTTCACTTGCTGTAATTGTATTCATTTTTGTTGATTGCGCTCCTGTGTTGAGGCTTTGTGGTGTCTGAGAGGCTACCTAACACCACTGGTGTTCTCTCTCTCTCTGGCCTCCAGACGGTGAATTTCGTGGAGCACTCCATCGGCTGCAAGGAGAAGCTCAACAAGAAGAACAAAGGAGGGGCTGCCTTCACTGACGATGGCTTTGCTATGGGTGAGCAGAGCACAGGGTTGCACGGTACACAATGTAGCAGACTAGAGTACAGCAGGGTATGGGTAGGTATGGCATAGTATAGCATGGTATAACAGAGTAGAGCAATGTATAGAAAAGTATAGCAGGGGAACATGGGTGAGTATAGCAGAGCATAGAACAGTATTGCTGAGTATAATGCTTTGCTATGGATGGGTGGTACCATGCATATGGTGTGTGTGTACCTGATAATGCAGTTAGCCATATATGTGGCACATGTGATGTGTTTGTTTATTAATGTACCTGTGCCTATATTAACTTATACATGTGTACCTGTGTGTGTGTGTGTTTGTGTGTGTTAATATACCTGTGTGTGCATTAACGTATGTGTGTGTGCTAATGTACCTGTGTGTGTACAGGTGTGGCCTACATTCTGAAGCTGCTGGATCAATACCAGGAGTTTGACTCCCTGCACTGGTTCCAGTCGGTCAGGGATAAGTACCGGAAGGAGCTGAGCGCGGTGACTAAAGAGCAGAATGTTCAGGCCTCGGGCCAGGATGAGAAGCTGCTGCAAACCATGAACCTCACCCAGAAGAGGCTTGACATCTACCTGCAGGTAATCATGGGAAATGTAGTCAACCAGGGCTGTTCTTCACCTGCAGGTAATCATGGGTAATGTAGTTAAACAGGTGGATGATGTTTAAGGCTGTTTGTATTTCTCTTGCAGGAGTTTGAGCTGCTGTATTTCTCCCTGAGCAGCGCACGCATCTTCTTCAGAGCCGACAAAACGGCTGCAGAAGAGAACCAGGAGAAGAAGGACAGAGGTGAGACGCGCGGACACACACACACACACACACACACACACACACATACACACACACTCACACTCTCTCTGACCCAGTGTAAAGCAAACTGAATTCATGTACAAGTAACACACCCTTTCCTCGTTGGCTGTGCTTGTTTTTCAGAAGAGGCGTACAAATCGGGCAGCAGTAACCCCTCCGGTGATCCTGCCTCAGACCCCGCCCCCAAGTGAGAGGTGGGGGTGTGGCTAACCCTAGGCATCTCACGGATATTCACACCTCGCGGAGAGCCTGTACTGGAGCAGCGCTTCCCACACACCTGTTCTCGGAGAGGGAAGAGGGAGAGAGAGAGAGAGAGAAAAGAAGAGGAGAAAGAGAGAGAGGGAGGAGGAGGCGGCAAGGGAGAGTATAGAGAGTGAGAGGGAGGAAAGGAGAGGAGAGGGGAGAAGAGGGTAAAGACTGGACTGCAGGTGGTGGGACAGAGTAGTGTGATCAGGAAGCAAAGGATGTTGGGTAATCCTACCCCTTCTCTCTGGGACTGGTCTGTTTCAGGACCTGAACAGGGCCAGGCTTCCTGAATCCTAGTTCCATCATTAGAGTCTTCTGGTTCTGGTTCTGGTTCTGGTTCTGGATCCACCTTCACATTTACGTTAGCAGAATGCGCATCTGCCGGCCCGGGTCTTGTTCTCTGCTCCTAATAAAACTCCTGCTCCGTTCACACACCTCTCCTTCATCATTACACCCCCCCCCCCCACCACAAACACACACACAGCACAGGATGACCAGGAGTGTTCGTCTGAGGGACTGCAGTTTTGTCTTTTTATCACTTCCTCTTCTTGCTCGAATTGAACCGAAGGACATTGGCAGCTGCTCAGCTGCGTGCAAAAGCGCTTCGCAGCTACAACCCTGCTTTTGCAGCTTAGTGAACTCGACAGAGAACGCTGCTGAAAATGGTTAACACTGGCTTGTCTCCTCGTAACAGCGCATTGTGGATTTCCCTAACGTAACCTAATGTACGTAGTTGTGGGATTGTGCCATCTTCCTACAGTCACAAATACTCATGGTTGCAAGAATTGATTGCTGTGGCAATTTGATTGGAGTTTTCTGAAGTTCTTGAAGAGATTTTAATTATTTTATTTTTTGATTGGGTGGTACTGATATGCCATTATCAGTGTCCCTCCCCCTTATGTGAATTATAACCTGAGTATGTCTTGTCTTGTTTTGTCTTGTATTTGTCTTGTTTTAGGACATGGACATGACCGTTGATCTTGTAACGTGAATCTAAAGAGCAAGGAACAGTGAGAGCTAAAGAAACAGTCTCCTCTGATCACGAAATTGCATTTAGTCCACGGACAAAAAAAAAAAATCCTTCCGGTTTATTCCGCTGTGTTTTCCAGTCTCGCGTTTGAGTCGGAGTGTTCAGTCCGGCTCAGTCTGACCGTTTTCTGATCCCGTTTTCACTGCGACTTTTTACAGTTTCTGTTGCATCAAATGCGTTCTGTCGTTTTTATCATCCTTACGTCTGATCGATGGCTGTGTACCACATTGAAATTTGTCTTGCACGTCGATGCCTTTCTGTCCGTATTAAAAATCTGCGCCTTTTAATTGTACCCTACAAAGTTCAGTGTAGTGCCTTGTTTACAAAGGCAAACCTTTGTTATGTTTCTGCGCGTCCAATTTCCTTTGTACAATGGATTTTTTTTCTTTTCTTTTCCGATTCAAAAGCCTGTAACTCTACTGTGTTTAACACTCCCGACATTCCCATTTTGATTGGTTACTTGAGCAACAGACAGGAAAACGTGTGGCCGGGCAGCTTACTGAGAGGGAGTGGCCAGGGTAGAGCAGGGGAATTCCCCTTCCTGCAGAGGGAAACCGGCTTCCTCCACCGGGATGGCTTCTCTCTTTTTCTCTACATTTATGGCACATGCCAGTTTTTTGTTTTTTTTGTTGATTTTTTAAAAACCTTTGTACAGAAAATTGCATTTGTTTATATTAATCGTGTGCATTAAATCACAGCATCTTTGTGACATACTGGATGTTAATAAAAAAGAACCAATATTTCAATCATAAATGCAGCAGGCGTAAGGGTTGAGTTAATCTGGGTTTTCTTTTGAGTGTGAATGGCGGTTTGTGAGGAGGCCATAATCCTTGATCCCGTATCAGCAGAAAACCAGAAGTGCTGAGACACGGTGTGCCAAACTGGGTAACAGACCCTACAGACAAACCAGATGGGCAACTACTGCCTTCCTTCCTTCTAGTATAGGGGGATCAGGGGGGTGTTTCACAAAGCAGGATTATCGAGACCGCTGGATAACTGCACTGAGTAAAACCTGGAACAGCTCCTTTTACTTCAATCCATGTTCCAGATTCGGAAGGGTTCCAGGTTTTACTCAGTGCAGTTATGCAGCTAACTCAGTAATCCTGCTTCCTGAAACAGGCCTGCGTTATTAACATAAGTGTTATTTTGTTTATACTAAACATTGGAACCAAAAATGGGAGGTTTTGGGATTTAACTACAGCGAGACTGATCTTTGACTGTTCAGAACAAAAAGATTAAATATCTGCAAGGTCTGAAGAGTCACTGACTAGGTGGCAATGTGCTACACTGGGAACCTGCCAGGGGTCATGGACCCCATGCAAATACATGACACCAGATCGCTTAAGGAAACCGATGTCACCCTGTCAATCCAAACATTTTTGGGCCCGGTCCAGCCTGGGGCCCCTCAAATCGTTACCACTTTTCCCTGGGTAAACTGAACAGTGAGACCAGGAAGCAATTAATGTTTTTATTTCTGTGCATCACAGTTCAGACGACATTTAAACATGACTTCTAAGGGCACTGATGGTGGGGTTTCCACCCCTGACCTCCAGGGGCTGCAATCCAAATGCGAGGCCCTGACCTGCTTCTCTCCGTTTGGTACCAAATACACTGATCCTGGATCAGCAACAATGGGTAGAAAATACTGAGCTCCTTTTTGTTAGTGCCAATGACTGACCCTGAATCAGTCAGTCTAAGTGCAATACACCAGACCTGGTTCAAATACACATTTTAATTACTTTAACTCTTGAGATGCTGGTAAAAAAAAAAAAAAAAAAAAAATTTAACCCTCCAGTCCTGCAGATCCCTGAGAATTTCCAGCAAAACAACTTACTGACCAAAATGTACAATCATATTGAAAACAGATGTTTCTTCTTAAAATAGTCAGTAATCTGCAGAAAGTATTTAATGAAATTGCCCCAGGTCTGGAAACCAAACCCTAACCTCATTTCTTGTATTACAAAAGAGTGTAAATGACAAGTGGGCGGAGCTCTGTCTATGCTGCCTGGACTGCGGGGCCCCTGGGGGCCAGGTGTGTCTGGGGGCCCCTCTGGGAGGCCTACACTCGGTACAGCACACAAGTGCCAAAAAAAAAAATTCCCCCTTGCACTTTCCCATGATGCTTTGCTGTAGGGTCTAGGCAGCAGGTGACATCACAGGAAGCGGATTCCTGCTCCGAACTGGACTCCATCGCATATTCTGTAGGAAGAAGGAAAAATCAAAATCAGACCAGATCTGAAAAAAAAGTTCCATTGCCTGCAGCAGGGCTAGTGAGTAGGTGAGCAGCTGTGGGTGGAGCCAAGGAAAAAGGAATCAGGTGTGGGTGGAGCAAAGAAAAATGGAATCAGGTGTGGGAGGAACCAAGGAAAAAGGAATCAGTAGTGCAGCTGTGGGCGGAGCAAAGATGGCGATCTCAGGTGTGAGCAAGCTAAGGTGATGTGGCTCAGGTGAGCAGCTGTGAGCAGATCCCAGGCGAGGAGAGTATTTCCATTTGCCCAGGTGTGGACAGAGCTAAGGTGAGGCGGTGATTACAGGTGTGGACCGAGCTAAGGTGAGGCGTGTTCTCAGATGCGCAGGTGTGGACAGAGCTAAGGTAAATGGTAAATGGACTTCCATTTGGTAAAATGGACTTATATAGCGCTCTTATCCAAAGCGCTTTACAATTGATGCCTCTCATTCACCAGAGCAGTTAGGGGTTAGGTGTCTTGCTCAGGGACACTTCGACACGCCCGGGGCGGGGATCGAACCGGCAACCCTCCGACTGCCAGACAACCGCTCTTACCTCCTGAGCTATGTCGCCCCTATAGGTGGGTGAGGCAGTGATCTCGGGTGTGTGGTACCTGTCTCCGCTCTGCACTCCCATGGGAACGCAGTAGTTGAGCTCCAGCCGGGCGATGTTCCCCAGGCGCAGTACGATGCCCACTCCATACGACCAGCGGATGCACTCCGCCAGCTTCTGCAGGTGAGCCCGCGGCCCGTCACCTGGAGAGAACGCACACATGCTCACTGTGCTATACTGCAAGCTCGCTGCGTTCGCCATGTTAAACTCAATGGGAGTATTGTGTATAGGGTCCTAAAGGGATCACAGAGCAGCCATCCCTCTGAGAGTCCAACACAGGTCAGATTGCACAGGTACACAGGTAGCCATGGTTACATAGATGGACTGTACATAGATAGACAAAGTTACACAGATGGGCTATGCACATATGTACCACAGTTGAGGTTGATAGATACGTTACGTCAAATTGTACAGGTATGCACCACAGTTGAGGTTGCACAGGTATTTCACAGGTGCGTACCGTAGTTAAGGTTGCACAGGTTCCCGGCGTTGAGGAAGAAGTGCGTCCGGAAGAGGTCCCCGAATCCCCCGCGGCCTGGACGGAAGGGCAGGGGGGTGTACAGGTGAACCCCGCCTGCCCAGTAGGCCTCCCCACCCAGGTAATCACCTGGAACACCAATGGTGAAAGGTCACAGGTCAACACCGTTTCGGTCTTTGTGGGGGTAATTCTGGTGTGTGGAGAATGCAGACAGGACCAGGGGAGCGGCTCACCTTCACTCTGGGGGCCGATGCTGTACATGCTGAAGCCCCTCACACTGGTGGGACCCCCCAGGTAGAACCTGAGATATTACACATGATATCAGAGTCGCTCTAGCGAGGCCAGAGTCTACAGTGATACACAAAGTCAGAAAATGGAAGCCATGATACATTTCACAGCGAGAATCTAGACTCCAGCTAAGGTAATTTACAGCCAAGCATCGTATCCATATATAGAACCGTCTAACATTCCACACGACATTATGACCAGCAGTACTCTAGCTGTGACACGCCCACAGAGAGCAGTGCGCTGGAAGGTGACTGTGGAAACGTACCTGTCGGCGATGCTGGCAGGGTTGTCTCCGATAGGCATGAGCACGCCCCCCCACAGAGATGCCGAGAGGACCTGAAATGCACACGCCACTCCGTCAGCGCAGGCGAGCAGCTGGACAGACACACAGCACTGCCAGCGCACGATGGACCTACTACTCAGTTCAGGTGACCAGTTGTACTAATTACAGTACTCAGTGAGTACAGGTGACCTGCTGTACTGGTTGCAGCACTCAGTTCAGGTGACCAGTTGTACTAATTACAGTACTCAGTGAGTACAGGTGACCTGCTGTACTGGTTACAGCACTCAGTACAGGTGACCAGTTGTACTGGTTACAGTATACGGCGAGTACAGAAGACCTGTTGCACTGATTACAGTACTCAGTGAGTACAGCTGACCAGTTGTACTTGGACAGTACTCAGTGCATACAGGTAACCTACTGTACTGATTAGAGTACTCAAAGAGTACCCAGTATACCAGCGTCTGACGCTCAGTCTCACTGCCTCAGCCTCTCTCTGCCCAGTTTGCGTTTCCCCCACAGGGAAGACCCTACTCACCGAATCCCAGAAGAGGCGCCTGTTGAGCTGGATCTCAAAGTCCTCCTTCAGGAAGCTGACGTCACCGCCGCTGTAGCCTGCCAGCTCCTGTCAAACCAGGGAACGACAGCCCGGTTCAGCTAGAGCCCGGCACTATAAAACGTGATCGTTTCAGGCCACACGCGCAATACACACGCACGCGCACACACACACGCGCACACACACGCGCATACCCGCACAAACACCTACCTGGTTGATCTTCAGTAAGGCACCTTTCCTCGGTAGGATAGCGGAGTTCCTGGTGTCAATGACCATGGCATGCTAGGGGGGGGGAAAAAAAAAGGAGGAGAGAGAATGAGTGGATCTCACCTGCGCCTGGAACAACGGCTGCCTGCAGGAGCCGCTGCAGGGAAAGAGGAGGGGCTCCTTACCGAGAGGGAGGACTTAAGGGAGTGGCCGCTCTCCTCTCTGATGGCGAAGGAGGCGGTGCGGGCCAGGCAGGCCAGCTCCCTCCACACCCCCTCCCACTTCAGCGTGTGATTGCTCTTCCACACTGGGAACTGCAGGAGAGGGGACAACACTGCAGAGTCAACACCGAATCTCAACACCAGGCATTGACACTCACCACCGACACCAACTGTCAACAGCAACTAGCACTGCTTCGCATTCAGCAATAAAGATCCACACGTACAATCACCAAACACATCGACCCGAACACACGTACACATTCTGTATCACGAACAGTAACAATGATGAATGGTAATATTGGCATCCCTGTGATCTCAGCAGTGATGACTTTAATACTGGCCATCAGTCATTAGCCCATGCTGGGGTGTGTGTGTGTGTGGGGGGGGGGGGGGGGGGGGGGGGGGGGGGGGGGGGGGGGGGGGGGGGGGGAGGGGGGTGTTAGGCTGCTTACGTTGAATTCTGTAGAGACGCCACGGTCGGTCTCTCTCAGCGAGCTCCAGGGAAACTGTCCCGTGACTTTGTACAAGTTTACAGAGAAACTGCAAAAAATAATAATAATAAAAATAAATCCCACATCAGTGTCACGCATCAGCCATGTTCATGCTTATCCTTGGGGAGCAGCAGGGTTTGGGCTTTTCAAAAAATTCTGCCACCAATTCAGACCCAAAGATCCAGCTGAGACGTTACCCGTGTGATCAGCTGCCTTAATTGATCAGCCGACTGCTAAGTAACAGCAAAATCCAGCAGCAGACTGCAGCTCTCCAGGACAAGACTGAATACCTCTCACTTATAGTCAATAATAATCACACAGCAAAATATAATGAAAGGCACTGTGTGAGTGGCTTGCGTGCACATGCGTATTATTATGTGTGTGCATGCATGTGTGTGTGTTTGTTTGTATGTGTATGTACGTGTATAATGTATAAGTGGTAATGAGCACAAAAAGGAAATGTGAGATGGGAGAGTGTGTCAGGGTTTGTTCCCATCTTTTCCTGGAGAAAACTGTAGTTGTTTACTTTTTTTTTTTTTTTTTTTTTTAACTGCGAAGCCACACAGTGTGGAAACTCTGCAGTTTTAGACTAGAACTGTAAGCGCCTTTGTGCGTTTATATTTGGATAGGTCACAGCAGGGAGTGGCTCTGGGTTCTGGGCTCCTGCCGTACTTGCGGTCAAAGTTTCCAGGCTGAGGTTTGAAGAGGGACAGGCCGTAGGACGTCTCTTTGGTTCCGTACGAGAACTGGAAGGTGAGCTTTTCCGCACGCCCAAGAAAGTTTGGCAGCTTAATGCCCAGCACCTACGGTACAGGTAAACCACACACCTGAGTCACCTGGCCTACTTATAACCAAATGTACAACTGAGTGCTGCTTTGACACACAGATCAATGTGCTTTTTCAATGGGTCAAAAGCTCTCCAGTTGGTCACAGCACAGATCCTCTACACTCACCAGATAATCAACTCCTGCAATATACAGGAGTTTCCGGTTAGTAATGGGAAATTGCCACAGTACAGGCCACGCCCCTCAATGACTATCAATATGGTTGACCAGAATGGAATGTTTTTGCTCCAACAGCAGGGAGACACAGCTTTCAGTATTAAGAGTACAGAGCAGAGCATCTGGTGGGTGTACAAAATCTGCGGTCATGGGCACTTAAATAGAAAAGTTCTCACCATGCTTCCTTCATTATTCCCAACCATTGTGTTGTAGCTTCCAGTCATCCTTCTTAGTTCGGTCACTTCAAACGTGACATCGAGCCCATTGGGCAGAGCGTCATTTCCTGTGCATGAAAGCGGATGTCTGAAATCGTTCATGACAAACCAGGCATTCTTAATCAAACCTTCCAATATCGATCTTATCCATGTAATATCAGTTAAACCAGAAAATCTCAACCACTCCAGGCAATATCAATTGAACCAGGCCTTCTCAACCATTTAAACTGTATTCAAATACTAACTTCAGCCACACAAATGCCTCTTACACACAAAGAACAGGTTTTCATGCCAGGCTAAGTATATGCTAATTTTTACACCCCGTGGGGTTGCTGTGTACTGCTGGCTACCTTGACAGGTGTCGATGAGGACTTCCACCTGTCTGAAAATGCCCAGCCGTAGCAGCTTAGCCCGAGCCTCGTGTGATTTCTTCATGACCTGCAGGAGAGATGCACATCCTTGACAAAAATATCCACAATTTCTGTACAGACAAGAGCCCATTCACACAATGCACTGTCACCAGGCACTGACATACAAACGTCAGTAACCTTTCAACAAGGCTGAACAACTGACAGTGTTACTGGGTATTTTCCGATGCAGCTTTGGTCCATTGACCAAAACATTGCAGCTTTTCTTGCTGAGATAAAAGTTATTTTAAAGCGATGCTTGATACAACTGTAAACTTTTCTCCGAAGGTGAAAGATACTTACATCTATGAGGTTTTTGGCAGCGAAGACTTCTGCGATTTCATAACCCAGGATGTCCTCTTTAGTTCTTCCCAGTCCGTCTATATGAACACGTTGGACTACAACCTAAATAAGAAAAAACATACCGTATATTTTCAAACAGCTTAATCCAGGAGTTAATGCTGTTGCTAGAGTTTGAGCTATACGATATTTGATCACCTCTGGTGAGCATGCTGGGGGTGTAACCAGCAATAACGAGTGACGTATTTAAGAATCGGTGTCACTCTGCTCGAAACCGCCAGTAGCCTACTAGTAATGGCACTCTGCAGCTAGATGTTCAGTACACCACCATCTCAGTTTATGAGAGTTCGCTAATGTTCTCATCTTTAACGAGACTCTGTGGCCACAGTTAAAGAAAAATAATGAATATAGCCACATACTTTCGTGCCCTTATGCAGTATTATTCCAACAAAAGCACATTTAGTAAGCCAAATCTTTGAAAACATGGTACTCACATCTTTGTTTTCAAGAACTTCTTGCTTTGACTCCGGTTCCACCTCCACCATGTCAACATCATCAGCTTGCACCCCAAGGTCAGGTCCTTGCATTGGAAGGGGGTCGAGACTCTGAACCGTCAGAAGAAATACCGATCAGTGCACTGCTGGCCATTAACCAACCCTGGCTAACTTAGCTAACTAGCACTGCAACATTCTCGAGGACCATGGCTAAATAACGTTGCAGATCTTGTTACAGCTTTAATTATTTATCCAGCACGGTCGCTGCATGGAAAGGTTACATATAAGGTGATTATTTGTTCTGCAATATGCCATATTTAAATTCATTTTTTGCCGTTCTGAACACTCTAGCTTAATGTTGACAGGTCTAAGTCTTAACGTTAGCAAGCTAGCTACGGCCTACTCGTGTCCATAGCACATAGCAAAGCGATCAGAGGTCATGCACAGTAGTTTCACCCTTCAGTTACAGCACGTGGATTTACCCTGGCGTGGACAGTCCCCATGTTAGATTCTCGATTTTAAAAAATATGTTCCTTTGAAGATGTTTGCACGATATTTACTGCAATTCAGGTGGTAAAGCAATAGACACTATTTAGCACTTAAAGACGACACATCCGTGTAAGACGCCATGACACCTCCAACCCCCTCCCTCCAGCGCGACGATTGGCCAGGGCGCTGCCCGCTGTCACTTTATAGGAGGAGACTGTGCACAGCTGCCCCATCCGAACCATAGACATATATATTATATACATGTCTATGATCCGAACTACAGTTACTCTAATGACAGACTGGAGTAATTTCTAATCGGAAACCAGAACTACGGACCAAAAAAAAAAAAAGAAAAAAGAAAATAAACGCAATCACATCAACTATTTCTTAAAATTCCATAATGATGCAATGTTTGAAAATGAAACAATTATATTATCTGAACAAAATTGCATAGTTTTAGTATTTTCCTCAGTTTATCCGTTTTTTCTCAGTATTTTATGTACCCTTTACCCATCTCTGTTCTTTCTGACTGTCTATCGCTCTCTGTCTTTTTGTAATCAATCTGCCTGTCCGAACTGACTCGGACCAGGAGAGGGCGCTATACTTAGATAGGGTTTTCCGGTCAAGTTTTGTTCAAGACGGCTGGCGCCAAATGATTTGTTTGGTTTCAGTCAAAATTATTTTAAGGCCGAGCATTAGACCCCGAAATAAAACATTTAATGAAGTAATATTTTGTTAAGGCAACCCAAAACATAATTTTATGTAACAACAACAACAACAGCAATAATAATAATAATAATAATAATAATAATAATAATAATAATAAATAGTCAAAATGATCCTCTTTGGATGTTTTTTTTCATGGTCATACGTCACTGAAATAAGTATCCAACCTGTAGTTTTTTGTCTTTTGGATTTAATCTGCTCTATGTCTAAAAATAAAACAGACTCCTCAATATCAATACGTGCATCTACCACAATCTTAATGTAAAAACGTCCCAGTGTTACTAAATGCAAAGGGTGTAGGGTAAGCCAGAACTGATAACAGAGTGGAATGCTTTGAATAATCATTATTATTGCTGTTGTCTCTACAGGACAATTTTCATTTTTCATTGACCCATATTTCTTCTGATTATTCGCTATGTGACGGACCAGAATCATGGTCCCACCCTTTTCTCATCAATGAAGCTCTCTCTCTCTCTGTCATATCATCGTCCCTGTCTCTCGTCCACTTAATATACTTTGTACCACCTCGTGCGCGTAAGCCAATCAGCGCACGTGGTGCGCGCAGTGTAGCTGGCAGCACCCGAAACGGTCTTATCTTAGAAACACAGGCACAAATACAACGTACAATCACCGCTTCTAAAATGGAGAGAATTTGCTTTTCCTGGGACCTATGTTTGTTTTTTGTTCTCGTAAATATTTGTGGTGTGACGGGAAACACTGCGCTTGCAGGTAAGGGCTTCTCGTTTGCCTTTTTGACTATCATAGTCCTGCATGTAATTCGAAAACAATTCCGTTTCCAGCTTCTCTTGTCAATAATTAATTTGCGTTTTCTGTTAACGGTTAGCCTTATAGCAATACAAATTATGGTGTTATTAATTTACTAGCAAGGTCTCTGGTTTGTTGGCACATCTTAACTGCAAGGAATAGGAAATATTAACTTCTGGTTGGACTGGACATTGCCTACTTGGATCGTTGAACAGATCATTCTTAAGCTACTTATATATATATTTTCTATGAATCTACCAAAATTAAAATATGTACTTTTTTATTGTTTTAAAGGATATTTAATTTTGGGTATGGGTGGGTTCTTGGAACTATTTGCATCTGGATTTTCTGTGGATTTTTCTCTGTTTATGTCGTTTTCCTTAATATCCCAATTAATAATGAGCTGTAATAATTCTGTTTATGTTTTCTTATAATGTATGGAATTTCTGAACCTTTTACACTGATTAAGTGTTAATATGAGGATGAAGCAAAAGCAATTTTGAGATGCACATCTGGAACGGTCAACCGAGTGAATCTGCGATAGGTAAATCAGCCAAATTATGAAAAGCTACAGAAAGCTCTGTGACCAGAGAAAAGGCGTTTTAGCAGTAACCGTTCTTTGCTCCGGTTTTCCATGTGGGTGAGCCTTTTAAAGGTGGTGTGGTCCTTGAAGGCACGAATAGGATAATACAACGACCGAGTGTAAATCTATCATAATTATTTAAAAATAAATTTCACCCCTAAAAATATGGTCTTTATTCTACATTTTGCTTCTTATAATCTGTGCGTTCAATAGTAAATTGGAATGAGAAGCGCCGAGAGCCACACTGACTTGCACACGCGTCAGCCTGTTCAATTTAACGGACCCCATATTTCAGCTCAGTGGCACAGAAAAGCTACAGAGTGACTCATGAGGAAAGAAATCTGGCTTCAGATCTGTATAAATATCGGTTGTAAATTGCATTTGATCTTTTATTTCTTTTTATTGAAGTGGGTTGTTGGGCAGTTACTGGGAAGCTTGGGCAGGCTTTATGACTGCTCACCGTGGAGCATATTCGGCTTTCTGAGAAGAAATAAATGAGAGGCTTACTATGTAACTCTTGGCCCCAAAACATATTTTTGAACTGTTAAGGGCGAGATTGAGAGCAGCAAGTCATCTGAAATTTCACTCTGGCACAAATGCTTGTGGACGGAGTTAAAACAGAGTTAAAACAGAGACGCGTGCCCGTTTTCTGTCGAACGCAGACCACTTTTTTTCTTGCCAATTAAAAACTGAACGAGAGGCTATTAACCGCACGGTGCGCCCGGATTAGCACCAGATGTGAGTGGCTCCGCTAACGGTGGCCGGATCATCAGAAAATGGCATCGGTCGCTTGGAGGCTGGATTATTGTTGCTTTGATGTTTCGGGATTATTCACTTGGCGGCGGAAGAGCACGAGGATCCTACAGCGGTCGTGGCCTCTCTTAGCCGTAAAAGTGATGATATTCGTTATATCGCGATAATATTTTTACTAATAAGATTGTTCGTGTGATAAGACTTTTTCTCGGGAAGGTTAGGCCATAAACCTAGCTCTCTATGGGCCACCTCTTGTTGTCTGTCGTTCCCCCTCCTGGACTAAGATTCCCCCTCAACGGAGTCTCGTTTATGAGCGGTCCTTATGTGCGTCTGCCATGCTGTAATGGTTTTATGCGCATGTGTTTTCATTTGAATGACGTTTGACAGATGTTCCCTTGGTGATTTCTGTGGTTCCATCCAGATGTTGACGAATGCTCAGAGACCACAGATGACTGTCACATAGACGCTCTCTGCCAGAACACGCCCCAATCCTACAAGTGCATCTGCAAAGCGGGGTACCAGGGGGATGGGAAACAGTGTGAAGGTGAGCGCACTGCACCTGTGCAAATGTGGGCAGTCAGCTTCACAGCCTATGTGTGTGTCTCTGTGTGTGTGTGTGTGTGTGTGTGTTTGAGAGAGAGAGAGAGAGAGAGAGAGAGAGAGAATATATAGAAAATACCCTGGTTGGGATTCTTGAACTGTTTATATTTGGCATCATTATCTGTGATGGTCTTTGATTAAGGAGTGACCTCTTAATTAAGCTTGGTCTCAGAAGCAGTTAGACTCACTCATACATGACTGTGGTTCAATACGTGTTTTGAGCAGCAGTGTGTTTCATGCATCAGGGAATGTGTTACATATATGGTTTGAGCAACAGTCTATTCCATACATTGTTCGAGTGACAGCATCACCTGTATTTCAGCAGGAGCATCAGTATGTTCACTGGAGACTCGTGTTGCTCTTACACACCTCTCGCACCTGTCGGAACTCAGGAAGTTCAGTCGCGTCAGGGAAGCTCCGCCCAGCACAGGAGCCTTTTAATTAGGCCACATGTATCAGACAGCTCCTTATCCCAAGGGCCCCAGGGCATGGATCTAATCCCGAGGTGGCGGGACGCACAGAGCAACCATTTCCTGCAGGATTAGAGCCGCACGAGTAATCAGCGGAAATGGCGGAGGTTGAATTTGAAACTTGTCAGGGAGCAGCGGGCACATGTCAACACCTAAGCAAGGTTTCAGGAAGCCACTCTGCAGGGGGGCTAGCTAACACCCTCTATGCGCTCCTGCCCCTCCTCCTCTCTTTCTCTCTCTCTCTCTCTCTCTTGCTCCCTCTCCCTCTGTTTCTTTTACAGTAGTCAGTAATTGGCAGGTATTTTACTGTTGTGCTTCAGATAAATATTCCACCTGTCCCACACCCTCATTCCTCATTGGCTGTTTACTAATTAGCTCATTTGCATGTCTGTCAGATGCGGACGAGTGTGATAATGACTACACCGGAGGCTGTGTCCATGAGTGCATTAACCTCCCGGGGAACTACCGGTGCACCTGCTACGACGGCTTCTCCCTGGCGAACGATGGACACAACTGCCTGGGTACGTGTTATTATCTAAATAAAAGAGTGTCCTGTTTTTAGATCAAACGTACATGCGTTTTTCACTTCTTGGAGATGAGCTCATTGTTGTTTTTACTTTATGATTGGAGATGGTACTTTTCTAACTGGTTTTCGTGTGTTGCGGCTGAAAATACACAGCAGACAGTGTTGTGTAATGTGAACTCGGTGCACTTCAGAGTTGGGTGTGTTCATCACATCAGTATGAAGCAGATCCCTCTGCCCCTGTTTCCATGGTTTCAGAAACAAGCACAGCGTGAGCTTGTAGGTGTATTGACTGGGGTCCCCCTCCTCTAATGTCTCAGTGGAATCTACAAGCAGCTACATCCTGATTGGTTAACCCACAATGTCACCGCCCACTTGTGCCTTGCCCTTTTTGACTACATTTGGTATGAAATCACTAACTGAGCTGGGAAGGGCTGGTGTCCACACTGCACTGATCTATGCTTGAGTATGAAGTGAATAAAAACACACTAGCACACTAAGTGAGAAAGTTTTCAATAGTTGTCAATTATCAATGAAAGTTATCAATGTTTCTAATATATATCATAAAAATCCAGGGCCCCCTTCCCTGTTGTCCTGTCCTTGACCGTCCCGCCCTTACCCTTTATATTTAAATATTTATATTTAAATAACTGCAGATGTTTCCTCACTTGTTAGATGTCTGCATTGTGGCTGTTCACACATGAAGAAAAAGATTTATTGTGGAGTTTAGTGGTATTTTCAGAAACAGCAGCATTCAAAATCTGTGAGGTGTTGACAAAATCCTGCTGCCCCCTCTTGGGGCGCCCCCTCAAACCCCCCCACCCACTCCCCCACGTCTGCGCAAACGTGGTAAACACCCACATCTGTGTCACAGCCATGTGGCCCCTCCATTAATTAAAGTGCAGAGTCTAGTACGTCCTGGTGGGAAAAGGGGTTGCATATTACTTGTGGCTTAATAGCAATTACCTCCTTTCTTTCCGCAAACTGATGTGCATTTCCTTTGACAGTCTAAATCTAGCTTCAAAGCAAGCACTGGAATCCAACTCAACAGGATGTAATTGAATGTTCATTATGCGACTAGTGACACAATCAGTTCTAATTAAACAAAGTTGTAACTCTTCACTCATTGCATCTCCCTGAAATATGTTTATAGTATAAAATAGTATATCTGTACTACAATAATTCAGCCAACCATGATGAGGAGTGGTGGGGTGATTAATTTACAAACACTGTAAAATAGAACAGTATTATGAATTAGAATCACCGTCGAAACTACAAAAAGCTACTACTACTCTCTCCTTTCCTTCATACTTTTTCTTCTCCCCTCACTCTCCTTCGCTGTCCTTCTCTCCCTCCCTACCACTTTCCTTCTGTCCCAGGAATGATGGGCAGAGACCTCAGGCGCTTTGAATGAAGGGGAAATAAGAACAGAACAAAAATAAAAGCGTGACATAAAGCGTCACATCTGTCTCAGCGTGTGTAGGAAGTAATTCCATAGGGCTCCAGATGCTTCATGTCAACTAGTTAGAAACTTAACTGATTTGAGATTAGCTAATGGGGCTGTGATTAAAAGATACGTGCTATAGCTCCCCCTTTGTCTTCAAACTTTTTATTTATTTATTCTATCCTGAAGGCAGCTGGGTCCAATATGTTGATAATTTGGCCCTTTTTATGAATGACTGGGGCTGGTACTAGTTTGTTTTCTTTTAAAATTCTCTCACTCCCTCTCTCTCTCTAACTCTTTCACCCCTCTCTATCTCCCTTTCTTTGGATTGTCAGGAATTGTGTCAGCAACATCCTTTATTTAGTTACAAAAGTGTTGAACTCACTCAGTTTCCTAACCACTACCTCAAAGTGGCAGGTTGTACTGTAGACACTGTTTTTGCTTCTCAAATTCTCTCTCTCTCTCTCTCTCTCTCGTAACACATTACATAATGTAAACTGTAATGCAATTTCATGAATGATCTCTCTCTCCTTTTCATGATCTCTCTCTCTCTCTGATGTGTTGTACATTTTCTAACCGGTCCAAATAAACATTTGCACAGCCTGAAGCCTTATCAAACAAAGCAAAGGTGCTGTGGTTTTAGGATCGATGCCCTGGGAGCAGTAAAGCTTGGCAGAGTTCAGGGGGCAGAGGAATGAGAGGTGATGGGAGGGAAGGGACAGCATTTACAGTCTGTGCACAGTCACGGAGCGCATGGGCAGAAAACAACAAAAACGGAAATGACTGGGGAAACAGACTCACTACAATAAATATTTAATCATATTCCAGACAAAAGTGCGTTTCAAGTGGCCATATGTGATGACAAAGACAAAGAATCAGGGAAACTCAAGTGGGAGCTCCATGACATTGGCACACCCTGTTCACAGTACTGGGGCATGACTGGCTGGAACAGGACAATACTAAAATATCGAAAAATACTCTCAGTGGAAAACTTAGTGCCCAGTAGTTGTTGCAAAGTGAGCACAGTCAGGTCTCCAGAACAGGTGATTTCTGGGTTCACAGAAACTTTAAAACAAAAATTGGCCCCTGAATCAGCCCCTGAATAAATTATCTCATGGTTGTCCAGTTTTAATTGGAGGAAAGAAATCATTGGTACAGCTCGAAACATTCATGTTTTTCTTAATGGCATGGATTTACACGGTTATTGGTAGTGTTGCTGTGCTGTAGGCAAATGCACACTCCTCCTCTCCTCTGTCGCCTCTTCACTCCACAGTCCAGTTTAGCTCACACAGACACTGAGTCAGAGGAGGTCACATCATATGCAGCCTGTGCAGACATAGAGCGGGAGTCTGACTGAACAGAGGGGGGCACTGGTGAGCGATGGGTCATGGATACCTGCTGACAGAAATTTCTCCCAAGCAAGGCTCTAACCACATATGCTGCCCCCTTTGAGTCCATTATACTGAGCAGTTATGCCCAAGAAAACACTGAACTTCGGATAAACCCAGAACAGTGGGTTCTCTGCACAGTATGTAAACACAGGCAGTTGAGAAGAACGCTCAAAAGCACAGCTCATTCCAGCACTCTTTTGATCTGGTACTCTTGCCTGAAAGTGTGAACCGGCAATGTGTACACAACATTTCATAAACATTTCTTACATTTGGAATCTGTGAGGGGAAATGGCTACAGTGTGTCATACAGTCTGGCTCTCATTTACTTTCAAAATGGCTTTCTTTCCACAAACCTATCAGGTCCCTCAACTTCCAATCTCCTCACAGCCTTGGCTGTGATGTCATAAAGGGAACACTCCCTGCTGCCTGTCAATCAGTTCCATTGATTCTATAGACTCACCATAATACCTGCATTTGTTCTGTCCTCTCGGCTTCATAACTACAGTAGGTTCTGGTTCGTAACAGGACTTTCTGGTGCTGTATTGCAGAACTGAGTATCCAGTGTCACAGTATTGTACTTGATCACAACCCGTAATAAAACATTGATGAAAGTGAAATGCTTCAGCTTTAATGATTGGGAAACAGAAGTACCAATGTTAAGAATATGGAGCTGTATATCTGCTGAGTCTAGAGCATTGGTGTCAGTCGTCATTCAATCTGGTGCAGATCTTGTACTGTAACAGGATTAGAAGTGAGTATAGCAGCTATATTATCTTTTATGAAACTGTGTGTAAAGTACTAATTATACCAACATTAACCCAACACAGTTCCAGCAGCCTGCGGAGCTGGATACCACGTGTTTGTTGAGGTGTCCTCACCTTGAACTAGAACAACGGGCTTTGATGTGGGATTTGGGCACCTGGCCTGACCCGGCCGGAGGGCTCCTCAGTTCTGTAGCGTTCTCCCCGCCCCCGCCGTGACCTCACTGGCGGGCTGGTGCTGGTGCCACCTCAGCGCGAAACCCAAACACAGGAACAGAGCGCCGCGCCAGCCCGCCAGCCAAACACCAGAATGCGGGAACAAAGCACCGCACCTGTAAACTAAACACCCAAACAACGTGCGCCCACTTCCTCTACGACAACAGCCAGGACACTCACTGTCCTCTCTCTCTCTCCCTTTCCCTTTCATTCGGTTTCTTTCTCCTGCCTCTTTCTCTGTGTCTCTCTCTCTCTCTCCCGCTGTCTCTTTTTCTCTCTCTGTATCTCTCCTTCTTTCTGTTTCTCCTTCTCTCTCTATGTGGTCTGACAGTACTGAGATTTGCTAAATGTAAATTCAGAAAGAAAATGCAATGTTCACATTGTCCCGAAACCCTAGTTTACCATTGCTCTGCCACAGAAAGGTTATCAGAGTGTTGTGGAAAGGTTTTGAGATTGTTGTGGAAAGGTTATGAGAGTGTTGCAAATAGGTTATGAGAGTGCTGTAGATCAGTTGTGGTGTTTCACACTGTCAGTGGTGTGAGCATTGGCCGCTTAGTGGTGAATAGTTGCTTGAAGAATTTCTTTCCAGCTCTATGATGGGATAACACTGGAGATCAGCACAATTTCAATTTTTAAAAAGCATGTGTTGGGAGACTGGCCATTTTGAATTCACCTCTGATTTAGCCCTTGACTGTGTGTTGAACAGGAATAAACCATCAGGTCTTTGTGTTTCTCCATATGCTCTTCAATGGGTCAAATCACCTTGTTGACATTGAAGGGAAGTGGTTTGCACAAAAATGCAAATGCAAATACCTGAAGCAAATGGTTGTAATTACCCTGTTCTTCCAAAGATTCTGAAACCAAGCGTGTAGCGGTACAAGACGTCTCTCTCTGTCTGTGTTCTATCTCTCTGATCATGTTCTCTCTCTCTCTCTCTCTCTGCCACTGATCACGTTCTCTCTGACCATGTTCTCCCTCTGATTCGTCCTGCAGATGTAGATGAGTGTCTGGATAACAACGGTGGCTGCCAGCAGATCTGTGTGAACACCATGGGAAGCTACGAGTGCCTGTGCAACGAGGGGTTCTTCCTGAGCTACAACCAGCACACCTGCATCCACCGCTCTGAAGGTGAGTCTGAGAAATCCATTATCCCCACACCTGAGGACGAGTCTGAGAAATCCATTATCTCCACACCTGAGGACGAGTCTGAAATATACATTATCCCCACACCTGAGGATGAGTCTGAAATATACATTATCCCCAAAGCTGAGGGTAAGTCTGAGATATTCATTATCCCCGCACCTGAGGGTGAGTCTGAGAAATCCATTATCCCCACACCTGAGGATGAGTCTGAGAAATCCATTATCCCCACACCTGAGGATGAGTCTGAAATATACATTATACCCAAAGCTGAGGGTAAGTCTGAGATATTCATTATCCCCGCACCTGAGGGTGAGTCTGAAATATTAATTATCTCCACACTTGAGGGTGAGTCTGAGATATGCACACCTGAGGGTGAGTCTGAAATATTCATTATCTCCACACCTGAGGGTGAGTCTCATATATGCATTATCCCCACACCTGAGGGTGAGTCTGAAATATTCATTATCTCCACACCTGAGGGTGAGTCTGAGATATGCATTATCCCCACAGCTGAGGGTGAGTCTGAGATATCCATTATCCTCACAGCTGAGGATGAGTCTGAGATATTCGTTATCCCCATGCTGAGGGTGAGTTTGTCAGATGTCCCATTTCAGCTTCAGCTCAGTTTTCAGTGTATTTTCATTGCTGGTTTTTTGAGAACTTTTTTAATTTCTGTTGATTACCCTGGATAATGATGCTTGTCAGGTAAATGAATGAGTTCTATATTTCAGGTCAATCAAAAATAATTGATTTGAACAATCATCTTGAAACATTACTTTTCTCTGAAAAGAGCCTTGTTTACTGACAGCTTTAATTGTTCCCCTGTAATCAAGAGTCTGAGCAGCTGCTAGTTTTCACATTTCTGTTTGACTTCTTTCACGCATGCCAGATATTTTTTTCTTGACTTAAACGGTACAATTTGGCCCCCGCATGTGCTCCCTCAGCACAGGAAGTGATGTCAAAGTTCCAACAGAGGATTAGCTGTGTCTGTGGAATGAATACAAACCAGTGGCTTCTTTTAGGACCAGAAGAATATTTACTCTAGACGTGGAATATATTTACTGTAGAAATGTCAGAAGACCTCATGAAATAACAGTGCAACCTATTCTAACCAGGCGAAGAGTACCGTAAGGTTATAAGCAGCCTGTATAGGCTCATAGTTGTGTAATGTTATGAGCAGCCTGGTCAAGCTCCTAGTATTGTAAGCTTATGAGCAGCCAGGTCAGGCTCATATTACTGTTAGGTTGTGAGCAGCCTGGTCAGGCTCATAGTGCTGTAAGGTTATGAGCGGACTGGAAGAATAATCTCAGCAAAGCATGAAACCATTTTGTACTTCAAAATCATACTTTATCTCTCAGGTTTTTCAGCTGTGCTTGGCTTCAGTCAGGGGTAGGCCTTTACCTGACCTCTGCGGTAAACGTGAATGTTCCGTCCAGGTAGATTAGTGTAAGCAGGAAGTGTAACACACCAAAGCTGGAGAAGGCGGGATTCTCTTAATGCTACCTGGATGAAGGCACATTCTGAAACCTCATCTGGGCTATTTCAGACCTCGGCTCTACCCTGCAAGTTTAGAGTAATCCTTCATTTAAAAATACTTTGGTTAAATATTGTTTTTCATAGGAAAAGCTTTGAAATAACATCCCTGTCGATTGGGCTGGAATCGACTGGTCTTCTCAGGGTAAATATTGGTTGTGGTTTTCTCTGAGACTTTCCAGGGTATTTTTAGGGGAGCGTTTGACTTTGGTGAGTGGAAGTGTTTTAGCGTGTGTGACCGGTTACCACTCTGAGTGACTTCTGTTCTGCCACCAAACAAATAAAACAGCACAGTCAACAAGAACACACTCATGCACACATACACACACACACACACACATGCACATGAACAGACGCATACCCACACACACATACATGCGCACACACACACATACATGCACACAAACATACGCATACACACGCACATATACATGCATACACACACACACACAAACATACGCAAATGCGCACACAACACATAAACACACATACACATATACCCACACACACAAACACACACAGTGAGCTTAGCTGATCAAACCACTGTTATTTATATCTGAGATGTGAGTCTTTTTTCTTTCCTTGGTGGTTAATGGGCAGCTGGGTTTGGGTTAAGCCACAGAGAGTTTCCTGCCCAGCTTTCCCCCAGTCACAGTGTGTGTGCTTTAAATATAAACACAGGAGCAACAAAACCAGATATAAAGCACTTTAAAACATCTCTCTCACTCCTGCTCCGCCCACATTTATGACATCACCAGAAGCGTTGCTGGATGAGGAAATCTGACGTGACTTGTAGGTTGAAGCAAATGGTATGTGAAATAAAGAGTGTGTATAGTGGGTGTACATGTATGCACACGCGTGTGCGTGTGCGTGTGTGTGTGTGTGTGTATGTGTGTGTGTGTAGAGGAATGGAAAGCTTGTGGTAGGAGAGGTTCTCATCTGAAGAAAGGTGCTCATTGAAAGCCATGGCTGAGTACTATAGCAGTACAGAGAGAAACTGGCAGGGTTTCATTAAAATGGAGTTTAGTAGAGGGAGGGTTTGGAAGGGGTGTGGTTCTCACTGTTCCTATTTCAGCTTCTAATACGCACCACCACACTGTGTCTCTGCTGTGATAGTCTTGGGGTACACATTAACATGCCCAGCGTTAATTCAACTCTAACAGTGTTGATTCAACTCTAACAGATTACATTTTAGAACCAAGTCTGGTGGCGTTGAATTAACACTGTTAGAGTTGAATTAGCACTGGGAATTTTACTGTATACTAAAGCTTTAGGGGCATGAATGGTCTAGGGGCAGTAATTCTTTTGGGGCATTAATGGCCTGGGGGTAGTAATGCTTTAGGGGCATTAATAGTCTTGGGCCAGTACTGGGAATCTCAGGTGCTGGAAGCTCAGTGTACAGTAAAAGCTTTCAGGATGAACTTGAGAAGCCAGTGCATTGAAGCTTTTATCAGAATTCCACACTTGAGTTAGGATTTGGCAAACATCATGCTGACAGTACGGATGTGTGTGTGTGTGTGTGTGTGTGTGTGTGGCGACCTGCAAAAATTTTCACAGCAAGTCCTCAACCCAAGAGGTGAAATGTTCTGGGGGTTAGTCACCACTCTGAGAACAGAGAAATAAAGGCCTACTGTCTGCACAACACCAAAGTTTTATTCATAATGATGATTTTGTGGATAAAACCTAAACCTGCTGGTGTGCTACGTTCTGTGATTATTTCTGTTTTTTTCATGTGGTGTTCATTAAATAATGATTATAATCATTGATCAGGTTTTCCTCATTTCCCTCCCACTAACCTAGGCATTTATAAAAGGCTAAAATCTAGGGGAGAATGGGGCCATGTGGATGTGGATGCATCAAGCTTGAATGATGTATTGCAGGTTATACGTGCAGAATTACCCTCTCTTTGTCTCCAACGAATGGAAGGAGATTTCAATATGTATTTTGGAAGATATTGCCGGAAGTCTATATGCAAGTGAATTTCTCAGTTACTTTATTGTGTGTATGTCAAGGAATCCAAATGTATGTAATCGTAAACTGTCTTTTAACGACTAACAGATTGTGTAGTTTTGATATAGCACGCTAGCTTGCTGGGATTGCTCGCCAGGCAAAAGTGCAGACACACCTACTGCAGGGGTTAAACCTAATGGGGTGTTTCAAACTGTTTAATCTTTGTATTATTTTAGTTTGCTTGATGCGCGTTGTTTATTATAGTATCTGTCTGTGTGCTCATGCTTTGCTGGTTTGTATGTTGCTTTTGTACCACGCAGGTAGCCCTGTAGCCGGTCAGTGTCTGTACTTTGTGTGTCAGTGCCCTGCCTGTCCAACTCCCCTGCAAGCTTCTGCCACACATTCTATAGGCACCGCCAGATGCTCTGCCCTCTATCCTCAACTCTGAAAGTTCTGTCACAGATTCTGTAGGTTCACCAGCTCTGTACCACTAATATCATATAATATCATATCATCTTCGCCATTGCCTAATTTGGACAGCTGGATTCTAAGTTGTTGTGAGGAAGCAACCACATCCTCCATCTGGTTACAATGTTATAAAATTCATTCACAGTTTCCTAAACACTACCTCAAACTGGCAAGCTGACAATATGTTTTTATTCAGTCTCTCTCCCACCTCTTAAGGTGCCAATTAGCGATAACCTAGACTTGTTCTCTGTGCTCTCTCTCTCTCAGATGGGATGAACTGTATGAATAAAGACCATGGCTGTGCCCATATCTGTCAAGAGGCTCCTAAGGGGGGCGTGGCCTGTGAATGCAGACCTGGGTTCGAACTGGCCGAGAACCAGAGAGACTGCATGTGTATGTAGTGCTTATGTGCATATACAATACGTGCTTGTTTTTTCTGGTATATGATATATAGCATATGGTACACCTGGCTGAAGGGTATAATTTGGAACATGCTGCTTGTCAGTTTGCTTGAACACATTATTTTCTCAAGACTGAAATATGCGCTAGCTGTAGTTGGCCAGGTAAGGAAATTTCAGTTGTATTCTGGGTTGCAGTGTGATTGAGAAGCGACATTGTGAAATACTGTTTATGTTAATATTGTATATGTCTATTTGCATATTTCCTCAATAGATATGGAGGGAATATTAAGGGCTTTAAGTTAAATACACTTTTAAATTTCATATAGTTTAGTTATTTGGGACTGAGAGTGTTTTATCAGACAATTATTAATTGCCGTGATTTCTGTTCATTATTTTAAGTTCCTCACACATGACCTTTGTGTTACCAGTGACTTGTAACTATGGAAACGGGGGCTGTCAACACACCTGTGACGACACAGAGGCGGGGCCTGTGTGTGGCTGCCACCAGAGCTATGCTCTCCACTCAGACAGCAGAACCTGCATTGGTAAGTGCTGCAGAACCGCAGAACTTCACACTCAGACAGCAGAACCGCAAAACCGCACAGAACAGTTCAGAACTCCGGACCAGAACTCCACCCCTTTCACCTGTGTCATTACAGTCACACCTTCTGATAGAAGAAAATCTTGCACCTGAGCATCTCAATATGAGATATTAGAGACAAGGGAATATCAGCGATGAGAAATATTAGAGATGAGGGACTATTGGAAATGAGAGGTGAGAAATATTAGTTATTAGTGAATAATAGCAATGAGAGAAGAGTATTATTATTGTTATAGATTGAATATTGGCAATGAGAGATATTAAAGATGAGGGAAAATAAATGTGAGTGTTATTGTTGTTGGGTGAATAAAATACTGTTGACTCTATTGCTACGAATGACTCCAAGGCAAGGCTCCAAGGCACCATGGAGCTTCAGTGAACTGTGCCCTATTCGTCTCTTTTAGCCTCACAGAAAGCTGTCAGAATTTGTTTGGATCTACGGCAGATGTGATCCAGAGGCTGTATCAGTAGTTTCAAAGTTAAACAGCACATTCTTCCCCTCAGGAACAGAAAACACTTACTGCCATGTGTTCCATGAGGTGTCAGACACTGTACAGCACAGAGCAGAGTTTAGCATCGCTCTACTAGCTGAGAGAAAATGGTTGAAACCTGGTTTCGTTTCCAGCTTCATGAAGAGGTAAAGGAATGATGGAATGATTAAGGAAGGAGGGGAGTGGCGCATAAAAAAAAGTTTGTGCGTGTGTACATGCGTGCGTGTGTGTGCGTGTGTGTGTGTGTGTGTGTGCGCGCGTGTATTTGTATGTGGTTCTCTCTCTCTATATGCTTAACTGTTTCCATGCTGGTGATGGCTCATGTTTGCCTGTCTTGTCTGAGCAGAGAGGCATTTTAAAATCCTATGGAGGATTGATTAGAGCAGATATCTCAACTGCAGCCTGATCGATCCCAGAACTCCCCACCAGCCTGAATCTGCAAACACAAGGTGCCTGAATGTCCAGCCTGGTCATTAGGACTGGAACCATCTCCCACCGTGATGTTCAGTGATTATGGCCCAATCAGACCCTTCAGATTGGTCCACTGTGGCTTGTGCATCAGTGACCCCGCCCCTCCCTTTGTAACATTGTTTCCTGATTGGCTGTTGAAGCCCAGTTGCAGTGTGTTCTGTAGACAAACAGGCAACCAGTACAGGCCAAAAACTGCCCCCCTGTCTGCAGCGCCCCCGATCTGCACACACACACTCTCTCACACTCGCACAAATACTAACACGAACATGCACACACTCTCTATCACCCACACACTTTTTTATTTATTCTTTCCCCATCTGACTATTTTCCATCTGTTTTCCTGTGAGTCACTTTGTTCCGCAACTCACACTGCTTTAACACAGAACTCCACTCCCCGCCTTTCCTTTCTTCCACCCCATTATGCTCTCCTTCACCCATCACGCTTTCCTTACCTCCACTCTCATCACCTTCTCCTCCCCTCTCCTCTCATCACCCTTTCCTCTCTCGTCCCTCCTCATTTTTTACCCACCTTTTTCCTCGCATCTACACTCATGTGCTTCATCTTGCACTCATCTGTTCATCTATCTCTTCTGATGAACGGAAGTCGTTGTTGAAGTTTAGCCTTTCCCCCCCGTTCCTCTTGGTTAATGACAAAGAAAAGTTTTGTGGGGTTTTTTAGGCTTGCGGGGGAAAGGGTGGAATTAAGGGGTTTAAGCCTCTTGGCTTTGGGCTGTCTTTTGGGGAAGGTACGGACGGACTCCTCATTAACCTCCTGCTCCCTGTGTCCCTCTCACCTGTGTTCTAGAGAGAGATGAGGCTGCAGGTGAGAGCTCTGAGCTCAATGCTACGTCATTAGCTGATGTGGACAAGCGGGTGAAACGGCGGCTGCTCATGGGTAACTCCTCTCTTCCTCTTCCTGTCTGTTGCCATGACACTTGTGCTTGTCTTCTCTTCCTTTTTAGGGGTCCAAGCAGCACAGATGCTGGAACTCTGTTGTTTTTGTTAAGACTCTTTTTTTCTCTCTCCTTTCACCTCAATTAACTGTAAGCTGTAATGGACCAGAATCACCAAACTCGGTAGGCTTATTTGGATGGCTGAACTCTTGGATCCCATACATTATGGCGCAGATTTAACACTTGGTGGCGCTATAATGCATGTGACAATATTCTGACATTCACAAGCCCAACCCCACTTAAAGCCCCACTTCTTCTCCTACAAAAATTTACCAATTTGCATGAAACTTATTATTTTGTTTCATCTCACACACCTTTAACCATTACTTTTGTAGTGGTTATGTAAAAATATGGTCATGTGACAGCCCAATGAAGTTGCAATGGGCATGGCTTATCACAAAAATGCTAATTATTCCACAACCATTTCAAATTAAGTTTTGCAACTTGGCATGGGAATTGACTGTAAGGTGAAGACTCGAGCCCTAAAGGCTTAGCCCAGTCCAATGACACGGTAGCGCTACAGAGATCCAAACATGAAGATATTCAAAAATCCCTGCTGTATCAGATGGATCCTTAAATTGGTGGCGTGGCCCACAATCTCAGTTGGAACATCTGTAAATGCTGATGTCCACCATCCTATTCTCTGTGTTTTCCAACTGTTGATCATGCTGCTTGGACCCTGTGAATCACTGCTTGAAGCTATATTTTATCTTTTTTTGTTGTTGTTAATAGCTCAAAGGTTGTTTCACATCTCCTTATCTTTCCCTGGAGGTCTTGTGGTGATTTTATTGTTTTGTCAACAAGTTTGAAAAAATTACGAGTTATGAAACTTTTTTTTGGTTACTTCTGTGTACTAACCCTGTTCTTCTTTCTAGGCCACAGAGAAAACAGTTACAAAATGTTAGTGTTATCAGTTTCAGCTTATTCTGTAGGATACTGTCACTTATAAGGATATTGTTTACATACTTTTCTCCTTTATGATTTTGACTGCACTACGAGGATGAAAGTGACACATTGTGCCGATAATGGTTTTTTGTCATACTGCGGTTTCCATGCAACAAGGAATGGCTCATTGTTTTATTGTCTAGTTTATTTTAAAAGGATGACTTCACATTTAGTAGTGGTTTACTTTACCCTCTGCCCTCTGTCCCCTTGTGACCTCACACCTCATCAGTCATGTGCCTCCCTGTCCTCGTCAGACAAACAGAACTCTGGGTCTGCTCCCCTGGGAGCTGAAAAGAAGCTTCTTTAGATCTGCTGTTTTCAGGGAAACTCATCATGTCTCTTCATCTCAGCCTGATACGTTTTATAAATTCAGCTCTGGAGTTGTAGGACATCTGGATCCAGTGCTGGGATCACAACCTCCAGTCCTGAAGGGGGCGCTGTCAGGTGATTGTTGATGTGTTTCAGCCCTTTAGTGATTAGCTAATTTGGCTAATTAAACAGCTGCCACAACAATCAGCAGATGTTGTATTTAAACACACTACAGGCCTCCAGAACTGGAGATAGCCTGCAGACGCTATACCCCTTCAGTATTGGAGTTAATCCTGGAGTCACTGTGGCCCTCCAGGATTGCAGACACTATGGCCTTGCAATGTTATATGTCAGTGAAATGCTGTCGAAAAGAAGAGGATGTGAAACTAATCTGTATTAAAATTAAATTTTTGTATCATCTGTTAATGTGGAATTATAGACCCTAGCTGGTTGACAGAGTGGGTCAGTTGAATGTCAGCCTGATCAGGCTCATAGTATTGTTATGTTATGAGACTTAGACGTGAGGCTTGCAAAATATTAACCCTAGAGTAAAGCTGGAACTGCTATTCAAGGTCAGAAGACCAAAAAGAGGGATACTGGGAGAGATACAGGGGGTTCAGTGACCACAAAGATGACAGACTACAGAACCGAACTCCTTGATTCACATGTCTACATAACGAAGTTCCTCTCTCTCTGGATCACATGAAGGGGGAACTAAGCTCCTCCCAGTGTGGATCACATGATTGGAGAGCCAAGCTCCTCCCTCTGGGTCACATGACTACAGAGCTCAGCTCCTCCCTCAATCAGTGTTCTGCTGTTCATTGTGTTAAGATTCTCTTAACTGGTAAATTAAGCGTTTTTTACCAGCAAACTGAATTTTTTATACGATAATGACTGTTTTCTGACTGATTTTGCCCTGGTGGAGTGCTTAGGGAACTTAAAGGGATGATACTGGGGCCATTATGTTTTTGTGGGGGAAACAGCAAAAGCAGGCTGTCATAATCACACAAAAACATAAACTATACATAAGCGTGTAAATATGTACAATTGTGTGTTTTATAAGATTGTTGATGGCATGTCGTTTTCTTTTCTCTCTGTACCCAGAAACCTGTGCAGTGAACAACGGGGGATGTGATAGGACCTGCAAGGACACCGCCACTGGGGTACACTGCAGCTGCCCTGCGGGGTTTACCCTGCAACCCGACGGCAAAACCTGCAAAGGTGTGTGTGTGCGCGTGTGTGTGTGTGTGTGTGAACGTGTGTGTATTTCTGTGTGAGAGTGTGTGTGTCTCTGTGTGCGAGCGTGTTTTACTGTGACGTTTTGTACTTGTGTTCGGTGTGCTTCAGTGTGCGTGCATGTATGTGTGCGTGCACGTGTGGATTTACGTGAGTTTTTATGTGTGCGTTTAAGTATGTGCATGTTTACAATGGGAGTATGTGGAGTTAGAATTGAGGTTGAGCTAGACTACATCTTCACTGTGGCCGGTTCCTTTTCCATAAAGCATGTTCGCTACCCCATCACAGTACACACTCCGGTCCTGCTGTCTTTCCCATTGAGCGCTCGGCTACTCCCAAACTTCAGCAACATCTGTAAGCTCCAGTTTCACACCCCGGTTCCCCTTAGCTGAGCTCCAGATCAGCGATCCTCGTGAGAAGCGGCAGAGGGTCTTGCTAAATAAATACAGCGCTGAGCGATCTGACCCCCGGCTCTCCCCGGCGGTAAAATGAAAAGGTTTGTGAGTGGCGGTATGTGCCTGCGCGCTGTAAATATGGTGGGGGCTAAAGCCGGGAACAGTCAGTGACTCACAGCCCCGGGGGGAGGGGGGTGGGAGTTTAGCTGTCGGTAGTAAATGGGGTCAAGTGTCTGTTTGGGGTACAGCTCATATCCACCAGGTACGATTCATGTAGCCATAACACTGAAGGTAAACTGAGAATTGTCCATTAGTTCCTGTAACAACCCCATTTTGTCATTGTGAACACCTGTCAATCAACACCCACGCTTCCTGTGGGTACAGATCACGCAGAGCAGTGATTGGTTGAGCATATTTTGATGGGTGATTCCCAAATCCCAATGGTTCCTGTCATTATTGCTCTGGTGTAGTACATTTTAATGGAATTCTTTCTGGGGGGTGGGTGTATGCTGAGGGTGTGGCTCTCCCTTTGTTTATTAAAGGAGTGAGACTGAGCAGGGGTGAGAGGGTGAACATTTGCACTGATTGGTACAGGGGGGTTGCCGTGGCTAACAGGGGGGTTGTATGGACCTGTGACCTCCTCCAAACGGACTGAGATCAGGGTGAACTCACACCAGGGCAGGCCCACTCTCCCATTCACACACACACACACACACACACACACAGTACAGTCAGCTCTTCCTTAGGCCTGAGGGCTTGGGTTGGTAGGGGTGAGGAGGGTTAGGTGGAGGGGGAATGTAGCGGGTAGGTGGTGAATGTTTGGGAGAGGGCCGTACAGAGGCTGCTGGGAGACACAGGGGCGTCTGAGCTGTTTAAACTGTGAGGTCCGGCTGCCCTCGACGCTGCCGTGTCACTGTCATATTGCTGGCATAGTTCAGGCGGTGGATTTTACGAATGCGTTCGGAACAACCACCGCACAATGATCGCTGATATTGTGACCTTTAATTGAAAGGAAAAGAAGAGCGGTCCTACACACTCACATCAGGATTTGTCCTCCGTTGGTCCTTCAGTCTTTCAGAAGGCTGCTGTTCATCACCATATCTTCCTCCTCAGTGTCTTCTGTCCCTGAGGGGAAAATGTGCTGTTTGAAACTACTTATACCGCCTCTGCATCGCATCTGTTGTAGCTCCAAACATATTCTGACAGATTTCTCTGGAAATAAACAGCTGATTTACATGAAGCTAAAGGGGAACGGTTGGGGAAAAGTCACTGTGTTTTTAGTGGAGATTCAGAGGGAATGTGCTAGTTCTGCCCTTGTTGAATGTAGAGTCGGAAGGATTAACTGATTTAATTTGTGGATAATTTGTGGAAATCACAGTTTTAACAAGGCACCACTGATCACTGTTATTGATCAGTTATTGATTGAGCAGTCTGCAAAGGCTGTAATTAATCAGTCAGTAGACTGTTCTTCTGGGGTAGGCGTACAGCTACAAATTACAGTATTTAGGTGGCTGTCCAAGGGATGGTCAATATATGCTCGATTGCAACTGAATACAAATAACCTTTGATTAAGTGATTATAGATTATCCCACACTAACAGGTTAACCCACAAGAAGAGGGATTAGATTACATTGAATGGACAATGCTACTGGAAGTTCATTTAAACATATGCAACATCCACAAGCTTCCATCAATTGTGAGTTTTTCCTTATTAAATGTGTATTGTAGTGGATTTAATCATTACATAGGTTTATGATTGCTTGTTTTTAAGCACGTGAGAGGCAATGCTTTTATTTTCATTAGTTGTATCTGTCTTAAGAGTTTCTCATATGAACATTTTGTGTGCATTTATTAATTTAAACCAGAGGTGCCATGGTGTCACAGTTATGTGCAGAATGGTTACTGTATTGCAGAAGATTGACTTATTACTCCTTAAGATCTGTTTTAGTTTAGTTTTGAGATGGTCTTCAGTCACTGTTCCATTGGTCTGTCCTGGTCGAATGGATGAGAGTTTGTTATAACTTCTGAGTGTTTGTGGTTTTAATTAGAGTGGCCTCTATAAAGATGCTTCTGCTTGGTTAGCACATCACCCCCTGGCAGTGCAGTTGTGAGCGATAAAATAATAAGGTGTGATTAAGTGCTTCCTTCCTTTCTCACGTCAGAGTAGCTAGCCTAGCATAGCCCAGCCTGACTTAACCTAGCCTAGATTAGTCAAGCCTCACCTAGCTTATGCTTTTTTACCCTAGCGTAACCTAACCTAGCCTTGATTAGCTGTGCTTAGTTTAGCCTATCCTGGCCTGGCCTACCTGTGTCACTGAGTTCTCCATAAGTGTATTAAATTAGTTTTTTCGGGGGGTCTTTCTGCAGATATTTATGAATGTGAGCATAGTAATGGTGGAGGTGATCTGTCTGCAGATATAAATGAATGTGAGTGTAGTAATGATGGATGTGATCTCTCTCTCTCTCTGCAGATCTAAATGAATGAGAGCATAGTAATGGTGGATGTGATCTCTGCAGATAGAAATGAACATGAGTGTAATAATGGTGGATGTGATCTCTTTCTCTCTGCAGATATAAATGAATGTGAGTGTAGTAATGGTGGATGTGATCTCTTTTTCTCTCTCTCTGCAGATAGAAATGGATGAGTGTATTAATGATGGATGTGATCTCCCTCTCCCTCTCTCTCTCTCTCTCTCTCTCTCTCTCTGCAGATATAAATGAATGTGAGCGTAGTAATGGTGGATGTGATCACTTCTGCAGGAACACGGTGGGCAGCTTCGTGTGCAGCTGCCTGAAGGGTTACAAGCTGCTGACCGACGAGAGGAGCTGCCAGGGTGAGTGAGCGACAGCTGTCAATCACACAGTGGTAGCATTCATCACACCGAGGAAGAGCATATATGCAGCACCCTTCATCTCAGGATTTCAAAGCAATTCACAGTGTAGGGGTGAATTTCAACCCCCGCTGATGTGTAGTCCCCAGCTGGGTGATGCATGGCGGCCATTTTGGACCAGAACGCTTAGCATACATCAGTGGAGGTGGGGGTGGAATTAGTGGGCTTCGTGTTCAAACTCAGTCTCTAGGGAACTCACAGCTGTTCCTGTCCTCTTTACCTCATTATATTTCGCACGCTCTTTCCCTGTCAGAAAATATTTCCACACACATTACAGTATTACTGTAAAACGTGGCGCATGGGATATACAGTACTGTAAACTGTGGTGTAGATCAGGGGGTGAATCACATTTACCTCACGTAGTTTAACTCCTATGCACAAGCATGAAGTGTAAAATACAGTATGTGGGTTTTCTCCAGTGTTGCTGTCTCATGGGAGGGTGGGCCATCAGTGTCATTTGGGAGCTCCATTGATTTTTGGGGTCTGTGGACTCTCTGTTCTTACTGAAGTCCAGGCCGCACTGGGCTCGGGGTGATGTTTCCGGTCGCATGACGCTCTCCGCTGCCAGCCAGCCTTCGGCTGCATCCGTTTCTGTGACCTTTGACCGTTTGACACCAATTTCCATGTTTCAATTTTTTATTTTTTTCTCGGCAAGATATCGACGAGTGCTCCTTCGAAAGGACCTGTGACCACGTGTGCGTCAACTACCCCGGCAGCTTTGAGTGCCTGTGCGAGAGGGGCCACACGCTCTACGGGAAGACGCACTGCGGAGGTGCGTGACCTGAGAGAGCGGCACGCCTGCACACCTGACGTAATAGGCCACGCCCACAGGGCTGTCGTGCTGTGTATAAATGGTGCCGTGTAACTGACACGCATTCTGACCGCCCTGTGACCGCGCTGTGCGCGTGCGAAGCGATGCTAACGGTTGTTCTGTGTTCTGCGTCGCAGACGTCGACGAGTGCAGCGTTAATAACGGGAGCTGCGAGCACGGCTGTGTGAACACGCCGGGCAGCTACGCGTGCGTGTGCCCCCCCGGCCACAGCCTCCGCTGGAACAAGAAGGACTGCATCGGTAAGCGACCCATGAATGCAAGTAATTGTGCTTGTGTGTGTGTGTGTGTGTGTGTGTGTGTGAATGTGTGTGAGTGGGCCTGCCCTTATGTGAGGTCACCCTGATGTCAGTTTGTGTAGAGGTGGAGGTCAGAGGTCACTGGTCGTCGGTTGTTACGGTAACATGAACCTGGCTTTTCCTCAGAGACGGTTAAATGCCCCCCAGGCAGTAAGACCCCCCCTGGAGCCCAGCTCACCTGCGCCAGGACAGGTGGGGCCGAGGTGTGTGCCCTGTCCTGCCCCTCCAATGCCCACTTCACCACAGGTGAGTCACACACACACACACACACATCTGTACCAGGTGTGTCTCAGTCATTGCAGCAACCCAGTGCAGGTTGTATTCGGTTGGATTTAGTTCCTTGCCGAGGTTTCACCATGAATGGAGCTCATTCTTTGCCGTTTGCTGGCCTCTATTGAGCAAAAGCTGTAATTGCAGTTCACCTGTGCAATGAAGTTGAGTATCAGGAACCGGCTTTGCTGGTGTCTGATTATGAGTCATGTGACTGGCTGTGTTCTCCACTTAAATTACAGTAGCATAACCCCGTACTCAGCTTTAGAGAGACAGAGGAGGCTATTGGTCAGTTTGAATGGCACTGTCTGTCTCACCTCGATGTGTGCTTGTGTGTGTGTGTGTCTTTCAGACTCTGAAAGTGGCTACTCCCTCAGCTGTGGGACACCAGTGCAGCCTGGGAAATCTCCCCAGAAGAGGAACGCTACTGACCTCATGCTGAGCTGCACAGGTGCTGTGCATCATGGGAGACAGAGTACAGCTGTTAACATGCTACGGACTTGCTCAAGTTCTTTGATGCTACTGTTAAAAACCCCTATATATTTACAAGTGCCATAGGGGTACAGCAGTCTAAAGCAGTATCTGTCTCCCTCATCAGAAATCGTGGCAACACCCATCAAACAGAAAGCTCGCTTCAAGATCAAAGATGCCAAGTGTCAACTGAGGCCCCGAATTAAGGAAATGCACAGCGATGCCCCCATTAACCTGCAAGGTATCTACATGCACACGTTTATACACATCTGCAGGGTATCTACATACACATGCTTACAGACATCTTACAGGGTAGATGTAGGTTTCTCAAAGGGAAGTTTTCAGAAGGGATTATTTAGAGGCACCAGTGTGTCTGTCAGATTTTTTGTATGAAGAAAGCATTTCGAATAAATGTGTGACTTGACTACGAAGCACTGCATTTGAGTGAAGTTTCTACTTAAAGTCAAGGTTCCAGTCGAGAATGGAGGAAAAAAAAAAGTAAAAATCTTTTTTCTCCTCCTTCCTCTCTCACTAGAAGGGGGTCCGTTCGCCTGCACAGACGACTGCCAGGTGACCTTCGTCAACCTCAGGTGCGAGTCGTCGAAGAAGCGTCGGCGAGGTCGGAAATCTCCCTCGAAGGAGGTGTCCCACATCACAGCGGAGTTCGAGATGGAGATGGAGGGGGAGGAAGCCTCAGGTGGGTCCGTACAGAACTAAGGTCAAAGGTCATTGCAGGATACCTTTCATGTGATGCGCTGGAGTTGTTAAGCATAGCCAAAGCAACACACCGACAACACACCTACTCACATCTATAACGTGGACTGTCTGTGGACATATTACTGCACCGTGTATGTGTGTGTGCGTGCGCGTGTGTGTTACAGACTCCTGTGATGTGGGTTGTGTAAGTGTGTGTGTGTGTTACAGATTCCTGTGATGTGGGTTGTGTGTATGTGTGTGTGTTACAGACTCCTGTGATGTGGGTTGTGTGTGTGTGTTACAGACTCCTGTGATGTGGGTTGTGTGTATGTGTGTGTGTGTGTGTGTGTTACAGACTCCTGTGATGTGGGTTGTGTGTGTGTGTTACAGACTCCTGTGACGTGGGTTGTGTGTATGTGTGTGTGTGTGTGTGTGTGTTACAGACTCCTGTGATGTGGGTTGTGTGTGTGTGTTACAGACTCCTGTGATGTGGGTTGTGTGTATGTGTGTGTGTTACAGACTCCTGTGATGTGGGTTGTGTGTATGTGTGTGTGTGTGTTACAGACTCCTGTGATGTGGGTTGTGTGTGTGTGTGTTACAGACTCCTGTGATGTGGGTTGTGTGTGTGTGTTACAGACTCCTGTGATGTGGGTTGTGTGTGTGTGTGTTACAGACTCCTGTGATGTGGGTTGTGTGTATGTGTGTGTGTGTTACAGACTCCTGTGATGTGGGTTGTGTGTGTGTGTTACAGACTCCTGTGATGTGGGTTGTGTGTGTGTGTGTGTGTGTGTGTGTTACAGACTCCTGTGACGTGGTTGTTGTGTGTGTGTTACAGACTCCTGTGATGTGGGTTGTGTGTGTGTGTTACAGACTCCTGTGATGTGGGTTGTGTGTGTGTGTGTTACAGACTCCTGTGATGTGGGTTGTGTGTATGTGTTACAGACTCCTGTGACGTGGGTTGTGTGTGTGTGTGTGTGTGTGTTACAGACTCCTGTGATGTGGGTTGTGTGTGTGTGTTACAGACTCCTGTGATGTGGGTTGTGTATGTGTGTGTGTTACGGACTCCTGTGATGTGGGTTGTGTATGTGTGTGTGTTACAGACTCCTGTGATGTGGGTTGTGTGTATGTGTGTGTATGTGTGTGTGTTACAGACTCCTGTGATGTGGGTTGTGTGTGTGTGTTACAGACTCCTGTGATGTGGGTTGTGTGTGTGTGTTACAGACTCCTGTGATGTGGGTTGTGTGTGTGTGTGTGTGTGTGTGTGTTACAGACTCCTGTGATGTGGGTTGTGTGTGTGTGTGTTACAGACTCCTGTGATGTGGGTTGTGTGTATGTGTGTGTGTGTGTGTGTGTGTGTTACAGACTCCTGTGATGTGGGTTGTGTGTGTGTGTTACAGACTCCTGTGACGTGGGTTGTGTGTGTGTGTTACAGACTCCTGCGACGTGGGTTGTGTGAGGGAGAGGATGAAGCAGAAGTTGCAGGCAGCTGTTCGCAGCCTCAGGAGGTCCATAAACAGGCAGCAGTTCTACATCCGCTTCTCAGACACGGAGTACGAGGTGGCACAGAGCCCCGCCCACAGCCCCGCCCACATCCCCCACAGCCAAGAGCTCTGCAGCACAGGCCAGGTCCTGCGAGAGGGCCAGTGTGGTGAGTATAGACCACACCCACAGAGTGCTGCATATAGACCACACTCACATCATACTGAATATAGACCACACCCACAGCGTGCTGAGTTTAGACCACACCTACAGCATGCTATGTATAGACCACACCCACATTGCTGCTCTGTGTTGGTGGGGGTATGCTATTGTACTTTGGGTGTAGTAGTCTGCAGAGGTGTTCTAATGTAATGTCTCTGGTGGTCTCGATGTGTGTGGCAGCCAGTTGCAGTGTGGGAAGCTTCTACAGTGGTGAGGAGTACCTGTGCGTGCTATGTCCTTCTGGGACTTATCAGGACACGCCCGGCCAGCTGTCCTGCCAGCCCTGCCCCAACAGCAACAGCCAGGGCCTCCCGGGGGCCAAGAACATCTCCGAGTGTGGAGGTGTGTGTGTCCTCATAACACTACGTGTGTGTGCATGTCCGTGTGCATACATGCATATGTGTGTGTGTGTGTGCGCGCACGTGTGTTTAATAAAAGGCAAGATTTATGCAGACAGTGTGAATGAGAGTCTGGGTGTACTTGCACCGTCAGTAGAGAGATTCCTCTCTGATACGCCAGCCAATTCTACCTGGCTTTACTGAGCGTGCTCAGGCGCACCCCCTGCTCAGTGACCTGATTAAATGAGGTGCAAGTAAGTCCAGAACAAACGCCTGCTAATCCCGGAGATCCGGCGAGATACGCTCTATGAGCCCGCAATCATAGTGCGGATCATATAAAACAGTAATTATCATAGCCTGGGACCCCTGCTGTGGAGGAGGGGGAACCTATAGCTGCTCACAGCTGTGTAAAATTACTGCTCTATCCTGCGCTGATCTCCCCAGCGAAGCTGGACTGTGCTTCAGCTCTTCTGCTTAATGACAGGATTGGTGTCACCTAGTGGACAATGGATGAACAGCACCTGACTTTTTGTCATAAATTTTGTTCAATATCTTAACATGTTTATCGACTGAGTATTAAAACTATGCAGAGTTAGGTGAATAGATTGAAATCTATCCCAGGTCAGTGCCTGCCAGGCCAGTTCTCCTCAGATGGATTCCAGCCCTGTCAGCCGTGCCCCCTTGGAACCTACCAGCCCGAACCTGGGCGGGTCCTCTGCTTCCCCTGCGGGGGCGGGCTCATGACCAAATACGTGGGCGGGGTGTCCTTCAAGGACTGCGAGGCTAAAGGTAATGTGTGTGTATGTGTGTGTATAGTGTATAAGTGTGTGTATGTATATTTGTATAGTATATAAGTGTGTATAGTGCTTAAGTCTGTATATGTGTATTGTGTATACATTCATAAGTATAAATGTGTATAATGTGTGAGTATGTAAGTTTATTAGCGTATAAGTGTGTATAGTGTACAAGTGTATAGCGTGTAAGTGTGTACAGTGTATAAGTGTATAGTGCATAAGTGTGTAAGTGTATAGTGTGTGTGTACATTGTATAAGTGTGTATAGTGTAAGTCTGTTGTGTGTTGCAGTGCACTGTGCTCCTGGTCACTACTATGATGCTTCCACTCACCGCTGCATCCGCTGCCCGTCTGGCACCTACCAATCAGATTTCAGCCAGAACTTCTGCATCACCTGCCCCGGCAACACCACCACCGACTTCGACGGAGCCACTGATGTCTCACACTGTAAAAGTAAGAGTACTTATTCACCGGCTACTGACGCCTTAAGGTGTGAGAACTTGCAGCTCAAAGTACATGGTGGAAATGAAATTAGAACATAATGTAAAAAAATCAATATCCTTCCCATTAGCACCATATATGAAGTGCTAATAACCTGAGTATGAATGCAGTAATATGAATGTTTGGCATACCAATACCAGGGTGTCAATATCCAGATTTTGACAGTGCTGGTCGTGCACACTGTATAATTTATAGAGAGGGGTAAGCATGTGTTTTGGGGTTCTGAGCCGGTTCTGCCTATCCTCAGACCAGCTGTGTGGGGGGCATTTGGGAGAGTACATGGGGTACATCGAGTCCCCCAACTACCCCGGAGACTACCCCTCTAACGCCGACTGCGTGTGGAACATTAACCCGCCGCCCAAACGACGCATCCTCATCGTCGTCCCGGAGATCTTCCTGCCAATCGAGGACGAGTGCGGAGACGTGCTGGTCATGAGGAAAACTGGTGAGGATGATGATGATGATGATGATGACATTGCCACTGATTTCATTCTGTTCAGTGAGCCAACAGTATTTTTTTTAATTTCCCTAAGGCAATGAGCAATTCAAACAATCAGTTTCAGTTACTTGCGCGCAGATTACATGCGTGCTTAATTGAAAACATTTATACACTTGGCTAACTAATACTAACTCTCTCTCTCCCTCCTTCTCTCTCTTTCTTAATCTTTCTGTCTCTTTCTCTCTCTCCCACCTCTTTCTTTCTTTCTATCTTTCTCTCACTCCCTTTCTCTCCCTCCTCTCCATCTCTCTCTCTGCCCCTGCAGCCCAGCCTACCTCCATAACCACCTATGAGACGTGTCAGACATATGAGAGGCCCATTGCCTTCACCTCCCGGTCTCGGAAGCTCTGGATCCAGTTCAAGTCCAATGAGGGGAACAGCGCCAAGGGCTTCCAAGTGCCCTACGTCACCTATGATGGTTGGGCCCACCATCCTACCCGCTGCACACACAATCCACGCCCCTTTCACCTCAAAACCACACCCCTCTCGCCAGAGCCACACCCCTCTCACCTCAAAACCACACCCCTTTCACCTCAAAACCACGCCCCTCTCACCAGAGCCACACCCCTCTCATCCCAAAACCACACCCCTCTCGCCTCAAATCCACACCCCGCTCACACCAAAACTACACCCCACTCACCCCAAGCTGCACTCCTGCATTACTATGTACACATCAGGTAAATCCAATACAGTAGCTTTGTTACGAGGGGTTGATTATACTTCAATTCAGCCAGTTCAGGAAAAGAAATGAAATACCCATATGTTCTATGAGTATTTTTCAGGCAATTGAATTACAGTTCATTTCCTGAACAAATTAGACATAAGTATAATATGTATAATGTGAATATAGCACTGTTTTGTGAGCACTGGTCTTTTCAGTAATGCTGTTTTAAATTCTGTTCTGTGAAGAGGACTATCAGCAGCTGGTAGAAGACATCGTTCGGGACGGACGGCTGTATGCCTCAGAGAATCACCAAGAAATATTAAAAGTTAGTATTTCTCATGCATCCATTTATTTACTGAAGTGCTGAAACAGTTAAGCTGCAGCAGTATAGGTCTGTACTTTAGTGCATTATTTTTAGATAATTTATCTGAAAATATGAAATATCAGAAGTGATATATTATAAAATATTATGAATATTACCGACATCGAGTTTTTAATATTTTAAATTATTATAAAAATATGTATTGAAGACTATTATTTGACCCAGGCCTGTTATAAACAGTGCTCCAGATATACATTGTTTCTCAACATGTGTATTAGCCAACATCATTCACATGAGACCAGGATAAAATAATTATTTGAAATATTTTGACTATGTGTCGGCAATATTTATCAGGGAGGGTCAGGTCAATGCCTGACAGGAAGCAATGATTTAATTCCTCCTTCATTTCCTGTTTTCCCTCTCCAGGATAAGAAGCTGGTGAAGGCGCTGTTCGACGTGCTGGCTGACCCTCAGAAATACTTCCAGTACACGGCCAAGGACACGGCCATGTTCCCCCGGTCCTTCATCCGACTCCTCCGCTACAAAGTCTCCAGGTTTCTACGGCCGTACAAATAACCCCGCCCCCTGCACTCCCCGTCTCTCGGAACCTCACGCTGATGGCTACACCCCGCAAACCCTGCCTGCCCCCCTTTGCGGTCCCCGCTTGGACGCTAATTTCTAAATTATGTCTGTCTTTGCCAAGTAATATTTATGTGTGTGTGTGTGTGTGTCTGTATGTCTGTCTGTCGGTGTGGGTGTGAATGCATGTGAAGGTACATTTACGCGAGGGAATGCTAGTACATGTGTAAATGTGTATGAGGGTTTATAAGTACACGTGTACATGTATGTGAGGGTATGTTAGTACACATATTTGTCTGTGCGAGCGCTTGTTAATACATGTGTATGTGTGTAAGAGGGCATATTAGTACACGTATACATGTATGTGAGGGTATGTATGTACATTTATGTGAGGGTATGCATGTACATGTATGAGAGGGTGTGGTAGTATACGTGTACATGTATGTGTCTGCATTTGGTCGGGTTGTTTCTTGGATCCCCTGATGTAGGCAAGAGGTTTTAAAATGTCTTCTTGTTTTTTGTTTTTGTTTTGGGTTAAACCATTGGAGTGTGGTAAATTAATAGAACCTGCTTTCGAAAAGCTCAAACCATTCCGCACATGTTCCCAATAACAGTGAAGACACTTATTCTACACAAGATGTATAGCCAACCTACCTGTAATATATGTATGTGGTGTAATTTATATTTGGAATGCTAATTGCACTTGAATTTTATATTGGAAACCTTTAAAAAAAAAAAAAACGTGTTATTTTCCTTTTGTTTGTATTTTATAGATGTATATCTCCTTGGGTTTAGCAAAAAATGGTTGCCTTTATCTCTCACTGTATTTCCACCATCAGCACAGTACTGGTGTGTGTGTGTGAGTGTGCGCGTGCGTGTGTGCGCGTGTGTGTGTGCACGCATCTTTCTGTGTGTAAGCATGTTTGATTCCTTCAGATTATTTAGTTATAAAAGAAACAATTACTTCTGCCAGTATTGAAAATATAAGTCTTCTTTTGCAAGATTGTTCATTAAAATGTCCTACCCCTTAGAAACAACCTTGTTGTCAACACATACACACGCACACACACATGCACATGCACACATATATACAATGCAAACATGTTCATGCAGATATACAGAGACACATGGAAATGCATGCAGACGTTTTTTTCAATTTGCATGGAAGTTTCAAAATGAGACAGACAAATTGCTGCTGGTGACTGCTGGTGTAAACTTTTGGATTGCCAATATGTAAATGATGTACAAACGTTCGCTAGTTTTGGGGTTGAATGTTAATATTTACCTTATTACAGGGCTTAGACAGAGAAAGGAAATCATCTGTATAATCAAAGAACATGCTTATAATGGTATAATTATTGTTGTCAAGTTGTGTCCAATGGTAAACAAAAGTGCTTGAACACTAGATTTATAAAACTGCTTCTTCATTGTCTTATGATGAATTTATATATCCAAAAGGAAAGTACATGTAATTTAATAAAAAATGAGGCAAAGTTGGCAAAAAAAAATTGTTATATGACTTATTAAATTATTTAATATTCCATTTTGTGTCTGTGTTTTGGTTGTTTTTTAAAAATAACATTTTTTTTGCATTGGCTACTCCTGTCCTACAAAAAATCATATCAAATGTATCCAAACTGATAAAATAAAAAATAATCTTTAAAATTCATACAACCGTTTTATCCCTTACGCAATTTCACTCAAACTGAAGAACTGTCCACTGTATTTATAAACGCTAGTAACGAATATGCATCGCATCCCTCGATCTAACTGCGCCAAATAACGTCCAGTAGATGGCGAAAGCACATACATTATGCAAATTAGACACCTATTAGAACTCAGGTACAAGGGTTTAAGCCACGTTAACGACTTTTTAGGACAATGCAATAATTGTTTCACTCTGCCTTTCAGACATTAAATATAACGACTGAAAAACGATTGAAACTATCAAATGTAGTTTGTTTGAAATATTAAATTAAAAAAAAGACAAATTCACTTGACTCAGAGGAAACTACTAATGTAACAGTGATATACAGTTTCCAGCAAATGAATAGCCAATGAAATACCTCATATATTGACTATTAGGAAAATAATGCGTTAGTCAAACTATGGAGAAACTCCACCGAATTAAAAACATTGGAATTTGTAAAAAAAGAAAATATATATCTAAAGCGTGGATGTTTTTCTGGGTGGATCCTTATATAGTAGGACGGGATTAGGCAGATAATTACAACAGTTTAGGGGTGCCGTGGCGTGCCTCCCTCCGTTATACCGTTCATTTGGATAAACGGATAAAAGGATGCGGAGCAGGAGCGCGAGAAAGGGGGGAGTGTCTTGGAGCGCGAGCGCAACGCAACGACCGGAGAGGAGCAGAAGGCACAAGTGAAGCAAACCAAACTCGAGTCACGACCCGGCGGCTAGTCCCGGGCACGGAGCAAAGCTGCACCTCTACTGGGGCTCGGCCAGACTGCAAAGCTGCACCTCTACCGGGGCTCGGCGAGACCGCAAAGCTGCACCCCTACCTGGGCTCACTGAGACCGCCGCTTGGAAAAAAACGCAGGTTTGTGTTCGTACACTTCCCTGTCTATGCCTATGGTCCCTAAATCGGTCTCCTTTCGCTGTTCGTGTGTGCGTGCATGAGTAGTTTTAAATTCAGAATCACTCATGCGGCTGTTGACCTAAGCTTACTACCGAGTGGCAATGTTTATGATAGGCTAAAGCGCATATAATGTTAGGTTCTGATCAATAGAGTCGGTAAAATACGATCAGCCAGGTCCGGTTTGGACGCTCTACAGTGTACTACCGTACAGCCGTACCTGACTTTTGAAGAGGCAGGTCCTTCTGCGTGTCCCTCAGTGTGCTCCGGAGAGATCTTCGTTTAAATTCTATTAATGTAATTGTTTCCACCTGGTAACGGACACCAGATATAAATAATACATAAATTTTTGTTGTAAACGCGTTTGCTTGTGATAGCTGTAAGTTGACATGTAAAACGAATTTCCAGCAGATCATTTTTTAACTGCTACTATTTTAATGAATGTAGTGATTAATTTAGTCGTGTACTATTGCACGTGATAGCATAACAAACCAGTTGTCCAGGGTTACACATTATTTCAATAATAATTTAACTAAATTCACCATTACTATTTGCCATCCCATACGGTAGCCCTATTCGGTATACGGCACCATGGAACCATTTCCCAAACAATTTGATTTTTAATTAGTAAATTTAAATTAAGTAGTTCTGTAATACGTGTTTAGAAAAATAAGTAGAAAACGAATTTGATTAGCAATGTCCTGTGCTTCAAGTAGTGCAAACTGTTTTAGCACAGGTGATGGCTAATTGCAGTGCAGATATGCGTTCATATTTTGTATTATTGTGCCGAGGAAGTGGGGTTTTGTAGAAAATGTTTTTCTAATGATTATTATTATTATTATTGTTATTATCAACAATAATAATAATTATTATTTTCATTATTATTATTATTGTTATTATTATTATTTGTGGATACATAACCTGCACATTGACACACAGTTATAATGTCATGCTGTAATCATATTCACCCACTCGGGGAAAAAACAGCATGCGGTGTGCATCATGGAGGTTGTTAGGGGAAAAAAAACTTAACTGAAAAATTATTAATTATAAATAATTATTCATTTCTGAGGGCTGCCTGTCCAGAGGTTAGAGCGGGACATGCGGACACATGTCAGGTGCTCTCCTGTGTCGGCAGGCTCCATATTAACTGTGTGTGTGTATGTGTGCGTGTGTGTGTGTGTGTATACTGCAGAGTAGCCCGTATGAAAACACCCTTTCAAAACTGTACACAGGAACAGACTACCGGTAACTGTCACCCAGAATATACTCAAAGTATTGTTTCTCCTGCAGCTATGCTGCTGTGAACAGAAATGCATTGAAAGTGTGTTTCTGAGATATCCCAGCAGCCCGTCTGAGACACCAGCAGAAAGACAAGCCTTGAAAGACATCTCAGCTCATGTCAAAGTCCTGAGTGGGAAGGTATTGTGGAATTGCAGCGTGTGACGTGACAGGGTTCTTCTGGCTGCGAGAGATTTTGAAGCTGTTGAAGGACGGCACTGTAAATTAATCTGTGCCTAAAAATGGGGAGGGGGGGGGGGGCAGGGCGGGGCAGGGCGGGGGGGGGGGTTGCAGGTTCAAATCCCAGGTGAAGTACTGAGCAGTGTTCTTAATACATTCAGCTGTATCAATGGGACACTGCATTAAAATATAAGCTGTGTAAATTGCTGTATAATAATATTGTAATCAGTCAGAAGATGACAACTATTTCCTGAAGCCAGACACATGTGACGTGGAATATCCTTTTAGCTTTGTGCTTATTTAGAATGTGATGGATTAGCTGGAGGTTTATTATTTGGTTGTGAATTAGATAGATGGATGTTCAGTAATGGCAGTAATATGGAAAGCACAACAACGCACACATCCTGCATTTTTTTGCCAGTGTAAATTATGTAGTTTGCGAATTATGACTAACACCTGGAGCAACAGGTGACACAGGTCCACATCTGGACCAGAGCGAATGTGTTAGGCCGTGAAACAGACAAAGCTGTGGTGGGCAAGCCCACGTGAAGCCTCCTTCTGTAATGGTTTTTATTATTTATTTTACCTTTGTTTTACCAGGCAGGTCAATTAAGATTGCAATCTTATTTACACGCACGGCCATTGTAAATGGTGTGCTAATCCGTTTGTGCACCGTCAGAATGAGTGCAGAAATGGATTAGACCTGCCCAAACTGCTTCTGCTCAGTGTTTTCAGCATTTTCAGTGTGTGTGTGTGTGCCTGCGTGCGCGTGTGTGTGTGTGTGTCTGTGTGCGTGTGTGTATGTGCGTGCGTGCATGTGTGTGTGTGCACCTTTCAGGGGGGTGACAGCCAGTGAAGACACAGCGATCAGGAGAAGCGCACTCAGCCCCGCCTGGCCCCGCCCTCTCGGAGCCATGGCCTTCACCCTGTCAGAGATCATGGCGGTGCGAAGACAGCAGAGGGGTGGGGGAGTGGCTGTGGACGAGTACAGCACCAACCCAACCCAGGCCTTCACCTTCTACAACATCAACCAGGGCCGCTTCCAGCCACCGCACGTACACATGTATGAGCCTGTACACACACTCACAGACATACACACACTCACACACTCACACACACACACACACTCACAGGCATACACACACAGACACACACACACACTCACAGACATACACACACACACACACACACACACTCACAGACATACACACACACACACACACACACACACTCACAGACACACACACACACACACACACTCACAGACATACACACACACACACACTCACAGGCATACACACACACACACACACTGTCTTCCTGGAAGAGACCACTCCCATCAGGATAGAAATGTTTCTTCATAAGATAAAGGTGATCACTTTGTATTGAGTTGCAGTGACCCTCCCCTCTAAGTGAACCCAGATCATGCCAGGAAGATACCCCCCACAGCATAACAGAGCCAACAGACCCCCTCAGTTTAGGGGTCAAGCATTCAGGCCTGTACCATTCTTTTGGTGTACGCCACACATGCACTCTTGTAAGGTGAAGGACAACTCATCTAACCATATCTAACCTTTTTTCCACATCTCTGTAGGCCAGTGCCAATGGTTCTTGCACCACTGAGCTCTCAATTGTGCATTTGTCTTTGTAATGAGGGGTTTATGCACTGCAACCCTACTGTAATATCCCTCTCTATGTAGTTGTTGACAGGCTGTTATTGCTGACACAGTCTGATTACGTCCTGCACTGACATTGTCAGTCCCCTGAGAAAGAGTTGCTCTTCTGTTTTTCCTTACATATCACACTAATGCACAAGCACTACGGTCATTGAATGTGCACTTTCGACCACAATTTCCGACCCTATTTACTGATGTCTTTCCCATAGATCTAAATGCAGATGTCACTTTAGTCACTGTTCCTATGGGAACACTAGCAAGGTAAGCAGTCTTTGTGACTGAAGCTTCTGCCGTCCGTGCCCCAATAAACCCGCTTTCAAAGTCACTTAGGTCTTTTCCTCTTGCCGTCTTGCTCAGCATTGTTATACATGCCATAGAGCACGATAAGATGTTAATTACATCATGAGTACACCTGTATGGAAGTACCTGTATTCGTTATGTTTCTCCATTCATTTATCCAGGTTTTTCCTTCAATTTGTCACCCGTTTGTATATGCTACATACACTAGTAAAACACATGTATTGTAAAAGTCTGTGCAGGTGTGATTTTTCGGTGTATTTTCCCAGATGTCTTACCAGAGGTGTTTCATTTACTGCTGCACTGTGCTGTAGGGTGGAGCCCCTGCCCCACGATGCCCCAAAACTGCCCGGTTACACCCGCTTTGTCTGCATCTCGGACACCCACTCCCGCACCGACTCCATCCACATGCCGTTCGGTGACGTGTTCATCCATGCCGGGGACTTCACCGAGCTCGGTCTGCCCAGCGAGGTCAAGAAGTTCAACGATTGGCTAGGTAAGAGCTGTCAATCCTCTGCTTCTCCCACCCACCAGAGCTACTTGTTACCATGGGTTTTCTTCTTCTTTTTTTAACACACCTTTGAATACATCAGTAAAAATAGTTCCACCGTGAGCAATGATTTAAAAAAATAATTAAATGCAAAAGATTTGATTTTTATTAATGATAATCCTGTAATTCCTAGCAACTTGGAGTCTTAAAACTGGGTATATTTACAGTTAATGTTTGGAGATTGTCCAACCCATTAGTGCTCCGGAGTAACGGGTTGCACCTGTTTTACTGTTGGAGATCTAAAAATTTCATAAAAGTTGTACAAATTTGCAGAGTGGTCTGTAGGATGAATTAAGCCTTTTCGAGTATATCTGTCCCATTCACAAAGTGGCCTTCAGATTCTGGTGAACTCCACCTCACACAGCTCTGACCCCTCCCACTTGACCTCTCCCTGCCAATCCCAGGCTCTCTCTCCTAGAATAAGGCTCAGTGTCAGGGGTGTCCAGCGTCTGCAGGTATTTGTGGTTCCCCTTCAATCAGCAGCCAATTAAGGCCATGAGAGCAAGGTGTGTGGACTCTTTAGCCAATCAACGACTCGCATTAATCACAAGTGCTGGAACACACTGAAAACACGGAGAGGCTGCAGCCTTCCCGGACCGGAGTTGGACAATCCAGCTCTGTATCCACACCACGCACATAACGCGGGACGCATTAAAGTTTAATGAGCCGCTCCCTCCCCCAGCGGATCCGAGCGCTCTCGAGTCTGTTTTCCGTCAGCCGTTCCGCTGTGTTTACTCAACAGAGGAGCTCGCCGCCAGATGTTAATGAGAAAAAACTTGACACAATATAGCGCGCGAAACGAAAAAAAAAGCGTCCTGAACGACGGCGCCTTTGAGCGCATCGCTTACTTACGCCTGTCTGAGCCTCCGGTTCTCGAGTGCATTTTGAAGTTATGGGTATCTAGTCTGCATTTTTATATTCGTCCCGAATGCATTAATGCATTTTAAGCAGTACGTCTTTATTGTTCACCAGTATGAACAGACATTAGGGAAATCTTACAGGCTCCGCCGTCTTCTTCTCTGGTGTCTGAGGCTCAGTTACGCATTCCTGCGACAGGACTCTGCATCCTCATTTGTGTGACTGGATGTCCTCTTTTCTCCTGGTATGACATGTTTATATGTGCGAATTCTGTCTGATATTTTGACATTCGTTACTTACATGGATGTGATTAGACACAATCTCTTAGAAACTTTGTTTATTAGTTGTGAATGTGACGTTCACCCATTGAGTCCATTATGGATTAACGGAGATGTGTAATCTGCTGTGTAATCTGCAGTATATGAAGATTTAACTGAGAGCTGCAGCCTGTGAAAGAGTGCCACTGAGGCACTGAAGGTTTATGTTAAGTGCTCTGGAGAAAATGCATTGTATTACTTTAAGTTATAGCCTTTCACAGACTCTCTTATCAAGAGCAACTGACACAGTGCCAAGCATTAGTGTCCCAGTCATATATAACTCATAAATTAATGAATCATAAATACAGCCATGTTGTAGTACAGGATTCCCATTCACAATCAGTAACTGAGCAAAGAGGCAAAACCTCTGCTCATTACTTTCTTTATCCAGTGTTTTGCACATTGATACTTAGAGGGTATGTTCTCATTCTTTGAGCAAATGGAAGTCTGGTGCCTTATGAACCAGCGCTGTCTGTCTGTCACTTTGCCCTTCCCTGCTGGCCGTATGTAATTTAACTTGCTGTTCTGAGTCGAAGGGCCTGGGGAGTGCATGTTCCCCAGTGTCCCATGTAGTGCAACACATGCTATCCCCAATGTAACCAGCAGAGTGCACCACACATGCTATCCCCTGTGTAACCAGCAGAGTACACTACATGTGCTATCCCCTGTGTAACCACCAGGGTGCCCCACATGTGCTGTCTCCTGTGTAACAAGTAGGGTGCGCCACATGTGCTGTCCCCTGTGTAACCAGTAGGGTGCGCCACCTGTGCTGTCCCCTGTGTAACCAGTAGGGTGTGCCACCTGTGCTGTCCCCTGTGTAACCAGTAGGGTGTGCCACCTGTGCTGTCCCCTGTGTAACCAGTAGGGTGCACCACCTGTGCTGTCCCCTGTGTAACCAGTAGGGTGCACCACCTGTGCTGTCCCCTGTGTAACTAGTAGGGTGCGCCACCTGTGCTGTCCCCTGAGTAACCAGTAGGGTGCGCCACATGTGCTGTCCCCTGTGTAATCAGCGGGTGTTTTTGGGATGCTCAGGGGCTCTGTGCTCACTCCCGCCCCCTTCTCAAATGAAATGACAAAATTGTTTGGATAGGCTATGATTTGAACGGCTTTGAAAAAAATAATGGATGTCAATTCTTATTTGCTGAATGTGTACAAGATCCCTGAGTTAATTGTACAGTTGTTAGTTTGACTGCTCACTGTTTTATTCCTCATTTTTAACTTCAGTTTGAAAGCACAATTATGAATTACTGAAAAGCCCTGTTGATATTTTGGGATGCACAAATTTGCATGCGCATGCATTCCAGCAGCCGATGCAGTCAGACCACCGACTGATGGAACAGATGAGTCCACAGTGGCTAACAAGATGGGGGTAGAAACCCTCCTTCCCTGGGCAACACCAGAGATTATATTAGCCCTGCAGATACTTACATTACAGCTCTATAACATTAAAATTGAGTGCTGTCTCCCTTCTGCTGAAGCCAAAACACTCTTCTGAATATTCATTAACCCTTTAAGGTGTAAGATCCCAAAGATGTAATTAGAATGCTCTTACCTGAACATTCTAATTCTGATTTGACTGTCACTACTGGTAATCGAAAGCAATGGAGTTCTAGAACACTGAATTTTGAAAAAAAGTATTCCAAAAAAACCTGATCTTCAAAGGGTTGTCGGGCATGTTCAAGTACAGTACAAGACTCTCGTTACCAGCCAGGACCTCCTGTAGTTAGGCAGCAGAGAAGATGGATGGAACGCAGGAGCTGAGTATCGGGTGTGTGTGAAGCATCTGGTGTGGAATCATTGTGCTGTACTCCCATCACAATGTGTTGTCAGGATCAACATTGCTTTCTACACAAGCACATTAGCTGAGTGCACATCGCTTGAAAATGGTCCACCCTCTGAAAAGGAAGGGTAAGAATTAAAAACTGCACAGCAGTAAACGTTTCGGTGATCATTGACCGCGTGCGGTTTATATCGCGTCTCTATGGGGTTTGAAAATAATGATATTTGGTGACAGCGTGAAACGGTCCCCACCCCCCACCCTAACAGAAAGAGCGACGGGCAGAGTTTCTGTTTGATGTGTGTAAAAATGGAGTCAGACTCAGTGTGAATGTGAGGAAGGGCCCCTGATTTGATGCTTCTCTCCCTTGCACTCCCCCCTCTCTGTTTTAATTAGTGGAACAATTCTAGTCGCTGCTTTTTTTCCCTGAGCCCAAGAGCTGCGAGGTGTGAGAGAGGGAATAACAGCTGCTCCGTTAGAGAGAGAGAGAGAGAGAGAGAGAGGGAGAGAGAGGGAGGAGGAGAAGGAGAAGGAGATGGAGAAAGTGTAGAGAGTGAGGGGAATGTGACTGAAGACATCTGTGTAAGGTGTGAATTACTGCATGTGCGATTGCGTATGTGCGTATATGTGTGCGCCTGTGTGTGTGTGAATTACTTGCTAGCGTTTTGACTCACGGGTATCCCTAATGTATTCACTCTTTTGAAAGCCACAGCTTTTTTCCTGTAAAGCTGGTAGATAACTTTTCCTGAGGGTCTCTCTCTCTGTCTCTCTCTTTCTCTCTCTCTTCTGAACCCTGAAGATTCTCAGTGCTCTGTGTTTGTGGTGTTTTATGTTGTGCTGTTATGTACAATGTAGATACAATTTCATAGGAAGGGCCAGTGACAGTTTCCTGTTGGGATTTAAGCACACTAGGCCCCTCCCGTCTTTACAATGCCTCTTCATTAGACATGAATTGCATGCTGGGAATGTTGGGTCCGGCACCATTTTACTGATCAGCCTCTTGTGTGAATGAGATATGCCTTGGTGTCTTTCTCTGTGTAGGGTCTGTAGCCCTGAGCAGGTCTACCTTTGTAGGGTCTGTATCTCTGAGCAGGTCTCTCTGCAGGGCTGGTAGTGATGCTAATACCGCTAACAGGGCTAAAGCTACTCGAAGCGCTAAGAGCTCCAGAAGTGATAATGGAGCTATCAGAGCTGACCATGCTAGCATTGTTAAGGATGCGGTGGGCTGGCCGTCGCGTGCCAGGTTGGATCTGGTCCGTTCTGGTTTTCGGTGGTTTTGTCCTCGCGCACTGTTTACCGCCATGTCGGTGCCAGGTTGGCGGTGCGCTCTCGCGACGGGCTTCCGCGCGCAGCGTGACATCTCCGTTCTGTCCAGCTCAGCAGTGCCAGCTCTCACGCGGCATTTAATTACTGCTTTTTTCAGCAACTTCTCCCTCTGCGTTCCCAGAATAATTGTCAAAACTCCCCAAGGTGACTGGGCCACTCTTGTCACATTGCCGTGCGTGTTGCCGAACAGACGTGTTGCTGAACAGGCGTGTTTGACGAACAGGCGCGATTGGTAAAATGTGACGTGCGCACACTTCTCGGTCCTTGCTGACTTCAAAATATTTGTCACTTCTATTTCAAATAGAATTCATTTTTCAAAATGACAACCATCTCATGCAACGTTTTATCAGGGACGATAAGAGGGAACTTTTTTTGCTTTAATTTCATGAAGAATGAGCAGATTATGCTGTACACATCCCCAGAGACCCTGGCTTTGATCATATCTCTTTCGTAAAACTGAAACAGAATTATCCGAGACAAACAATCTGCCGAATATTTGGTGTGGTAAATTCTATTTGCATGTGAATGTATCATTTTGTGGGGAAAATGTTTTGAAAAGAATTACTGTATTGTATTATTTACTGTATCTCAAACTGTATTGTTCTTAAAGGGACAGTGCACTGCACAAACAAATGTGATCCTTTATTAGAAGCCCCAGATCTCAGCTGGGCACTAAGCCCTCATTGAGGTCCCCTGGATGCGACCCTTTCCACTATTCCATGCTTCTCCTATATCTGCACTCCCACCCATTCATCTGTTAATCTGAATCCGCCCATTCCTGTCACACGCATTGACCTGTTACCTGTGTCTCCACCCCTTCCTCTCACACGCATTCACCTGTTGTTTGTCTCTCTGCCCCTTCCTGTCATTCACATTCACCTGTTACCTGTGTCTTTACCCCTTCCTGTCACACGCATTGACCTGTTACCTGTGTCTTTATCACTTCCTGTCACACGCATTCACCCATTACCTGTGCCTCCGCCCCCTTCCTGTCCAGGTACCTTGCCCTACGAGATAAAGATTGTGATTGCCGGGAACCACGAGCTGACCTTTGACCAGGAGTTCATGGCCGACCTGGTGAAGCAGGACTTCTACTACTTCCCGTCGGCCTCCAAGCTGAAGAGGGAGAGCTATGAGAACGTGCGGGCCCGGCTCACCAACTGCATCTACCTGCAGGACTCCCAGGTCACTGTCAGGGGCCTGCGCATCTACGGGACCCCATGGTGAGTCTGGGCTGGGCGGTACGCATTCTGACCCAGATCCGGTCCGGGTCTGGCCCGGGACTGGCCTGGGTACGGTAACCCATTTCAGATATGGGATATCTCCTGAATTTGTTTTTCTTTATCAATACCCTAAATGTACTGTATTCACCAGGGGCAGAAGACTTACCTCATACTAGCAGTGAACAGGGACATTTAGGGTGTGAAAATCAGTATTTGCAGATTAATCAAGATGAATCACGTATTTGTGGACTCTTTTGGTTCCTTCTGTACTGAACCTGGTTGCCGCAGGTGGGTGAAGGCGGTAACCGTGGCGTCGTCGGCGAAGAGCGCTATAACTTTTTCGCGTTTGTGCGGTGCGTTGTGCCGCACTGTCTACGGCTTTAAGGGACACCTGCCGCGAATGAACCGAACCTTCGCCGTTTTTGCGTTTCACGTGGGGTCTCAGGGCTCCTCTTCCTCTCGCACCCCAGAGTTTTCACTCACGCCCAGAAGCCCCACGCCCCTCCGAGCTCTTCAGACCAGTTCAGAGCTCTGCAAGGCCTTCATCCGGCACCCCTGGTGGGATAAAGCAAGGCTCGTGGTTCACCTGAGGGGAATTGATGACTCTCTGGCTTTTCGTAGTCTAACGTATTTCCCTTCTGTTTTAGATTTTAGCGATTCTTCTTGGCTTAATAAAGGTCTCTCGCAGTCTGGAGCATGTCGGTGCGGAGCGCTGTGGCTTCGTTTGTCAGGATTTATCTAAGGTAAAGTCACAGCTGTAGGGATGCTGGAGCTGCACAGTTCATTTTTCACACCTGATAAAACGTTTGCTGTGTGCGTGTTGGACAGCTAACGGCCTTCCTGCCTGAAGAGGCTTCGTCTGAGGGAACTCCAGCTGAAAGAGCGGTCCTGTGTCTGTCCGTCTGTGCGTCAGTCTGTCTGCCAGTGTCTCCGAATCTCGTTGGCTTGGGGCTTCTGTCTTAGTCTCAGGAACAGTCTCAGGAACAGCGGGACGGAGCTGTTAAAATCTGGTCTCCATGGTGATTTCTTTTCGCAAACGAGCTGGATTTATGGGCTGCCGCCCTCTCTGCCTCAGGGCGATCAGGTCTGAAGAACGTCTCTGTCTTTCTCTCTATCTCTCTCTCTCTCTCTCCTTCTGTCTCTCTCTGATGCACCCCCTTCCCACAAACACTCCCTCCATCCCTTTCTCCCCATTGCCCTTTCTCCCTCTCTCCATCCCTCGCTCTCTTCTATCCTGAACCACCACCTAACCGCGCCCCCCCAAATCCTAAAGCTTTGCCGCTTTCTGAAAGGGAGACTGAATGGGAGTGTGAGGAAGGGGCTTTTCCAGCTGGCGAAGGAAACCCTGTCAAACACACAGCATTTCAGCACTGAACCGAAGTGGGACAAGCAGCCCATGCTCACACTGGAGCCAGTGGAATTAGCAGTAACATGTGTACAGCACAACCGCTGCTGTATGTTGTAGGGGCTTGTATCTACAGTACGTTATCATATTATAATAGAGAGGCTTACGTATTTTTGCACAAAATCCATTTATACAGCTGGGTATTTTTACAACTGTAGTTCCCAACCTCAGATTTGAACCTGCAACCTCTGAGTTCCAGGATAATTACACAAAGCTGCTGTGTTCATATTTTAGTCTTTGCTGAACTCTTGGGTCTGAAGGTAGCAGGACTTGCCGATTTTTAATTCATGGTGTGTAAACTGTGTCAATTTTGATAACGAACTACCCTTAAGACAGATGGATGTGCTAAATGACTGTCACAGATTTCTTTGTCTTAAAGATGGGGGAGAGAAATGGGGGGGGGGTGCTTTAAACAAAATCAAACGGGAAAATGCTGTACCCTCCCTCCACGTGGAGTCATTAATGAGATGGATTTAAAAGACTTCTTAATTATATTTTTTTTAATTATTGAGGATTTGCTTCTCTTCTGTTGCAGCCTAATTAAAATGCATCATCAAAAGGAATCCATCTCCTCACTCTGTGCTGTACCTTCCAGCTCCTAAAATGAAGTAAACCCCTCTCTGCCTGTCTTGGGAGGGGGGGATGTTAACTCTGGCTCTCACCATCGATACTGGGAAAGACATTATGCCAGAAGAGAGGGAGGGACAGCAGGTTTTAAAATAATTATTATAGTGGAGTGGTACAGTAGATGTGCATTCATTTATAACCATGAATAATAACAATATTGTACTTGCACTCTCTGTTCACTGTCAGTATACCTAGTTCACTGTTCGCACCTGTGCTCCCTGGGGTCACTGATGCATTCTGGGAATTGCAGTTCTGTGCCTTTGCCCCACTAAGAACTGAGCTCTCACACCTACACAGTCTGGTCTGCTGAAACTGCCTCACTCACAGTAGCCTTCCCTCTTCCTCCTCCTGCTCCCTTTGTTGGGATCTGTTTGCTATTTTTTGGGCCTTTCCCCCAGAGAACCCTCTAAATGAACTGTAGAGAGAGGTGAGCCGGTAGGTGCACTCCACGAACACCTGAACTCCACCTGAAATTTCCTGGATTTTAACAGGTTAAAGAAGTGGGACGTTGTGTAGTGCAGGTTTGCTTGAGTTTTTCTTTTTTTCCAAGAACTTTAAAATTATTTGCATCTCCTGGGTTTTTACATTCCAATTTCCTACTATATGGGACATCTGTTTGAGAATAAGAAGATTTGCACAGTTGCCAAGGCAACCGTCATTCCATCGAAGGAAGGAAGGGGGGGGGGGAGGGAATAAGGGTCTGGGTGCTTCATAGGCAGAATTAGAAACAGTTTAGGAGATGCGACTCACATGGTTCTTTTTTGCAGGACCCAACAGCACACAGACACTAATGGCTGTGTGAGACCCTGTTCCCCGCCCGTCCCAGAACAGCCCCGTCAACAGCATAAAGCGCAGAGCACATCAGCCACCAATTAGAGGTGAAAAACCTGCCAAAAACAGGCCTCAGCAGAAACATGAAAACCCCCTTCGTCCCCCCGCAAACAGCCTCATCCTTTATGGTAATTGACAATTATTTGTAACAGGAAGGATTTGATTAGGAATCGAGGTGCTACGTTGCTATATTATTATAAATGGCGTTTAAAGAGCTGTTCTCCTAGCTTTGAAAAACTGGGTCAGTCAAACTTGGGGTTTGACTTTAGAGGACTGTGATTTTCCAACAGGGCCTCTCCCTCCCTCTATCTCTCTCTTTGTCCCTCTGTCCTTTCGTTCACCCTCTGTCCTTCTCTCTGTCCCTCTTCCCCCTTTCTTTCTCTCCTCTCTTTCCCTCTCACTCTCTCTCATATGCATATACACGCATATGCACATACACTCCATCATTCCTCTCTCTATCCCCAGGGCACCCCTTCCTTGATAGAATCTGGTGATGGTGACAACATTTCTCTTTCGTATTAACAACGTGTTCACAGCGTTTTCACAGCTCTGTCTCTGAGGGGGGGTCTCATTTGACGGGGGGGGGGTCTCATTTTCATTCCATATGAAGTCCTCTATTACAGCCCCATGTTTGAAGCCACAAATCCCACACACACGCACACCACTCATTCATCGAAATCCCCTGTATCTCTTTAGTAATTCTCACTCTGCCTGTTTGTGATTTCTCTGATTACACTAAGTCCCAATTTTCCTCCAGTAGCCCTTATTCTAGTTGGCAGAATTCTTTTAAATTATTTTTTTCGGATGGTGAAAATGTGAAATATCCAGGCCTGGGTGCTGGGGTATATATTCAGCTCACAGTTTAATAACCAGCAGATCACGGTGAGGTCTATTTAGAAGCGACCGGAAGGTATGCACCCCTCATATATACAGATAACCCAGCACCGTGCGTGACCCAACACCATGCCTTACCCAGCACCATGGGTTACCCAAACCTGTATGTGGTAGGGTTAAAGTGAGGCAGCAGGTTTTTTTGGTGTAAGAAGTAAAGAAGAGGCGTTTCCTCTCTAAGGTAGTGCTCCAGGTAAAGGGGTGTGTCTCTGGCCTGCAGTTGGCTCTGTGTTGTCCAGGTAAGGGGGCGTGGTTCTGTGTTGTCCAGGTGATCGGGCGTGTCTCTGGCCTGCAGGTGAGTCAGAGTCTGTTTTCAATGTAAGTTCTGTGACATCAGCAATACAAACCATTTAGACAATCAATAAAATGTATGCAGATTGACAATTTTCGAATGCATTTTTCGCTGATTATTCAGAAGGAAATTCTTCAATGTGGTTCTTTTTGTTCCACAAAAGGTTCTCACTGTCTTCCGTAATTCAGTTTCGCACATCGTCCGGTGTCTACTGATCACCATGGCGACAGAGACAGACAGACAGACAGGCAGGGAGATAGGAGCGGGAAGTAACTGACGGAGGCGTCTGAAACGGCACGGAACAGCGAAACCCGAAACGCTGCAAGGCTCTGCGATCCGACTGACTGCGCTTGGCAAATTAAAACAAAAGCCAGCGAGAGCTCGCCACCGACGGCGTCGCAGGAGCGCGGGGAACCCGACGCGGGCGTGGAAGATGGATACCAGCAGAGATTGTTAGTGACATGTTAATTTCTACACCGTCAGTCAAGCTTGTTGCCTTTGCAGTCAGAGTGATGGACGCCGGTGTCCCCTCCCCTTCCTGTTTCCAAAGCAGCCCGTAATAAACGATCATATCGAAGCGGGGTCCACTCTGGCCCATGCCTGGTGACTGTTTGTTCTGCAGTGTGTGGTGGTGTTTGTTCTGCAGTGTCTGTGGTGGTGGTGTTGGTTCTGCAGTGTGTGGTGGTGTTTGTTCTGCAGTATGTGTGGTGGTGGTGTTTGTTCTGCAGTGTCTGTGGTGGTGGTGTATGTTCTGCAGTGTGTGGTGGTGTTTGTTCTGCAGTATGTGTGGTGGTTGTGTTTGTTCTGCAGTGTGTGTGGTGGTGGTGCTGTTGGTTCTGCAGTGTTTGGTGGTGCTATTGCTTTTTCTGCAGTGTGTGGGGTGGTGACTGTTTGTCTTGCAGTGTGTGTGCAGTGGTGCTGTTTATTCTGCAGTGTGTGTGGTGGTGCTGTTTGTTCTGCAGTGTGTGCGGTGGTGGTGTTTGTTCTGCAGTGTGTGCGGTGGTGGTGTTTGTTCTGAAGTGTATGTGGTGTTTGTTCTGCAGTGTATGTGACGGAGCTGTTTGTTCTGAAGTGTATGTGGTGTTTGTTCTGGGAGCTCCAGTAGTCATCTTCTGTTGCACTTGATTAAGTTCTGATTAAGAAATGGTGTCCAATGTAGTGCTTAGACAGGTGACACCAGGGCACACACCCATAAAGATCTTTATTTAAATATATTATAACAGCCTAATAATCAGTCATAATCATGTCGGTACAGTGATTTCTTGGTCACATAATTTTATAAATAAACATTGTGCAGTTCAGAATTGACCAAGAAAATGTTGTTTAATCTTTTTTATCTATCTCCCCCATCCCTCCCTCCCTCTTTCTCTCTTTCCCTCAGTTCAATTCAGTTTGCCTTATTGGCATGAAATACATAATAGTACATATTGCCAAAGCAAACAAAAAACATACAAATCAATTTGTATAACAGTGGAAATAAAACATGAACAAGAGTTAATATTTCTACAATTACAATTAGACTTCAAATAAAATGAAATATGAATTCGTATTTTGAATGTGTAAAATAAAATAATAAATATATTAGCATTGTCGCTGTCTTGTGTAATTCACTGTCTCATAGGCTGTGGTAAGCAGAAATGTATTGTGCTACCAGAGGCACGCATCTCCCTTCTTCCCCTAGGAGAATGGGTTTCTCATTCTCAAAGCTTCTGATTGTCAGGAAGCTTTGGGAAATTTGGTCAAACCAGTGTAATTTTGTGGAGTAACATTTCGCTTTCTTTTTAATATTTTGTGCATTTTAATAGAATGTTTTTCACTGCCTCAGCCTCTTTGTTGGCACTGTGAGCACAGCCATTTCTCTTTGGGAAGCTGTGCCTGCCTGTGCCTGCTGGTCTCTATGCGCACACTGTGCTCACTTAGTCTGTACATTGTCAGTATTTTTCTAAGCTTGGTATTTTTGACTGTGGATAGGTAATCTGGCAAAATGTATTGTCTGTCTGTCCAAATTGCAATTAAGTTTACTTTGTGTTTGGGTATGAGTGTTCCAATAGCTGATATGATTTTCTTTATGTTGTGATATAATTTGGTTTACACTAAATTTATGTATTTTGATGGTGCTGTCCTGAAGCTGATTTGTGTTAGTAGGTTTTAGTGCAGTACGCCTCAGGACCAGCTGACTGATTTTCTTAGCTCAGCTCTTGGCATTTCAGGGCTTTATAATGGTAATATTTGGGGTTGCTGTGGTTTAGATGTTGCCAAAAATTAATAGCCCTTTTTCCAATGCTGATTACTAGTGGATATTTGGTCAATACAGCCCTGCATGAAATATTGGGTGTTTTTATTTGTGCATATAGTATCATTTTAAAGCATTCTGCATACAGGGATTCCGTTGGGTGTTTTCCCCATTTTGAAAAATCTTGTTTTATAAGTGGATCCCACAATTCACTGCCATAAAGCGCAATAGGATGAATAGCTGATCTATAGATTTTTTGCCAAATTTGAATTGGAAGTGTATTTCCCTTTTAATTGCATTAAGAGCCCTTCTGGCCTTTTCTGTTCAGTTCATTCACAGCCAAGTTGAAAGTTCCAGATGAACTAAGTGTGAGGCCAAATGAGTGTAATTTTTTACAATGTTCTATTGTGTTTGATCCTAAATTAAATCTGTATTATTGCCCTGAGATCTGGGTCTTTTCTGAAAAATCATTATTTTTTACATTTACTGCCAGGGCCCAGGTTTGACAGTACTGCTCAACCAGATCCCGATTCGGCTGTAGCCCTTGTTCTGAAGCACTAAGTCACCTACATAGAGCAGGAATTTAATTTCTTAATCATGTACAGTAAGATCAGGGGTTGCATATTGTTCCAGTATTGTGGCCAATTCTGTACAATGTAAATGTTGGACTTAGGTTGAATCCTCATCTCATTACATGCCTCCCTCTCACTCCCTCCCCTTCTCTCTCTCTCTCTCTCTCTCTCTCACAGGCAACCTTGGTATTATGGCTGGGGTTTTAACCTCCCTCGAGGTCAAGCCTTGCTAGACAAGTGGAACCAAATTCCCGATGACACCGACATCCTCATCACACACTGCCCCCCACTGGGTAAGGCCTGTATGACACCCCACATTTTCTTTTCTCTCACTCTCCAAATACACTACATGGGCCCTTGCTTTGTGAAAAGGGGTATTGTCATGCTGAAACAGGAAAGGGCCTTCTCCAAACTGGCCACCACGTTGAAAGCACAGAATTCTCTATGGTGTGGTTAGGGGCGTGTGGTGATGGGTGGGGTTATGTGGCATGTCTATATGTGGGTGGTGGGTGTGGTCGTGGGTGTGGTCGGGCATGGCATTGACTCCTCCCTGTGGCAGGGTTCCTGGACTGGGTTCCAGGGAAGATGCAGAGGGTGGGGTGTGTGGAGCTGCTGAACACAGTGCAAAGGAGAGTGCAGCCCAAACTGCACGTGTTCGGACACATCCACGAAGGTGGGTCCCGTGTGCCTGCACTGTCCGAGCCACGCCCGCCTGCTTCTACCCCCGTTCCTACCCCCACTTCTACCTCCGCTGCTACCATCTTTTCAAATACTTTACCACCAGTACATTTCCTGCAGATTACCATGCAGGACCAGATGTGCACAGATGAAAGTTAAAGTACATATTTTATAGAGGAGTGACAGTGTGATAGTTTAAAATCAGGTCTGAAGGTTCTGAAGTGAGGTACAGTCACTGGGGATGTTCTGATGGAGGGTTACAGTCACTGGGGAGATATAGTCACTGGGGAGGTTCTGATGGAGGTTACAGTCACTGGGGAGATTCTGATGGGGAGGTACAGTCACTAGGGAGATCTAATCACTGGAGAGGTTCTGACGGAGAGTTACAGTCACTGGGGAAGTTATGATTGGGAGGTACTGTCACTGCGGAGCTTCCAATGGTGGTTTTTCTAATTTAGCAGGCCAGTTGGTCCCCAGGTTTTAGAAAGTGAGTCAGAGTGTGGAAGATGAAGTGGCACAGCTGGGATATGTTCATCTTTACCTTTACTTCCTGTCCCTCCCCTTCCTCCTCCTGATAGGCTACGGAATGATGACAGATGGCATCACATCCTATATCAACGCCTCGGCCTGCACCGTCAACTTTCAGCCCATGAACCCGCCCATCGTGTTTGACCTGCCCACGTCCAGGAGCACATGACTGAGGAAGCTCCGCCCTCCTGCCCCACCCCCATGGACCTTATGCAGCGGCTGGAACGTGGGCGGGGGAGGGAGGGGAAGGGTGGGATGTACCCACATTCTGACTGTCTCAGCTGGTCCTGCTATGGATTCCACACCTGCGCTTGTGTTGGATCCTGTTGCCTTTTTATTCATTTCAAACATAAAAAACCGCACAGCAAAACAGCCTCCCTCTGGGATGTTCTAGAACTTTCTCTGCACGCCTTCTGTGCTTCATTCCTTCACAATCTCTTGCTGAGGTTGTGACAACAGGGAGCTAACAATGATGTACCTCTCTCTCTCTATCCATCTCTCTCTTTTCCTTTCGATACCCCCCGTTTCTCTCTGTTACTTTCTCTCTGTGCTCTCTCTCTCTCAAGTTTACCAGGGCCCATCCACCACTCTTTCAAATTTTATTTTCATTTTTACTTTGGTGGGTGCCCTGAGCGTGTATAAACTGCATTTCCTCCAAAACCCCCTGCACCTACCCCTCTGTGCCCCCCTGCACTCACCCTTCTGGGGCCCCCTGCACCCGCCACTCTGAGCCCCCCTGCAGTCGCCCCTCTGAGCGCAGAACTGCGGAACTGTGGAACCAAACTTTCCAAGTTCCGGAATTCACCATTGGCTGCTCAGAATGTAGCAAATAGTGTCTGATTTTGAGCCACAACAGCAGTGTAACTCCTCCTTACATGAAGGTAGTGGTACCGGAGATTGTCATGTGTGTTTGGGCGTGGCCCACAGGCCTGAAAGTGTGCGGGTGAAAGCAGAGTGGGTGGCCTGGCAGGCAGAGGAAGCACATTCTCAGTCTGGGACAAAACTGAATGTCAAATGCTCTGAGACACCCCTTAAACTGGGGTTCATTTCCAGCAGCTTCTTACAGGCTGGAAAATGTGTGAGCACAGTTAAACTGTAATGGGAATGTGTGAGCACAGTTAAACTGTAATGGGAATGTGTGAGCACAGTTAAACTGTAATGGGAATGTGTGAGCACAGTTGAACTGTAATGGCAATGTGTTGGCACAGTTAAACTGTAATGGAAATGTGTTGGCACAGTTAAACTGTAAAGGAAATGTGTTGGCACAGTTAAACTGTAATGGAAATGTGCGCTTGCACTGTTTCTTTTTTCTTTGGAAAGACTTGAAATATTCTGCGTGTTACAAGTGAGCCACTGTAAACTCCTACTGCTGAGAACAGTTTTATTGGATGAGAATGTCACACGAATTGTGCAAAGTTATAGTATTTATTGCAGCATTTTCTAATGGTTGTCCTTACTTGTTTGAACAGTGTTCTTTTGCTGTGTTTTCAGATAATTTAATACTTTAAATTGCCTGCTCTTTAAAATATGTTTAGGTGAACAGCCTTCTGAAAATCGGAGTACATTATCTCTCTGTGTGGGTAACATACGGACTCTTGTTGGATTTGAATCTCAGTGTGTCCTCTGTTTCAGTTTGATTTAAAGCCTCGATAGCCTCCTGGCGATAATATATTCCTGCGGGTTTTACATAAATTTTCATCCGTAATGATCATTGTATTGGATTAATATTTAATGCCGTCAAAGTGATGGGAATGTTGATGTCTTTTTTCTCAAGATGAATGAGTACAATTACCAGACAATGTACAGTACAAACTTGCAATAATCGTAAGGCACTGTGAGATTATGCAGCATGAATCCTACTTAGGTCCAATATTAGCTTTGAGTTAATCAGCAAAGTAACTAGCGGAGAGTCCCAATAGTGCTCCTTTCATTACGCGCTCAAGGTTCGCAGCTCTCTCAGAGTTTCAGAAATGTTTTTACGGTAACACTGAGAACAAGAACACTTCAGATCAGACCCATATGCTTGTGTTCTTGATGAATTGGACAAGGTCTTAAAGGGCATGTTTCAAGTGCACCTTATGTCCTCTTCCTGTGAGTTCCAAACTGTTACACATCATGGTTTGTTTCAGTGATTGGCCGGTTGGGTAGGGTAGAATGACTCAGTGATTGGCTGGTTGGGAATTATGGGATGTTCTGATTGGCTGATGGGGAATTATGGAATGTGGAGAAGTATGAATGGTGGGGTTATGGTATGGGCAGGGATTGGCTTATGCAGTGCTGAGAAGATTGTGGAGGATGATGATATTCTGTCCTGAAGGAGGCGCTAGAGAGCATGATCCAGAGGACATGGCAGTGTCTGACAAAAAATTTAACAGGAAATGCAGGGTAAATTAAATTTATTTTCTAAACTTTCCATTAAACTTCAGTCAGGCTGTTTTAAAACAAGCTTTTGTAAAATTGCTCTGTGTATGAAATGTTTATTTTTCATGTTTGTGTTTAAATACTGCTCTTTTCTGATTTGCTGTGTGTAGTTCCTGCTTCCTTTGAATATGTGCCCTGGGGGTGTTTCTCGTTCCTATCCCTTCCTCATTAGGCATGTTATAAATCTCTCACCCGCTTTTTTGCGTTGTGTATTTTGTCTGGAACATGCGAATAAAACGGTTTGATTTGGTAGTGTATTATTTTATAAGCCTTACAGGGGTTAAAATATGTAGTAGCAATTGTGTATATGCTAATGCTTTACCAGACCCAGTAGGTTGTGCTAACAAAATACATGGCCTGGACCCCATACTGTCAAAAGAAACCTTGTACTCTCAGTATTTCAGATGAACCTTATCTTCAGCCACTGCAGTGCATTTCCTTCCATCAAACCACTGATGAAATTCATTTTGAGAAAGATCACTCAGACCAGCGAAATCAAACGCTGCATGAATACCCCCCTTCTCTTTATTCTCTGCACAAGCCACGCAGGCAAACTCCAAGTTCCTGTTTATCCTCCAGAGTCCAGACAGGAGATCTCCATCTCATATGAATTATGTACATTCCCAGCAAACCTAATCTGCAAATAAAATCAGATTTTCATATTTCGCATTTGCGAATTCCGTCTTCCGCACACAAGAAGCTTCGTTCAAATAATTACATCAGTAATCCTGTGGGAAGGAGTGAGGCTTATTCTGTGTCGCGCTGCTTATGGATGGTATTCAGCTGGCCGTAAGGAACGTCTCTATAGAGAAGCCTTCAGAAAGGACCGTTCTCCTTTCATGTTTAGCTATGCAGGCTGCGGTCCCCGTTGTCCTTCTCTTACCGGTTTTTCGTTTTTACACATTTCTTCACAAAGCTTCTGCTCTGAAAAGGCGAGGTGTCCGCACAGGCTCAGATGTAGAAAATAGTTTATTTGGGTAAGTAAAAAAAAGCAATAATTAGCTACAAAATTTCACAAAGGAGCGATGATTCAAACACAAGCCTGGACTGAAAGGGGAATCATAGAAAATATGCAAAGACAGGAATGTTTTGATTGGTTACATTTTCTCTGCACTCTCAATTATTGTAGTGAATATTTTTCGCACTCAGTTTTATTGTGGAGAATGTTTCTTTGTACTCACTCTTCTTATAGTGAATGTGTCTCTATACTCAGTCTTATTTCAGTATATATTTCTCACTGGTAAATCCCATCAAAAATTAACCACACAGACATTACCCAGAACCCCCTGCTGCGTCAGCTCCACAGAGGGAGGCGCTGCCTGCATGTTCCCCTCACTGTAGAAAGGTATGCAGGAAGTGGTTGTAGGATATCTTCCCAGAGAGATTTTTGTCAAAGTAAGAGGTAAGATGGAAGACTTCATCTTGGGAAAGGCTGATTCCGTACTGCCCCAGTACCTGCAATAGAGGCAACAGAACACAGGGTTTTGAAACTTTGCACAGACCTTGGCTTACTTTATATCCTTTAACACGGTTCTCTAACTCCAGTACTGGTTGAGCCGCAGTGCCTCTTGGTTTAACTCCAGTGCCGGAGGTCATAGTGTCTGCAGGTTTAACTCCAGTCCGGGAGTGGGTGCTGTAAGTTTCTGTGGTTCCATTTCGATTTCAATCTAGCAGCCAATATATGCCTTTGAAACAAGATATGTGGACTCTAGCCAATCAGTTCTTTAAACTGAACTTTTGAGCTGAAAAACACTGAAGCCAGCCAATTCCTGACTGGAATGTGTGATACCTGCTTAAACCTTCTAGACGCCAGTAAGATTCCTGCAGATTACTGACTGTTTTCCAGGCCAGGTGTAGCCTGCCGTTTGCACCAATCAGCACGCAGCATTGGCTGAGGTCAGCGTACCTGTTTTAAATCCCCAATGGAGATTTGGCCGGTCCGCAATGGATCGCAGGCGACGAAGCTCTGCCTCATGGGTCTCCGGAGCCTCCGGACCGAGCTCAGCATTCTGAGCATGGCGTCGGCACACGGCCCCGTCAGAACCCCCATGTTCACCTGGACCCGGGGAGAGAAGCACATCAGACCGGAGTGGACCGGACTGCACCAGGCCACACGGAATGGAAACAGACGTAGACCAGACTGAGCATGCTCAATGCGCAGACCAGCATGTCCCCCTCAATCAGCAATCCTGCAGAGGCCTCGGCTGTAACCCTCATCACCTCCGGCTTGTGAGTTTGTCTTATTTTAATCGGCATATCTGTTATTAATATCTGTCATTGTGTCTCCTACATTTCTCATGTCATTATGCCAGAGGTTGCTAAGCAGACAAATAAATTATATAATCTCCCTAGAACAAAAACACAAGAATACATCATTTACTACCCCATGGTTCTGTGTTGAAGTACCATTTGTAGAGAGGTCTATGGCTCTTTGAACAGCCCTTTGGGGCGAAAGAAATATTTAGTTCTGTATTTGTGGTCTTGAGTTTTCCAGGTTGCGATGTTTGACAGATTCATCTTTCGAACATAAATAAGTCACATGACCATGGCAGCCTGAGGCCAGGATTTTTTGGGGGCGGTGGACACTGGGAAAGATTGAGCTGCAGTCTCTGGGCTAATTCCAATCGCTTATTTTCACTCCATGCATCCTTTCTTCATGTCATTTCCTTGCTGCTTAGCTTCACTCAATGGAGGATGCAAGGAAAGGATGCGAGGAAAGGACACGAGGACGTAGGACTTGAGGAAATGTGTATTAGGAAAATGGAACGTCCTTGTTTGGTGAAGCATCAGTTTGAAACCACGTTAATTACCGGTGTGGCAGATGAAGAGAGGTGGATCCACAGGTTGATCATTTATATGCTTTCCAAAAAAATAATTCTGCAAAGGGTTCACTCGTGTATCCTTGCTGAAGCATTCTCCGAGAGCCTCCTTGCCCGTTCCTCCAAGGAGCGTTTAATGAATTGGAATGTCCTTAAAGATGGTGGACCTTGATCAATTTCAGGCTCAGGCAAGGACTGAGGAGACGAGGACAGATAAAATAAACGATTGGAATGAGCCCTCTGTGTTAAAGGCCAGAGAGGATTGTGGGTTGGCCCACCAAATTAATTGGCACAGCCAGTTACACACCTGCCTGTGTTCTAATTAGAAGCTTGTTAAAATCGGGTATGTGGGAGAAGCACGGAGCTCCATTTTGAAGGAAACTGGGCCTTATGCTCTCATTTTGTGGGAGGCATGGTTTTTCTTTGTTTTTTAAATGAATGAATTCCCAGGCCCATGAGCACACAGACACAAGCACACGCACGCACACACACACACACACACAGTATGTCCTCTCTGTGTTATGTGCTGCTCCACTGCGTCTCTCTCTCAGAAACCTGTCTGAAGCTGACAGACTCCTCGAAGAAAAGTAAAGTTAGGATGGAGACATGGTAAACCCGGTAGTGCATGTGCAGTGTGTTTGCTCTGAATAACACCCTCCGGTCGCTGCTTTTCCCCCAACATAAAGTGTGTTTATGGTGTGTGTAAAGGAAAACGACACCATTTACATTAATTATTAATGTTTACACAGGACCAGATGTGTAGTCTTGGAAGATAGCTCAAACGATATATTTTATTTATTAAGCCTCTTTAAAACCATGCAGTTGAGTTAGTTGACCCTTATTAAGTTGAATTGAGTAGTTTAATACAGGTCACGTGATCACCCTTATAAGTCACAGGTCACATGATCACCCCATAAGTCGCAGATCACATGATAATCCCTATAAGTTGCAGGTCACATGATCTCTCCATAAGTCACAGGCCACATGTTCACCCCTATAAGTCACAGGCCACATGTTCACCCCTATAAGTCACAGGTCACATGATCACCCCTATAAGTCGCAGATCACATGATAATCCCTATAAGTTGCAGGTCACATGATCTCTCCATAAGTCACAGGCCCCATGCTCACCCCTATAAGTCACAGGCCACATGTTCACCCCTATAAGTCACAGGTCACATGATCACCCCTATAAGTCACAGGTCATGTGATCCTCCATATGAGCGGCGGGCCGTACCGGCGTGCGCGGCAGTGGCACTTTGGGTCGATGGAAGGCGGTGACGGGGCGGGGCTGCAGGGAGAGGAGGAGCTGTCGCAGGAAGTCGGCGTACGGGATCCTGCCGTTGAGCGCGACGCCGTACTTCAGCGCCAGCTGCTCCAGCTCTGACCGAGTCATCCTCACGCTCAGATCCTGCAGGATGGCTGGGACACAAACATGCCAGCCGTCAGCTCCAGACACATTTACTAACAATAATAATAATAACAATAATTTGTTGCGTCTATATAGTGCTGTTGTCACACTCAAAGTGCTCCACAGTGATGAGGGTGGAAACTCGCCTTAGCCACTACCAATGTGTAGCTTCCCCCCGGGTGATGCACGGCAGCCATTTTGCACCAGAACGCTCACCACACATATGCTAAGTGCATCTATTCATACTGATAACTATATTCTTAGTATATGACTCCTGGTAAGAATTAAAAAACTTAAAGGTGGTCTACAATCAGGGCTGGGGAGGTATGTCCCATTCAGTCATTCAGGCTCCTGATTTAATATTTGCGTTTAAAATCCATTTAGTAACTATCATATGGAATGAGAATTTTAATTGGAATATTGGTGAACACATATTTGTTTAGAAAAAATATCTGTATTCTGAAGGAAAATTCACTGGTATGTAAATGAATTTCTAGAGTAAATAGAGCAGATGAGCCAGGTGTGTTTGCAGGGTCTGCTGGGAAATGGCGATGTAAAACTCCGCTGCTGACATCACAGTACCCAGGAAGCGGTCCGTGCCGATCCCGCCGGATCCCGCCGCGTCCTCGTCCCGGCACCGTCGCTGGACGTCCCTCCAGCAGCCGCGGATCTGCCTACGCACCGTCCTGTCCAGAGCGTCGAAGCTCTGCAGGGGGGTGGCCCCGCCCCCCTCCGCAGAGGCGTTCCCCCTCGGTTCCTCCCCATCTGCTGACTGGAGGAGTGGCAGACATATTTTTTTTTAAAAACAAAATTCTAATAAAATTTTGAAGAACTTATTCTAAATTAACCAAATTCTCATTGTTCCTTTTCATTGAGACAATTTTCAGATTGATGATAATACCTGAATGTTGGCTTGTCTGAAGGGAATTATTTGAATTTTAAATTTCCTGAAGAGCAACGGTAAGATTATGATGAAATGGAACATGCATAGGACCACAGGTTACACTGACCCACTGGTTCCACAGGTTCCACAGGTTCCACAAACTATCAGCTTTGTGTTCCTAACAGGTCACATGATCACCCCATAAGTCGCAGATCATTCTCCACACCTCTGTCAACCCAGTCAATTCAGCTGCAGCATTCTAGTCCGTGGTGCTGTGTTCCTCATATATTATTTCTGAAGCACTCTACCTTTGTGCGTCCGATGGTGCAGGGGGCAGTTCTGCAGCGGCGTATGGCTGTTGTGGGGACCCCTGAGTGTGCCCTGGGCTCTCCTCCCTCCAAACTTTGGGGTTCCCCACCAGAGTCCCCACTGAATCTCTTCAGAAACTCTTTGTACTCCAGGTTTCCAAACTCATTCACCGGCAGCTGCTTCCACAAACTCTCAAACTGGAGCGAGCAGGAAAGAAAAACAAGCTGCTTCTGAATCGAGGAAAATGCTTTAAATGTGGTGTATTGGTATGGATGTATTTGTTCGGAAGGATTGTTAAGTTAATACCTTTACCCGTACACTTCAGCCTTTTCTAGAGCACCATTTGTACATACAGTATATGTACAAATGGTGCTATGAAATATATATATATAAATATATATATTTAAAATCCTGTTGATGTGCAAAGTGGGCAGTTGCATACATTTCATAACAAAAGCTGAGTGATTCATACCTTGAGTGCCAAAACAAGGGCGTACCTGTTCTGGCGTGAGCCTCATGAAATGGCGGTCGCAGAAGATCTTAAAGTCCTCTTTGGAGATGAAATTGATATGGGCGTAGTCCAGGTCGGCCATCTCCTTGGCGACAGTGTAGATCCTGGCACAGACCACCTCCCTAATGCGTTCTAGGATGTCACTCAGAGGAAGGGGGCGGGGCTGCAGCGAGCCTACCATTTTCTCTACTTTCCCCAGCCGAACGTCAGCTGTTTTGACCGTTCCCATTTCCTATGACCATGAGATTTTACACATGCTTTTATCACTCATTCTCTTCCCAAAACACACACCTTTTAACATGCAATAAGTGTGCGAATAAGAACATATAATCTTCCTGTTCTTTCTTTAAACACGACCACATTCAAATGGCTCCCACTCTTCAAACCCTCACATGCACAGAAACTGTTGTTCCTGCACACAGGGACACATTCACGGGTACTTGGGCTTCTCTATAAACGCAGATGAACTGCAATATTACTGCGAAAGCACTTGTTCAGATTTCCCTTGGAACAAATTAAATTTCAGCACAAATTCTTCTCGTGGCATCAGAGTAGCAGAAGGGAGCTGTTAACATCAGCGAGGTCTTTTGCTGCAGGCCTGTGCAGGTAAAGTAACATTCCCACCTTGTTTAAGATGGTTTATAGCGGGATTATAGTGTGTTATCAACAGGTTGTGATGTTAAGGTGCGTTCTCGCCGTGCTTAGTAAAGTTTGTGATGTTAAGGTGCTTTCTCACCAAGTTGAGTAAGGTTTGTGATGTTGAGGTGCGCTCTTACATGGTCGTGGGGGCGGAATCGTTCCAGGAACGCCCTCCAGGGGACGCTGTGATCCTCCTCTCTAATGGGCAGATCGGCCAGCAGGTGCGTGAGCTGCCTGTCGGACAGCCTGACGCAGAAATGGTCCAGAACCCTCCGGAACTCCAGGGTTGAGACGGTACCCCTCCCACTCCTGTCGAGGGCAGAGAAGGCCTGGAGAGAGAGCAGAGCGGAGAGAACGAGGTGTCACCTGAGACGGGTACCAGTCTCACCTCTGTCTCTGACAGTTCTTACAAATGAGACAATATGTCATTATTCTGTAAATTCATATGTCCAATACACCTCACATGCTGCTGGTTGGCTTCAGGCTTATGAACTCTGAGGCCTCAACACAATCATTCAGAACAAGGGTGAAGGGAAACACTTCAGTTTATTTACAAGTCAAAGTTAAGGACAAATGTTGATGTAATCCAGCATTACACTACACACTACACACTACACACTGCACACTGCACACCAACTACCATAATAGTAGTCATTTCCTAGACTGTTATATTTTTCACTGGCAGATGCTACCTTATTTTTTATGAAAAATTCTGTATCATAACATTATGCCCTATAGCTAATATGATCATATAATATATTTTCCCACAGAATAAGAATTACAGAAAAATGCAGCGTACAGAGACTGTATTACAGATAATGGAATTTAACATTATTTTAAAAATGCTGCATAAAATAGTCCATTTCAGCATAATGTGCCACATGTCTCTCTCTCCCTCTCCCTCTCCCTCTCTCCCTCTCTCTCTCTCTCTGTCACTCACTCAGACACTATATATATTTCTTTGCTTGCCTTGTGGAGGGTGTGGTAGGAGGTCGTGACCTCCTCTCTCACTCTCAGCATCGCCTTTTCGGGGCTGAGGTGCTCCACGCTCTCTCTCTGAGGGACGGGCTCTGGGCGTGGCCCTAATTGGGGCCCCGGTGTCACGCTGCCAGCTGTTGCCAGTGCCTGTGAGTCCGAACGCTCCTCCGCCGTCTGCCGGCTGTGGCCACGCCCACTGCTCTCTGGAGCCACGCCCAGCTTTTCAAGGAACTCAGAGTGGGTGAGCACGCCTCTTCCCTCTCCGTCATACCTGTTGGCAAAATTGTAGGGGCGGTTGGTCACACGGGTCTCTCTCACACAGAAACGCATACGCCTGCCATGTCATGTCCACTGTATCCAGTAGAGACCAGCACAGAGACTGCCGTATGTGTTACCATGCCTTGAGCAAAGAGCATGAAATGATGCACAGAGAAGTAGGAAATATCAAAATGGTGGACAGCCTGACAGTAAAGTTAATTACATACCCTGGCTACTAATGTAATGGCTATTTTTATGTTTGCTAAAAAAATAAAGAATTGGTATTTGATTTATCGTGAGATTACCTAGCTGAACCATAAACCATTGTGCTCTTAATTTGTCAAAATCATAAAAAAGCTGGACATTCGAAGTTCCGTGTGGATGTTCCTTTCTGTGTGACAGTAAAGCATGCCCACTTTCTTGTGAGTGACAGTGTGCTTTGAGCTTGTCCTTGAAGAAAGTTGAAGGCATTTTTTTGCATATACGCACTGCCTGAGTGAAACCAGCGACAGATAACATTAATGAACTTCCTGTCTTCTCAGAGAGAAGAACACTTCAGGCACTAGTGTGATATCTTTTTCATTTGGTTCCTTCTCATTTGAAGCATAAAAGTTGTAAGAGATCCCAGCACATGTGGACAGATAACATGCTACTCTTTATTACTGTTTAATGAAAACATTTCAATTAAATAGAAAAGATAAAAAGTGAAAATTATTATTGTTCGTGTAAGAAAAAATGTAACAAAAATGGTTTAACTCTAGCCCACACCACTAGCGGTTGTCTAACCTGGTGCCCGAAGAAAAATGTGTGTTACCTGGACCAAACTTTTTCAAACTGGTTTGCAGTTATGGGCAAAGCATAGGAGTACAGCAGCTCTCTCAGGTCCTTCTTAAAGACGAGGCCATTTCCCTCCTCATCAGAGTGAGCAAACGCCTGCACAGGGAGGAGACACACGCGCAAATCGCTGTTTATTGCCACCGTTTACATTCAGCTCTTAGGGAAAGTGACTGCACATACATTTCCCACATTCAAGACTGCAGGGTGACAAATACAGAAAACTGTAGAAAATTTAAGTCCCACTCTGTTGGAAGTGAGTGGTGAAAATGTGAAACTTAGTTTGCAGAGCCTTCTTTAATCGGGCGATCGTTAGTCTGCCTTAAACGAAACGCACCTTCGCCATCTCAGACCAGCCGCGGCGCGCTTGGGACACCAGGTGACTGTGGACCTGTTCACCTGCTTCTTCCACAAACTGCTTCGATCTGTGAAGAAATGTAAGAATGTTATTTAAGAAACAGAGGAGTGTTATTTACTGTGTTTCATATGGCATGACTGCAACAGACATTACTTGTGATGCAAAGAAAGAGCCACAATGGCAGCAATGCACCCAAACTGCCCTAAGGAGCAAAGTTACATCTGCAAGCAGCAGACCCAATCGACCATCTAACCAGTGAATGAACTGGTGAACTGTTTCTCAGTATCAAACGGACTACTGAACCTTCAAGACCTAAAGGAATAATGAGGCATGGGAGCAGTGACTCCTGGGACTAATGACCCGTTGGCTCCTGGTACAGGACCACACAATGAGCGAACACTCAGTATCGCTGCCCACAGGTCCACGTGCTTACACACACACACACACACACACACACACACTGCTCGCAGCGATGCATTAGCAAACGAACAGCTCCCAGCAATTCTTTTCTAAACAAACAGCTCCTATAGCGATTCATTAACAAACAAACAGCTCCTAGCGATTCATTAGCAAACAAACAGTTCCTAGCGATTCATTGCAAAACAAACAGCTTCCAGTGATTCATTAGCAAACAAACAGCTCCTAGCGATTCATTAGCAAACTAACAGCTCCTAGCGATTCATTAACAAACAAACAGCTCCTAGCGATCCATTAGCAAACAAATAGCTTCTAGCAATTATTTTGCAAACGAACAGCTCCTAGTGATTCATTAGAAAACAAGCAGCCTTCAGAGATCCATTACCAAACAAATAGCTCTGAGTTATTCATGAGCATGCAAGCAGCATTTTCATTTTAATAACGACTTGTAGTCCAAAACAACTTTTGTCATAATTGAATCAGAGCACTGACAGCACGCAGGTTGTGGATACTGTACCACCATACAATAAGGAAATGTTTAAAGGGGAATTACCACAAAAAATAATTTCGCTCATTTAATAGATCAAGGCTTAAATTATTCACTCTCTCTGTGTGGCTGACACTCACGGAGCAGCAACACAATGCCTATATAGAAAGATATTAATTGCCTGATTAACCTACAAGGTAAACAAAGAATGCTGAGCAGGGCTATTTTGCACCTACGTATATATAGTATATACTGTAGTATGTATATATGAATAAATGGCTATAGATGAATGTCTGATTATGTATGTCTGTAAGACACAGTTTGATGATATTTCATTTGGGTATGTTTGGGAGACAGGGAGCTCACTTGTTTGAAAGAGGCAGTGGCCCCGGCGGTTGGCTGCAGGCCTGGATGGTGCTGTGGAACTCTGTGTAGTTGAGCGTGGCTCCGGGTTTGAGTCCCAACAAGTCCAGCATGCGCTGGTACTCCTGCTCTTTGGTGACGAACACCAGGCTGTCAATCAGGCGTCTGACGTCGCCCCTGTCGATGACGCCGTCCCGGTTCCGGTCTATCAGGAGGAAGGCGGTGAGGATGTCCTGAAAAGCCAACAATTCTTCAATGGGGAGGCCATGGATCTCTGTGCTACCCGTTTAAATCTGTATAGAGTCTAGGCCTCTCACCCCGTGGTGCTTCTCGATCCTCTCCTTCATCTGAGAGAGACATTCCTCAGCTGTCAGGAAGCGTGCCTGCTTATCGTTATTCAGCTCCGTGGCCCTCTTATCTGCATGTTATTACAGTGGAATTACATTTATTACACTGTTATAAACACTATTATTACAATACACACACTTTGCAACTGTGACATTGAGGAAAATGACCTTACTTAATGAATGCAGGTTTGAAGTCTGCTGTGGCCTCAAACAAGGTGCTTTATCTCAATTGCTTCAGCTACTATTCAGAAGTATAAATTACTTCTATATAAAAGAATGTAAGCTGTGTCTCTGGGTAAGAGTGTCTGGTAAATACATAAAATGTAATTATGCAGTGATCAGTGTTATAATAGTATGCACATACTGTACCTACTATGCAGTGGTCAACATTATTGCAGGATGCACATTTTTCTTCTGCTACAATAAGTGAAGTTTGGAGAAAATGTAATTTTGAGCCTTCAGTTTCTGTGCTACTTACTGAAAACAATATAGTTGTTTGTTTTGTTGACAAATGAATTATTTATGAGGTGAGATTAGTCTAACAGCAGATATTTGTTCTTTAATGTGGATTTTTTTGCGCATCCTACATTTTATTCTCAGTTCTGAGGTGTTCCGCACGTGACTTCGCATTTAAAGCTCCTTTTAATTGCCGTTTCAGAAGATAAAAATGAGAGATGTCCCTCTCACCGTAAAAGCTTCCAATGAAAACGCATAATTAGGCAGAATATCAAAAACGGAACCGTTCTACGTTCCTTCTGTTTTTGCCGCTAATGAGAAACGAGGACCTATATCTGCACTTAATTATCCTGCAGATGACTCATCGAGTTAGAAAAGGCTATGATATGATGTGCTTAGTGCTGGAATCTGGGAGGACAGACAGACAGACATACAGATGTGGGGGAGGGGTGCCGAACAGCCAAGAGGCAGTGAATTTTCTGCACTGTAATACAGCACCAGAAACTACCAACCCAAACCTCCTGTAGTTAAGAAGCAGGGTGGATGGAAAGAACTCAGGAGCTGGCTATCTGGTGTGTCTATAGAATCTGTGATGGTGCTTTGTTATTTAATGATTTTTCACACATATGTATTTTGGGTCGACGAAACAGAAGTAAAAATGAGATTTTTAACTTGTCTGTTAAACACCTTCACTTCAACAGAAATGTGTTTGCCTGCGGTGAGGATCTTGAGTGCACATGTGTGTCAGTGTCTGCTTCACGTGTGTCGCCACACACCTGACGGCCAGTCTCACCTTCATATTTAACCAGGAAGTCGGCATGGGAGAGGGTTCCATCCTTAAAACCAAGAGCTTCAGTCAGAACGTCAAACTCCTCCTGACCAAGAGGGATTCCACAGTTCTCCAGCATCTGAGGGGTGAGATTTCATCAGGGGAATGTACAGTTAATCTACACCACCACCGTTCTGACCATACGTGAAGCACCTCTACTGCCATTCACCCCAGTGAAACAACCTGGCTTGTGTTTTCCCCGTGAAGTCAACAGCCAGGTTATAGCCAAGTAACATGACGAGGTGAGTTAACTGAGGTGAGGTGACTTAACTATGTAATCAGCTGCTTTAATCGATTAATCAAGATATGAGTAAGAACAAAACTTGATGCACTCTGAAGACCCCTGGGCCATACACACCCTTCATCAGGAAAACTGACTGAAATTTTAAGTTCTGGTGTACTTGTCAAAAATTAAAATTATCCTACAACCTCTATGCTTTCATTACTATCCATTATCATAAGGGAACAAAATTAATATTTATGTTGCTTGTCCCTATCTCTTGACAAGCTGTTTGCTGATTTATTTAAACATTAAGCGGGTTAAAAAGAAAACATGAACAAAGTCAATCAATGTGCAGGCATGTCCGTAAAAAATCCAGTAGGGGGTTATCTCAGAACTCCCAGTGCTGCTGGGCTCATTATTCAATCATGACAGAAACTTCTAGAGTAAGGAAAACGTTTAGAAGCTCACCCTCCTGAAGTGCTTTAAACTCAGAGTTCCATCTGTGTTCCCTCCCGTTTCCAGGAGACAGTCGCCAATGGTGATGTTCCGCAGAGCCAGGTTTTCTCTCAGCTTCCTCAGGACAGTGTTCTCCACCGCCAGGGTTCTAACACTGCGCACAGATGGCCTAGAACCACAAGAGTGCATTACCAGAGCTTTCCAGCTACAAACCAAACTCAATCATATTATAGATATTTATTATCTAAAATACAGTCAATCCTGGGCTGTAAGGTCTGTCTACAGAGGACCAGCACAGGGGTGCGCAAACGCATGCTACCAAAATTATCAAATACAATTCTACCACCATGCTAGCAAAAGGGCCTAATGCACATGCTATTAGAATGAGCTAATTCAACATGCTATCAAAGCGGGCTAATGACCATGCTATGAAATTGGTAGCAGAATGCGCTAATAAAAATGCTATATATTATAAGCTAACACGTACTAGCAGAATGAGTGAGTACACAGAATTATTAATGCTGTTACCTGCTGGTTGCCCTCTGGGCCTTTGCAGCACTGTCTGTCTCTCTGTTCCTCTTTGACACGCCCAGACTGTTCAGAAACCGGCCATATGCGAGTCTTCCTGAGTCCGTGTGTGGCTCACAAAGTCTGCAGCAGGCAAAGGAAACACCATCACGTCCCACAGATGTGTCAACCAGAACTAGGTCAGATTTGAAATATTTTTAATAATTTAACACTTTAAAAGCAACCAGCAACATTCCTGCAGATCACCGATCATTTAAAAGAGGCATCTATTTTTAATTATGCTTTCAGAATGTGACTAGAAGGACGGAGTGTGGATGGACCTGTGTTTCCCTGTTGCTGAGATACAGGGGCTTATAATTATTCTTCACTGCTGGTGACTAAGCATCACACTGGAGGATATACGTAGGTTCACTCAGCACCACATTGGCTTTGAAACCTGCATTCCAGTCAGTGTTAATGTTCTGTCTTACTCACTGTACTATAGTCACCCAGCTGTGAGGGTAAGTTCCATAGCACTACTCCTTAACTCTAATCCTAGACAGCTGTAGGGTTCTTCTTGTGTTCACTTTAAAAGCAACAAGTGTAGACCCAGAAATCTGCTCAGACTGTGACTCTATAGGCCTACTGACTCACCTGTAGAAATGTCTGTGACTCTATACTGACTTACCTGTAGAAGTGACCCTCTGATACAGGTAGCCCATATCGGTTGATGACCTCCCTGAGTTCATTCTGATGAACCGTCCCATTATGACCACGGTCGTAGTTTTTGAGTGCCTCCATGACCTGGTCAAGGTGCTCGGACAGTTTGTCCCGCAGTAACCCCTCTACCTGCACACAGGTAATCAGAGCATGGGTCAGATCAGAAAACTCAGACATAACTGTACTGCCACCCTGAAAATGCCATCATGCTGTCCCAGCTGTGCTATCATTGGCTAATCAGCATTAGTGGAAGACTCTCATTGGTTAACTCACTGTGCTCCAGGCATCACTCTCAGTTAGCTTGTATTTCTGCTGAAGCTCCTGTGTGCTGCCACTGCACTCCTGGGTCTCTACCTGAAGAGGGCGACACCTGCAGGTCAGGGCCCCCCACTGTTCTCTGACTCCACATTCTCAATCAGTTGGTGGAGTATGAATGTCTGTTTAGTCGGTTAGCTAATGGTGGGTGGAGGGTGATCGTGTTAGTATGTAGTAGGAAGAGGGTGATGATATTAGCAAGTTAGCCTCTGGTGGGTAGAGGCTGATAGTGTTAGCATGTAGTAGGAAGAAAGTGGTGATATTAGCGTGTTAGTCTGTAGTGGGTGGAGGGGGATGGTGTTAGCATGTAAGCATGCTGTGGGAAGAGAGTGATGATATTAGCGTGTTAGCCTGTAGTGGGTGGAGGGTGATGGCGTTAGCATGCTAGCCTGTGGTGGGTGGAGAGTGATGCTGTTAGCATGCTAGCCTGTGGTGGGTGGAGGGTGATGCTGTTACCGGTGGTGGGTGCAGTAGCTCCAGGATGCGCTCGCAGTGAATAACACCAGTGTGCTCAGGGTCCAGCAAGATCATCAGCTCCTTAAACTGCTGCTCTGTCAGGCGACATTTCCGGCCCTCCAACAACCTCCGCAACTCCGCCCGTGTGACCTTCCCAGCCCCGCCCTGCAACAATGAAGATGTTTTAAGGGGTTTTACCAAATGCAGTGAAGGTAAAGTATCAATGGACGTTCTGTACTGTGACAGAGTATTGGAACATCTTGTAGTCAAGAAGCGAAGAGAACAGAAGGAAGGTATTATCTGAGCATCTGCTGAACCCATGAAATCTGTGGAAGAATCGTCTGGGATCTGTTTATCTGTCCATCCTAAGATTTCAGCTTCAGCTTCTCTAGAGCCAGTGGGTTTACAAAAATGCCTAAATACAAGTTCTAGCTAGACTCGCTGTACTACATGAAATACGACCGTCCATCCTGACCAATCCGCAAGCACCTTCATCTGCCCCGGATTGGTCACAGAGGACACCGAAGGTGACATTGAAATGGAGAATCATATTCATATCGGAGTAGTTTTTCCTTATTCGGTGGCACGATTGTACTTTTTAAGAGTTGTAATTGCGTTGGCTAGGCGCTGAAACACGTAAGCGCACATCGTGAGTCAGTGCACATTCTCTCCCCAGGGCTAGGAGAACAAACCTTCTGAAAACCTGATTACTGGCTGCAGCTCCACCAGGCCTTTGTTTAATCCGGTACTCACACCGTTTATTATTAAGACAGTAGGTAACCTTTTTTTTTCCTCCGCACTGTTTTATGGCATTAAAGACGGAACGTCTCCCAGAGATGTGTGACTAATATGCTTCATACAGTTTAGAAACTTGGAACAACATTATTAAACAGTAGCAACATCAAACTGCATTAAATTCTTTTCCCAAAAACTTACTGAAGGCATTACTAAAAGCTACAGACTATTACCACAAATATGAGAGATATCATGAAGAGAACAATTTACAAAATATAAAGTTTATTTAAATTTTAATTCTGGATTCAGGAATGAAGCATTGCAGTCTTCCTTTTAGACACAGAAGAGATCTTGTGCTGATTTTCGCCAGACCATGAAGGCCATCTGTTCCATTAATTCTGTTTTTAAACAATTATATCTTTAGATGCTGGTGAAATTTGCAAACATTACTGCAGATCCCAGAAAATTTCCAGCAAAACACACTGCTAATCAAAACAAAATAATATGAAATAGAAATATTATTGTGGATATCTGTATGGATTTTGTTCAAATTTGTCAGTGATTTTCACGTATTTATTTGCTATCAGAAGGATTCGGTATTTCATATTATTATATTGAATATGTGGCTGGGAAACTGTAGCACAACAAAGTTCTCAAAGTCCAATAGGGATTACGTGCACTATATTGATGTTGAAATTACTCTATGAACACTTTGCTTTGTGGGTGGGAAATAAATTATAGAACATGCTGAATAGGAACTATGAAACAGGTGGTAGAGTGAAAGTTTGACAGGAAGTTATATTTTTCAGCAATCCTCACTTTATCAGATTTCAGGACGGAGCTCTTCAGCAGGGGGTAGACTTCCTGTAAGGCCTGCAGGCTCTGGAGGTTCTGCTGGGCTGTGCCTGGGCCCTGCTGCTCACAGTGCCCCCTGCTGGACCCATATGTACATACATTTTAGCCATTTAGCACACGCGCTTATCCTAAGTGACTTGCCCAGCTTATATTTTCATTATGCGCAATCCATTCATATAGTTGGAAATTTACTGAAGCAATCTGGGGAACAACTGCACAGCCCCACCTAGGAAACAAACCCGCAACCTCTGAGTTATTAACCATTATATTGTACTGCTGCCACGATGAAACAGAATGTCTGACAGGAAGTGTACAGAATGATGAAAATATTTTAATTGCAGTTACACAGGAGTTAATTACTGGTGTGAGCATTATATTTAGGTTAGAGGTCAGGTTGAGCACTGCTACCTGACACACAGGTGTTCTCCAAACTGCTCTCACCTGACAGGTGATGTCTGCCCCTTGTTCTGGGCCAAATCCTTAAACTGGGCCATGAACTGGGCCCACTGTACTGGTTCTGCAGCATTCAGCCCAAACCTGCATCAGAAAAAGATGGAAAGTGTTAAACTGGACAGCTTCTTCATCTGTCTCTCCCTAGGGGCCAGATTCTTTTTTTTACAAGATGGGCCAGACCTTTTCCACATATAAAAAATATGAAAAATATGTGTTGTACAGGTGTAAATAAAGTAATGCTTTCTTAAATTATGAATCATAATTAGTTATTATTCAGTAATTATTGTGCTGACATTGTGCAGACCTGGCATAATAGCTGATGCATCTCAATAAATCTTTGAATAAAATAGTTTCCTGCTTTGCTGTAATATAAGGTCCAGGAGAACGTCTATGGTGGGCCATCCAGTGAGTAGCCCTAGCATAAACCTTAACACTGTTACATCAGAGCGTGTGATCGGTGGTATATTCCTCTCCAGCTTACCGGCTCGCCAAACCCTGGAACAGGAAGTCACTCATGGGGAACAGGAAGTGGCTGAGGATGGACTTCAGGTCCTCCTGGGAGACAACTCCACTGCAGGTAACGTCAGACACCTGGAGAGCCCGCCAGACATCGTCGTAGCTCAGACGCATCTGTCACAGGAAGAAATGTATTCATGACCTCATCAGGGTTGGGCATCATCGATTTTAATTCAGCCAGTTAAACAAAGGGTTAAAAATGTCCTTCATTTAGAATGCCCAGAAGGTTCCATGAGGGGTTTTCATTGAATTAAGTGCATTTCAATTCTTTTCCTTTGCTGACTAAATTGAAATGGAACTGACCCAAAAGTCTGCTTGATACGGGCAGAGCTGCAGAATTTGCTCACTGTTTGTGTCAGAGAGCTGGTTTAGAGTCCCATACGATTCCAGCTGAGATCTTTACCTGAGCATTCTCTTGATGCTTTTTGATGTGCTGTTTTGTCAGCGTGGCCCCCCAAAAAGTGCACCGAAATGCCACATCCATACAGATCGTATCAAAGCCTGTTATTTTCCTACTGTGAGCAGCTGAAAGTGGGATTAGTTTCTCTCCCACACTGTCTTTGAAATGCCAGTGTAATGCTAACGAGGGGTGACTCCATAAGGAAGGGATAAAATACTTAGAGGGGGGTCAAACAAACTAGTTTAGTTTACCCCAGAACAAAGTACCCAGGGCCCAATGCTGCATGCACCCGGGGGCGGAGCCAGAGGGGACCATGTGACATTATATAATGTTTGTTTAGCAGATGCCCTTATCCACAGCTCCCATTTTGAAATACAATCTCATTTATTCTGTTGGATCTAAGGAAGCACGACAGGTAAAGTAAATTGGTCAATGGTGAATTACATTTCATTTTAAGTGCATACATAAGTGCATACCAAAGTTCATTGGAACAACTACAAAACACAGGTCCGATAAGGTACAATACTCATTATGTAACAGTTACTGGACACATTAAGTCCAGTTCACACAGTATGCATAAGCTAGGTCAGAAAGTTATAGCAAGTCAAACTAGGAGGCGTGACAACGAGCTACACGTCTAGATAACAATACAAGTTACAAGCGCAGATGGTAAAATGGCAGTGCCTCACCTGCAAATTTTTTACCAGCAAACTTTGTGTTACAAACCTAGTTCCCCTAACCACTATGCTACACTGCCGCCCTGACAGTCGTTGCCATGGAGAAAACCCAGCGCGCACAAGTTTTTAAAGAGCTGCTTCATCTCCCCTGTACCGTCGCTGAAATTAGTCATAATTAACAGAACCACTCTGGAGATTATGTTCTGGGCAAACGTTTTAATTAAAAATTGTCATTGCCTGTCATGTGAACGATATTTCGCCAGTTAGCGACAATATCCTGCGCCAGCTACCGCTTAACAGACGCTGGATGAGGTCCAGAACGTCTCAAAAAAGAACAGGGGGCGAGGAGTTAATCCACTCCTGTTTTAACCCTTTAAGGTGCAAGAACATGTGATTAGAATGTTATTAACTGAACATTATAATGTTGATATTAAAATCACAGCTGGTAATCGAAGGCAATCGAGTTCTAGAACACTGAATTTTAAAAAGACATTCCAAAAAAATCTACTCTATAAAAAAGAACAGAATGCCTGATGCCTGGTTCGCTATTTCACTGAGAGGCTGAGAGATTTGGGGGTTACTGTTGAACACACAGAACAGAGAGAAATAATGGTTCACCTTGTTTAGGAAGGCGTCGTGGACCTGCTCTAGCGTCAGTCCTCGGGACGGTGGGGCAACGGAGACTGGAGGTGTCCTGTCCTGCAGCTGTCTCTCGTTATCTTGACTGACAGAATCCCAGTTCAAAGCTGCAACTCAAATATTTTTAATGACACTCAAATTCACCAAGGGGAAAGATTGCTAAAAGCGTGAGAGAACACAAAATTGGTCAGTTTTGGCGTCGTGGGTCTCTCCGGACAACTGACAGATCCTGTGTGCCGTATGGTCACAACTGACCTGGCCGTGTTCACTGGTATGTCACACACCTTACAGGTACAGGCTCACTGTAACTGAGTTGGGGACTTTAAAGGGGTTCTCAACATTTACGCTACCTGACTTCACAGTATCCTGATGCTCTGACTTCCTGTTGTTTTCACAGTCAATGCTGAGTCTCTGGAGAAAATCTCGGTATGACATGGTTCCTGGGTTGTCTGGACTGTAATGGGACCAAATTCTGGAAGAACAAAAAAGACAGTGTTACAGACACCAACATCTGCGGCAGAACTTCAATTACAAAAACTTCACTACAGGAGTTACTGTAATGCATATCACCCTAGACCAAAAGACTAAAGAGCCCTCTCGCTCTCACACGCACGCACGCACAGACACATACACACGCACACACACACATACACACATACACTCACTCTCACTCTCATGTTTGCTGCTCAGTCAGACCTGTGGAACTCCTGGTTTCCCAAAGGGAGGCAGTAGCTCTCCAAGACCCTGAGCAGCTCATGTTTCTGGATCTTTCCGTCCCGGTTGTGGTCAAACAGACGGAAGGCCCGGATCACGTTCTTTAAGTTGTTCCCAATCTTTGAAAGTTTAAAACAGAAAATAAAATTCACATCAGAAACTGAACTCGGTACTGCAGAGCAATATTTCATTTCATTATTCAATTTAAATGTATATTAATAAATCTCTGTCTGTCTCTTGCTTTCTCTCAAATTTTAATTTTCAAATTTCAAAGTGTTTTATTGGCACGACAAGTACAGGCACTTGTGTTGCCAAGGTAGAGGGTACATAATAAAACTGCACAATATAGATGATAGATTATGGATTAGTTAAAGAAATGCCTATAACTAAAATGACAGTAAGCGATGTTAGGTGTGTGTGTGTGTGTGTGTGTGTGTGTGTGAGTGTGTGTTTGCATGTGTGCATGTCTGTATTTGTGTATGTCTGTCTGTCAGTGCGTTTGTTTGTTTTTCTATCTGTCTCTCTCTCCTTTTCTCTCTCCAGATTCAGGTGCTGCAGAAGGGAGATGTGAGTGGGTGTGGTCTCCGGGGCTGGAAACAAAGTGTGCGGGGTTTGGCTGTTGGGGGTGCACAGCGCTGAAATAAATGAGATGAGTGCAAAAACACACATCCTTAGATAATCTGTGTTTGTCTGAGAGACGCTTCCGGCTTAGCGGACGGGTGGGTGTGCAGCACAGCAGGACGTTTCCGACGCGTGGAAAATTTAAACAAACTGCGGGAGTGCATCTGACAAGCACAGTAATTACCCGTGCATAAAAAACACTTTTATTAAGCTGAAGTGCTTTAATCAGTGTAAAGGGAAAAAATGTACACCACAGCGTAGTTATAAAAAGATCAAATGAAGCAGAATTTATTTTTTTAAATGGATATAAATAATCATCACTCCCCCCTTTCAAACTTCAGAATTGGTCAGCTAATTAAAATGTGCTAAAAACACGAAGCAAAGCCGGGATAGCCTAATGTGTCTCATCTCTCTGTATCTTATTTCCAGGCCTCGTACACATGCTCTCGGTCCTCTGTGCCCCTCTCCCGGATCTGGTGGTGTTCATGGCTGTCAGCGATGCCAGTTTCCCGCTAAGCAGCTGTGCGCTGCCTGGAATAGCTTCAGGCCAATCACTGCACCTTGCTGAGAAGCACTTTCGACTCTAGCGCCATCCCATCCCAGTCAGACTTGGGTTAGTGTAATAATGATAACTTGCAGGCTGGATCACAGTTGGGCTTTATGCTCTTTGTAGAAGTTTCAAATATATGAGTATAACTGGGTGAAAAAGCCTGTCTGTAACTCTCAATCTGCGATGAACGCCTTACTGCAGTAACACACTGTGTGGTGTCCTCACAACATACTGCAGTAGCACACTGCCGTAGCACACTGCCTGCCATCCACACTACATACTGCAGTAGCACACTGTGTGGCGTCCTCACAACCTACTACAGTAACACACTGCGTGGTGTCCTCACAACATACTGCAGTAGCACACTGCCTGCCATCCACACTACATACTGCAGTAGCACACTGCCATAGCACCCTGTGTGGCGTCCTCACAACCTACTACAGTAACACACTGCCATAGCACACTGTGTGATGTCTTCACAACCTACTGCAGTAGCACACTGCTTGGCGTCCTCACAAACAAGACCAGCTCAAATATGCAAATAATCAGAGGAAGGAGATGAAGTTCATCATTTGGTTGCTTCGCTTTAATTCGAATTTCCCTAATTTCCTCTGATTGATGCAACATAAACAGGGGTTTATTTTGAAGCTGTATCTCACACACTTCTGCTGTGATCCCTTCAGCTACAGGACCCCCTAAAGAGACATTTATTCTGTTTTACTCTCCCTAAAATACCTGATATTATTTGACACTAGCAGCAATGTTAAGTCTGTTGTTCTCCACAGAACAGGTTGAAAATAATCTTGTAAACCACTTGTAAAAAGCTCTAGAAATGATTTCTCTCCCATCTGTGGAGATGGGGAACGTGTGCTGCAGAATGGGCCTTTGCTGTCAGGATGAATTTAGCACGATTTTAGTCCATATTCAGACATAAAAAAGTGAGCAAGGCTGAAAAAAACAGAGCCCGTTGGGCTTGAAAGCATAGATATCCCAGTGTGTCTGGTGCTGACAAATTGCTCTTCAAGCACCTACCCGGCCCTTTTTTTAAGGTAATAAAATGTGCTCCAAAATGGCTGGATTTCAGGAACGAAGGATAAAGACCAATAAGGTCATGCAACTGAAAAACTTTAATTGAACAAATGAATGTTCCTGTAGCAATGTAACCCAAAAAGAGGCAAGAGAAATGGAAGGACCTTAGAATGCAGGCATCAGTCAGAGGGCAACAGCCGCAGTAAAACCACGCGGGTCCCGAAGGCATCGGCCTGGGAGAGAGAAACCACGCAGATCGAAGCTGATGAGAACACTGGGCTCATGGAGAGAACTCTGAAGTCTATTTGATGCTTCTCCAGAGAACTTTTCAACCAGAAGGAACAACAGAGGAGAGATGAAAGGAAAGAAGATGGGGGGCAGGTAGAGACGGCAGGTGAGTTTATTTGCCTTGGGGCTGTCTTTGATTCTTAAACCTCTCAACAAACTACCAAGAAACTCATAAGCTTCTCCACAACAACACTCAAAATAACCAAAGCTGAGTAGTATATTAACCAAGTAAGTATTGTTAATACTCCTAATGCGTATTAACCATATTGTGGTACATATTAACTAGGATATTTCTCTTTAGTATTACAGAAAATGCCCAAGTGCTAGCTAAACAAGCTTTGAAATCCTCCAAGTGTTCTAAGGTGTTGATGGGTGGCATATGTGCAATATCAAACACATTGTAGTTAGGCCCAGTATTGTGACAAGTACCATTTGCAGAATAGTTCCAAATGATTCGTACAAATAGCACAATGTGTTCTTGGGCTTATGGGAAGACGCGTGACCAAGGCAACAGTTTCCACTCGGATCCCAAGACGTTCTTGCGGTTGACGCCTCTCTTGACATGCACAGGTCTCCCCCGCGTGTCTGGCTAAACGTCTCCTGTTTTTAATGAAATATTGATACGTGAAAATGCATGCAGGTTGCACATGTGCGTGGGATATCTCATCAGATGTAGGTACATCACTCATTAGCACAAACAGCTGTGCTCTCTTCTCAGAATCTCCAGAGAAAAAACACCACCGCCCGTTTTTCGGTTGCTACCAGGCGAAAGCCATCACATTTCCCCCTGAAATGCACAAACTGATGCTCTAAAATAATGTTAAAATATGCGTCCTCAAACAGCTTCAGATACGGAAAAGTGTTTTGATTTAAATTATAATAGTACATTACTGTAGATAATGGATATAATCTATTATCTCTCCATCATTTTCCTTGTGCAATTATGATGGTTCAACAGATTTTCAAAATAAATGATCCATATATTTCCTTTGGTTCTGTAGGATTCACACAGCGCATCCCATTTTAAAGTCCTGAGCACCATAGATATGTCTGCAGCATAGATGTTGTGAGGCACTATTCTATGTTCTTCTATGATATCTGTAGTCCGCAAGGTAGACAGAGAGCCACTGCATTTGCATGGTAAAGCCGAGCAGTGTGTAATGCAGAGAGATGTGTCCATACATATTGTACCACTGTAACGTAAGACTCGCTCGAATGTAAAATCTCCAAGGTATTTACTGTATCTGCACACTGATTTAATTCAGTGCATTTTCCATTTAATTACTCAAAACTAATATCTGGAACATGTGAAAAGCACATGCTCTCAGACCTCCCACACTGCCCTAATTCCCTTTCATACAAATAAACACATTTCGCTGAAAAATACTGAGGTCAGTATTTACATATCAGTCATTCGTTAATGGTTTTTATTTCTGGAACCGAAAGATTCCAAATGGTAGTAATATTTGTAAAACACTGTGTTACTATGTAAACTGACTAATGACTATCCAATCACAACCCTGGAGGGTTTTTTTTTTTTGATAGGAAAAAAAGAAGTCAAACCTTGTCTCTGAGGCAGTGCTGAAGTTCTTTCAGGGTCATAGGCTGCTGTCGGCTCCTTGGGTGGAACCTTGGAACAGGGGCAGAGATGGGGTGCCAGGTTCAGATTTGGGGTCAAACCCATCCCAGCATGAGTTATCTCCATATCCAAACATCAACTGAGGATTGTTTTCATGGTGGGGTTGAGTTTCAGGTTCGGCTATGAAACTTCTGGAAATTGTGCTGCGTGTGCATGATCCGGTACATGAGGCAGTCACCTCTGACTGCAGCTACAGCCTCAACTGGGCACTACTATTCACATAAATACTCAACAGATGGCTGTCTAATTGCACACGCGGCCACACACACACACACACACACATACACGCATGCATCAGGGTCAATTCCATTTCAGTTTGATCGTTCAGGAAATGAATTTACATTAATGAATTGAAAATTCCCATAAGGTTTTATAAGGGTTTTTCCAAGTAATTAATTGAAATGCAATTAAATGCTTGAGTTGAAATTGTGTTGTCCCCAAGTTCTAGCTAAACAGTACACTGTCCTTGTTTACCTGTCCAGGTAACGGGTGGGGTTACAGTACCTGCTCCGTGCAGTGGGGGTTCTGCAGTGTCTCCTCAGGAACTCCGTGTAGGCCACACTCCCATTTTCTCTCCTCGGAGCCTGTGAAACACCCAGCATGCTGTGAGTCACGGCCTCTAGCTCCTCCCTAATGTATGCGCTATGCGGCTGCATATCAGCGCTTGATTGGCCGTAGCACCCGAGTGCAACGCATAGGGGTACTGTGCTGAGCAGAGGGACCCGCAAACAAGTGATTAATCGCCCACACTACAGAACCAGACCCTCAGGCCCAAGGCCAACATTCAAAGTCTGTCAAATATGACTGTATTCCAGAAAGGTGTTCAAACACCACCGTATCTAAGGCAAAACCAGCTCTTGAAAGAGGCTTTGTTTGGTTAGCATGTTTTCGCTATGAATGAAGATGCCCTGGTTGTGTTGTAGCTGTGCACATGCATTTTTATTTTGGGACATTTAAACTGAGTCATTTAGCTGAGAACCTTCAATAGTGACTTGCTCAGTGCAAAATCAGTGTCTCAGTTGATAGGGTTATTACACAAACATAAGCCTGCTCTTCTTCAAATGCTTCTTTATGTCCAGGTTTACTTTGCCCCTGTACCAATATTCAATATTTGCATGTTCCTTTGGTTTGCAGAGGAGATATTTGTTTTCCTTGTGTGTATCGGTGAATTCAGTCACTTTAATTATTGTTTTAAAATGTGCTCTCATGTGAAAAGTGACTACTTCTAATGCTCAATAACTGATCAGAATAAAAAATGAGATCCTGTTTTGCATCTGGTGGTGCTCTGAGAGGAAGAGAGAGAGAAAGAGAGAGAGAGAGAGAGGGAGACAGAGATAAAGAGAGAGAGAGATGTGTTTGGCATCCCGCATCTCAGTGCTAAATGCTCATCTGTCAGATGTACCCAGATTAACAGCTGCTGCTGCAGAAGCAGTCTTTAAAAAGTAAACTTTCAACGACTCGAGAAAAAAACCAACAAAGTCGGGGTGTGTTTTTTTTTTTTGCGAGTGGATGAGCCAGGAGCCGACAGCACGCAGTGGAGCTGTCAGTCTTGAGCAGCGAGACAGAACACAAAGGAACAGACAATTACAGTCATACGGCACAGTGACAATGCCGCAGCAACAAAACACAGTCCTGAGGAACATATCTTTCAGAGCCCCACACATCCTGATGAACAGATCTATCAGTGCCACACACATCCTGATGAACAGATTTATCAGAGCCCCACACATCCTGATGAACAGATTTATCAGAGCCCCACACATCCTGATGAACAGATTTATCAGAGCCCCACACATCCTGATGAACAGATTTATCAGAGCCCCACACATCCTGATGAACAGATTTATCAGAGCCCCACACATCCTGAGGAACAGATTTATCAGAGCCCCACACATCCTGATGAACATATCTATCAGTGCCCCACACATCCTGAGGAACAGATTTATCAGTGCCCCACACATCCTGAGGAACAGATCTATTAGAACCCCTCACCCATATTACTGATATGGTGGTGATGGTAGTGGAAGTAGTAGTAGCAGCAGCAATAGTAATGCTAGTAGTAGTGTTAGTGCTGGTATTAGCAGTTTTAGTGATAGTAGTTGTACTAACTGGCAGTAGTATTAACAGATTTGGTGCCCCCACCTGGACTAGCTGATATTTGAATTTATTTTTATTTTTTTTTTGCTCTTTTCACTGAATATTTTTAGGTCTTTGCTTAAGCAATGGAATATGAGTTGTCATATTTTACTGAAGCATCATTGCTTTTGTCTAAATAAAAGCTGCGAGAAAGCACTGTGATTATGTGCAGGAAGCATTTTAATTGTGAGGAGAAAACGTAATCTCATAGACGAAGCACCATCGTACTGTGGAAATGCACAGACAGTAATGCAGTTGGGAAATTCAACAGGGACGGAATTTGGAGACAGTTTTAAGCCCTGTGTAGTGTTGTGTTTTCTTTCCAATATAAGGAGTGACAAGCAGGAGGAAGAGCTAAGATATCATTGTGTGGTGTCACAATGCGGACAGGAGGGTCTGCTTAATGCTTAAATGCAAATGTATGTGGTGTCTGGGACAAAGAGAAGACAATGGCGCAAACCATCTGTACTGACAGAGATTCCAGTCCAGGCCAAGTGCGACTACCCATTAGTAATGGCACAGGTGTCATGCTACTTAAATTCTCAGCTGACACACGATTTGTTTCAAAGGACGGCCTGTCTATGGTGCTGAAATTCGTGCTTGTTTTTTCTACCAATTGCTTTGTAGAATGGATGCAATTGCATCATTTCACTCAAATCTTCAGTAATCCAACCATGTGTGAACTTTGAAAATGACCTACTGATCCACCCTTTAGCCTTCCCAGCTGCTTCTCAGCAAATTGTATTATTAAGATCTATAAATCCGTTTTGTGGAATCTTTCCATTTTATGGGCTTGATCTGAAGTCTAAACTTGTCTTTTATTGCCACCCTCTGGTTGAATCAGAGAATGGCATGCCTGTGGTCAGCCGTCTAGGTGGATCACTTGGTGTTCAAACTGTTTTTTCCACAAGGGGTCTAATACAAGTATTATGACTGTTTAATGGGCGATCTGGGACTCGACTATACCCCAGGCAATCCCACCCTCTATAGAGCCTCTACAGGAGAGCTTAGTTTACAGGAGACCTGTGGGATGGAGCATCATGTAGACCTGTAGGAAGGAGGCTCGGGTAAATACATAGGATGGAGCCTCAGGTAGGCCTGTAAGATGGAGTCTCAGGAACACCTTTAGGATGGAGACTCAGGTAGACCTGTAGGACGGAGGCTCAGGTAGACCTGAGGGATGGAGCCTCAGGTAGACCTCTAGGATTGAGGCTCAGTTAGACCTGTGGGATGGGTACAGGTGAGTCCCCCAGAGCAGAGTTCTCTCACCTTGGCCAGCAGGGCTGTAAACTGCGGCTGCGTTAGCGGGAGAATGAATCCCTCGATGACGCGGCGGAACTCTCCTTTAGTGACGGTGAAGTTCCCCTCAGTGTCCAGGGCCCGAAAAGCTGCCCTCAGGATCCCTTGCTTCTCCTGCACCCCGCGAGCGATGGCTTGATCCACCTGCACCCCCGAAAGTGCCTCGTTTGGGACAGACCTGACTGAGGATGCTGGGAGAGCAGAGCTGGGTCACCTTCTGGGTCCCATTATTATTTTACACTTCAACCTTTTAGACACTGTTACAATAGGATTACTGTGTGTGTGTGTGTGTGTGCGCATGTGCGAGTATGTTTGTGTGTGTGCATGTTTGTGTGTGTGTGTGTGTGTGTGTGTGTTTGTGTTGATGATATCTTGGTCTTGTAGACAGTCTTCATTTCCTGGTTTATGACTTACTGGATTCTGACTGGCTGCTGTTGCGCCCTGAGTCTCTACCAGGCTCCCCACCTTCAGGGTTGAGAGGGGTGCCCTGGGGTTTCGGAAAACAGTTCGGACTCGGGGTGGCCTGGGATTTTGGAGAGCTCTGTGGTCTCAGGGTGCCTTGGAATTTTTGAGGGCTGTGGGGTCTTGGGGTACCCTGAGCTTTTAGAGAGCTCTGAGGTCTTGGGGTGACTCCCATCGCCCGACACTGAGGACCCAGGTTTGGAGGAACAACTGCAGCCATTTCTGTTAAAGAAAGGTGACATTTACAGGTTCTGTTCCTGTAATCACCCATTCCCTCCTCCTGCTACCCGCATTAAAAACGTCACCCGAAGTTTATGATGTTGTGCGATATATAAAAGCAGAAGCTCTTCTGCAGTGTTTTGATAAAATATTTGCAAAGGACGGATCTCATGAGATCCTGTGGCGCGAGGTAATACCAGCAGGAAAAATACAGTGACTACATGATTTTATCAACTAAAAGTTGTGTAAGTCGCTCTGGATAAGAGCGTCTGCTAAATGCCTGTAATGTAATGTAATGTAACTAAATAATGTTTAATTGTTATATTATTTGACGTGCCATTGGCGTTTTAGATTGAACAATGAAAATAAATATAAATACAATTAAATTTGGTCACTAAGAGCGATGTAAACAGGACGAGTTACAGCCGTCTCGCCTGGCCCTGCCTACTTGCCGAGTTACCTCTTTATCGCTAGTTGTTCAGCCCTGAACAGACAGCTCAAGTTATGGTTCGCCTTAATCGTTTGATTGAAGGGTAGAGTTGCGTGTAACTACATTCCATACATGACAATGCAAACATTAAAAACAATTAATAGTAACGTAAACAGAGAAAGACAAGCTTGTTTTTAAAAATGAACCAGTTATGGATTAAAACTCATTTCGAATCTGCCTTTAGCTTAACCGTTAAATTACAGATTTTGTCATTACAATTTTTATCAAAGGCCGTTTTTTTCTTGTTTTTCATTTAAATTATTCATTTTTAGCGTTGTTTTGATGTAATGGCAACAACCCCTTTAAACAGTCATTGTGCCAAGCTGATTAAGAATTAAAACGCCTGTGTGTGCAACAGTCGTCTTTCTGATCCATCCACATTTGGTGTTACTAATCTTCTGTGATTAAAAATTGTTTGCTTTTCATTTTCAAGTTAAAATCAAACACAATTAATCTACTGAAAAGCAAAAACAACATTTACACACATTTGTTGTTTTGTTTGAATGGCAAAGCTACAATGTTTCAATTAAACATTAGCTGGTAGATTAGTTTATGTAACAATTATAAAATAATCATGATTCGAATATTTTGCAGTGCCTTTCTTGCAAGACACTTAAGGAGTGGTGCGGAAATATTTGGTAACAATACTTACCCTGTCCCCTTCTATAATACAGCAGGAATTTATTAATAATTTCTCGTCTGATCTGTTCCACGGACGTCTCTCTGATTTCCGCGCGCCTGCTGCTCTCCTCGCAACCAGCGAGACGCTCCGTGGTTGCCGCAGAAACGGCCTGGCCGCCTTCAACCATTGCTGACTCCGCCCGGTATTGTCTGTGATTGGCTGAAAGTTTCCACACTGAATTACGACCGACGTTCCTCCAACCACTCCTTTCTGAACCAAACGTTCTTCACTACTTTCTTTCTCAATTAAAACTGTATAAATACGAAGAATGATTTTTAAACAAACAAAAATCCCGACAACAGCCTATTGTAGAGGATTTCCATCCTCAAGTATAAGCAGGTGATCTTAATTGTAGCCTATACCTTTTTTCCCATGAATTATCATTTCCTTGGAAAAAGAGTATATATGGCTTTCTGATTCTATGAAGTTTGGTCTTGAAACAAAACTAACCGAAATCATTTAGGTACATTATTTTGTTATTTACTATGAAATATCCTCAGATTTCACAAAATGAGTTCAAATTCAAACTTTTATTAGGGGAATCCCTTGACAACCTGCCAACCCCAATCCCCTCCAATGTTCAAGTCATTATTGCGCCCCTGCCAGTTTGGACTCCAGCTGAGATTGGAGAGGGACCTTTTAAAAGGGCAAACTGGAGAGTGAAGAGAGGGGAGGTACGTGGTATCAAGTGTACATATGGTTTCCTGGGGGCAGCCATTGGTCTCTGGAGGATAATGGGCCGGGTCTGGAGACAAAGATGGGCAGATAGTGGGGGTATGTGTGTAAAGAGGTAGTTGTTAATTCTGCTGTTTAACTGTGTGCTGAGTCCTGCATTCCAGTCTGTGAAATGGGGTATCCTGCCTGTAAACTGGGGTACCCAGCTGTGCTTGCCCTGGTTGTCTTCCACACATGATATACACTCTGTTCAAAGCCAGCGCACCCAAACATGCTTGTTATGGGGGAGAAGTCGCAACTCTGGACCTCTCGATGCGGTCTTGTTGACGGGAAAAGTGAAACTGTTGCAGGAAAGTGCATTCCTTTTTAACAAGAAGAAAAAACTTGTAATGTTTTGCGTACTGTTTTACATTGAGGTTTGTGTGTCTATCTTGTGTTGAGGAGAAAGCATCTACTTTCTGGCCAGGGTCAAGGAGGGCAAAAGAGTGGCGAAAGCCAACATGGGTGTTCGGGTTTATAGTGGGGAGTACTCTCGCGTGCCTATTACAATTATGCCTGTGGCGGTGTCATATTACATGAGCTTAGGGATATTTGGTGTGAGCTAGAATTCAGCTTTGCTGTGATGTGCTCACATGTGGCAAGAGTTCTCTTTAAAACTCCAGTTTAACCCGATGTGGAGTCCGGTCAGTGTACCGATTTTAGTGTGCTGATATTTTTTAGAACTTGTGGTTTGAGGTGCATTATTCTTAACTTCAACACTGGAACAAACCAGTAAAAAGGCAGTGGCTGCTGTGAATGTTTTGTAGTATTAGGAATCCAGTGCCAACTCCTACATTCCACAATAGACAAAATCTAGGTTTATTACAATATTTTATGCCAGACTTCATCTGGAATCATCCTTGCACCCTACTATGTTTAGGTTTTGATAGGAGAATCTGGTATTAATGTGTCGTCTATATTCTGAACTTGTTCTATTGTTTTGTATTATCAGTAGGCTATTATTCTTATAATCAACTGTTCTATCAATGACACTTTTCCAAGTAAGCCTACAGTTACATGTTGTCTGGTTCTCTCAGGTATGTAATGTCGGGTGAGAGGATAGGTAAGTATGAGAACTGAGACTTGCCAGTATAACCCAATCAGATTTTTGTCCATTGAACCACACACCAATCTCTGTGCACCAGTGCTGAGGAAACATCTTTATTTGAAAATCAGCAAGCAAAATAATCTGTTTAATGAACCAAGGACAATATAAAAATAGGACTTAAACTCCAGTGTTCTTGTAGAAGAGACAGCAGGGGTACACATCGAGCTCTGATATGTTTCAGAATGTTACACCAATCTGCTCATGTTTACGTATATGCATGGGCAATTCACTTGCATTTTTTTTTTTACACAAAACCCATAAGTACAACAGAAGCTTCGCCAAAATGAACACTGTATGTTCTGTATAAATGCCCCTCGGCAGTATGACGTGAGAATCACCTGGCATTCCCCACGCTAGTGGGGGTTATGCATAGAAAGATGGGGGGGGGGGGGTGGTTGTCAGTAGGACTGATTTAAAAAATGGTCCGATAAGCACAGACAGCGATAAAAGGCGAAGTTTAAGCAGACGCAGTGATACTGAATGTCTGTAAAATTCTAGAGCCACAATGTCTAAAGCATGCACAGACAGTGCATTCAACATCACCAGGAATGGCTGAAGCAATGGGGGGCTATATATGGGATTTTTCCCTGAAAAGGTGTATTAAAACTTTAGAACTGTTATTAAATCTCTAACTCGCTAAAAGTGAATGCTCCTGTTAATTTGAAGGTACAGGTGAGCATACCTGAGGAAAGGTGGTACAGGGCCATGTAAATCTGTCAGTAGCAGTAACTATGTGTGGTCAGTAGCTGGTCGTGGTAGGAAAAAGCAGACCAGACCTTCCTGTGCAGAACTGACCAACCCTGAGCAGTTTATCCTCTACTGGCACGTTATGTTCTCATAAGGTTTGCCTGACGTTGCTGCAACATTTTCTCTGAGAATCTGTGTGTGCTAGATCTGTACATCACATGGAACATCAACCTCAAATACTCATTCAGAGTCATGGGAGGTGGCTTTACACAAAATACTGTAGTGTACACACTGTACGTACATACAAAGCAAGGATAATAGTAATCCATCAAGCAATAAGAGCGATATCCACCATCCAGAGAGATCTGTGTCACCATGATTGAAGCCTCATTGTACAGGCACAGATTCAATAGACACACCAGATACTCAGCTACTGTGTTCCGTCCTCACTGCTTCTGACCTACAGTAGATTCTGGTTGATAACAGGGGTTTCTAGTGCTGTCATTGGGCATGCTCGATGAGGGGCTCCTGGCCGGCAGGTGATGTCATGCCCTTTCCGATCTCATCCCGGCCCATAGTACTCAACCAGGACACACCTGTTAATGAATTGTAAAAGATGCCTAAAATTGGTTCAACGACAGCATGTCAGGATGTTCAGCTTTACAAATGTTAGGAACACAGAGCTGAGTATCTGGTGGGATTTTAAAATCTGTGGTGTGGGACTGGAGCCAGGGATGGGAGGGACTCATACTGGGAAGAGTTGGGGTGGAGTCTGTAGGATTAGGGGTGGAGTCTGCAAGGTTGGGGAGGAGCTTGCAAGGTAAGGGGTGGGGTCCGCAGGGTAAGGGGTGGAGTTTGCAGGGTTGGGGTGGAGTCTGCAGGATAAGGGGCAGAGTCTGCAGGGTTAGGGTCAGGGTCTTTAAAGACCAAAGTCAAAGCTAAGATCAGACTCTCCCATTTTTTCCTGGTACACTGCATCAAACTTGTCGTTCATGGAAACAGTGAAGATGTCTTTCCACAGCCCCACACGCCCTGGTGAAGGAGGAGAAAGAGAGAAACGTTTCATTTGAGCTGTAGCATGAGGACAAAACAAATGTTGAAAGGTGATTCTTTAGACAAAAACCAGCAAAATGGCAAAAATACTTCTACTTCTTGTTCTGATTCTCTTAACTGTGGTATCGGTTTTCTCTGACCCTTTCCTGAAATTGAGTGTTGCTCTACTCACCTTCCTGAGAAACTATGGGACCTGCATTAAAGTTCCTACTGAGAGTGCTCACTGCACCAGCACCAGTGTGGTCATGAGTCAGTGCACTAAAGACAAAAAAGGGGCAAAGAAAAATAAGGAAAACCATAGTAAAACCACACAGAAAATTAAACACAGAAAAGAAAATACACAGGAGTGACTAACAACATTTGAACTTTAAAGGCACACAGCAAACATTGTAAAACAAACAATGAAACAAAAACTGTGAAACAAAAAAAAATGTTTGAATTAATTGAATTCTAACTCCGATTTTTTTTGGGCCTTCTGCAACTCTGACCTTTAATTCTCCATGTCAGCTGTAACTATACCTATTAACCACAAGGTGGCAGCAGAGGGAGAAAAGCAAGGTTGGTTCTTAAACAGAGCTCATAAGAGTGACACGGTCCTTCACTGAACTGACTGACGTGAGCTCATACCCCTGCAGGCAGACAGAGCATCGGAGCCACAGCACTGCTCGATCAGCTGGTGACAGCTCTCCACCAGGCTCTCCTGCTGCACCTTATCACAGGCCACGCCCAGGAAGCGCGCCAGACGTCCCACCAGCGTGTCCAGGTCCTGTGGGGGGGTGGGAGGACACACACGCACGTGAACACACACATTATATTACAGACATTTAGCAGACGCTATTATCCAGAGTCACTTTACACAGCTGCAGCATTTTTCCATATTGATTTATACTATTTGCTGAAGCTATTCAGGTAAAGTACGATGCTCAAGAGTAGGCTGCAATGGCAGTGTCTTACCTGGGATTCAAACCAGCAACCTTTTGGTTACAAGCTCAGTTTCCTGACCACTAAAACACTCACCCACTAACTCACTCACTCGTAGAACAGAGGAGGTGAGGATTTAGAAACTGGGGTAATGCAGACACATGCTCCGTTTGCTTTAGTACCTTAAACATGTCTTCGTATTTCAAGAAGAGAACATTGGAGTCCATGCGATGTTCCCAGAATTCCTGAACATGCTCGAACCAGGAGCCATACCCCACTGCAGGGAAGATCACACAGAGGTCAGCGAGTTCAGAGTCCTCTGTAGCACCCACCCCTGCATACTCAACAATAACTCCACAGGTACTTTGCCAAATTTCTCTGTGAAGTGCAACACCTGTTTGAAGTGTTTGTCTGTTCCTGGTCTAGCCAGCAGAGCCCAGGTGAAGGCAGGAGGAGCAGACTCACGTTTTTCATTCATGAACCTGCGGCAGAACTCCTGGAAGGTGCCCCTGTAGCTCATGGTCCTGAGGGAGCGGTGGAACTGGTAGTAGGACACCACCAGGTCTTTGGGGTTCCTGGCCATGTAGATCACCTGTGGAACACACAGGCCAGCATGTGGGCTCTTTAACCCAGTGAGTGTGGCCTCGTTAAGACAGTGTGTGTTATTATTATTATTATTATTATCATTATTATTATTCATAATAAACCTTTATTTAACCAGGTTAGTCCCATTCAGATTCAAAAATCTTTTTTTCAAGGGAGACCTGGCCAAGAAGGCAGCAGCACAAAAAGTTACAGACAATATAAAACCACAAACATAAAAACATATATCCAAAGCAAATTGTGTGAAAGAGCATAACAGAGGAATAAGAGAGCAATACAAAAGCAGAAACACAGAGTAAGTGCAGTCAAAAGCTAGATAACAGCTTATTCAAAGCAATGACAATTTCCGAGTGACTTTGTGTCCATAGCCCATAAGTGTGTGGCCTCATTAAGCCAATGTGTTGCCTGGTTAACCCAGTGGGTGTGACCTCATTAACCCAGTAAATTATGGCCTTGTTGACCCCGTGCGTGCCGGCTCACCTTGCCCTCTCCATTGTGCATGGCGGAAGGGAGGAAGCGGTAGGGCAGGTGACTCTTTATCAGGCGCGGTGACGTCAGCTCCTGCAAGGACAGGGCATGTTAACAATCTTGCCAGGAAGCTGAGGTCAAAGTTGGGCTATCTGTACATAAACAAAACATCTTTATTTTGCAGAAAGAGAGCAATTGAGGCAGTCTTTTTCTCTGTTTCAAACTATGTCATTTATAGGCATGCAGCCACTACCACCCATAAACGTATAGATGCTATATACCACTCTGCTCTAAGATTCATTACAGATGAGAAATATAGCACACATCATTTATAGCACACATCAATCTTTATGAAAAGATTGGGTGGCTCCCTCAGTTTGTGAGACGAGATCAGGATTGGTATGTTTTTTTTCCAGAAAATGCTGATTAGCTCATTAAAGCTCAATAAAGAGAGTCTGAGGAAGAAACAGTGAGTTTGGGTTGCCTTTTGAAGGGACCCCACATTTCTGTAGATGGTTCTTCTTTTCTCCCATTTTGACCAGTGATGTCAGTCATTGCCTCTTTCTGTCAGTTGCCCACAGCTGAATGCGCACAGTCACTGGGACAGAGCACCCCTCATGCACCGCTGAACTGTGGCATGTCTGGCTCTTGATTGGCTGCGAGGGTGGAATTGGAAGGTTGTGAGCATGCAGGATGGTACCTGGATGATGTCCAGGCCCGGTTGGGGATACTCCAGAACTGGCAGCTGCTCGTCGATGTTCATCAGCCCAATCTCATCCAGGTCTGCCCCCTGACTCACCAGATACACCAGCTCCTGCAACAGACTGGTCCCTGAGAAGAGGGGAGGGAAGGGGGAGAGGGGGAGAGAAAGTGAGAGGGAGAGGGAAGGAGCAGGTTTGTGCAGAATAATAGTCAGTCAGGCAGCATGTTGTTATGGAGTATAAACAGTAATTACAGACTGCATATCAACCAGTAACTCAGTGCTGCTTCCAGCCAATCACAGGCTATTTCCCTTTGATATTTTTTGTCAATAAAGGCAGTAGGTAAGGGTAGGACAGGTGTGAGTGCAGGACAGGCATGATGTAGGACAGTGTTGAAGTATGCTTCTCCTATATACTTTTAATGTTTTTAAATTTCTGCTTATTAAAGATCAAGAATATAGTTAAATGTATATGATTATGTGAAGATCGATGAAGAACAGCAGGTGTTCTGTGTTATGTCTAAGAATTTGTAACTAAGGAAAGACAGTGGCCTCTTTGTACACTGATGCATACGACCTAGAGAATCTTTGAACCCCAGTTGCAGGAGGAAAATTGTAAACATTTACTTATTGGAATTTTGTAAGTAGCTTATGTTGGGGAACAGCCTTGGGCAGAAGACCTCTGAGTTGCAAGAGAAGAGAAAGGACACACCGACTTACAAAGAACTGTTTTGCTATATCTAGAAATTGTACAGATTATATTCTATTAAAATGAATACATGCAAATCAAATTAATAACAACAACAGTAATAAAATAAACATATTCTGTTAGAAAATGCTGGTGTGATTGTATATGCGTTAAATATTTCATTTGGATCACAGCATGTATTGAATGCATTTAAAGTGCATGTACTTTGGAACCGGAAGACTAAACAATTGTCAATCATGAGAACAAATACTTGTTATTCAAGTCACGGATATACATACCTCTGTAAGTGTGTGTGGTGAAATATCTGTCATTCATTTAAATGTAAAATTATATAATAGTTATTGTTAAACTAGCTGGTGAAACATAAGTGTGACCTAGGCTGGGATTGGTTGTTTTAGAGGGAAGATACATCATGGTAGAAGGAGATCTGATTGTATAAAAAAGGATGTAAACGTAATTTGGAGAGCTCTCTGTGTGTCTTTATGGTACTGGAGACCTCTCATAGGCCTATGTAAAATAAACAGATTATTAGAAGAAAATAAAAGATTATTAGAAGAAATCATAGTTTCTAGTCTTTCGTCTTATATTGCCGACTCACCCACCAAACCTAAGAGGAGGTTCTCCTCCACAACAGGTAAGAGTGTAGGTCAGGTGTGAGTGTACGATAGGTGTGTAGGATAGGTGTGAATGTTGGACAGGTGTGTGTAGGATAGGTGTGTTGGATAGGTGTGAGGGTAGGATAGGTGTGAATGTAAAACCAATTGGCTGAATGGCCCTGGGGTAATTACTGTAAAAAAAAACAGACTTTACTGCAGCCCTCCCTGCCCTAATGCAAACAAACCCATTTCTAAAATAGCCTAACTTCATTTCTTAACATTCTGAGAATGGTGATTGGGTGCTTCACATGTATACATTTCAGCAGACCCCTTCCTACCCAATGTTTCAGGTCTGTGTCCAACAGAACCAGAGGAATAAGGGGATCCTGATTGATAGAGGCCTGGTCAAGGGGCAAAGATAAGCATTGTGAAACGGGGGCATGACTCCGAGGTCAGAGTGTTGGTGAGAAGGAAAAATACAGGAAGCCAATATCTGATGATGACAGAAATGCATAAAAGTCCATCTCACAGGAAGTTATGTTGAGACTCACTCCACATACTGTGTGAAGTTGTCATGTTTCTGTTGTTCCTTCAGTTTTGTATTTCTGTTCGATCCCTCATTGGTTTCCCCTGTGTTAATTGTGTTATTGTTTTCAATTATTTAATCATTGTTTCTGTTCATCCCTTCCCTCTCTTGTTTGATTATGTATTGAGTTCACCTGTGTCTGGTTTATTTAAGTTCTGTGTTTCCCTGACTCGGGTGCTGGTCCCTTGTGTTTCTGTGTGTATTGCTGCCTGTGTGTGTTCTGCCCTGGCATTTTGGTTCCCGCATTGTATGTTCCTGTGGCTTCGAGTATTTCAAGGATTCCGAGCTTGTTTATAACGTTTTCAAAGGATTTTGAGTTCCGCAGCATGTTTTCTTGTTTCTTGAGTTCCTCATGTTTTCTGTTCTTAAGAATTTATGTGAGTTTGTGATTTTGCCCCTCGTGGCCTTTTGTTTGTTCCCTGTTCGTTTATAGAAGTAAAGCCTTTGTTTGAATTTTCCTTTTGACGCCTCCTGGGTTTTTTCCCCACTCTGCATCTGGGTCCATTCTCCAGAAATTCTGACAGAAGTAGACTCTCCCGCTTGATCTTGCGTAAAATAAAGAACGTTCATTTAAACACAGCAGCGTCTTGTGTCCAGACAGTAAACACAGCAGCATCTTGTGCTTGACACAGCAGCGTCTTGTGTCCAGAAGAGATAGTGCTTGCTCACTGAAAATTTCCACGACAACCATCTCACAGGATCAGAGCAGGGAGAGGGAAAGAAAGCACAGCTCCTTCTTTAAATAGCCCTAGTGTATTAGCCCTATGTTTCATAATAGTTCAACTATAATATTTCATAAGCAATATTATTCAGCCACCTTGCCGAGAATTTGCTCATTTTATTTAATGACTTATAGACAGTACTTTGGCATTTTTGCATGCTGAAAACATGTTTTTGTTCAGACAGGTTTCGCAGCAACATACTCAACTACTGATTAACCAATGTGCATATAACGTGCAGCAGGGCATATGATACGTAGATGATATAGGTTGCATCTTGTTGTGGCGTAACTGGGGCTCACACTCACACCGATGGGCCAATGGGATAGATTAGCCCTTCCGGGGGAAGTGGGAGACCCATAAACCACGATGGGTCTAGTGTTCCCGAGAGAGGGAAGGGGAATTATAGACTTGATGGAAGCTGAAGAGTGAACTGGAATGCTTTGTAGCGGTTCAGTGGTAAACAGGTACATAAATGTCATAAATACAGTACTGCGCAAAAGTCTAGATTTTTAAATATAATATATAGTATATATTTGGTCTTAGATGTTTATTTTTTTTCTTCATTAGTGTGTCAGTAGAAAAGAGCAAATTTGAGATTTCCAAACATGAATTTTCCAAAAAATGAAACTGGCAGTTTCTGAACAGAGGAAAAATAAATAACATCTCTGGTTTTGAATCACACCAGCCAAGGGAAAACACGCGGTCCCTTCCCCTCCAGCTACAAACCCTCATTGGTCTAGCTGTGAGGTGTTTACACTCTCTTTAGCTGAATAAAGCAACTCTGATTGACTACATCCCTGCCTCATGGACAGTCTGATTCTTTGTGAGAAACTATAACATCCACGACACCAAAATGCATCAGTTTCATTTTGCACCATTAAAGGGCTTATTTTGCAGCCGTGTGATCCAGACCTTTTCCTTTTGCGATCTTATATTGTCCTGTATCTGAAAAGCACCGGATTGGCCTTTTGATTGGCACATGTGCAGTGAGCACCTTTTTGAAAATGTAGGGTTCCATCATGTCAGAGAGCATAAAACCTCACCAAAAATTGAACAACTTTGCTCTGAGGATAAAGACACTTGTCCACCCGACCAGATGCACTGAGGTACCGGCTCAACTCAACTAGACTCTACTCGACTTTTTTGGTTTTCTATTGAGCAAAAGTTGTGGATAGTACCTGGTACCCGGTACTTTTTTTTTTGGTATCACCTCCGTCGAGGTTCCAAGCGAGCTGAGGCGATACCACAAGGTGACGTGAAAACACTGCAGACCACTGATTGATCAGAGAGAATCGTCACTAGAATCATTACTGCGTCATTGTGTCACTGCATCATCATTGCGCGACACGGGACATCCTGCACAAACCCGCCATTTTTAAATAGCGAAGCTACTATTATTTATTTATTTGTTATATTTATTCACTGGACTACTCAATTAAATGGCTGTCTCCTTGAAATGACAAACAGCCACACACCGAGAATCAGGAACACTATCCCTTCGATATCCTCCATTGTTCCTGTGCGTGTCACGTTGAAGATGACGTCATGGCAGTTTCATGCGGCATCGCTATGACGACCAGCTACATTTACGGGGTACTATCTGCAGTGTAAAACGAAGTACCTGGTACCAAAAGTGAGTAGAGTCGAGTCGAGTTGAACCGGTACCATGCGGTGGAAAAGCGGCTTAAGTGTGGTGTGCATGGTTGGAACTGAATGTACACAGTGTGAAGAGTGTGAATGTCTTGGGGACTGGCATTGGTGATTGGAATGTGTGTGTGTGTTTGTGTGTGTGTGTGTGTGTGTGTGTGTGTGCGTGTGCGTGTGCGTGTGCGTGTGTGTGTGTGAGTGGTGTGGACTGGATGGGTGTGTCTAATCCTGTTAAAGTATTAAAACATATGCGGCTACGTGTGTAATGTGGGTGTAGGGAGTTAGGCTGTGCAGTAACCAATCAATCTACAGATTATTTGACTTTGTGAGTAAAGGTCACCATAGTTTGACTGTGCTGTGGTCATTCAAGTGCATGTAGAAAAAAAAATTACTGTAGCTTCTGATTTAGCAATAATCAGTTGCCTGTAGTCAACTGTTATAATTTGCTTATGCTGTAACTAAGTGGTTTTGCAACCTATCACGCTATGAATGCTGGATTATTTCCCTCAAATAAAAGTTTCTCATATCTCAAGAACTTGGGTTAAAGGAATCGTTCAAATTCTGACCTTAGTTGGCTTGATTTTTTCTAGTGTGATTAAGGAGGAAAGCATTCAGCATAAAGCACTATATGGAAATAAAAAGGAAGCTACTGAACCCCATGTGAGCCACTGAGTCTGTGACTCACTATTCCGTTGAAAAAGCAGCACCACGATTGAAAGGCCCATCGTGATGCAAGAGCAAATCATTGAAATGACAAAACTTGCAATGCCAGTAAAATTATTTCGATATATCTATTTATATTTTGTCACCAAAACGATAGTTTACAACTGCAAACAATGTTGTGTACTGAATTTGCATTGCTTTACATAATCTCAGTTTTTGGAACAGCTGACGATTAGGCTTTCTGGTTGTAGATTAATTGCATTCATATTTAATAATTGCAATGAAATAGCGATAGCATTATGAACATATGCAAACGTCGGCATGTACGACAAACCCACGTTGCGGTTGATGTAGGCTACCAAACGGCAGCTAGCCTATTCAAATGAAGGAAGACGGAGAACCACATATTTTCCATCTTATGTAAAATACAGAACGGTATATTCCGTATATGTAATAACTGAACATGAATTATTTCCCCGTCAGGAGCTCATGCATAGGCTACGTTCCGTACTATTTACAATACATCACCCCCACACGGACGCCGCTTCCAAGCTTATCGCATTGTTCCCATTGTAAATGTACAGCATCAATCGAGAGCCTTTACCTGACTTGGGATAGGTGACTATCCATATGTCACTACTTCTAAGCGAGAAGTTGGAAATTTCCTCCATCTTCCCTCGGCAGAAGGGAGGCAGCCTTACTCCGTTATATTCGAAGTATTTGCTCTCAAACTCTATCGGAGTGCTGGGCGTCTCTGGTTCGCTCTCGGCCATTGTGTAGTTTTTGTCAATCGAAAGTGTTCAATATATTGTTAATTGGGGGAATCTTTTTCCAAAATCAACCTCGAGAATGTAAGACGATGGCTTGCTGGTTTGTAAAACAGCGCCCTTATCCAATCAGATCTCGGCAAAGTGATGTAATGGTATTCTGTCGTTGATGCTGGAGATGATGCTGTTGCTGTCTCTCCCCACAACCAACGCTGTACCACGGCCTGCCGCGGTACCTGTTCTTTCCGTGGGCGCGTGCGCGTCCCTTGTGTTTTTCATAACAGGAAAATATTCTTGACATTCGGTCAGTCAATAAATAACACAACCCCAGCTACTTACACTGGCAACACATCATTATTATTTTATTATTTTAATGAATCCAATGCGTTCCAGTGCATGTTTACAAAAGATGAATATGAGAGATCGAGTCTGTTAACTTGGGCAAAGACTGAGTTGGCCTGCAACGTTGCTTTGTTAATGGTTTGACAATTATTTATATGACATATGGAAATAAGAATTATTTATTTAGATGGGGATTGATACATAAACATAGAGTAGCCTTGTTTAACAAATAGTCTGATGTCTGTAGGCAATCATATCCCCTATAGCACAAGCTAATTTGTAATGTTTCTTAGATCTACTGATCAGTAAGCTCGTTAGTTCTTAAAATATAAGCTATTGCTGGTTCTGCTCTATCATAGCTTAGTCGTGTTTTAAAACAAAGTCCATGGCCAAAAGTGTGTGTCACGGCTGTAGGCTACGGCTGTAATTGATTGCAGTACATTAACAGTAGGATTTCAACAGTATTAACCAGTTATTTTTAAATACAGCGTTTACTGTTAATACAAAAGAAAATCTGTAAAATTGCGCTCTATTGACCGTTTTTAACAGAACTATAATGTATTCCTAAAATACAGCACGGTATCATGCAGTATTTTTTGTATTTTTTGCATTTTGGGAAGAGCAATTCCACGTGGACTGCACATGTGAAGCTGGATCCTTTCTTTTCTTAATCCATCCCCATCTTACTAATTATTTGGTGAGTAGTAATTTTATTTAATTAATAAATCGGTGCAAGGTCTATCAGTGGTGTTTCCAGTTGGTTTGCATTACTGAATATGTGCACATCGTGATAGAAGGATTCAGCAGCTATTCTATTCTCCTTTGTTATAGGAATTGTGGGAGAAACTAACTTCAGCCTGGGCCAGATGGACTGAGTGTTCCCTCCACACTGTTGATGCTTCCTCAAAAATAACAAACACAATCCACAGAGTCTGATGCAATTAGGTTTATTGTAAGCAACTCAAAGTAACATACAAGAAACCGAGGCTGGTCTGCGCGAAGCAGCTCGGAACACAACTCTAAATACACTCTTCCTTTATACTGTTTTCTAGCTCCACGTGTTGTGGAGCTTAAAATCAAACCCCTCCTAACTGGCTTGTCCCACTCTTACAACTGCTTAGATTTTCCACCAATATTTCCAAGCCTCCATCCCTTAATAAAAAAAATTAATGGTTAAATGTTCTAATTCTTGCCAAACAGTTACGTATTCTGTCCTGATCTAACCCATCCTCCATCTGCATGGCATTATGCCCTACACATAACATATACTGGTAATACAATATACTACAGTAATTTAATAAGTGAGGACTACAGTAGACAGCGATGATAGATAGACTCCTCTCAACCTTCCTTCCACATTTCTCCTTCCACATTTTCAAATCTTCTAACAAAGACGTCTTCACTAACAACCTTGACCATCTATCACTTCAGTACAGCGGGCTCCCTCCTGTCGCATATCTTTCTGACAAAAACGTTTTTCCCAAATTGATATTCAGTTACATCTTCTTTCATGGTGACCAATGATAAGGTAAACAGTGCCAGGCTGTACACTGGCCTTGAGGGCAGGTGCAGCTCCAGGCCCTCAGGCAACAATTAGACCATTATATCCTGCATTCTCCAAAGGCCCGCCGCACAGAGTGTAAGGCCCACAGCACAGGGTGTGAGGCCTACTGCACAAAGTGAAATGAATGAAAAGGCATTAAAAAACATATATCAATAATGACTATGCATAAATGTGTATAAGATAATGATTAAATCTGCATATTCCTTAACAGAATGCATTGCTGTTTTTCAGATTGATCTAATTTCTCTTGGTTGGAGTAATGGTCAATACATAAAGAATTAATTTGCAAAAAAAACGATAAATGCCATTTTTGAAAGAAACAACAAACTGTTGTATGTAATGGTTTACATGGTGTACTTTCTGCCTACTAGCCAACTAGTGTTTTTGAATGATATTATCTGAAAAAAACACATGGTTTAGAGAAATGAGCACAATTGGAGATATCGGTTTTTGCAAGTGGACTGTTCACATGGTGCAACACCTATTGCTGTCTGTGTGAAAAAGGCAGGAAATCAAAAGCACCTCTGACTGTACCCTGGTGACTTAGTTGTATGAGCATCAAAAAATCACAGCTGTTCATCTTTCTGGCACAAGCCAAACAAGATGCACAAATTTATATCACAATAACTATTCTGTAACAATACAAACATCACATCTCTGCGTGTTACTGTGCAACTATTGTTATTGGGGGTAGTTGAAATGAGAAGCAGTAACTGTTGGAGAAATATTGATTCAGGGTACTATAGAAAAAGATTGACAGAATATTCATAATGGGTAAAAAAACAAAAAAAAAGGTTTCTCAACCAGTACTGGCAAATTTCTTTTTCACCACTCAACACAATTCATTTCAAACATGGACTAAAAACCCATAAATTTGACAGAGGAAAATTCTATGTTTCAGGTGAAACGACAGGAAGCTGTTTCCGCGCTGGATGGTCAGCCTTGAGGGCCACATCATATGTGAGGGGATCCAGCCCACCTTCTTGACCTGGCTTGCTGCATTATTTTCCAGCTTCTACACCTTTAATCTCCAATACCAAGAAGAGGCAGCATGCACACTCAAATTCATCCAAAGGTTAGATACTTTCAGTAAAACCTGTATTTTTCTTAACTTTTCGATGACATGCTATTGCACATCTATACATTTGCTGCCTTTTATTGTGTTGTTAATCTGAGTGAGTTACACAACTTGATTTTTACACAGTGTCTGAAGAAACACTATCATCTTTCAGGCACTTCGTTGGAATAAACTCTGAGAGAGGCACCAAGGCTGGACGGGGTAAAGTGTTATCAAAGAAAACTGACGAAGTCACCAACAAAAAGACAACAACAGTCAATCCACATGTATCCGCTGCTCAGGAGACTCATCGACTTTGAGTGGGACTGCATTTAAAATGGTGAGATTACTCAATCCCATTACTCACGTATATTTATCAAAACACCAGCTTGTCTCATTCTTCTAATTATTTCTCCCTCTCAATCTCACCCTTCTGCCTTCCTCTCTCTCCCTTACTGAGTAGAAAGTCTGAATCCTTCTTCCATTCTCTCACTCTGACATTATTTTTTATTCTCTCAATCATTCTTTACTTATCATTACTTATGACATCACTTATTCTCACACCTTGTATTCTTTCTGTCATTCTCTCTGTGTTACGTTTGTGAAACTACACATACAACTGTTTGAATGTTCCAGGCTGGGATGTTTTGGCTGGCTGAGGGGTTAGTTCAGGGCTTGGGATATTTTTTTGTAGGATTTTTATGTTTGTTTATGATAAGAGGAAATGAGGGGCACACACGCTGATTTTGTATGTGAGAAGTTGCAATGAAAGTTATTTTGGAACTAATTTATCTCTCTCTCTCTCTGTTTCCAATTTAATTTATTTTATTTTATTTTTAAAAAATTTGTACCACTGATATGCCTTAAGGCTGTGCCTTGTACTTTTATTTCACTATTTCCAGAAAAAGTTTAACTAGTTTAACATGCAATTGTTCTGCATGTGCAACTTTAAATGTTTCCAACTTTATATCAAAATAAAAAGTAAAGTGCAATAAGAAGCTGTGGATTTTTTTTCTCTCACATGTAATTACATGATTGAAAAGTCAGTGATTTAGCTCTGTTCTTCATTCACAAAGAACATTTTGTTATGGTTTGTTATGTTATGGTTTGCATGGTTTGAAGACTGACAACCAGTAAGGTCTATTATAGCCTTTTTCTTAACAAAAGTGCCTTTAATCGTATGTAGTGTGACTATTCCTATGTGTATGACCTGCTAAGTCAGTATTAATTTGGGTTAAAAAAATAGGTTTATTAAAATGTATGTAAAAATACAAACTGTGATCAGTGAATCAGTGAACTGTAAGATACTGTAAAAAAAAACAGCTATATAATGTATTTTTAAAGTCAGTTAACAGTAAAATACTGTGAAAGTAATAAAAAAACCAGTTTTTACTGTATTTTTCATTAACAGTACAAAACTGTAAATGTTAGTGACAGTAAAAAAATGTTAATTTTACAGTAACATAATGGCAACCCTGCTGCCAGCTGTTTCCTGTTTTTTTTACAAGAAAACTTTTTACAGTGTAGGCTACCGACAAAAGCTTACCAATGTAAACATCGGCCTAAAACATTCATTTTAAAACTTGGTGCATATAATTCATCCTACATTACTTTAAAAAGGGACATAGGCTATACGTGAAAATAAGAATGACTAACAAATGGGTGGAGCTACGTTCATTAGTTATATTGCAGCTCTATTCTGTAGGCCTAGTTTATGTAAAAATATGTTTGGTATATGCGTTATTTAAAACAAAATTTAGTGTCTAATAGCCTATTGTTCTGTTAACGCCTGGAGACATAAAGATAAAAGGGTTGTCGAAAATGGAGAATCCACTTTTCTTGAAACCGTTGCACGTGTTCATATGGCGACTTCAGATAAAGTTTCATTGTTGTAGGCCTTATCTAAGTAGGCTAACATCCTGTTAAACAGTTTGTGACAATATCATAGCATATCTTGCAAGATTCCTCAAATTGTGGAAATTAAAAAAACACATTTTTGAAAAAACCACTCCCTCAAATTATCCCTCCCTTCAATGGCTCCCGACTCGCGTCACATGACGAACCACAGCCTACACCACACCCCCCACCGAGCCTGCACGCATCCAATTTTTAATTCTGACAGCATCCTGGTCTCCCTGACTTCTGGCACAATGGTATGTAGTTTAACACCCTGGTTCCAGGATTAAGATGCGCCAGCACCAGCCCGTGAGGTAGAGGCATGTCCCATGGGACCCTTGCTCGAGGCCCTGCTGTAAGACCTGTGGTAGAGTAACTTACAAAAATGAATGAGCTGAGTGCCGACATGTCTGCGCGAGATCTCCTGTTTTATTCTCCCAAACTTCACACCCAGGGCATCCATTAGTCCGCCCCACCCTTCCCCCCAGGGCCCCCTGTGGCATCATGCAGGCAATACAGATTTATCTGCACGTCTGGTTTACCCGTTAGTCTAAACAGACCCTGCTTTGATGCTGGACAGTCAAAATCCTCCCCATTCCCCAGCTATTGTTGTACAAATTAACCCCCATTTGGTGATCCCAATGTATAGCACCTTTCCCAAAGATGCTTCCTAAACCAGATGGTATGCAAAGACTTATCTGGGTGAGGAGTCTATTTTCTGAGAGGACAGCCAAAGTTTTCAAAAGCAGCAACTGCAGCTCGTTTAATTCCCTCTTTCTAATAATATTTATTTTAACAGCAGCAAAAGTGACCATTTGGGGTAGATTGTTTATTATAAAGTGACAGAAAGAAAATGTATAGTGGAAATAAAATGTTATATACAATTATAATACAAAAATCCTACATTTGCAGTTAGGTGCATTTTCAGCTAGGTAGTGTGGGCAGGAGAAAACGGGCCTCGGCCTGGGCCAGGAATTCCGGGGTCGCTCACCTCCACACTGTTGAATACTTCTTCAAAGTATGCACACTTCTCGGAGTCTGATGTAACTGGGTTTATTGTTAGTAAATCAAAGATTACATAAAAGAACCCGGACTGATCTGCGCAGTTCAGTACAACTATATATTTCTTTCCCACAGTAGGTAAGATGATTCTCACGGTTTCTACACAGGTTAGGCTATTGTGGGAAATAAATATATATGTACTCAAAAAGCACAGGCCCAATGTATAAGAGAAAGGAATGTATTCAAGAGTACCAGCCGCCACCTCTATGATGTATCATACGGCTAGCAAAGGAGGGAGGATGCAGAGTGGACAAAGGTCAACCTAAGCCATAAGATTAACAACCTGCAACAGTGAGTGCTTCATACTAAAAACGTGCAATTAGAACAAACACGTAATACACACATAGTTTCTGCCCTGCGAATTAAGCATTGTATGCAAGCATATACGTAGAACGAACGGAAGCTTCTGCCTTTTACATAAATGTATCGTCAGAATATATGATTTGTGATAGTGTAGGAAAATTTTGAGACTCCCCATGATTGTGATGGCATCACATGTTAAAGTTAGGGTATTCCCATCAATGTTGATCAAACTGTTTCCTCCAAACTCTCGATGCTTCATGATAAAAATATATCACATGTATAACTATACACTCATATAATCAATATGTAATCCAATAAACCTATATCAGTAGTTGCAGCTAAGCTTATGGAAACTCAAGAAACCACAGTATCCACTGTAGAAAAAATAGCAAACGCAGAAGGCTTAAAAAAAACCATCCTTACTCACTCAGCAGAAAACACTAACCAAATACTAATCATACACTACTGCCAAAAACTTCAGCAGATAACACTAACCAAAAACTAATCATACACTACTGCCAAGATACAGCAGAGAACAATCCAAAAACTAACAAAACGCTATTGCCAAATAAAAGTGCTAGAAGATTAATATTTTTACAGTGACCCTTATGTAAACAGAATATAAATGGAAAATTACAGGAGGCTATAAACTCTGTAACTTTATGCTTAAAGGAAAATTACAGAATAAAAACAAGGCTAATATTTGTTTAAGGGAAAGTTGGGGTAACATTCGACAATAACGTTATCATCTAAGAACAGAAAATCATTGTGGTGCCAAGAAGGTCAGGCTGACCCAAGAGCAGGAAATTAAAATCACTGTGGTGCCAAGAAGGACAGATGGCTGGTATTTTAAGAAATGTGTTAAGGGGAGTTGTGGGGTACATTTGTGTATAAAATGAATGTAAAACTGACAATCGAGGTTCAATTCTGCAGAGTTGATCCGGCTTTGTGCACCTATGCAAATAAAGTCTAGCTGCTGTGGTGTCTTTTCCCTCGTGAAGTAGTTTTCTACAAATTAATGACTGGACTTCGAATTCTGTCAGTTCCTAGACAGGACATTTTGGGGGCTCGTCCGGGATACGAGAAAGGGATTGCTGAAGCTCCCGACTCCTGGAGACAGAGGCAGAGGGTACTAGTCCCTTAAAAATCTGCGCAGCTTATCAAAAGGTAAGAGTATTTAACTACTTGTTTCGGATTGGGGCACTGTCCCCTCTGACCTCCTCTCCCTGACGCCGGGAGTGAAATCCTCTCGTAAAACTAACCTGGACACTAACACCAAAAATTGAGGGGAAAGGAAGCTCTTCAGAAACGTGTGCAGCGAACCGTGAGTGAATTGAGTATGGTGTGAGTGAAAGGACGTCATAAATTGTGTTGCAAAGTGTGATTGAAGCAGAATTAATATTGGAAATATTGTTACTGCTGATGGTTTGCACTGTTGCTGCTGTTTTAAAAAAGAGGTGCCAGAGACTTGGGAGGAGAAAAACCCAAGAAGGGCCTCCTGCAAGCAAGAGCTCTGGTAAAAGCGTTTTTGGGAACCTGCCGGTTCCTAGACACAACAATAGAAGGGGGAGGGAGATTCAGGTGGGAGATGAACACCATCATTTTTAAAAACAAAGCAGGAAGGGGCTCATAAATATTGGTGTCAAAGAATTGGGAAATAATGGTGTCAAAAACAGGACATGACTAACAAAAGAAATAAGTGGGAAGTACTAAATTTAAGCTCCACAACAGGAGTTAGCAAAAATTGACAAAAGAAGCATTTGGCCCCAGGGGATTTCAGTGTGTGTCTTGGGAATTCTTGGAGAGCGATTGGATGTATTGTCTTTACTTGTGAGTGACTGTTAGTTGTACTGAACTGCGCAGATCAGCCCGGGTTCTTGTATGCAATCTTTGATTCACTAACAATAAACCCAGTTACATCAGACTCTGCGAAGTGTGCATCTTTTGAAGAAGCATTCAAGGCGTGGAGGTGAGCGACCTCTGCATTCCTGGCCCAGGCCGGGGCTCGTTTTCTCCTGCCCACACTATATGCACCACTTTCCCAGTATTTCTTTATCAGCCAAGCATGTTACTATTAATCTTAATAAATATATTAAAAAGCGTTTTGTTTCTTGATTGGTCTCAACGAAGAAAAGTGCAGTTAATAGATAACAGCCTGGATGTGGATCTCTCAAGTCGCCCAGAAGTTGCAGAGCAGAGAGCTCTGGCTGGTGCGTAGGGTCTGATAATATAACAAAGCGGCCCTTTTGGCTGCTGAGTTGACGAGGACAACGGTTTTGAATTTTACGCAAGCTGGTATCAGAAGTCGAAGGGATATTAAGCAGGTCAATGCACTTTGGACTAGGCAGAAAAAACGTTTTTAGGTATTTACATTTTTAGGCATCATACAAGAGTCTTGGACGACAAAAACACGTTGCAGTGAACATAATTGCAAACATATTATTTTATTTTTATTGAATGTCCCTTGTAGTGTAGGTTTTAGCATCGTAGAATATTAGCATATAGTATAGGGAATGGGAATCGCGGAGCATTCTGGGACGGCTCCGCATCTTTGGAGAATACAAGTTAAAAGGTCTGTATGTCAGCTGTTATCTGTCTCTGTCACTCAGTCATTTTAAATAATTAAAAAAAAAAAAAAATTTAAAATAAATGTATAAAGAATGTGAAAAACTGAAATGTCCGTACAGGGAAAAGCTCACGAAAGAGGCAAGGGAGCGGTATCAACAAAAACGTTTATTAGTAAATAACATCGACCATTCCCTATAAACGAATTCCCCGCAAAAATGAATTTCCGAGTCTTAGGTGGGTATTTTAAGTCGCTTTGGAAAATAGAATCTGATATGAATGTAATGTATGTAACCACACGCCAGTAGTTAAACCACTAGGCGGCAGTACGGACAAGGATATAGTTGTATCAAGTAACTCTTAAGGAAGAGACTGCAAACATCAAGTTCTGTTGTTGATTAGTAGTTGTTATGGGATGTTTATGGTGTGATAAGATCGTTCATTATAATCAAAAATACAAATATAGGAACTCATATAGAAACGTATATGAACGATGACCATTTGAAAGTGCAATAAGAAAAACGAATGTCAGAACTGTTAAGTAGGCCTACCCTTCCAAAAGTATCACGGTGCCCAGATGTTAAGCATCAAACGCAGCTCTGATCTGTGTGGGCGGGAACATCTTGGCACCACCGCTGCCGCAGAGGTGATTCATGTGAGGATTTTTATTTCTGGCTGGAGATGTAGAAGGTCCGCACTGCTTGGGACGTACGTGTATACTTTTTGCGGAAAACAAAGTGAAGGAGTTTAAACTTTGTTGACTTGTTGAATCCTAATCTGTATAGGAGGAAAGCGTCTCACTGCCGTGAGCATCACTTCAGAATATGTGAGTACTGATGGGCTCTTTGCATGTTTTATCTAGGACATGTACGTTATCGGCAACGCTTGGTTGGGATTAATGTTTGGCTGCTAACGTTTCAGCCAGCAAGCATCGCTCAGCTAAATTAACTTAATACTTTTCATAAACTCGAGCCAACAAAAAGACTGCAGGCAGTGTTTTGTACTTTTCGAATGTATCAATTAGGCTATATCATACACTTGTATGGCATGTAATCTTTCTGACGGAAGCAAATTTCGATGTTGATAAGTTAAGTGTGAGTACTTTTTTTAACGAAGTTTGCAACAGTACATTGGTTCAACAATAAAAAAGTTAATAGCCTATAATGAGAATCAAAACGAGTTTTACTGTATTTTTTTCTCATAGCCAATATATATCGTAGCGATTTCAGGGAAGGGCAGACCAGGCGTATCATTTCCCTGGCCGATTGCGCTCATCTATATTATTATTATTATTATTATTATTATTATTATTATTATTATTATTATTATATATCATTCACAGGCAAAAGAGAATGCAGCTTCAAAACAAGGACGAGATTTACAGAACAGACTTCAGGAGCTAGCTAGGAGCGCTGACATTGCGCTCCGTTTAAATACCCACAATGCGACCCACATGCAAATCTGGGTGTACCATAACTGGACAACTAACAGCCCAATTCTGGACTAGCTGTACGTAAACACGGAAGTAAACACATTAACACGTGTATATTGGAGCGGCTTCTTGACTAGCCAGCCACCAATACATTAAGTAATTTATCGGTGTACATTAAAGCTGCACTAGGGAACTTCCTTAGCAGTCGCAATGTTGTGAACATTCTGATATTTATAACACCCATTGTCCCTGCTCACACAAGAGACGTCCCCTTTATCCATACACATCGTCATGAACGCGTATCAACATTTTTAGCTACGAGTTCTCTGAAAACAGATTTACAGGATTACAGACGGGCATAACTACACTGAAAATGCCAGCTTCAAGAGTTCAAGTAAAACAACGGAATCTTTATTGTTTATTCATCGAGTTTGGTAGCAAAAGAAGCGACGCTTTCTAAGATCACTAGTCTAAAGTTAGCTATCTACCTAGCTATCATTAAAAAAAATATTTTTTTATAGCTACATGTTGTGGAAGAGTCTGTGTCCGAAACTGATTACTTGGCTACTATCAACTATATAACTGAGTACACTGGATGAGAAAGTTGTTAAATAGGCTAAACTTTTCTCTAAATTTAGTGTGCTTAAAATCCTCAGATGATATACTTATTTATAGCGTTTCATTGAGTGCATTTGGGAGCATGATTTTCCGGATGTAAACCATAATTTTTAGGAGGAGGTACCATAAATCAGAGAGGAATAAGCGGGCCTTCTTACTACAAAGGCAGAACGTCTTACTTTGGCAGTACCGTTGGAAAATAGTATGGAGGATATTTTTGCTTACTCCCCATCCTGAACTAGAAAACATGTGCTAAGGAGTTGGCAGTATGTTCAGTAGACAGCACATATTTTGAGACCACAGGAATTAGGAGGCTGTTTCAGACACAACCCCAGAGTCTCATTTCCCCCCTCAATGTAGACAATCTCCACTGAAAGGTCACATAATTCAGAGAAGAAGAGGTGGGGCTTTGTTATTAGGGTGTGATGTCTTGCGACACTTCCGTTGTACCATTGGAAAATAGTATGAAGTATATTTTTTCACATACTTCCCCCTGCCAACGGAAAAATACACATTAAACAGTATGATGATGATGATGGTGATAATGATGATGATAATACTTTATTGTCAGATCAAGTCTGAAATCTTTCTTGCATCACAGCAGCTCCATTTGCAAAATCACAGAAAAGACAAAAATTAGGACAAGAAACAAAGATACATACATTTAACATAACATTACAACCACAGAAGACAATATTCAGTATGCAGTATGTTTAGTAGACAGTTCATATTTTGAGGACACAGTAGATAGGAAGGAGGCTTTTCAGATGTGGGTGTAGAATTTCTTTGCTTCATCTCTGTATGTCAAACCACAAACCATCAGACATTCTGTCAAGATATGCTAACGGAAATAACATCCTGTTTACTTCCTTGAACACTCGCTTACAATGGTGGGCTTCTTGTTGTGCTCCATTTTGCAACTAGATATGGTGCGAGCATGTCCTGAAACTAGACTAAAGGCTTAGCTGTACCTATATATAGCATTTTTTGCAATAAGTTTTGAGTTATGGGTGTCACTGTGTAGGACTATCTGAAACTGTTCTCATAAGCCGTCAAAGCAATTGCTTTGTGTGTTTTGTGTGTTATTTTGTGTGACTTCTCTCCGTGCTGCATGAATAGATACACTTGATTTGTCTCTGAAACAGAGTGTGGTTATTTCTCTTTGACAACATAAATTGTTGAAAAAGGCTGCTCTCTGTCCTAGGCTAACAGTTACCTGATACACCTAGCCCCACTTTAGCTGCGTTTCCACCAAAAGTACCTTTTAGTCCCAGGAACTACTTTTCAAGAAACTAAAAGGTTCCTTCAGCCCATTGTTGTCTGCCTTTCCACCCCAGTCTAAAGTCCCGCGACGATTAGGCAAATTAGCCCACTGACGTATGAAAAAGCGACGTTGTCGTTGGTCCATCTGTCCTATGATTTCTTCTGTAACCCCATACTACCACCGAAGTAGCCTACATTATTTTCTAATAACCGGGACAGCCCGGAGGGGTTTATTCCACTTATATACAACGGGTTTTATTGATTTACTCACCTGAAATTGAAATATTATTCTGCAGCCGTTTGGGCATATTTTACCGTTGTCAAGAAAAACTGTTGTTGGTAGTTGAACTTGGACCGTTGTTATGCAACAAATAGGATATAACAGGCCAATAGTCCGATTGTAACCGTTTTATATAGCCTATCCTCTCAAACACAGTGGCTACGAAGTAACTTCATGTCATGCTATTGTAATTGTATAATATGCTGCTGAGTCAAACATTTATGTGGCAGACCATGTTTAGAGCAGACAATGCTGTTTATTCTAGTTTTAGAGAAATCTCTACCTGATTTTCTTTCCTCTTTTGGCATTAGATAATGCCAGCGATACAGGAGCGAGTCGTTACCAGCATCTTTTGGTGAAGCTCTTTTCTTTCTCTACAGATCTAGCTGTGTGTACTGTTATGTGAATGCACAAGGTCAGTCTCTTTGTTGATTTGTTTCGGATGTGAACTGGCCTATCTCTTCTATTGGTACACATTGTACACCACTTTGTACTGAAAACAAGAACTTGGGGCAAAGCCATGGTTTTACAACACAGAATTTGAGTGTGTAAAGTAAATGCTGTGCATGTTGCTGGATTTCTCTCGCAAGAGGTCTGTCTGTGATTGTTACCAATTAATCAGGTTTAGAAAGATTGCTGCTTCTTATCTGGCACATGTTCACTGCACTGGAATGCATATTCAACAAAAGTTGGGATGTAGATACATACAGCAAGACTGCTTTTTCAGTAGTTAATAAAATGTTACAAAGACCCTTGGTTCTAGAAATTACGTCTTTTCTTAATACATACTAGAGAAAAATAAAATACACAAGGAAAGAAAGAAAACAAATGTATTCTGCCAGTCTCTCATGTTATAAACATGGGCACTGTTGTAATAGAGCTTAGGATGTGGCTGAACCAGTTAGGCTATATACCCCTGTGTCCTGCATCCCAGCATGCAGTGTTCCTGTGCTTTGAATTTTCATTTTGATGCAACTGTACGTGTCATCATTAAAGTTGACTGCACGGCATGTCAGATTGACGTTGAAAAGAACGCAACAGTGATCCAAGGCAATTATATTGAGAATGGAAGAAATATCGACATCTATACCCTTCAAGATAGCCTACCTAGGTCTAAAATATGGCCACGGTTATGTGTGGGACGAGAGACATACTGAACCAGATTTAGGCTGTTCCCAGAAGAGAGTAAAATTGCCAATGAACGTCATGTTGTGACTGCAGCATTCAGACTGTAGCTAATGTATGAAGGCTAAGGACTCGACTGAAGTGCCCTATCCCTTGGCCGAGAGGAGGAATCGGTCCAGAGATAAAGATCTAACAGATATTTTGAGACTTTTAGGGAACATGGTGTCAGACACGGTTCCTCCCTGGTATGGCAAGGGTGGGGTCAAAGGAAGGGCCAGGTTTGACCATCTGGACTCCTGACACCAAAGTCTTAAATTTGATGCAAGCCATAACAGGCAACCAGTGGAGGTCAGTGAGCAGGGGGGTGACATGGGAATGTCTGGGGAGGTTGTCGACCATCCGACCTGTTGTCAAACTCTGAACCTCGTTAAGTATGAGACGGCATCCTATCTCCCGACGTCACAACCCGTGAGAAAATTGTACAATGTACGCCTGCCCTTATATACCAAAAGATAAAAGTGAAACACCAAGTCAACAAATAAAGATACAATCATGACAAAACAATACAGATGAATGATCCTGCTTGCACTGTAAGTGTAAGTGTATCATACCTGGTTAACCTTTGTATCTGGCTGGGCACTGACCCCTACCCATCAAGAACTTTAGTCAGCACCCAATCACCAAAGACAACAACTTATAAAACTCTGTTTTATATACATTTTGCTTATACTGAGTGCCACTATGTTGAGTACTAAGATGTGATTCAGCAGTAATGGTAAATTGTAAAAAGAGGAACTTGCCCTGTCCAGGGCATGAGGAATCATAGAGTGAAACAATCAATTTAGAGGAACCGAAAAACTTGCAAGACATGCTGTTTGTGCCTTTTGAATGTCTTTAGAACAAGCTGATTTTTATCCTTATAAGGTAATATGGAGGGCTAGAAGTGTATAAAGATCTGGCCTACCCCACCTTAGGGTACAGTCATCCTACAGCACTATTTTGAGTGTTTTCTGGGTGTACTCTCTTCTGCTAAATAAAGCAACTCTGATTGAATCCACCGCTGCCTCGTGGACAGACTGTTCTTTGAGAGACAATAATTTCCACTACATATTATTTTCAAATTAACATCTTGTTTAATGTCTTCTGTGTTGTGATTTAGAAGTAGTGAGCCTGCATTCAATAAAAAATGTATGATTTCAATTCATTAAAATAATTGACTGCTTTTTATTTAATTCAGTTATTTAATCTTAAAACCTGATGTAGAGTTTGTTCTGACTAGTTGGTTGATTTCACCAGTTTACTGTAGACTGGCCCGTTAATTAATTTGGTGTTTTAATTGATAATTGTCATTTTCAACAATAATGATTAAATTAAGTTGCATAAAATATATTTTATATGTAGGTTAAGTGAGGGGTTCTAGCACACGATACCAGTGTTCAGTGTGCCAAACATTTTAGGGGCATTGACTGTTGGAACCGCTGAATTCATAAAATAAACATAATTTAGCTACTTAATGCTCACTTCAACAACAGACCCCTTTTCCCTAATTTCTTAATGATGAGTTATGTTTTTTCCTCAAAAGTATACCAATGATCATTACTCTAGCATTGCATTCTGGGTGTCAAATATCAGAAAGATCTGAGCAGTCAAGATCAAAAATAAGCCATTTTCCCCCCAGAATTACCCCAGAAGGGTTTTAACAAATGGAAAAAGGTTTTAGCACAAATCACTGTCTCGACCACTGAAATTAGTAGAAATATTGGTTATGGTGGAGCTAAATGGTATTTGCTGGAACCTTAAGTAAATCTGACTTTTTGTTTCTTGTTTTTTCAGGAAGGATATTATTTCTGTATACTTGAGAGCCACTAAGAACTGGAAGACTGCAGGAGCTGTATGATGCAGACCCATATCATGGTGGATGGCCAGCAGTGCCAAAACATTTTCACACAGCCTACCAGCACAACTGCACTAAATAACCCTAGTTACCATGGTGATTATAATGGAGCATGGGATAACAGGAGTCCTGCATTTGTCTACCAGACTCCACCTGTGCCACCCACTAACCACCCACAGCACAGGGGACAGCAAGTCTTTCAAAGCAGACATGTGACCAATGGGAATCACGGGCACATTGTCTCACCAAATATGCGTCCCTTCCCAGTGAGCTCTTCCTTTGGTCCTATTCAAGGGAACACCAATCAAACTGTTGGGTCTGTGCACCAGCAGCCATTAAGAAACCACTTTTTCACAAATGGACATGTCACTTATGCTTCCTCACCAGCAAATTTTCCAAAGACCCTGTATACAGCACAGCAAACTCCCATGAGACCAGATGTCTATGTTGCCAGAGAAAACCAGCAGAACACACAAGTCTTTGTGCAAGCCCACAATTACAACATTTCCCAAGAGTCTATGCGCTCCTCAAGGCCTGGTAATGTGCCTCAGCTGCCTGCCTCACTATCACATGGGAATCGTGCCATAAACCAGGGTCATTTACAAAGGGAGTTGATTCTGAGGCAGAGTACAGGGGGGCAGGTCTCTATCCCTGCAGTGCAGGATGCAGGAGCATACCACTCTCTGCAGGATGCAGGGGAGTACTCCTCTGCACAGTTCTACCCCTGTAGGGAGAGTGTGAATGGAGATCGAGGAGCATGGAACAATTGGCATGAAGCTATGAGAACTGGAAGGAGGGAGAGCTTGAATTTACAGTCTGCTGTGAAGGTTGCGATGGTAGAGCAGAAGGGCGGCACATGGCAAGGCGTGAGAGACCTCAGGCAGGAGATGGGCAGTGTGAGGGGTGTCACTAAGAACTGCGGGATGGAAGTGAAACTGAACCCTAAGTTTGAAGTACAGTGTCCTACTGGGGTACAGGGTCATGTTCATGGAACAGAATGTAGGGGTCAGGGGCTGGCCACCAGCAGCCCAAATTCTGCTGTGCCAGCACAGAATACTTCCCTACATCCACAACCTGTGGATCATACGGTAAGCTGGGCTAAACCATTTTTACATAGAAAAGTAGATGGATTGCTCCGCTCCTTGCTTAAGAATACTGAGGTGATTCCAAATACAGGAATGCCTCAGGTTCAAGCACAATGTGGAGAGACAGCAATTGCACCCCACAGCTCCCTGAGCTGGTCCAGTTCTCCAGGAAGCAGGTCTGACAAGAGATTCATGAACCAGCTTCACATGGCAACAGCACAGCAGTCTTACCAGAGTGTTCCTAGTCAAAGTGGAGCTGTAAACCCGCCTCAGTATCATGCCTTCCCAGACCAGCAGGGGGAGCTCCTCTCAACCGGCCTACAGCCTCCACCAACAGCACAGGGTCCTGTGGGGAGAAACACAAAGGGAGCAGCTAATCAAACGTATCGCCGAGGCCTTACTATGCCTCCACCATATGTTTCACCTGGGACTAAGAGTGGAGGTACAGGTGAGGCGGTGAAGCATATTAAGGCAATAAAAATGGCTAACCATGCCCCAAACCAGCCCAGTGCATCTGGCTGCGAATTTCCTGATGCTGGCTCTTACCATGAGCCGAGCATTGCCACTTCGGCTTTTCCCAGCCAAGCTGTGCAGTCAGGGAAGCTACCGTGCCGTAGTCAGACCGCAGGCAACTCAATGACTGGTTCAGAAAGACAAGTGGTCTCTTTCGCTACAACGCCAGGGAATGCATTTACAGCAGGAAATGAGTCATGTATGAGCAACCAGCCTGCTAGCCAAGCAGACGCTCAACATAGAGATAACCAGTTGTCTTCTGCAGGTGACAGTGTGAAAGCAGTCCACAGAAAAGATTATGGAGAGACCTGTGGAGCCAAGAGCCCACAGACTGACAGTGCTCCTCTTTCAGATGCTGGCTCCCCATCTCCAGAACATGTTTTTAAGTCGCCAAAAGTAAGCAGTCAGCAGAGCAAGTCATCTGGCTCTTCCTCATCCCAGAAGGCTGTGGCAGTGGTTACACCCCTATCACCGCAGTCCTGGGACCCTGCAGATGAGACGAGCAGCACCTGCCAAACAGAGAGTGACTTGCCGTGTAAGATCCTGAGTGTGATATCACTGAGTGCAGAGTCTACAGCAGGCCTGTTCGACTTCAAGATGACCGACACAGCTTTCGATTCCTTGCTAATCAGCATGGGAACAGGTGAAAAAGATCCACAGAACATCCATTCAAGAGTGCCCACTACTGTAAGCCTTGGTTCAGCATCTACAGAGCTGGCTGTACCACACCAGAAAATGACACCACAGATGTCTGGTTCAACCTGCCAAGTGATTCCACCAACAGCTGATGATTCTGCTACTCAGAAGATTGATCCTCAACCTTCAAACCAACAAAAATCTGACCTGACACTACCCACTAATCCAGCTCCTCCAACTTTCTGTGAAGTCACACCCCCTTCAGGAATGCACTTCAATATGCCAGGTGCCCAAACAAGTGTGGCAGTTCATGAAAACCGTGACCTGGATGGAGAGTTGGAAAATACTATCTTTGATTTGTCGTCTGTGTCTATAATTGAATGGACAACCGCAAAGGTGGCTAAGTTAATCACTTTTTTCCATCAGATTGAAGGCACTCCGAAACAGGAGATGGATGTCAAGAAGACTGCAGAGCTTTTTGGGTTGCAGGGTTATGATGATCTCCCAGATGTCTTCAGTTCAAACCTTTACCAGTCAATAATGGCAGAGGCCCGCAGTGTGTGCAAAGAAGGTGAAAACCTTGTGTTTTCCCAGATTAATCCCACAAGCCTTGAAGCTGTGGCAGAGAACTGCCAAATTCTCAAACACTGCCCTGTTCGTCCCAGCAAGGAAGAGGATGAAGTTGTGAAATCAAACCAAGCTTTGAAAGGAAAAATGGTCAGGCCTGAAACTGTGACATGCAGAAGTAACAGGAACACACCCCTGCCAACGCCTCAGTCACAGGCCGACTGTGCTCTAGTTGATGGCACTGTGGATGCCCTCTCCTCAATCAAAATCAGAGTGCTTCCACCTGAAGAAGCCAGGCGGATTTACTGTGGTGAGGAGAGTGAGATTGTGAAGCTGGACAACCCACAAAGCACGCTGCCTGCCCTGGAGGGCCAGGGAGATGAAATGAGCCAAATGGGGGTCCAAGCTTATCAGTGGCAGCCAGAGGAGCAGCAGAAAGAGGTGAAACAGGTAGATGTTTCCTGTTGCTCATTCTGCTGGATCAAGATGACCACCAGCTACAAAAAAGGCTTCTGCGCATGCCAGTTTAAGTCCAAGATAGGGCAAGGTGGAGAGGGGGAATCAAAAATAGACATCACCAGCAACCAAATGGAGAAAAGTGAGAGACTGGAAGTGATGGAGAGTTCTGTGGGAGGTGACAGCTGCCCTGCTGGAGAGCACAACACCATTTCAGTCCATGAACCTGAAACTACAAAGGAATATCTGCCAGAGGAAGACCTGCCAGAAGAAGACCTGCCAGAAAATCAGCATATTGGAATCAAGGCACTTTCTGTGTCTGAATGCTCCCAGTCCAGGCCAGCAGATAATTCCACCCAGGAAGAGGGGAACAACACAGAGGGGGAAGCCATAGTGTCATCTGGTGAACCAGAGGAGGGAAGGGATGCACCAGACCCCTCTGAGTGCTCCAGTTCAGAGATCCTCTTTGATCCTGACATCACTGTTCAAGAGGTCATCATCCCTGTCTTGAATGTAACTGAAGTTGAAAATGAGAATGTCTACAGTGACTATGAAGAGACACTGAAGATGGCTGCGGCAGTGTCTGAAAAGCTGTGGAAAGGAGGCGTTGCTAAAGGTGAGCTTCCAATTCTACTCAAGGTAAATGTGGATGAAGTTCCCACCTCTGGGTTAGAAGCTGAAGATGGTGCAGCTTCTGGAAACATGAGGTTGAGTTCCCAGGCTGAGGTGCCCAATCAGCTGCCAGAGCCAATGGATATTCGTGATCTGGAAAGACGGATAGGAGGACAAACTTCTCTTTCCTTGAGGCAGAGGCTACACAAGCGCCTACCCTCAATAGAGAAGCACAATCATAAGGGTGAAAATGTCAGAAGGGGAGAAAAAGGGTGCAAAAGGAGGCGTTGGGAAAAGTCCCCATGTTCCACATCACCTGTGCGAGAACCATCACCCCAGAGTGTGAAGATCAGTGAGAGGGAAGAGGCCGTGATTAAAGGAATTGAGCACAGTCATCGCAACAGGGAAAAGCCCCTGTTAGTCAAACGTAAAGGAGATCACTGCTTTGCATCTCCAAAATTAAAGCTTCCTAAACTGCACAAAGACGTACACGTATGCCAAGAAAGCAACTTTGAAAAAAGACCATTTGTAAGCAAAGGAATTTCATCAAAAGAGTCACCTAAGCAGAAAGCAGATGGCAGGGGTATGTATTTGACATTGTATGGATCCTCATCTAAAACTGGAAATAGGGTTGTAAGTTCCAGTGGAGAATCAGTTTTCAAGTCCCAAGGAGGCAAAAGTCTACCTGCACCTTTAACCCTCGGCTTGAGTACTCATTCCAAGGACAGTAATCATTCAGTAGCAAGAATTAAAAGCCCAGCAAAACAACAGGTCTTTTCAATCTGGGAACGCAGTTTTGTGCCATTAAACCATCATAAAAGATCTAAGACTGAGACAACTAAGCAGGGTAAAATAAAGGGATACAGTAACCTAGGAGTCGGAACAAAGGCAGCTAATCCACCTGTATGTGGAGGTGATCCAAAGTCATCGAGGATCCAATGCAGACCTCAATCCTCTTCCCAAAGCACAGCTGCCACAGTCAAACGCAGGGAATGTAACAAACACATGGGTAAGAGGGAGGAAAAGAGGAACTCAACAATAAACACTGGTAAAAGCCACCTGGGAAAGGATCGGGAGAGCAGCTTTGTACCTAAAGCAAGTAACAAACACCGGGGAAAGAGTCAGGAGAAGAGTTCTGTACCTGAAACAGGTAACAAACTCTTGGGAAAGATTCACGAAAAGAAGAGCACTCTACCTAAAATGGGAAACAAACACCTGGATAAGACTCAAGAAAAGAAGAGCTCATCAGGGAAATTTGCAGAAAATAAGTTTTCTTCACCTTGCTTTGTGCGTCAGTCCCAGGACTCCCCCTCAGTCAGGAAGACCAGCAAAGAAACAAGGCAGCAAGATTTGGAGAAGGCCCCATTGTTTTTCCAGGAAACACAAGCCACCCTTGACAAAAACAACAGGCAAAAGACTAAAAAGAAGTTTAAAGAAGTAGAACCAGTGCATCTTCCGGTGAGCCCACTGTCAACCCTTACAACCAAAACCAAAACCAAAACAAATACCAAGAATGCAGTGGAGACTAGGGGGCCGGATTGTATTGCAGTGAAAGAGAAAGTCCGTGTTCTATTGCGTAGGTCCTTTCATCTCAAGGATGGTCCAGTTCATGTGAAATCCAAGAATTCCTGAAGACAAGAGTAAGTACTGCTAGTAACTGCACCTGTGTTTGCAGCAGTGTAGTATAAAAGTGAGACTTGCAGTCTGCATTTCTATTTTTCTTTTATTGTGAATTTTTTTTTTTTTAATATATATTAATATTATTACTTTATTGTTATAATATTACTGATATAATGTCTATAATCAAAGGTATCTTTACAATATTCTGTTGTAGCTAAAGGACCAGTCTTATTATTGGTTACATTTGTGCCATTTAGCACAGCCTCTATTCCAGAGTGAATTACCTTGCAATCTTTTTCAAATATGGTCCATTTTTCTGAAGACATTCAGGAAGAGTATAACCGCAGCACCCCTCATAGAAATCCTTAACTCATTAAGTTGATCTAGATATTAGTATTGGTATTTTTATCAGTATATTTATATGCTTTATGAAGAGAAAAAGGCAATACTTCTGTAATTTTAATGATTCAGTCAATATGGTCATTGTTATCATTCTGTTGGATGTGCCTGAAAATTTGTCTCTTGTCCCACTTGACAGCTTCCTGTGCTAAGTGTCCAGTGGGGAAAGACACTTCCTGTTCAAAAGGAAAGTCACATGGCATGGTCGCACCATCCCATCATGTGTATCCTTCCAGGACTACAAGACGAGGCACATGCCAAAGCACAACACCTAGCTTTCCCAGAATGCACTGCTTGGAATCTGTTTTCAAGGCACAAAAGGAAGTGTGATGACTCACACTTGCACACTCACCCGAGTTTCCGGTGAAGATTGCTTGTTTCCAGTGGAAACTGTTTGAAGACGTGAGAACTTCTCACTTCACGGCTATCCATCCGAAGAATGTCTCTTTGATTTGAGAGCCAAAGTGTGAAGTGAAGTGTGTTCTCTGTGATTGTAATCATTGACTTGTAATTTTGATGTCAACAACTCCTTACCAGCATCCTGTTGGTTTTGCTCTTTAGATTCACACTGTAAGAGTATATTTTGTCATTTTTACGGTTTTATATATTGTTTTTATATTTTCTGAAAGCTCAGGGTGTCTGTATTTGTCTACATCTGCTGTTGAATTGGTCTGGCATCTTACCAACATTGTGATACACATAAGGGGGCCCCAGAAGTCTCCACAGCTGTCCTGGACCAGGCTTGGGGAACCCAACAGTCCTTGCGGTTCTCCTGGATCAGGCTTGGGGAACACAGCAGACCTTGCGGTTCTCCTGGACCAGGCTTGGGGAACCCAACAGACCTTGCGATTCTGCTGGACCAGGCTTGGGGAACCCAACAGACCTTGCGGTTCTCCAGGACCAGGCTTGTCCACTTCTGGATATTATAATTACACTGAGGAGCCTTTAGTTATGAGCACACACTGATGCATAACTAAGCCAGAGAAGCTGTGCATGGGGGTCCGGGTTGGGGGTGGGGGGGGGGGGCAATTGTGTAAATATTAACAGTTAAATGCATCGATCTGGTGCAATTTGAGAGGGAAATTAAGAGGCTAAATCCATGAAGAATTTTGTGCTTTTGTAAAACTTTTGTATCAACACCGTAAGACGTTTTTACGACATTGTAAGACGTTTGAGCCTACACTTACGCCATAAAATAAATAAAATAAAAGCTATCACGTTATACTGTTTATTTAAAATGTTTGGAATCACGCTCCAATGTTGCAGTAAAAAATATGGTATTGCATGCTCTATCAGATTTAGAGATCACATTCAACTAAATGCTTGATGGTGAATGAAAGATAGCTAGATAAACATTTCGACAACAAAGATATTCAAAAAAAACTTCAAATAGCTAAAATGCTTAATCATCAGGTTTCATGCAGAGATTATCTAGAAGGTGTGGGAGAAACTAGCTTCAGCCTGGGCCAGATGGACTGAGTGTTCCCTCCACACTGTTGATGCTTCCTCAAAAAATAACAAACACAATCCGCAGAGTCTGATGTAATTAGGTTTATTGTAAGCAACTCAAAGTAGCACACAAGAAACTGAGGCTGGTCTGCACGAAGCAGCTCGAAACACAACTCTAAATACACTCTTCCTTTATACTGTTTTCTAGCTCCACCTGTTGTGGAGCTTAAAATCAAACCCCTCCTAACTGGCTTGTCCCACTCTTACAATTTTCCACCAATATTTCCAAGCCCCCTTCCCTTAATATAAAAAATAAATGGTTAAATGTTCTAATTCTTGCCAAACAGTTACGCATTCTGTCCTGATCTAACCCACCCTATATCTGCATGGCATTATGCCCTACACATAACATATACTGGTAATACAATTTACTACAGTAATTTAATAAGTGAGGACTACAGTAGACAGCGATGATAGATAATGACAGTGGTGTGCAATGAGTGATAGTAGATAATATAATAAGTGATAACGATAAGAAATGACTGTGAACTCCTCTCAACCTTCTTTTCACATTTCTCCTTCCACATTTTCAAATTCTCTAACAAAGACGTCTTCACTAACAACCTTGACCAGCTATCACTTCAGTACAGCGGACTCCCTCCCGTCGCATATCTTTCTGACAAAAACATTTTTCCCAAATTGACATTCAGCTACATCTTCTTTCATGGTGACCAATGATAAGGTAAACAGTGCCAGGCTGTACACTGGCCTTGAGGGAAGGTGCAGCTCCAGGCCCTCAGGCAACAATTAGACCATTATATCCTGCATTCTCCAAAGGCCCGCCGCACAGAGTGTAAGGCCCACAGCACAGGGTGTGAGGCCTACTGCACAAAGTGAAATGAATAAAAAGGCATTAAAAAACATATATCAATAATGACTATGCATAAATGTGTATAAGATAATGATTAAATCTGCATATTCCTCAACAAAGGGATATATTCCAACTACATGAATATCTGGTGTCAACATTCAGTTTAAAACAGTACTTGAACTTGATTAACTTGCAGCAGCTTTGAAAAATGACATAATCGACATAACGTTATGCATCAGTCGAGATATGGCTTTGCCAGCTTGATGCTGGACATAGTGTAACATACTAGTACGGTTTAAGTGTTAGCTAACATTAGTAATTTTAAATTGACATACCTCTGTAACCACTATGTTCGGATCAATGCAAATGTAGCAAGTTACCTCAGGGAATAGGCTACTGTTGTAAATGGAAGGGAATTGGAGTACCTTGAGTGCATGTTCTTTTCTGATGTTATCATGTAATAATATATAGCCACTTCAAAGGTTTCAATGTAAAGATTTACCAGACCCCATTAGTTTTAAAACCTTTAACCTGGATGTTTATGTGTGTATACGGGTCCACATATACACACATTGACTGGGATGTATGAGATACTGGGCGACAAAACCATGAACTCCAGAGAGCAAGACTATCTACTGCTGCCAGCTGCCAGGCATTCATATAATTGTTCTCTGACACAAAGACCTTCTAACCTAGCAGGTAATGGTACTACTAATCCGGGAATCTTGCAATTCACATTTCTGCACCATGACGAAGTGACTTTAACCTGGAAAAATTTATGTAGACCTACAGATTATTTGGGTATTGACATGAGCAACTGTGTATTGTCATGTCTAGGAACCGACAGAATTCAAAGTCCAATCTTTAATTTGTAGAAAACAACTTCACGAGGGAAAAAACACCACAGCAGCAAGCTCTTCAGAAAAGTTAGACTTTATTTGCACAGGTGCATAAAGCCGCATCAACTCTGCAGAATTGAACCTCGATTGTCAGTTTTACATTCATTTTATACACTGTGCACCCCACAACTCCCCCTAACACATTCCTTAAAATACCATCTGTCCTTCTTGGCACCACAATGATTTCTTGTTCTTGGGTCTGCCTGACCTTCTTGGAACCACAATGATTACCTGTTCTTGGGTGATAATGTCATTGTGGAAAGTTACCCCAACTTTCCCTTAAAAAATATTAGTCTTTATTCTGTAATTTTCTATTAAGAATACAAGTCACAGCCTCCTGTAATTTTCCATTGTATTCAGGTTACATAGGGGTCACTGTAAAATATTAGTCTTCTAGCACATTTATTAGCAGTTGATCAGTTTGAAAATATAAGTGTATGGTTAGTATTTGATTAATGTTTTCTGCTGAGTGAGTAAGTGTGTTTTTTTTAAGCCTTCTGCATTCTCTTGCTTTTTTTCTACAGTTGATACTGTGGTTTCTTGCGTTTCCATAAGCTCAGCTGCAACTAATGATACAGGTTTATTGGATTACATATTGATTATATGAGTGAATAGTCATACATGTGATATATTTTTATCATGAAGCATGAAGCATTGAGAGTACTTTTACCATGGAGCATCAAGAGTTTGGAGGAACCAGTTTGATCAACATTGATGGGATTACCCTAACTTTGACATGTGACGTCATCACAATCATGGGGAATCTCAAGATTTTCCTACAGTATCACATATCTCCTGTATTTCAGCCGACATTTTTCCTGGTCCATCACATTTATCATATCAAGTAAGTTATATCAAGTTATTTGCATGCACATACAAATACTGCTTTTTAAAATAAAGTAGGTATTAGTTTTAGACAGGTTCTCGCCTGATCCAGGGGTGCCTGTGGGGGCTTTTTACGACATACGAACAGACCGTGTCCTGGCCACCTGTTTGAGTGGTGCACTTAGGGGGTAATAAAAAGCTTTTGGGACTATCTCACGTCCTGAAGATTGCTTTGAAGATTGCTTTGATTTTTCTACCTGCTGTGCTGTATGGCCTCTGGTGGTTTTGGCTCCACTAATGTCTATACAATTGCACTTTACAGCATGACACACACACACATATATTCCACACATAATTTTAATAATATGTTGTCACATATTATATGAACACACATTACCCATGCACAATGAGGTGGACTCCCCGTGCAGTACGAACGACTAAGCGTTATCCCTAAGTACTACATTTACCAGAATGCATAGGGTAAACTGTTGTCATAAATCTGCAACACGGTCAGTAGCCATTGAGCACATATGTCTATGATAGAGCCAATTTGATATATCCATATTATTGCACGATGTCATGCAGATTTTCTAGATTTTTTAAAAGGAATTCCATAAGCGCATAATTTATTTTTGCACCTAACATTTTCAACATTTTCACTCTGACTTAGTGGCTGTCGTAATAGTCGTAACTTAGATTTGAGCCAGTTAGCTATGTAGAGTTCGAGTTTGTTTAAAACAGTCATATGTTGTCTATAGGCTAAGCTGGATAATTAGCCAGTTAGTTTAGAAGTCTTAGCAGCTAAAATTGGCTTTGCAACAAACGACATATTCGCTGGACCTGTAAACCTGTCAGCTCTTTTATGCTTGATGCTTGCTATTAGCTAGAAAAGGTATAGGCTGTATTTCAGTGATTAAATTATACGAGTAGCGGAATGAGGCGAACTGTAAAGTTATCTGATTGACTAGATGGCTAGCTTAAAATAGCATCTTAACTGGTCGTATCTCCAGAGTTCACAGCTAGACTATAAATGATATTACACCATTAACCTGACATTGTTTTTTTTTTGTTTGTTTGTTAATGGTGGCGTTTACCTAATAACCTTAAATAAAATCATATTTTGTGGATAAAAAGTATAGTATATGATAAAAATGTTAGATGTAGCCATACATTTCAGGGAAAATGGGACTGAAGATGTTGCATACTTCATAAGAGACGGTAGAAGGGTGAAACTGATTTAGGAATAAATCCCATGCATTTTGAAATATTGCGGGTGGTCTTTATTTTTCTTTTTAAATATGAAAAATTCTACAGGTCCTGGAGCACCTGTTAAAATAGACGTCATCATGAACACCAGTACGTACCAAGATATTTAAATAACAAAACAATGCACCCCCCCCCCCCCCCCCCCCCCCCCAACCTCCCAACCTCCCACCTTCCACTGGCCACCACACCAGCTCATGGTGCGGTAATGCTCAAATTTAAGCAAGGTACACAAGTAAAAGTATATTAAAAGGTAGTGATACGCTGGCCAATCCTTCAGGCAACGCTTTTCGGCAATGCCGAGCAAGCGGGCGTCCCAACACGCCTGCGTTGACCGCATAGCGATCCCTCGCCCAGACAGATTCCACTTTATCCTATTCCTTCCATCTCACTCAATCTCTCGCCGGCAAGCACAACGCCCCATCACGTCGGCCAAAAAGTTGGCCGGGGCACTGCCATCACAATAGTGAACATCTTCAGCAACTTAATACTTTAACTGTGAACCATGCCAAAAGGATATAAAAGTAAATAAATAAATGAAATAAAAATTAAGAATAGAAAAAATAAATAAATTTTAAAGAAATTCAATACTAAGGTAACTGGTTGGAATCAAAACCAGCGAGCAGACCGGCCCTCCAGAACCGGAGTTGTGCACCCTGGTTTAGAAACACGTCAGGACGTGGACGTCCTGCAGGGGGCAGTACTCTGTCCATCTCCAGATCTCAGTGCTTAACTGGAAAGGGGGGGGGGGGCGGCATGCTCCTCAGAAAACTCCAGTGTGTAGCCCCCACCTGGGTGACGATCTTGTTTCGTCAGGTGAGCCCACCTGTGGCTCTGTGTAAATGTGGTTAGCGAGTGCTAATCGGCAGGTCAAGAGACAGTCAGAAGGAGATTCAGGAGAGTTTTTACTAGGTTAACAAAGTTTTTCAACGTTAACGATGCTTGTTTGCCAAATTGATTACTTGCCCGGTCAAGCTAACTGTTTAGTTATAGGAGGATGATATTATTTCATGTGTGTTGAGATTTCTGTACCACTATTGGCTTCCAAGACTTCAGTTTAAGGTTAAATGTGGATATAAAACAAATGGTGGGAATTTTCTGCAAGTGGGCTAAATAAACAGGAGGGGTAGTTGCCCAAAGGTTGGGCGGGTGTGTGACTGCCTCTGTTTGGAATTGGAACTCGTCTGTGCCAAGCTTGACCTGGTCCATGTGGTTTTATGAGCATAACTCTCTCCTGGTGAGCTCAGCTGGGACATCACTCATGCCATCTGTGGCCCCCCTCGTGCGACACACACACACACATTTAAACATTAGCATATTTGATTGCCCCCTCCCCCCCAGTACCTGTTCTTTGTAACATATTTAATCTGGCTTGGGTCTTTGGAGCACAGTTCTGGTCTAATGGAGTAAGAAGTAAATAAAGTTAAATAAAGTAAATAAAAAATTCCCTCACACAAGGGCTGTACAGGAAGTGTTTATTATCAATCATGGTAGCTTTTCAAAAAAACATTTAACTTGCGGCCCTCATGGCGTTAGGCAGAGAAGTATCCCCTTCCCCAAGGACCAGCCAAACACCGCGAGATATTCATGTTCCCCAAGGACCAGGCGGACAGTGAGATGCACCTAATAGGTTTATTCCTGCAGTAACACTGCAGCACACTCCTACTGGGATTTTCAAAACTGCACCGAAATACAAGGGCCACAGCACAATATATAGGGTCTATGCACCCTTTTGAAAGAAATCCATTGTATGCAAATAATTATGCAATGGTGATCATGTCTACATTTTTAAGTTGTGTTGAGGTAGCATTGCTTTTGGCTAGTTTAGAACCTTTGTTTTTTTAATGTGAAATGCTGGGAGAATGAGGGAAGGGTTTGGAGTTCTGCCCCCTCAGCTCCCCATATCTCGTCATTCCAAGCTTAGGATTTCATCAATTTATCAACCTTTCCCTGCCTGCACATTTCTGGAAGACACACAGAACTCCAAGCTGTGTCCTCCCACTCGAAAAGCACTTTAGAAAAACTTCGGTACTGCGGTCAATCAGAGCACAGAGTACAGACAGACGGGGCCTCTCAGTTGTCTACAGAAGGATTAAGATAAACGAACGTACGCCTAAAAATTCAAACCCTTTAAATGTTACTCTTTTTTTTTTTAATTACGAGATTTAAACTAACGAGATTGGTCTGCTGGAAGCCTGTTGGATGTCTGTTAAGAGGACAGTGTTTTATCAGCTGGAATTTGGGGAATTTTACTCGGAGTTGTGATCACAGGCCCTCCTGCAGGAGCCCCCAATAAATCGTTTGCCAGGGGGCTGGGAATCCTTCTGGCTGCAAGTCTCCAGGAAGTCTGCAGGCTGTTTGAGCTTTGTGCTTTATCAGGCTAGATTTATGGCAGGGGGGAGCGGTTTAACATACAATGGTCCAGCTTTCTTCATTTATAAAACGGTCATAACTTAGGTGCGGCAGCAGGAGGACTTTTCAAGGCTGCCATTTCACAGTCTTGCAAACCGTCTCAATGTGGCGGGGGACAGGTACGCCAAAACACTTCAGATCACAGCGTTGAACTTTCAAAACCAAAGGTGTGTACCTCACCAAGAATGAGGTGAAAATGGCCCCCTGTGTGACCTACAGGTGGTGCTGTGGGAGTGTTAACAGTACTGTCTATCCTGTGTGAGTGTGTGTGTGTGTGTGTAGAGGCAATAGTGTTTTCTATCAGGCGTGCGTGTGCACGTGTGTGCGTGCGTGTGCGTATGTGACAGCACTGTTCTCTCTCAGGAGTGTGTATGTGTGTGTAACAGCACTGTTCTCTCTCAGGAGTGTGTGTGTGTGTGTGCGCGTGTATGTGTGTGTGCGTGCATGTGTGTGTGTATAACAGCACTGCTCTCGCTTAGGCGTGTGTGTGCGCTAATAGCACTGTTCTCTCTCAGGCGTGTGTGTGTGTGTGTGCGTGTTAACAGCACTGTACTCCCACAGGAGTGTGTGTGTGTGTATAACAGCACTTCTCTCTCTCAGGAGTGTGTGCTCTGGCGGAATCCTGCCCCAGCCTGCAGGTGGTGGGTCTGGGCGGCTGCACCGGGCTGACGGACAAAGGCGTGTTAGCGTTAGCACGCTGCTGCCCCCTGCTGGAGGTTGTCTCGCTGAGGGGCTGCTCGAGCGTGGGTGACGCCGCCCTACAGGCCCTCGTTCGCAACTGCAGGCTCCTGCGCAGCGTCTACTTGTCAGAAACCCTTGTGATTGAGGGGGAGGAGTAACCTCGAAAAATTCCACGCTTCTCCCTTTGCAACATGCCTCTGTGTCGGTGACCCTGATTGACGGCAGTGTAATGCAATGGGTAAGGTACTGGTCTTGCAACCGAAAGGTAGCAGGTTCGATTCCCGGTTAGGACACTGCCGCTGTGCCCTTGAGCAAGGTACTTCACCTGCATTGCTTCAGTATACTGTATATCCTGCTGTAAAAATGGATGCAGCGTAAATGCCATGTAAAAGTTGTGCAAGTTGCTCTGAATAAGAGCGTCTGCTAAATGCCTGGAATGTAATGTAATATGACTGAATGCCCTGTAGGAACATATCCGTGGGGTGAGGGATATCGCGTGCTGTCCGAATTTGAGTGTGTCACGGTACCGCAGCAACCCCTGGGTAAATCCAGCCAAGAGCCCAGCCAGGAGGCATCTCACTGGAATAGTGCAACAGGCCTGCACATCTGAAATATTTTAACTCTTTTGACCCCTGTTGGTCAAATCACGGCCCTCGAGATCCAAAAACTGCTGGGGTAAATATAGCCTGGCCAATCAGTAGCACTAATTGTTCAGTTAATTACCTGGGGCGAAAGAAAGCCTGGGCCGGATTTGGATTTGAGGTCCAGGCATGAGTATCCATGCTTTAGATGCTGGGATCCTGCAGATCCTGTCGTCGTTTCCAGATGACAAGTTCTTCAATCTTTGTGCAGAATTTCTTCAATATTTTCAATAAAGAGGATGAGGCAGAATCTTCAGAATATCATACTTTATTCTCAACCAGTGACCACAAAGCTGAGACCTTTCTGCAGAAAGCTCTGCCATCACCTCAGTTACATTCTTTTTTATACACTTTTTCAGACTTAACCCCCCCTTAATTCCCTCCTTATGGGTGTTTCCTCTTTCAATACGCCACAGTGGTTTATCAATTTTTTATCTGTTTACTTTGCATAAAATGATGTTCATTGGTTGACACTCAATCTTGCTGACTTTATGAAATCACTGTGGCTATGTTCCTTGGAAATTCCGCAAACCACCTCCTATTCCTGACATTTTAGGTCGTAGACTAAATGTTTTGCAAACATTGGCAAAAACAAAAAATAAAACAAAAATATATTTATATGTTTAGTGACTCTGATAAGTTTGATAAGTTGCATGCGCCTTGATAAGTAATTGGCAAAAACAAAATGCCAGCCGTTAGAAGTTCCTGATGTTTTTTGATGTTGATTGAAGAAAGCAGTTCCAAAACAGTTCCTCCTTATGGGAACCCGGTCATCTGCACACTGTGTTCTTTTTGTTTACATGTGCTCTGATATAGTGATGGGTGTACAAAGGGTGTACGGCAGGTGTTATATATCTCTTGGAATTTTCCAACAATCCCTGAGAATTTCCAGCAAAGCATGTTACTAACCTAAGGTGTACAATCATATGGAGAAATGTGACTGGTAAAGATTTGAAGAATTGTGGAAAGTCTGTCATACCTTCAGTGTGAGCACTCAATCAGAATGAATAAAATGGATACTGGTAGATAAGAGGCTTATAAGACAAATACGAAGTGCTATTGTGATAGAGAGAGGTGAGATGTATAATGCTTGTATTTAGAAAGATTCACAATGTAGCGGTTTCCGCAATGGTGCACTGTTTGTGCTTGGTGCTAATTGGTCAGCGATATGTAACACTGCTCTGTAATGTGTTCTGCTCTGAAATAGCAGAGTCATTAACTGATACCTGAAATGCATGACTGGTTTTGTTTGTGTTAGGCAGGCCTCTGCTTGCTGATTGGCTGCTGAAAATGTGCTCTCCCCCCCCCCCCCCCCCCCCCCCTTCTCCTTCTAGGTTCTGAGGTGAGGTCTTGTTGCAGAGTTGGCGATGTAAGAAGAAAGAACTCTAACACTGTAAAGTCTTATTAATAATTTATTTTCACGCAAGCCTGCGGGAGGTCCCATTGTCTTCGCAGAGATAAGAGGAACTCTCTGAACAATGGAAATGCATAGATCTTATACAGACAAACTTCCTTCTACTGAGGCAGTCTTATCCAATAGGCTTAGTATGCATATACCATAATGAAGCAAAACCAATCATAGCATAGGTCACACCAAAGGTTACATTTACGTATGACGTGTCAGCTTCTTATCCAATAACAAAGCACTAGTCCAAAATAACAGTTCTTTCCAGTGTTCTTTCCTGTCTGTGCTGGGCCAACGGTACTTTCCCCAAACCTCGGTTTCGATTCATCACCTCAGGGTCATGTCTAGTTCAGGTTCCCCAATTCTAAGAAACCGCATAGAACACTGCATTGTTTTGTTATTTAAAAATCTTGGTACGTACTGGTGTTCATGTGTTCATGATGACATCTATCTTAGCAGGTGCTCCAGGACCTGTAGAATTTTTCATATTTAAAAAAAATAATAAAGGCCACCCGCAATATTTCAAAATGCATGGGATTTATTCCTAAATCAGTTTCACCCTTCTACCATTGAAAATATATGGTACTGCATGTGGTGAAAATGATGTAGGAATATACCCCATTACGAACCACTGAGAGGGATAGTGCAACACTGGGACATTGGTCAGCAATGTCTTTGATAGGGGGAGAGTGTCAGTTCAGTCCCCCATTCACACTGTATCGCTCCCTCACTGCCATGGGCTTTTCCTCGGCTCATGGTGCTCTGGAAAAAAGTTACCGTTGAGGATTATGTCTCCACGCATAACCTGTAATTCCTTGGAGATGTTTGAATTAAGAAACCAGCAATCCCCGGACAGCATGAAGGACTAAGCATTTTCCTATGTACTACAATTACCAGAATGCATAGGGTTTACTGTTGTCATAAATGTGCGACACGGTCGGTAGCCATAGAGCCATATTATTCATATTATTGCAGGATGTCCTGCAGATTTTCTAGATTGTTTTAAAGGAATTCCATAAGCGCCTAATTTATTTTTGCACGCAAAATTTTCACTCTGACTTGGGGGATATCGTAATAATCGTAACTTACGTTAGATTTGAGCCAGTTAGCTATGTAGAGTTCGAGTTTGTTTAAAACAGTCATATGTTGTCTATTGGATAGCCTAAGCTTGATAACTAGCCAGTTAGTTTAGAAGTCTAGCAACTAAAATTGGCAGCAACAAACGACATGGCTGTATATTCGCTCTTGGACCTGTAAGTAGCCTGCTGTCAGCTCAATTTATGCTTGATGCTTGCTGTTAGCTAGAAAAAATATATATTTCAGTGATTAAATTATACGAGTAGCGTAATGAGGCAAACTATAAAGTTATCTGATTGACTAGATGGCTAGGTAGCTTAAAATAGTATTTTTAACTAGTCGTATCGCCAGAGTTTGAGACAGCTAGACTACAAACGATATTAGACCATTTACTTGACATTGTTTTTTGTTAATGGTGGCGTTTATCTAGGCTAATAACCTTGCATAAAACCATATTTTGTGGATAAAAAGTATAGTATAAAATAAAAATGTTAGATGTATCCATACATTTTCAGGGGAAATGTTGACTGAAGATGTTGCATACTTCGTATGCTCATGCGTCATGTCTATGTCGGAGAATTCCCCTGCTCCGATTACTTACAGCCTATTCAAAACGGGATGACTAGCCTCTGGATGTGATATCCAAGCTCTATTTTCAAATAATCGCACTTGCACAATATCCAAATCATATTTTATTTTGTGAATTAACAGAAGCCTGAACTGCCTCGCAAAATATGCCGACAATTACCACGGCGACATTGTATCTTTACCTGTGGGCATTAAGGACAAACTGGTGCGGATAATGACCTCACAGGGCGCGGTGACGGATTTCAACATCAGTCAGGTAATTAGAAATCTTTGTGAAGCCTCTTCTGGTCTCCATAAAAATGCATTTACATAAAGCGTGTGTCGGCATAGCTATTCATAGTGGTCCACCTACATCTGTGGCGTTAGCATAGTTCCGGGTTTAACACCTTTCCACTGCCAAAGAAACCTGGTGAAGAAGAAAGTTCATCTCGTCTCACGCGGCAGATAGAGTGGACATGATTGAGAGTCGATATGGGAACGGGGATAAGGTTGATCAAGGACGAAAGCAGAGAAATCAACCGGCAGTCCAAGTACCGTCAAAGGCAATTTAGTGCGACCTTGGAAGAGGAAAGCAACCGATAAGAGGTTCAGAGCTGCAAGCCTCGCTACTATGTACTGGGTTACAGGGCGTTTTTTTAGGTATTCACATTCGAATACATTTTAGTCTTTCTAAACAATGGTTATGGATGGCTCTGCAGTTTTTGTACCTGGGTGGGTGCACATGTAGTTTGAAATGAGCGCATTGGAACAGATGTCATAAAACTTTGCCTTTTGTTTCTTTATCTTCTTTTGTAGCGCCTCCCTTACGTGTAAATCAGAACAGTGTTCTGAGATGTCAGGAGAGCAGAAACACAGAACTGCTAAAACAATAGTACAGTAAAACAAACGAAAACTATACAAAATAGACAAGTAATCACCCTGGGATAATTGGTGTTAGTTCATTAAATAGTTGTCTGTGGGTGTATACACGTGCATATTCCTATGTGAGGGTTAATGATGCTCTGTGTAAGTACGAATGCCACTTTAGTAAAGTTTATGGTGTTGGTGCCCATTTCTCTGTGTGTCCTATGATTGACCAAGAGGCCCAGGAAGCCAAGCCCTTCCCCCACATCTCACTGCATGATCTCAGAGGGCATACGGAAACTGCCCCCCCTCTCCACACACCCTACTCCTCCCACACCCCCAGGTCCATGCAGCTCAGACATTCTTAAGATTAGAAGACACAGAACACTGTGTTCTTTTTGCGAGATTAGAATAAATGCACAGTGGTCGGTTATGTGTTGTACATCATAGTGTAATTAATGCAGATGTAATGAACCCAGAATGCACTGAATGTGTGGCGCTGATTTGGGTTCCCGTTGCTGCGCTGCCTTCAGCTGTTGCATCCTGGGATTCACACGCTGGACCTGCAGATCTGCCGCGTGTCGGACTCCGCCCTGCGACAGACCCGCTGCCCCGGGCTGCGTAGGATCCTCCTGAGGGGCCTCCCAGAGATCACCTCAGCAGGTACCACTCACCTGCCGCCTGTTCACCACGACACGCCCGCCTTCGTTTAGTAACGCGTCAGGACGTGGAAGTCCTGCAGGGGGCAGTACTCTGTCCATCTCCAGATCTCAGTGCTTAACAGGGAAGTGGGGGGGGGGGGGATGTGTGCGTCTGTGCGTCTGTGTGTCTGTGTGCCTGTGTGCGTTCACGTTAACCGCACTGTTCTCTCTCAGGAGTGTGTGCTCTGGCGGAGTCCTGCCCCAGCCTGCAGGTGGTGGATCTGGGCGGCTGCACCGGGCTGACGGACGAAGGCGTGTTAGCGTTAGCGCGCTGCTGCCCCCTGCTGGAGGTTGTCTCGCTGAGGGGCTGCTCGAGCGTGGGCGACGCCGCCCTACAGGCCCTCGCTCGCAACTGCAGGCTCCTGCACAGCGTCTACTTGTCAGAAACCCTCGTGAGTAAGGGGCGGGGGGGGTGGGGGGGGTAACCCCAAAAAATGCCACTCCTCACCCTTTGCAACATGCCTCCGAGAGATAATGGCGTCAAAAACAAGACCTAAGAAAACAAAGAAAAATAAGTGGGAAGTACTGAGTTGAAGCTCCACAACAGCAGGGGCTAGCAAAAATGGATTTTTGAGTGTTTGCTGAGTGCTTGGAGAGTGCTTGGAGAGTGCTTGGAGAGTGCTTGGAGAGTGCTTGGAGAGTGCTTGAAGAGAGATTGAAGAGTGTCTGGAGAGTGTTTGGTGAGTGATTAGGGAATGATTGGATGTATTGTCTTTACTTCGTGAAAGACTGTTGTTTGTACTGAACTGCGCAGATCAGCCCAGGTTTTTGTATGCAATCTTTGATTTACTAACAATAAACCCAGTTACATCAGACTCTGAGAAGTGTGCATACTTTGAAGTATTCAACAGTGTGGAGGTGAGCGACCCCGGCGTTTCTGGCCCAGGCCGGGGCTCGTTTTCTTCTGCCCACATTAACCATTAGCATCTGCTAAATGCCAGTAATGTAATGTGATGTGCAATGCATGCTGTTTGAGTTTGAGTGTGTCACAGTACCTCGGCAACCCCTGGGTAAATCCAGGCAAAAGTCCAGTCAGGAGGAGTCCACTACAGTCTGGAATAGTGCAACAGGCCTGAGCATCTGAAATACTTTAACTCCTTTGACCCCTTTTGGCCCTTGAGATCCAAGAACTGCTGGTTTTCCACCCTCCCTTTACGTGAGAGTCAGGGGTGAATATAGCCTGACCAATCAGTAGCACTAATTGTTCAGTTAATTACCTGGGAGAAAGAAAACCTGGGCTGGATTTGGATTGGAGGTCCAGGCCGGAGTGTCCATGCATTAGAAGCTGGGATCCTACAGATCCCTGAGAATTTGCAGCGAAGCGTGTTACTAACCTCAGGTGTTCAATCATGTGAAGAAATGTGACTGGTAAAGATCTGAACAGTTTTCTGTGAATAATCTATGAAACTCACAGAATTCCAAAGATGGTGAACTCTGACCCTTCTGTCATGGTGTTTTCCGCCAGGTGACAGACGAAGGTATTATCGGGCTGGCTACTGGAGTGTGTTCCGGCAGCCTGAAGGTACGCGTGTGTGTGTTCCCGTTGCCATGGTTGCAGGTTTACCCTCAGGTCGCACGGGAGTGTGCATCGTTGGGCATGCAGCTGTCCTGGGGTTTCGAATGGGTTTTGCGGCCAGTTCTTCAGACCCACAGAAGACAAGAGGCTTATGAGACAAATACTAAGTGCTATTGTGATAGAGAGAGGTGAGATGTATGATGCTTGTATTTAGAAAGATTCACAATGTAGCGGTTTCCCAGATGGTGCAATGTTTGTTGCTTGGTGCTAATTGGTCAGTGATATGTAACACTGCTCTGTAATTGGTTGGCTGCAGGAGCTCAATATGGTGCGCTGTCAGTTTGTGACCGATGAGGCGGTGACGGCGGTGCTGACGCACTGTCCGAAAATCAGGATCTTCAACTTCCATGGCTGCCCGCTGATCTCAGGTCAGTTTGAATGGTCCTCTATGCACCTGTCAGCTTCAACACACACACACACCTTCCTGCTGATCTCAGAACAGCTTCACCTGAGAAATTACAGGAACTCCCAGTATGTGGGCCATCAAAGTCAGTCTTAAGTTAACACTCTTAACCGCAGTCTTTGAGAGTTATTTTTTTTTTGGCATAGGAAAGTCATTAACTGATACATGAAATGCATGACTGGCTTTGTTTGTGTTAGGCAGGCCTCTGCTTGCTGATTGGATGCTGAAAATGTTCTCTCTGTCCTCCCCCCCCTCTTAGATCAGTCGCGGGGGGCGCTGCACAACTTCGTTGGCCCGGGTAAGATTCAGCAGGTGACCTGGACCGTGTACTGACCCCCAGCGCATGGGCCACCGGACCGCTGGTGTCACGGTTGGACTCTGAGGGGGGGGGGGGGGTGTCGCTGCCCCCTGTCCTCCTGACTGCGTGGTCAGGGCGTTTCCTGGACATTCATCTCACTTCTAGAGCATTCCAGAATTCCCATTCCACCGAGCGTGTGCGCTGTTACTGTTTGGCGAAGGCTGTGGGTGTTTACACTGCATTCTGTACTGATGACAGACTTTACCAGTAGGGGTAGATTTAATGGTGAGATCGGACCGACTGAATGCAGGACTGGGTCGTTGCGTTCCATCTAGGTTATCACACTCCAGTCCTGGAGGGGGCGCTGTGTATGCACATTTTATTTCAGTGCCTCAGTGCTGAATTTAAGGCACACTTTGTTTCCAAGGCCGTAACTGGCTGCTGATTGAAAGGACACCGCAGAAACCTGCTGACATTCTGGCCCTCCAGGACTGCTGTTTAACCTGTAGGCACAGCACCCCCTGTAGGACTAGAGTTTTATACCCCGACTTCATGCGATGTGTGATGTAGGATCAGTTTTTCCTTTAAGCTGGATGAATGAGGTTAGGATGTGGACAGTGGAAAACTGATCCTAGATCAGCACTTAGATTCTGAGGCTCTTTAAATACAGGCCCTGGCCGCACTAAAGCGAAAAGCCGACTGATGAAGGGCCTTCCGTAGGATACGTTTATCAGGAAGGTTGTATTTATGTATCAAGTATGTGTGTGTGTTTGTAATCTTCAAAAGGATTGTGCTGCTTTGTGTCTAACTGTGTAACTGTTGTAATAACGTTTTGTGTTAAATTTGCACAGTTCTGCTTTTGAGGTGTGAGGGTGACCTCTAGTGGTCAGACACCATTTGGTGCAATTGTGCTTTCACACTTCTTGTATAGCACTCCTTTTGGTGTATTGGTATATTGCATGTGATGTCACTTCCTCTGTGTATTGACTATGAGATTTTATAGTGAAAACTTATTTTTCATAATTGGCTTTACTTGCTTTGGTCCAGGACAGTTCCGCTATCAGGCCAGAGCATTTACACACTAGTTTTGGAGGCTTGTGCCTGGAAAATGACTACATCTAAACATTTGATGCCAAAATGTCCAAGCAACTTTTCTAATAATACTAATAATAATAATAATAATTTGAGAGTGTTAAATAAGGATTAAATGCATTTTGTATTCTTCCTGTTCTTTTTTTGGTGTAATGTGTGAGAGTGTGACCGCAGTATCCGTAGAGTTCGAGCGCTTCACTGACTGAAAGTCACATGATCTTGCTGGAACCTCTCATGCATAAAACAGAAGCACCAGACTGCACATCCTCATTCTGTTCTGCGTGTTGCACTAATTCTAAGACATAGAAATAAATGTATTATGTATTTATTGTAGTCTGTATTTTGTACAAGTGTTTCTGTGTGTGATGATGAAGTGTCATTTATACTGCACTGAACAATCTCTGCTGTGGCTACATGCCCTCTGTGGTGGATATGTTGTGGAGTGAAATTTCGAGGTTAAAGAAGAGAGCGTAAAAACCAAAATGTAAAAGTTCGCATTTCGTCAAAGGGTATCCTTCAGCCCTTACTTGTCTTATCCTCCTACCCCTCAGATGAGCACTCATTCAGCTGCACTCCTGTACAGGTGAGCAGTCGTTCAGCTACACCCCTGTACAGGTGAGCAGTCCTTCAACTGCACTTCTGCACAGGTGAGCAGTCTCACTGCTATTAGAACATTTAAGGGGGACTTTGTCTTCAGTTCGATGTTGAGGCCATGCGTCAGCCCTGCCAGACTAAGTCATTGTTTGTTTGTGAAATAACTGCAACACATATCAGAGATGTAGAGTTTTTGAAAAATAATAACATGCATATAAAAAATGAGTGATTCATTATACGCACACTCATGCATACACACGTACGGATGTACACATACTGCTTACCTGCGTGTTATTTTCTGCGCTGAATTTTTTATGTATCCCTGCATGTATAAGACCATCGTTTCCAACACCAGATGGAAGCAAAGTGCCGACTGTCTGCTAGGGATTCCCTGACCCACATGATCATTAATAAAGAAACCCCTTTACGCATCGAAAATGCACTCGAGTTTTTTGAGATCCCATGATTTTCGTCGAGGCTAAATGTCAATTTAATGAAATGACAGTTGGGTATAAAAAATGTAGGCTACTTCCTTCCTAAAAAATTACGTGATGAACATTTTTGAATGCACTAGGGCATCATTCGAGAATCGTTCGTACACTTAACTGAAGTGCAAATATCTGAAATTTTCTAATACGTTAAAGTGTAAATATTCTACGCTAATCAATTACAGGCTGCAGCAACAATAGGAAGGGGAAGACTGAAAAGGTGGGCCGATTGGTGTTTGCGTCATTTCTTAGCGTGAGCTGTCCAGAGTGCTGATCCGCATCACGCTTCAAGTTGTTGCGTTTCAGATAATGTTCTTCGTGCCACACACAATTATCGTGATTCATTACTACTGTAGACGTGATTCAAGCCCACACTTATTTGTAATGCTTATTGAAAAAACCTAAAAACCTCGAAACCTTTATGAATGGGGCACATTTTTTGTGAAAACGTATGCATGTTGTTGGAGTATGTAATTGGTGTTTAATGTTATTGGAAAACGAATATAGGCGATATCTAAATGTAGATGATCTAGATTTAGAAAATGAAAGGCATGGAGCTACTCGAATCGACACTGAAGAGCATTAGTGTCATTGGTATTGACCTTATGAGACGAATAAGAAAGAACGGCCGCCAACTGCATTCTTAATGCGTTTGTATTTGAAATCGTTGTACTTTTTAGAATTCTGGTCGGCTTTATGGGCTTAAATGACTACATTCTTCAATCACTAGGGGTTGTTAGCAACGACATTTCACTACGTAGAATAAAAGTTTACTTTTATTTTTGATCATGATTCTATTTTGCTAATGTCTGACACCATTAATATGTATTATTTGGATAACCTCAGGAAAAGGGTTGATGTTAAAACTGTATTGGTCATTTTGAATGCCCCGCCCTCCCACACGACAATCTTAGTGTCCGCCCCTAGGAAGGAGGGCGCAGAAACACAGAGCGCTCGAACTCCGGACCCGTTATTTTGCAGAAGACACGGTACGGGAGATTCCCTCTGAACAGCGTAACCCCTGACAGTTTACTGTTTTTTACGTGGACGCTACGGGATTTATTTTTCCCTTTTCTACTGATTTTTTCAGACTTTTGAGTATGGAGACTTTCTGCTCGGTGGATTAGAGTTGTAAACAGGACGCTGAAATCTTGGTCCAGAATGAGCGCGACAGCGGGGTCCGGACTGGCCCCGTGCCGTTTCGCTCACTACTTCGTGATATGCGGCATGGACACAGAAACCGGTCTGGAACCGGACGATCTAGCCCGTAAGTTTAAGTTTTAAAAACCGTGGTGTAAGAAGGAACAAAAATACATGAGAATGTTAAATAGGTCTCTATTCCCAAACAGTGTTTTGTAGACACAGTAACTAAAACACTGCACCTGTTTTGGTCCTGAAAATCAGGGTTTCGGTAAGGTTAATCATTTGTTGTGGTGATACTAAATAATGAAATCATCTGTAAATCATGATTTGGCGAAATGTACAAAAAATCAGTGTTTACTTCCGACACATTGCTGTTTTGGCGATGTTATTGTTTTGGTGGGATTCAGGACAACTGAGGTCTCCGATGCCAATCCTCCGTAATAGCAAACCAGTTTGTTTTCATTACCAACGGGACGGACTGTCTACTCAGAGACTGTAGCCTATGCATTTTCGGGTTTAAAGGTTTACGTCCGTCTGAATTAATGTTCTCTGTGTTATTTTAATTACCTCTAAAAGCGCTGCATGCTACACAATCAGAATTCATGAAGAGACGTAAGTGGATTTTGAGGATCACTGTTCGGGAATCCAGACACGTGTTTTGACAAGTGACCGAGCTCTGGGGATTCTTGGTCGCGTGTCCTCCAATATCGCTTAATAACAGGTAGAGCACAGAAGCGACAGAATATTCTTGGCTACAGTGTCCTTTTTTACCACTTAGGTCCAAAATCAGACACCGTGTTTCCTGCATTTGCGGTTGTCATTGCATGTGTTTCTGGTGAGCCTAGTGAGCCCAATGGACGTGTTGTCTCACCGCACGCTTCGTGTCTTCTCTTAAATCGCAATGATAGCATTGGTACTTGGATTTAGTTCTGGATTTCATGATGACTACAAAAGGAATAGAATGACGCATAAGCTTCCTTAATATATAAACATGCTGTGAAGGAAGTGCTTTTATGAATAGATTCTCATGGGTATTAATTAAGAATGGGATTGAATAGTGTTTTAGAAGTGCTGATGTTTTTGAATAGCTGTTCGGGTAATGTTTAAGTTTAATGCAAACTAGTGGCTTTTTTTGGTGATCCAGTCAGACATTGTAGGACGTGTATTTTTGCATTGCTGAAGAGAAAATAAGTATGGATCTTGCCCCAAGGAACTGGGAATGGGTGTTCAATAAGGATCACAGTTAATCTAAGAAGAAAACATTTCTGTCACCTTGCGTTGTTTCTGGGAGATGGAGTGGTCTGGTTGTCAGTACTGATGAGATACCTGTGAACTGTAGTTCCATTCTGATTGGATACCCGTGAGCTGTAGTTCCATTCTGACTGGATACCCATGAACTCTAGGTCCACTGTGATTGGATACCCGTGAAGTGTTGTTCCACTCTGATTGGATACCCAAGGACTGTAGTTCTACTCTGATTCAGCAGTAGAGACACATGCTGAACTCCTTCTTAATGTAGCTTTCTTACCTCCCAAGGTCAAACAATGCTAAATAATTTAACCAGTAGAATTCCTTAAGATAACCATAAGATTTCTTTTTACAAATATTCCAAACAAAAGTCAACTTTTATATGATTTTACTTTTTGGATAGTGACCTGTTTTGTTGGAGTTCTGCAGGAGGGTATTGAAACTTCACTTCCATATAAAGGGTTAAAGCATTTCAAATGCATATTTGACTTTTTGCTGTTTAGATTCACATCACCTGCACACTGAACTGGGATCATCTCCTGGAGGCAGTGGCAGTGTTTTTATTGACAGTGAAACACAAAACTTTATTGCTTGTGCATTCTGACACATTTATTTATCTATTTGATTGTTTGTTTGTTATTTAGGGTGCAGATTAATCACTGCTGCTGTATTAAGCAGGTGGAGCAGTGAACAGTAGACAGGCTATTGCAGACTCTTTGGTCAGTAGGCAGTCTTGGGCACTGCTGATCCAGTCTCATCACAAAAAACTACTGCATGGTCTTTGTGTGTTTCCCAGAATCCTCCACATGGCTAGAAATGTCACACTGTGAGAATGTGTCACATTCTGCCTTTCTGAATTTGGTAGCCCCTGGGTGTCCCCATGGACTGTCCAGGTGGAGGAGGAGAGGAGAGCAGGCTCAGGAACAGAGCTTTTGTTTTGAAGGGGGGGGGGGCGGTGGGTTTAGACCTATGATCTCATGTCACAGATTTTAGTTCCCCTTCTGATTAGCCTTTGTGTTCATATGCAGTAAAAAATTTGGAAAACAGCTAGGCCAGACGCTCTCTCTCTCTGCACTGCGGAGGAAAGGGGTTTGAGTTTCAGCTGCAGTGAAAGTTGGCTTCAGCAGAACTGCCCCACGCAGCAGGAGATCCTCTTACACTGCAGCAGATCCAGATTACACCTGAACTCCAGTCCACAGGAAACTCCACTGCAGCTGCAGCACATGCAGATTGCACCTGAAATCCAGACCACAGGAAACCTCCTCTGCAGCAGATCCAGATTACACCTTAAATCCAGTCCACAGGGAAACTCCACTGCAGCCGATGCAGATTACACCTGAATTCCAGTCCATGGGGAAACATGACGTTTTTTTCCTCTTTGCCACTGGCTGCGGAGCGATCAGTCACACTCACTGGCTGTTATAAACTGCAGTCACACACTGGCTGTTATAATCTGTCCTAAGAATGCAGTCACACACACTAGCTGTTATAAACTGCAGTCACACACTGGCTGTTATAATCTGTTCTAAGAATGCAGTCACACACACTAGCTGTTATAAACTGCAGTCACACACTGGCTGTTATAATCTGTTCTAAGAATGCAGTCACACACACTAGCTGTTATAAACTGCAGTCACACACTGGCAGTTATAATCTGTTCTAATTGTGCAGTCCACACACTAGCTGTTATAAACTGCAGTCACACACTGGCTGTTATAATCTGTTCTAATTGTGCAGTCACACACTGGCTGTTATAATCTGTTCTAAGCATGCAGTCACACACACTAGCTGTTATGAACTGTAGTCAAACTCACTGGCTGTTATAATCTGTTCTATTCATGCAGTCACACACACTAGCTGTTATAAACTGCAGTCACACACTGGCTGTTATAATCTGTTATAAGAATGCAGTCACACACACTAGCTGTTATAAACTGTAGTCACATACTGGCTGTTATAATCTGTTCTATTCGTGCAGTCACACACACTAGCTGTTATGAACTGCAGTCACACACTGGCTGTTATAATCTGTCCTAATCGTGCAGTCACACACACTAGCTGTTATAAACTGCAGTCACACACATGCTGATATAATCTGTTCCAATTGTGCAGTCACACACACTAGCTGTTATAAACTGCAGTCACACACATGCTGTTTGTCGTAACCAGATGGGCAGGCTGGAAGAGATGTTTGCCACTCAGGGTTGGCCTGGTCACGCACACACATTCCCCAGACTCGGCTGGTGCTACCTGTGGCCAACAGCCATAGCAGCTGGCCGTGACATCACTCGCCAAGAGAGAGATTCCACTGGCAGGAAGTTATACGTTTGTTATTGGCTTGGGGTGTCTGTGTGTCTGTGCGGTTATGTCTGTGCCAGTGTGTGTCTGTGCCGGTGTGCGTCTGTGCCTCTCACCTCTGCATTGGGTCCTCCCTCTCACAACGTTCCAAACTTTGGCCAGAACCTCCCGGTTTAAGAGTGAGCTGACAGTCTGGCTTTCCCGCCGGTGAGAGTATTTAATCAACTGCTGAGTTTGTTGATAAAGCCACTGCTAGGTGGCTTCCCCAGGTGGGATAAAACCCTTTCCCTCACAGTGCTTTACAAGCGACTTGTGCTTTATTGCACCTGTTATAAAAGACAGAGTTCCAGAGTTCTGTGTTGTGAATCAGCTTTATCAGGCTGTTTTGTGTGCTCATTCACATCCTCTTTTTCTTAATAAAATCTTGTCTCTTAGGTAAGGGGCACTAAGTCTTAGAGCTGCTGTCACAGGCACACTCATAGAGCTGTGAAGTTAAACAGGGGATGTGACTGGCTGACGGTTTGAACGCAGATGTTCCTTAGCTCTGTGTGCGTCACGAGTCTCCATGGCTCGGCATGCAAATATGGCTTCCTCTCTTACTGTGACCTTGATAGGTCACTTCTGCCGGATTTTATTTTAGACCGCTTTGGCAGGTCATTTAGCAGAGGTCCAGACCCTTGAGGTGTTCAGCTGCGGTTCGGTGATGGATACTCAAACCCTGTTGCCGGGTGGCTGGCTCAATTAGCTGATTAACCCTGTACACCAATTGTACAAATGACCCTGCACACCAGTGTACAATTAACACTGGTGCTTCACATAGGGACACAATCTAGATGTCATTCATGAGCGTATCAGTTAGCGAAAGAGAATGTAGCTATTAATTGACTAGGCTAATGAAATAATTAAGAGCAGAAGGTTGTATGAAATCCAAAAACGGTCCCTCCTGTAGTCTGCTGGCAAATGTCGAGCCAAGATGGCAGAACATTCTTTTCAGGTGTCAAGCTGGCAGGACAGACGGTCATGGGCAGCACTGCTAGCGATGAGAGTCACTGGCCCATACTGAATCTGATAAAATGCTGGTTGAGGTTTGAGCTTTGAATTGGAATCAGCTGACAGAAATAGACTCCAAAATGATTCATAATGCAGCATCTTCACAGCAGTAATTTCCCTTCGGAAGAGAAAGAAAATGATAAGGAACGGTAAAGCACAGAATCAATGTCTCCAGTTACCTTAGTCAAATTGCTTTGTGAAACTAGAGTGGTTGTTATTTTATTTCATTTTTATTTTGAAGTGTGATCAATCTTCCATGTGAAGATCCCATTATTTCTCTGCATTCGAATGCGTTCGGAGTAACTATGACAATAGATGGCTGTTGTTCAAAACAAAATCATTTTCTGATATGGGTAAAACCCCCCTGATTGTTTGAAAATTCAGAACTCTAAACCCAATCTATACGCTCCCAGGTCTTTAAAAAATATATAAATGTAGCACCTAATGTTTGGCTGAACATGGTCTAATTCCCACCCTTATTTGGAATTTCCAATTGGCTGTACCTATTAGCTATGCGAATGCAAGTACCCCACTACCGATTCTGAGTCGTGTACACATCCACGGTTCTCCTCTGAAACCTGTGGTGTCACCACCTGCTTCTTTTCACACCGCAGATTATTGCTAAGCTCAGAGCACCGAGCTGAATCACATCGAGACATTTCATATGTGGGTTTAGCATGCAGTCCAAAGACGCCCAGTCAGCCAACGGGGGTCACTAGATTGTGATGAATGTGGACGCCTAACCGCCTAACCCCTCCCATACCCTGGCCAATGCATTCATCAGTTGCAAACCACCCCATGCAGCTACCGGCTACGGTTGGCACTGGCACAGTTTGGATTCAGTCCGCGGCCCACGAGACTCATCCATGCACTGCGGTGTTGTGCCTTAAACAAATGACCTATCCAGTAGCCCTTCCGCTGGGCTTTGAATGGTAATTGGCCCTCTTCAGCTCCTCAGCACCACTCACAAAGCAGGAGGGACAGACAATCGCCTTTTAATGGCAGCCCTGGCCTTCTGCTGGCAGCGGTGAAAGAGAATGTTATTGTTCGGGTTTAATAGTCTCCTTGGATGTGGGAAATGAATCGTTGGCCCCATTACATCACTCTGATCTAGAGTAAAAGACACAGAAACGTTTACATAGGAGAATATATCTGCAGCTTAGGCCTGGACCTTATAGAGGTTTGCTTTTTGTCTATTCAGAATGAAAGCGTGTGTGTGTGTGTGTGTGTGTGTGTACTGTGTTAGTTTTCTGTACATTTGTATGGAACACAGTCAAGGTTTTAGGCGACACCATGACATCATTTCTGCACACAAGAGCATTTTATTGGCTCTCCTCAAAGGGCTTTCAGGGACACTGTGTGAGACGATGCTGCTACGTCAGAGGCAAGTGCTGGGAGTGAGAAGATATTTATATCCTATTTCGGCAGTGCTCTGTATTCCAGCAGTGCCGGTGTACTGCCCTCTCTCCCCCCCCCCCCCCCCCCTTTCTCTCTCTCTCCCCCCTCAGCATCACAGCAGCCAGCACAAAGAGGTTTATGGAGGTCGTCTGGAGAACCATTCAAAATCAGACGGTTACTTTGTCCTCCGTGACTCGCTGCTCTGTGAAGGGGACAGGATGTTATTGGCCCTCAAGCCAGCTCCTATAATTGCATCAGAAAGGGCGCTCCGCTATACGACGTGTTCCGCTGATGTCTCTGTTGTAAAATGCATTCTGCTGGTGTCACTGGTTTATAGAACGGGTTCTGCTGATATCCGCTGGCTAATGGCTGCTTCAGCCATGGACTGAGGGTCACAGTGAGTGTAGGATGTTCTCATTTAGCCTCTCCATCATCTGAAAACAGTCAGCATGGTCCTCTGTGATACATTACTATGGGCTGAACAGCTGAATTTTAGATGAGCCCTGATGGAGGAAGGAGGACTTGATGTTTGAAAAGCCAAACGACACCAAATTCATTTAAAGCACCTGAGATAAGTCAGTGGAGCTGAACACAGTTAAATTATCAGGAAAAAAATTCCTTCCACACAGTCAGAACTCCAATTATCTGGAAATTGCATCACTCTCAAGATTGCATTGCATCATAAAATATGTCATTTTTTTAGCACACCTCCATGTCTAGATAGGAGACATTTTGTGTTACTTTCGAAATGTCTCATTTTGACACATAAATAATATATTTGCAACCCAAAGATATTGACACAAAATATGTTGAAAGTGACACAAAAGTAGTCACATAAAAAGCATGATGAAATTAACATCCTTTTTGAGAGTGATGTAGCAGAGATAAGCTTCACTGATGCTGCTTCTGTCTTCTGCACTCTGCTCTCTGGACTGCTGTCTCTCACAAATGTTTTTGCAATCAAAGTTCAATCACAGCTCTGAAACCCATTGGTACAAAACCTTAATCCTTAATGTGCGTGGCTGACCGTTGCAAAGCTTTTCCATTAACCACAGGGCAATAGAAGTCTATGGAGAATTCAGGAGAATTGTGTTTAGACCACCAAATCCTGCAGCAAACTGTCCTGTTCTGTGGGCTGTTTTGGAAACGATTGCTGCGACTATTATGGCCTTCTATTGGCCTGTGGTTAATGGAAAAGCTTTGCGGCTGTCATCCGCGCGCATTAAGGATTAGGGTCTTACATAAACAGATTTCGGAGCCGTGATTGATCTTTGATGGCAAACAATTCATCAGAGTCGCGGCGGGCCTCTGGGTGCATACGCGGTAACGGGGGTTTACGGCAGACAATGAAAATGCACAATGAGGCAAACAGATGTGGCAGCGATTGCCAGATTCATGGGGGAGCCCCAAGGTCAGCAGGGGTCACACTGGGCGGATAAATGCAACCAACTGCATGTGTGTTGAGTCGGCACAGTAGTGTGTTGATATGGTGCAGTGAGAGGTGGTGTGTGTACGTTGCTTTGGATGAAAGTGCCTGCTAAATAATTACATTGTAATGTAAATGTAATGTAGTGTGTTGGGTTTGTGTTATAGTCTGTATGCAGTCAATTAAGTGGTCTGGAGTGTGTTGGGTCTGTACTGTAGTGTGTTCGGCCTGTACTGTAGTGTTTTGGGTTTGTACTATAGTCTGTATACAGTCCAGTAACTGGTCTGTAGTGTGTTGGGTTTGCACTGTAGTCTGACAGCACAGTTAGGATTTGATGGTTTGTTTCTCTGTTTGTTTGTGGATCAGCGGTGGTGTGTGATATCAGGGTGACAGTTGCCTGTAGGGTGCAAACGCAAGTGCTTTTTAAAAATAGCAGTTCTGCATCTCTCTTTAGTGCATCATCATTTACCTGCATCACTCTCTGCTTCCCCTCTCTCCTTCCTGCGGGTACCCCGTGTCAGAATTCTCCCATGAGGACAGCAGACACGGCGAGGAAAGCACGCTCTGTGATTGGACAGAATCATGTCCCTCTGTTGCCCTCCCCCCACCTCAGCTGATGTGCGCTGAGCGTTCTGGTGCAAAATGGCTGCCCTTTGTCTCCCAGGTTGGCGCTACACACTAGTGGGGGATTGAGGTGGGTTCCCCCCCCTCTCTGTAAGTAAGAGAGCATAAGATGAAAGGCACTGTATAAATGTATTGGATAGGGGCTTGAGGGGAATTCTCTGTGGTTGCTTTCATGCTGTCATTTTATAATTATACATTTGTAACTTAAATTCAACCAGCCCACCAGCCTCCTCCAGCTGAATCATGGGAAATTCCCAGCTCTGTCCAATGAGACTAGTTGTTCCTTATTTAAACTAATGGGATTCACGGTGCATTGATTCGAATGTTTCCTGAAGGGAACCACTGATGTTTCTCAGCAGATGTTCGTCAGCAGATAAGCGCGTTAAATTTTTGCGTTTTCCGGAACGAAGGGACTCGTCGTTATTCCCGACGCAGCTGCGCACAGCCTGTGCAAACGGCCTCAGCAGAGGGAGAGATTGAGCTGAGATCATCCCGCATAAATCCTACAACAATAGCTGCTGAGGGCTGATGTGACAGAGGGGGATCGCTTTGTCTCATCGCGGTGTGCAGTGCACTGTGTCAGAGGAGGACCCTGTAACCGTGGAAACTTGTGTGAGATGTGCGTCATTGATAGAGACGCAGCAGCTCTGTCAGAGACGGGCGGGGGAATCCTGATTACTGAATCAGAATCTTTCTTTCATTTTTTAGACTGGGAAAAAATGAGAGGAAATGAGAACAAATGGCTGCTAAGTGCAAATGGACTCTGAGGGTCGAGGGTTAAGGGATGAAATATTGTTCGTTTGTCGGCCTGCGTGTCAGGCTTTAATTAACAGCCACCCCCCCCCCCCCCCCCCCCTCTTCCACTCCCACTCCCACCTCTTCTTCAAATTCATAACAGGAGCGGAAACTCTCCTTTAAAGCAGACCCAAACCCCTGCTGTAGACCAAAGCTCTTTGGAGCAGGGATATCGGACGCCTACAGTAGACCGCGCATACAGAAAAGACTATCTCTACAGACCGCACATACAGCAAAGTCTGGCTCTACAGACCACACATTGAGCAGAGACTGGCTCTTCACAACCTACTATTGTTGCTGTTGTGCTTCACTGTTCACAGCCGGCCGGCGGTATTTGATTGGCTGAAAGGAGGTCCCGCCCTCCCCCTCCCCCCCCCTAATGTTCGTTCAGTTGACAGGATTCTTCTAATGGAGGAGAGGCCTCGTGTTGACTGGAGGCTTAGCTTGAGCGCCGCTGCTCCTGAGAGAACCACAAAAGCATCACTGTGTGGGAAATAATCCCTGATCTGGGCTAGCGCTAACCGTACCAAAGCATCCGTGTGAACAATGAGCCTCCCTCTCTCTGTCTCTCTCTCTCACTCTCTCTCTCTCACTTCAGATTGTTTTGTGTCACTTCTCAACAAGGCCATTGTCTGTGTCCCTGGTGATTTGAGCACGTGAGAGGAATTTCTGAGGAATTTTTCCTCTGCAGAACATTGTCAATAATGTTCTGTGAAATATGCTGCACAAATAAATACACACCGCTTTGATATGATTGGTTTGTGTGTTTGTGACAGACACCCCCTTTGCATTGATAAACCCTCTCAGTGCGAAACACTTTAACTGTGCACTCGAACCAGGAAGTGCTTCTGTACTTCCAAATTCGGTCCTGTGCCCCACTGTGCAGTCAGAAGGGTTTCTAAGCCCTCTTCCACTCAGAAAGCCTCTTTTTATGGCAGACCGCGGTTTATCTGCCGATAAGAGCCTTTAAATTAAGCTCCTCATTTTTATCTCGCCCTGACTTTCAGCCAAAAACAGCGGAGCCATTAAGAGAGGGATGAGGAGAAGCGTTCGTCCGTGAAATGAAGAGCTGAACCTGCGCTCTCCCTGTGTTTGTCTTCCGAAGGCTGGTGGAGCACAGTTTGTCTCTGGGCCCCTGTACCAGGGACTGCTGGCTCCTCCCCACTCATTTACCGCCCCCTCCTCCCCCTCCCCCGCCCCCCTCCTCCTCTTTGGCTGGCAGTTTGGGTTGCGCTGGGGGCTCTGGGACAGTAGCGGCTTGTTTAAGAGCCCTTTGGGGTGAGATTACCTCAGCGATGCTGACACTTGCATGTGATCTGTTAATGACCCCGCACTGTAAGCTGCATAATGAGCTCGCACTGTAAGCTGTATGTTGACTCTGATGTATTGTGAATCCTATTGAACCTCAACAGTTCTCAAAAGACCTGCCTGCCCACTGCAGGTCTGTTAGAGTCACGTGTCACTGTGCTGAGTGTATATTTATGGAATATGGAGTATTGGGATACAGTATTCACATATCATTTATAATAAACCAGTCTGTGCTGTGTCTCCTTATCTGTAACTGCAGCCTTTGTCCTGTGATCCCCAAACACTCTGTGATCATTTACATTGCCTGCTTCTCTGGGCTCCCCTGCATCAGCAATCCCATAATCCTTCCTGCATGCTGCTGTGTGCTGCAACCTTGTGGGTGCAGTGGCAGGGTCGCTCAGGGGTCACTTGCTGTCCCTCGGGGGGGTTCAGTGTTCCCTCTTGTGGTGAATCTTCCTTATCGGTGGAAACTGAGCTGGCAGTGATCTATGGGCGGTGTGGAATACGATCAGCCTGAAACGGCGTTTTTCATGATCCTGTATTTCCTGTGTTTGGGCCGATCGCCCAGTCTCTCCCAGTCAGCAGCTGCCGGTCGGCTGTTCGTTGGCAGCACAGTTTCTCTCCAGTGGTTCCGATGGGTGGTAAATGAATCAGAAATCGGCAGCGTGAGTGTTGGTGTTATTAAGGTTAATAATAATAATGGAAATAAAGAACATCACTGCGGAGATGGTGTTCTCCTGGGAGGAGTGGAGTAGGGTATTCTTAATTGCCCTCTTGGTGAGAATTTATCATCTCAGCAATTTTAACCGCTCCCCAAACTCCCCCATGGTTCCCACTGCAGTATTAAAGCAGAGAGAGATTCCATCGCTTCAATATGTTCACATTAGTAACCCGGTGCTTACATTGTGGCACAAATTTGTAATTAATATGCAGACAGAAAGAAATCACAGTTTCAAAATCCATAACCCATAGATATAAAATTAATGCTATTCCATCGTAATTCTTTATTAATTTATTAATGTGTAAAGTTTAAATTGTTCTGTCAGTCTACTGTATTTCAATGTAATTTATTTTGTTGGTGGAGCTTTATGGGTGTTTGCCCAGCCAATCTCCTGTGAGTTCCCACATGATTGACCTGGTGAAACTCCACCCATTTTCCAGCCAATCAGTGTGGGCAGACTGCCGTGCTCCCCCGTATTATACCTCTAGATTGGATGGATTTGTAAGAGCTGGTACTGGGTTAAAACTGTGGAAATCTAACTTTTAGATAAAGTGCTCTGCGATCCATAAGGCTGTCTGTGATTGATTCGGCTTCCTGCCGGTCCCATGGTGTTATTCACCATTAATCAATTCGACCAGTGGCCACGCTTCACAGTAACATCTGTGAATCAGACAGACTGAGGCCTGGGGCTGGTTCATTCCTGACTCCAGTTCCAGTGTCTGTGGCAATGCCATGACCGCAGAAATATGAAAACAAGCACAAAACCGTGCAGACCCACAGCGCACCTGTACAAAGTGTCATGAGTAAAACTTGGCTAACTATATAGCTACCTAGCTATGGCTTGTCCTGACCTCTGTAACGTTATTCGTTGTCCTCCGTGTGTCCACACATCTGTATTGGTGGTACGCGCTAAGTAGGCTAACTAAAGTAGGCGAAACGCTAACATATTAGGGTTAGAGAAAATAACGTTAGGCGATAAAGCTGTGCTTAAAAATCTTGTGCCGTTCGAAGTGGTGATTTTGGGAAATGCACCTGCGCATGCGACCTACTAAATGAAGCACCACCTGCGCATGCGTCCCGCAGGTCGTCTGTGAGTGAGTGAGTGAGTGAGTGAGTGACCACAATTTGCCATGCATGGCAATAGATTCTTTCACAGGATTCTTTAATAGGATAAGCATAATTAAACAGTGTTATTGGTCCTGTATTTCATGTTGTTGTCGGCCTTTTCCCCATTCTCAGACCGGATGGCATTTAAGCTCTGGAATCTGCTGCTTGTGCCACCATCTGTGCAGGCTTGTTAGATCCGTCCAGAATGGCCGTCACATCACAACATAATGAGAGGAGTCAGTCTGTGCTGTCTGCTGTCTCGGCTCATAATTACTTGCAACTGCACGTGTGTGTGCGTGTGTGTGTAGTCGCGTGAGTTTGCGTGTGTGTGTGCCCAGCTGTGTATGCATGTGAGCTAGATTCAACTGTGTGTGTGTGTTTACAGTTTAGGTGGTAGCTCTTTCCCGTTCATCCCCTCTATCATCTTCCTTGCTTGGTTTCTTGCACTCATGGTAGTTACAGGATCTGGTTCATCCCTTGCAGAGGTTGCCAGATTGTGTTTAATGCAGATGGGGTGAGGTTGCCAGATTGTGTTTCATTCCGTTAGAGTAAGGTTGCCAGGGTGTGTTCAATGCAATGCTGTAAGTTGCAGAATTTTAAATGTGGCCTATGTTTTTCCTTGTTGCACAGCTGACTTGCTGATGCCACCTATTTATAATACCATTATAAGCCTGTTTCAAATATATGTGCTCAACCTGTGCATGTACAGTACCTAATGAGGTGTTATTGATTATCAATTAGCAGCCCTCAATAATATTTTCCCCACCAGTATTCCCAAGTGTTACCAGTGATAACATTTACCTTGATCTGCTCTATATGTGTAATAGCTCTATATGTATAATAGTGCTGAATTTGAATGCTCTTACATAATTCCTCCTCCCACTGTAGGACCCCACCTGTGGTTGCCATCAGCTGTGTGTTAGTGGGACAGGGTTTCTGCTTAATTTGGGGGCTCTGCGGCAGAGATTGATTCACCTGTTGAATTTAGTGTGTATTTTGTGACAGGGCTATGGTTCTCTTGTTCGATGTTGAGGGGGGTCTATAGTTGCCGTGTTTTTGTTTTTGGGTCCAGATAAGCATGTCATTCCTCTCCTTTTCTCTCTCTCTCTCTCTCTCTCTCTCTCTCTCTCTCTGTCTCTCTCTCTCACTCTCTCTCTCTCTCTCTCTCTCTCTCTCTCTCTCTCTCTCTCTCTCTCTCTCTCCCTCTCTCTCTCTCTCTCCCTCCCTCCCTCCCTCCAGGGCAGCACTTTGAGCAGAGCCCACTCAAGCGCAGCTTCAGGTCCAAAATCCTGGCACGTTTCCCTGAGAACGTGGAGCGCTACCCCTTCAACAAGGAGGCCGTTAGCATGGTGAGTGAGCGAGGGGCGGGCTGCAGGGGTGTGGGGATTTTAAACTGTGAGTATCGACCATTTTAAAATCAATTGAAATTTCCAATTGAAGCTAATTTATTAAACAGGGTAAATGAAGACCATGATGCCATACCATGGTGGTATCTTTATACTTTACAGGACCGTCCATGATGGTCCACCCATAGTCATCTAATCACTCCCCATCACAGGCAAGGGCATGGGTGTGCTCGTGTTTGTTATCCTCACAAGGGTATGGGTGTGCTGGTGTTTGTGTTATCCTCAGTAGGGCCTGGGTGTGCTGGTATTTGTGTCATCTTCAGCAGGGCATGGGTGTGCTGGTGTTTGTGTTATTCTCAGCAGGGCATGGGTGTGCTTGTGTTAGTGTCATTCTCAGCAGGGCCTGGGTGTGCTTGTGTTAGTGTTATCCTCAGCAGGGCTTGGATGCCAGGTCTCTGCTCAAACTGCACCGCACTTCATCCTTATGAAATTCTCACATTAGTTCTGACACGGAGTGATGAATGTAATGCTGCGCTCTCATCATCTTAATGAAATATGAAATAATATTTGTCTCTTGCTCCATATGAAAGGCTTTCAAATCAGTGACAAATATAATTATAATTATCGCAGCTCTTTAATGGCTGTTTCAATTCCTCTGAGTCATTGGTGTTTGTCAGAGAGAAATTACGTGTGAAAACTACTCTGCTGTTTAACCACAGGAGAGCGAGCTGAGTTCTGCATGAGAGAAACCAAGTGAGAGAGAGAGAGAGATGTCTGTATGTGTGTGCATATGTGTGTGCCTGTGTGCGTGTGTGTGTATGTGGATGTGCCTGTGTGTGTGTGTGTGTGTATACTTGAAATTCAATCTCTCCTTGGACTCTCCATCCCCTGCAGGCATGAGAGATTAATGCTCCATTTGACCGGAGATGAAATATGTTTTTGTCCAAATGAATCATTACTGATCTGATCCAGTTACATACAGTGAGACTTCTCTGACTAACCTCCCTCTAAATTAAATTCAGTTTGAACAGTTGCATATTACAGTATTACCTAAGCAATTCACTTTTATAGTAATTAACATACTCTGCTTCTCTCTCTCCCTCCCTCCCTTTCTCTCTCTTTCTCTCTCTCTCTTTCTCTCTTTCTCTCTTTTTCTCTCTCTCTCTCTCTCTCTCTCTCTGTCTCTCTCTCTCTCTCCAGCTGTGCATGCCGGGAGGTCTCTCTTTCCGTACGCAGACGGACTCTCTGGAGCCGCAGTTCCACTCCTTCCTCCTTGCGCAGGAGGACGGCTCGCGCGCCTACGGCTTCACGCTCACCTTTTACGAGCAGGTGAGGAGCCCCGCCATCCGCTCCGCCATGCGATCGCTGCAGCAGATGCACCGGGCGGAGCTCGCCTCCTCCTCCTCCTCCTCCTCCTCCTCGTCCTCCTCCAGCATGGACTCCCTAACCGGCAGCCTGGACGAGGCCGACGCCCCCCCGGCCGAGGCCCCGCCCCCCTGCGGGGGCTCGTACGACGCGGCGCGCGACCCGCTGTACGTCTCCAAGGCGCTCTGCCTGGTCACGCCCCTCCCCTTCCTGCACGCCTGCCGCGGCTTCCTGTCCCAGCTGCACCAGGCCGTCGCCGGGCCTCTCCCGCCGCCGCTGCCGCTGGAGAGCTACGTGCACAACCTGCTGTACGAGGTGCCGCTGCCGGCGCCGGGCCGATCGCTCAAGTTCCACGGCGTCTACGAGCCGATCGTCTGCCAGCGCCCGGGCACCGGGGAGCTCCCGTTGGCCGACTTCCCCCTGCGCGTGGCCTTCCAGCTGCTGGGCGTGGAGAACCTGGTCCAGGTGTTCACCTGCGCGCTCCTGGAGACGCAGATCCTGCTCTACTCACAAGGTAGGGGAAAGGGTTACCATGGTGATAAGGCTAGGCAACACCTGGGCATCAGTGTTCTTTCTGAGTTCCTTGAAGAACTTTTTTTTCAAAGGCAGACACACAGATAACTTTGATTTGATAATTTTTTCTATCAAAAAAGGTTCTGTGCTTCCTTCGGGTACTTTGGTTTCCTCCCGCAGTCCAAAGACATGCAGGTAGACTAATTGGAGACTCTTAATTGCCCATAGGTATGAGTGTGTGAGTGAATGGTGAGTGGATAGTGTGTGTGCCCTGCAATAAATTGGCAACCTGTCCAGGGTGTATTCCTGCCTCTTGCCCAGTGCACGCTGGGATAGGCTTCACCACCGCCCGCGACCCTGACTAGAATAAGTGGGCATAGATAATCGATGGACGTTCTGTGCTTTTGGACACATTTAAGGGAATAAAATGACCCCTCTCTAAAAATTATACACTGTGTTCCAGTGGTTTGCTCACATTAGCAACAGTATATGCAAGAAGTCGAGGATGGATTTTCTGTGTTGATTAACAGGCTTGATTTTTATGAGAGAAAATACCAGAGACAGCAGTCACGCACTCCCCATGAGTAATTATTATGGGCATTATTAATGGGGCCTCTGCTTCCCCCAAATGAAGAACCATGTTTTATTAACCAGACCATGTGAAGCTCATAAATCAGAATAATTCAATTTTCTTATTAAAGTGAAATATATTGATTTGCGTTTGAACATTTTTCATTGGGACTGTCGATTACCGTTTTAGAACTACGCAGATTTCCCTTTTTTAAAGAGCATTTAGTGTTTCGCTTTGCTTGAGTTGTACAGAATTTTGAGTTAAAAGCTTGGTTGGGAATGTCTTTACTACCGCACAGGCTCTACTCTGGTGGGATAAGGTCTTGTCTCCATGGCAAACACTTGACAGCCAATTAAAAATGGGCAGAGGTAGAGCATCTGAATTACAAATCTCTGCATTTTTACTTGTGAAAATGTGCATTTGAAGGATCATGTTTACCCCTTCTGCAGTCAGTGTTTCAGTCACAGTGTTTTACATGCAGTGATTTAGTCACAGTGTTTTAGCTGCTGTGTTCTAGATGCAGTGTTTTAGTTGCGGTGTTTCAGTCACAGTGTTGTACACACAGAGATTTAGTCATTGTTTTTGTTGCAATGTTTCAGTCACAGTGTGTTTGCCAGTGTTTTAGTGACAGTATTTTAGCTGCACTGTATTACATACACTGTGTTAGTCACAGTTTCTTTATACGCAGTGTTTTAGTCACAGTGCTGTATTAGTCATCACTCTGTGCGAAGCTGAGAAACTGGCCGCTATCTGTTTGTCCAGACTGACTAAAGTGCTTGTTATAATTCCATTCTGTCCATTTTCAAAATGAGATGTAAAGGATTTCCCTGAGATTCAATTAAAATAGGCTGAAGTGTCTTTGCCAATTAACTTAAATGCCCTCACACTAAACGGTGCTGCTCCCCGATAGATTAATTTGGATCATTTTTGTAATAAAATCGATCTTTGCTGTCCTCCCATTTTGTATCGCAGGCAGTTGTTTGCAGTGGCTTTGATTAAAGCCTAGTTTGCAGAAATGGGCCAAACTCCAGCGGACTGAACTAGTTCACAGATGTGTAGTTAGATTGTCTCAATTCTAATCACAGCACACTGGCTAATTAAGCCTGGGGTATGGAGATGGCAGAGGTTTCAGGAGGCTGGCTTTGTTCCAGCTTATCTCTTCTGAGGCCGTGAAAACAGATCAGAACACAGTGAGCGAGAAGTCAGTTAGGCTGAGAAGTCCCGCAGGAACGAATATTTAAAATGTTCTTTTCTCTTCACTCTCCTTAGCATCAGTCCTCGTTTGAACCGTAAACTTTATGAACTGTGTAGCGCAACTACAAGTAAACATGGGTGGCAACAGACTGATAAACAGAGCTAGTGCATCGTCAACGCAGCAGACTGTAGCATCAGCAGGTTTTCTTGTTAAAACCAAATTCGGTGTTGTGGCTCCCATCCCGACCGGGTTTCTTCCAAATTTCTTACTTGTTATTCTCTCTCTCTCTCCCATCCCCCTTTTTTCTCTCCTCTGTCTCTTTTATGTTCGTATGGTGCAAACGGCTCCAGTGTTTTCCGCAGCCCCAATTAATTTTCCCCGCCTTAATTAATGCAAATTGCCTCTCCTGACACCTCAGCCATTTTACACGAAACAGAATTCTGAGCTTTGATGGTAATGAAACAGGGAAGTGCTTTCCTCTGAGCCATGGGGAGGCTGCAAATATAAAGGGCGTGCAAAAGGTGTGTAAAGGTTGGGTAAAGGGTGTGTAAAGATTGTGTAATGGTTGTGTATAGAACCTGGAGAGGAGAGAAGACTGCAGCAAGTCTATCAGGGAAGGAGGGAGGGAGAGCTACATCCATCTGTTATGTTTAATAGATAATGTATATTATCCCTGCCAAATTGTGTCAGAGAGAAGGAATGAGGGAGAGGGAGAATGTGAAAGGGAAAGGGGTAGAGAAAGCGCGCTATATCCATCTGTTATATTAATAGATAATGTATATTTTTACTGCTGCGTGTCTCAGTCAGAGAGAGTGACGGAGAGAAAGAGGGAGTGAGGGAGAGAGGTGGAGAGAGACAGAGAGAGAGTGGGTTCAGTGAGGGAGAGCATGAGAGAGAGTATGTGTGAGCTTGTTCAGTCATGGGCAGAGAAGGGCGTGTCTATGCTGTCCACATGCTGTTCATACCCCCATCATGTGATGTGATCTACCTGAATGCTCCACCTGCAGATGAGGTGTCACACTTTCTCCTGTACACCGGTCACCTGGACACCATCTCTGACTCAGTGGGCTGAAACCGAACTTCTGGGCCTGTTTTCATGTCGCCTCTGAGTAACAGCACTGACCTAGGATCAGTTTTACTGGTGATGGATAAGGATAGCGTTAGGATATGGATCAGTGCACTCAGTCTGAGAATTTATGAATACAGGCTCTGACCTCTCGGTGACTGTCTGTCAAGGGTTGTGTGAAGTACATTCTAAATGCAGGTGTGAGTGCAGGGGTTTCTTTCTTGTAAATGTGGAAGGACGGTGGTGTTATGGGTGCTACCCCGCGCTCCACATCTCAACCCCCCCCCCCCCAAGCTCTGCCCTTCCTGCTGGCCCGATCCACAGTTTAACTAAGCGTCTTAATGAAAGAAGTGCTGACAGGACAACCTTGACCTGCCATCTTGCATCACAGGTTTAATCATAACCCCACGGCTTGCCTCTATCAGTGCAGACCGCTTTCCTGCGTCCGTCAGAGCTCAGTCCAGGCCGCCGCCCGCCTCCTGCCCACAGGGCGCTTCTCATATCTTCAGTTTAACAGGATCCAGCCGGTGCTGACTTTTACACAGAGACACAGCGACTGCTAGCTGGAGACTGAGAGATTTAGAGAGACGCTGATAGAAGGCGGATTCACCGCCTTTTTCTGCGGACGTGAAACTCCCAGTCGTGTTCGAGAGGCGCGCTCAGCTGACGCTCTCAGTCTGGGAGCGCGCAGAGACGAGCGTCACATGCTGTGTCGGGCCGCTTGCTTTTTTTGACGCCGCGGTCCCCAGATTTTGCGCGGGTGAGTCAGACGATGACGCTTCCTGTGCGGTTTGAGGAGGTGGAGCGGGGCGTCCAAACACGTCACAGTCGTTCTGGCCGTCCCTTCACATGAGTCTCATGAGTCATATGTATGTACTATATATATATGACTTATGTATATGTGTCTTTGAGTTATATGTATGCATAAATGAGACATACGCATGTAGGAGTTGTTTATGTACCTGTCTATATGAGTTATATGTATATGAGTCATATGCATGTATATATGAGTCATGTACGTATATACGAGTCATACATGTACAATACGTGTGAGTTATATAGATGTATGTATGAGTTATACATATTTGTTTCTAAAGACTGTCTCTCTCTTGCAGATTACCAGTGCTTGGTGACGGTTGCCGAGGCGATCACCTCGCTGCTGTTCCCCTTCCAGTGGCAGCACGCGTACGTGCCCATCCTGCCCGCCTCGCTGCGCCACTTCCTGGACGCGCCCGTCCCCTACCTCATGGGCCTGCCGGGCACCGAGGGGGCCGACCGGTCCAAGCTGCAGCTGCCCCAGGAGGTACCGAACCAGGAAACCCGCAGCTCGAACCCGAGCTCGGCGCGGTCTCCGTCTCTCGCTCTCTCTTCGTGTCTGAGAAACGGGACTCCGTGGGCTGGGTCAATTCCACCTTAACAGTCCATTCGGAAAAATCTTTACCCAAACTCAGTTACTGAATTCGAACAGGCCCGGACCGTTCGACGGGGACGCTTTCAGTTGAATTTAAATGCGCTCCCTGCGTTCCCGCTTCGCTCCTGTACTGTTGCGTTTCGGCAAATCCTGCCCTGCTCACTCTGAGATGAACAGCGGCATTAAACGCGGGCCTCGTCCTCCCGCCTTTTCTTAGCGCTCTCAGAGAAAGAAAAAAAAAACGCAATGAAACAGACTTCAGTCGGGAGAAACACGCTTCCGAATGATGCCTCTGTACACGCCTCTCCCGTGCACAGAGGAGATAAGATTCTAACAAGCCCCGGAATTCTAACAAGCTCCTGAAACATCCGCCCACAGGAAACCCTTAATCCGCCACAGTTTCGCACAAATGTTAATTATCCACCCGAGTTTCTCTCGGGCGCCGGTGTGGGGGTACGGTTTCCCAAGAGCCTCTTCCCTCCAAATCCAATTTTCCAGCTGATTTTTTTTTTTTACCCACCCTCGAGCACTTGTGCTGAATTATAATTTCCAAAATAACTCTTTGAAGTATGGCTGGCCTGCGGCTGAATTAATCGGAGAGTTGCATAAAAACATTGCAGGTTGCAACATTACATGGTTGAGTTTTTTTTTTCCAAAATAAAAAAGAAATTTTGAATATGAAAGGTACTATTATGTCTTGTTACTTCTATCCAGATGTATGCTTGTGTGGAGCTCAAATCAGGTGGATCTAGCTCACATGTACACACACACACACACACACACATGCACACACACTCACACACACAGGCTGTGTGTGCGGAACCAAGCTCATACATCTTATGCCACACACTCCATCAGGCTCAGAATGCGGGAGGCTGACAGACTGTCAGGCTCCAGAGTGACCGCAATTTCAGCCAAATCTCATCATGATTTGTGCTCTAGTGGCTGAAAGGGGGGTGAAATAGCCTGACCCCAAGATGGCAGGCTGACAAAATCTTTTTTCTATTCTATTAGCCTGTACATTTTCCAGGAGTGTGCGGATATGATTCTCAGTGTTGAATATTTACTCTTCTATAGCTTGGCTGCACAATATTCCATACGAATGAATTTTTCACCATCTACAGAATTAATGTATACCATATCTACCTTCCATGAGGTCTGCAACAATAAAACTGATATTTCCTCTTCTTAGAACTATGCTCCATAAAACTATATTAATTAATAATGTAGTGTGTTTATAATTAAGAGAGGGGGGGGGGGGCATGATAGACAAGAGAGGAAAAAATGGTCATTTTATCAGCAAAAAAAACTTCTCTTCTCATTCAGTACTGCGACACTTAGTAGCCCAGTGCAGTACAGCTCATTAAATATCTTTGGTCTCCAGTCTGCATGCAGGGTTCTAACACACGGCAGAGTTTTATAAATATCAGAAACGCTCTTCGCACTTCATTTTGCCCACTTTAGCGAAGTGCCTGCGTGAGATCACTCGTTCGCAATCAGCAGCGACGCTCAGCCAGCCCAGCCAATGCCGGTCCCCTGCTGCTCCTTGCTAGCGGGGAAGCACAAAGCAGCCTTCGGAAAGAGCAGCAACGTCTGCTCGTTATTTCAGCTCCGCTCCTGCTAGCCTTAGGCGTCCTGTTTTAAAATGTTAAGTTGCTATCTCTGCGAGTTTCCCTTTTCTCATTAAATTTAAAGCCGTAAAAGAACAACAGCGGTTCGCTGATGATTTCGGTTTGTTCCGCTTCAGGCCAACCTGTGTTTTGTGGACCTGGACAACCGCTGCGTCGAGCTCCCCGAGGATTTCCCACAATTCCCCAACAAGACGGAATTAATCCAGGAGCTGACCGAGGTGCTGCGGAGTTTCGGGGTGTCTGCGGAGGGGGGCGTGGCCGGCAGCCCCTCCCCCAGCCCCGCCCCCGCTCGCCTGAAGAGCCAGGCCCTGCAGGAGCTGCTGGAGGACGGGCGGAACGGGAACCTGGGCAGCGAGGCCCTGGCGGCCCTGGAGAGGCTGCAGGCCCTGGCCCTCCGCACCGGCGTCGCCGTGGAGACGGTGGGGCGGGCTGGCCGGGATGGCCACGCCCCCGGTCAGGAGCAGGAGCTACTGGACACCAGGCTCAATGTGCAGTTGAGGGAAGTGTTTGCCAGCCAGTTCGTCGCCGTGTTCGCCAACTACGAAGCCTTCGTCATCCCGAGCGCCCACGACCTGGAGTCCTGGATGGCCAACCGAGATCAGATGCAGAACTTTGACAAGGTGAGACTGGACACACACACACACACACACACACAGGGACATGCCTGCAGTGAGTGCATTGGTCAATGCCTTCTTTTTTGTACACACTGGGGTTGCCGATTCTTTGTCTGGAGGTTTTCCAGGCAAAATCTTTTTTTCTCTGAGAAGAAAGAAGATCCTGCAGAGATAAACATGTCATAAACAGTGCAAAAGTGATTCTTTACAGCAGCTTTATTCATGGATTGTGTTACAGACATGACCCTGTAGCGATGCTTTATTCATGGGTTGTGTTACAGAGATGAATCTGTGTGTTTTTTTCTTTGGTTGTGCTTTAGACCTCCTTCCTGTGGGACCAGCCTGAGCCCTACTTGCCCTTCCTGTCCCGCTTCATTGAGACGCACATGTTCGCCACCCTCATCGAAAATAAGATCGTGTCCCATTGGGAGGAGAAGGATCCGCTGCTGAGTGTATTTGACGCTCGTGTGGAGAAGTTCCGCCTCTGCAACGCCCGTGCACCAAATCTGCAGTCTTCCCACTACCAAAGGTGCTCCACCATCCGGGAGTCAGGTGGGTAGCCACCCTTCAGCCATGCCCCTTCGTGAATATTCATAACATGCCAGCAAATCAGAACACAGGCATGAATTCAGCAATTCAACACAGACGGAATTCTCAGTATAAAGAATATAGAGCTGACAGTCTGGTCGATTTGTAGAGCATCTGCAGTTACTTACACAGGGTATTCAGACTGAACATAGAGTTTGAGCTACTGCTGTGATGCAGTTCTAACTGTGTGTTTCTTGTGCAAAGGGTTCTGCACCTGTGACAGGTGGTCATACCTGCACACACTCAACATACACAGGCTCTCATAGGGAGTGACTGCAGGCAGCAGTGACACAGTTTACGACGCAGTTCCGCGTGTTGTGGTGATGATGTAGTGCTGTGACCCACCCCACTCCAGCCCAGGCCATAGAGCAGAGGCTCCTGAAGATCGACCACACGGCCATCCACCCCCACCTGCTGGACATGAAGATCGGACAGGGCAAATACGATCAAGGCTTCTTCCCCAACCTGCAGGCTGATGTCCTGGCCACCGGCCCAGCCAACAGCAAGTGAGTATCTGTGTCTGCCTCACCCCATAGCCAATAGCAAGTTAGTATCTGTGTCTGCCTCACCCCACAGCCAATAGCAAGTAAACACCTCTGTCTGCCTTACCCCACATCCAATAGGAGCAACTAGTGAGTATCTGTGTCTGCCCCACCCCCTGTCAATAGGAAGTGATAAACTGTGCATCCTCACAGGTATGTGTGTGTCTATGTGTGTGCGTGTGCATGCGTGCGTGTTTGTGTGTGTGTGTGTGTGTGTGTGTGACTCAGCAGGTGGTCAGGTCGTTCAGCTGCAGCCCAGCGCCGGATGGACAGTCACAGACAGCACACCGAGCACCTGGGACCCGAAAACGGTGTCAAAGAGGTACCCCTCCCCCTCCTCCCCCACTCGTCCTACTCGCTCCCCACACGCCGGCACCTCCTCCTCTTCCCTAAAAAACTATCCAACGCCCCCGCATTTACTTCCCAGACCCCAGGTTATACACTTTACCTTCAAATGCCAACCCTTCTATATGCTCATCAGATACTCAGCTGCTGTGTTCCATCCTCTCTGTTTCTTAAATACAAGAGAGATTCTGGGGCTGTATTACAGTACTGAACAGCCACAGTTCTGTACTGCACTTGAAGATGAACCAAATTGGAATGCTCAGCTCAATGCCAGGGAAACAGAGCTAAAATTTAATTCTCACTCTCACCTGCCCCCCCCCCCTCCATAAATGCACACACCGTGTCCTGAATCAGGACTGAGAAAAAAGCCCACAGAGGCTCCTGAAATTCATCTCAATTCAGTATAAAAATAATGTTATTTGAACATTATTCAGTTTGGTAAGAGGCTTTCAATTAATTTCTTGAATTAACTGTATAAAAATGGATCTGACGTGCTCTCACACGCATTCAGATATCAGCTTGTGAGATGTGGCTGTAGGTAGCTCCAATTGAAGTACGTGCAGGGGGTGTGACCTGATGTTATGGGCGGGGTTAATGTCTGTCTCTCTTGGGGCTCCTCCAATAGAAGTACATGCAGGAAGCCCGGAGCCAGGGGAAGCACCAGTGGCAGCCCAGGTTATCCGACATGTCCCCCGCCCTGCTCACCCAGACCAACTGCAAATTTGTGGAGGGGCTTCTGAAGGAGTGTCGCATGAAGGTGAGGTATCCCAGAAGCCAGGACCCAACACACCACGCCACAGACAGCCAGTACACAACACATCACGCCACAGAGAGCCAGGACCCAACACCGCACCCCAAAAACAGCCAGGACCTAACACAGCACCCCAAAAACAACCCGGACCCAACACAGCACCCCAAAGATAGCCAGGACCTAACACCGCAAAAACAGCCTGGACCCAAAAAATCCTTACTGATGCACAGAAGGTAGTGCACATTTAGAGTACAGCCTCTTTAGAATATAGACCCCATATCAGCTCTGTGCACAGAACGCAGGTAATGCCTCAGTGTCTTCAACAATGTTCATAAAAATTAAGCAGCTTACAAATCAGAATCAGGTAAATAACAATGAATGATAATGAGGTTGTAGAGACAGGTGGAGACAGGTGGGTAGTGACTGGTGGGCAAAGGTGGTGATAGGTGGGTACAGGTGGTAAGAGGTGGTGCTGTTCCTGTTCTAGACTAAGCGCATGCTGGTGGAGAAGATGGAGAGCAAGCTGGTGGAACTGGGCCACGGGGAGGTCAGTCTGACAGGTGTGGAGGAGGATACACTGATCGCCAACCTCTGTGACCTTCTGGAGCGCATCTGGAGCCACGGCCTGCAGTTCAAACAGGTAAACACAGCTGCGGCTCAAACAGGTAAACACAGCTGCGGCTCAAACAGGTAAACACAGCTGCGGCTCAAACAGGTAAACACAGCTGAAGCTCAAACAGGTAAACACAGCTGCAGTTCAAACAGGTAAACGCAGCTGAATCTGAAGCAGGTAAACACAGCTGAACCTCAAACAGATAATTACAGCTGGACCACAAACAGGTAAACACAGCTGAATCTCAAACTGGTAAACACAGCTGCGGCTCAAACAGATAAACACACCTGCGGTTCAAACAGGTAAACATAGCTGCAGCTCAAACAGGTAAACACAGCTGAAGCTCAAACCGGTAAACACAGCTGCGGCTCAAACAGGTAAACACAGCTGTGGTTCAAACAGGTAAACACACCTGCGGTTCAAACAGGTAAACACAGCTGAAGCTCAAACAGGTAAACACAGCTGCGGCTCAAACCGGTAAACACACCTGCGGCTCAAACAGGTAAACACACCTGCAGTTCAAACAGGTGAACACAGCTTCAGCTCAAATAGGTAAACCAAGCTATGGCTCAAACAGGCAAATATACCTGCAGCTGCAGTTCAAACTGGTAATACATGCTTGTAGCTGTAATGCACCTGCAATAACGTCCACTTCCACCATTTCCTGCTTCCTGTGTCTGTTTCTTCCCTCCAGATGCAGATATGTGTTTAAGTGCAGCATTGTTGTGTGTAGGTTTCTATCTTGTGCAAAGGCAGACACTGGAGCATGTGTGTTATGATATTTCTCCTGTTCAGGGAAAGTCTGCCCTCTGGTCACACTTGCTCCTCTACCAGAAGAGAGAGGAGAATCTGGAGCTGCAGGCCACATCACCAGGTGAGCTTTTAAGTTGTTTCATCGTTTTAAAGTCCGTTTCTTGCAGTTTGTCAGCATGCCTGAGGCCAACTGAGATGTGTCTTTTCCTGCTCTCCCTCCTGCAGTGTCACCAGACAGACTGAAGTCTGAGTGGGGCGGGGCCATGCCACCCTTGGGCGTGTCTCTGACACAGGATATGAGGTACATGACCACTCCCCTTCTTACCTCTAGGGATGGCAGGAGTCGTGCTGTGAATGGCCACTGTGTGATGAAGAGGACCAATGAGATGGCAGCATAGTGTAGGAGTTGGGAAACTGCTCTTTAAATCTCAGACGAGACCTTGAGCTTCATTTGTAGCAGGTTCCGCGTTCATGCAGCTGTGTAGCTGGGTGCAGTTAAGCTGTGTAAAATCTCTCTGGGTAATGCGTCAGCTAAGCTGAGAAACATAAATGTTTAAATAAATGAGGTTGTTGGCAGGGTGAGCTGGCACCCAGGATATCCTGCTCTGGTCCCCCGTTGCCGTGGTCACCCAGCTGTAGCCTGCTTACTGCTGCAATGGATCAGCTCTGTGATTAATGGCTTCTCTGAGGAATTCCCCCTGTAGCTCAGAGCCAAGTTTGCCCTCTGTCCTGCTACTCACTCAGCAATCTCCGTTTACCGTCCTCACTGCGGCCAATCAGTAGCTTCTGCCCGCACCTGGGGCAGGTGGTCATTTTGCATGCCGCCGCTGATTGGTGCAGAGAGGTCACTCTTCTCTGCCCTTGTGACCGGCCCCAGACCCTCTGCTCCTATAACAGAGGACATTCCACACGCAGACCCATCCATCGTAGTGCAGCTCGACATGCGACTCTTTGTCTCTCTCAGACACATACAGAGCATGACTGAGATAAGGACGGAGGTGGGTCGAACCCGGGCCTGGATCCGTTTGTCACTGGAGAAGAAGCTGCTGTCACAGCACCTAAAACAGCTGCTGAGCGACCAGGAATTAACCAAGTAAGAGAACACACGCACTCACAGGCACGCACACACACATGTACATGCACACACACACACACACACACACATATACACATGCATGCACACAACACATACACTTATGTCTACTGTATTTGTGTGTGTGTGTGTGTGCACATGCATGTACATGCGTGTGTGCATGTGTGCGCGTGTCCAAGTGCATGTGTGTGTGTGTGTACTATAACGTTTGTCATCCTGCAGGAAGTTGTATAAACGATATGCATTCCTGCGGTGTGAAGAAGAAAAGGAGCAGTTCCTGTTCCACCTGCTCTCTCTCAATGCCGTTGACTACTTCTGCTTCACCAGCGCCTTCACCGCCATCAGTGAGTCTGCAGGCTGACCGCAGCCACACCCATCAAGACACAACCACAAACACACCTGACAGACACGACCACAACCACTCCTGTCAGACACAACCACAACCACTCCTGTCAGACACAACCACAACCACACTTGTCAGGCACAACCACAGCTATGTTTCACCTGTCAAACATGAGCAGACCTCAGGTTTCTGCTGAGCAGGCATTGCTGAGTACAGCTGATGTAAATGAGGCAAAAAGACTAGTCCAAAAAAAGATTAGAAGTGGTAGGCATCACTTTGACTCCTTTAATTATGTTCCTGGATATTAACATGACATTAAGTGCTTGTTTGTTTGATATTTCCCTTTGAGATGCTAATTAAGATAGACCAGGTGATATATGTGATAAATTGCAGGTTTATCGTTAATAAAAAATGGTGCAGCAGTCACCTTATGACAGATTAAAAATATCAGGCTGAATTATTCAGTGTGTAGTTGCATTGAAATGATGCCAGAAAATTTCCTCACTTACCCGCTACAGAAAAAAAAAACTAAATCAGCTTCAAAAAGCCTCTGGTCTCTGAAACTAGCAAGAGAGCGTGCTAATGCTACCTCCCACAGTGGTAGGGAGTGGTGCTATCCAACCACACCGTCAGCTTATCAACATCACACATTATCAGCATATTTTCTATATTAAAACTATGCAAGTTTCTCTGGATAAGAGTGTCTGCCAAATGCCTGTAGTGCAATGTAATGCATATGCTCTCAGGAAGTAGAGAGGCTGCCTGGTTGCTGGACGGTGATGTATAGTGGTTAACACTGATGGTCTGTTAGTGTTTAACACTAATGGTCTGTTAGTGTTTAACACTGATGGGCTGTTAGTGTTTAACACTGACAAGCTCTTATTGTTCAACATTGCTGGGCTGCTGGTGTTTAGCTCTCTGCTGGTCTGTTTTGTCCCTGTAGTGATTCCGTACCGGGCAGTCATCATTCCCATTAAGAAGCTGAGTAATTCCATGACCACATCCAACCCCTGGGTGTGTGTTTCGGGTGAGCTGGGCGACTCGGGCGTCATGCAGACCCCCAAGAATGTTCTGGAGATGAACTTTGAGGTGAGTGAAGCCCCAGCTAGCACATCACAGAATATAATGTCTTACCAATGTTTTAACATCACTGCAAAGTTACACAGATGAAGATGTTGAGAGAACATTTTGAGGACATTGTGATGGCATCCTGTGCTAATAGGCCAGATTTCCATCTTGCTCTCTTCACAGAATGTTCCCGTGGTTGATTTATGTACCACGGTCATCATATGAACTATTCGAATAAAAATAGTCTCACACACACCCACACACATGCATTTCTCCTCTGTGTTTCAGTGCCAGAACCTGGGCCAGCTCAGTACAGTGCAGCTGGGACATGATAACTCTGGGCTGCTGACCAAGTGGCTGGTGGACTGTGTGATGGTGCGGAACGAGATTACAGGACACACATACAGGTAAGAGAACTGCAGATGCACACAGTCAGGTAAGAGACCAATAGATATACATACAGGTAAGAGTCCTGTAGAGGACATACAAACAGGTAAGAGGTAAGGTGGTAAGAGTGGTTACACACATACGGCCAGCTTCATAGTCAGACACCTGAAAACCACATGTAAAGAAATTAACTGCCTCCTCCCTCCACCCCCCACCAAGATTCCCCTGTGGTCGCTGGTTGGGTAAGGGTGTGGATGATGGCAGCCTGGAGCGGATTCTGATTGGTGAACTGGTCGCACCATGTGGAGAGGAAGAGGCGGGGAAGCCATGCCGGACTCCGCCCCTTCAACGCTCACCTTCCCAGACCCAGCACATCGGCATCGCCGCGCTAACCAGCCGAGCCAATAGTAAGCCTGGCACCAAACTACACCACACCGGGCTGCACCTCACACCAAACCACACCACACCGGGCTGCACCTCACACCAAACTACACCACACCGGGCTGTACCTCACACCAAACCACACCACACCGGGCTGCACCTTACACAAACTACACCACACCGGGCTGTACCTCACACCAAACCACACCACACCGGGCTGCACCTTACACCAAACTACACCACACCGGGCTGTACCTCACACCAAACAACACCACACCCGGCTGTACCTCACACCAAACTATACCACACCGGGCTGCACCTCACAACAAACCACACCACACCGGGCTGTACCACACACCAAACTACACCACACCGGGCTGTACCTCACACCAAACTACACCACACCGGACTGTACCTCACACCAAACTACACCACACATGACTACATCACACCAAACTACACCACACCGGGCTGTACCTCACAACAAACTACACCACACATGACTACATCTCACCAAACCACACCACACCTGGCTGCACCTCTCACTACCTGTACCTGTCATCAAATCACACTAAACCTGGCTCCACCTCTCACTAAATCACACCACACCTGTCACTCCCAAGATTCAGGTTTATGCCTGTGTTTCAGAATGTATTTTTGGGTTATTTAGTGATTACCACCTCACTTTAACACCTTCCGCTTCTTCACAGAGCCAAACGTTGCTCAGATCCAGGAGGCAATCGAGAAGGCAGTGAATAGCATCATCACACACTTCCAGAAGTCTGAGAAAGAGGTGTGTGTGTGTGTTTGTAATTCCATATATGAGCATGCTAACCAACTACTGCATTTACAGAGTTCTCTGCGTAAATACATTACTTCTTGTTATAGGTGCATAATGTATTTTACATGGTAAAAGCATTGTGGTCATGTGACAATCAGGGCAGAGATTGATTGGAAAGCACTGTGCACTCAGAATAGCAGGCATTGAATATGGTGGGGTAAATATTTAAATAGCCATTATATTGTATGTGATATTAATACTGTCTCTTACGCTGTGTGCCCCACCCTGCAGAGGGGCAGTCTGACGGTCCTTCTTTGCGGAGAGAATGGCCTGGTGTGTGCACTGGAGCAGTTCTTCCACCATGGCTTCAGATCCACTCGTCTGTTCCAAAAGAATGCCTTCATATGGGACTTTGTGGGTGAGTAGTCCATAATAACAATAATAACAATAATAATAATAATAATAATAATAATAATAATAATAATAAATGGCACTTGTGGTGAGACATCACTGTGTCATTGCGCAGCAGTGACTCCTGCTGGTCAGTCGGACTCCCACACTCTGCCTGCACTAGCTGCATATGCATCTTCCTCTGACTCTATGCAAGTGTTTATGCGAGTTTAACTGGAGTACTGAGTGAAAAAGAGGCAGCTGACATCTCCTGTTTCAGAGGACAGGGTGTGCTTGTCTGCACTGTCCCAAATTGATAGAGCAGGCTGACCTTGGTGTATAAATACATTCTGGCCTTCCTAACTGGTAGTGAATATGGGCAAAATAAAAAAAACAAACCCCACTTATATATTGTACTAAAAATGAAAAGGTGTGTCAAAACAGCTGTCAGCTGTTAAACCAAAATAATTTACATTCAGGAATAAAAACAAAAATATTGTACTTAAAAAATAGTCGTTTGGATGGTAGTTCAGAATGATTATTGACTGTTTTCTACTTTAATGTGGCACTTTAAATGTGACAGTGATGGTCATGGTTCTGAGTTATGATGTATTAAACAGGCAGGCTTGTGACGATTTGTGTAGATAGAACAGAAGTTAGCTTTGTGTCTCCATTACGTTTTTGTGTCTGAATAGCATTTGAGTGTCTCGCACTTACAGTATTTCATTTCAACTGGCTCCCTCTAGTGGAGAAATAAAAACTGTTGTATCAAACGTTGTATCACTGTTGTATAAAACGAACCACAAACCATAGGGATTCCAGTACCTTGGAATCCCTATGTTCTGAAAACGTTTTAGCAGGTCTCTCTCCTGTGGCAAACTGCATTTTAAATTTCCATAATTGCAAGAACACAAATGATAATAAAACACATTTTAAAAAGAAAGCTTATTTAAAAAACAGTGAATAAAGCGGAAACAGCCAGCGGCACATGCTATCCTCCCTCCTTCTCAGCTAATAGGTCTCCTTCCAGCTAGTAGGAGCATTAGCATATCACCCTTTGATTTTGGGGAAGTGCAGGGCTCTAGGTTCTGTGTGCCCATGTATCCCTTTCCACCCCGACAGAGAAGGCCATGGCATACCTGGACTCAGCTGATCAAATGGGTGACCTGCAGGAGGCCCCCAAACCCCTGGGGCTCACCTGCGAAACCTTTTTCCGCTACGTTAGCGCCATCAACGCCACGCCCAGGAACATCGGGAAGGATGGAAAGTTCCAGCTGCTGGTTTGCTTGGGAGCCAGGTGAGTAAATGCACCTGTACCTCTATTACACATTTATCACACATATATCTACACATATCACACACACCTCACTGCATGCTATTTACTGCTGGAAACTACAACTTGGAAGGCGACTGATTCGTTTTATAAACTGGAGATTCCAAACTGTCCCAGATGGTCCTGCATATGATGTGAAATGAATAGGCATCTGACCTTTGCCCTCTTGCCCTGCTGTGTTTACAGAGACCGGCTGTTGCCTCACTGGCTCCCCCTGTTGGCGGAGTCCCCATTCACCGAGTCCATGTACAGGGAGAACGCCCTCCTTCGCGACCGAGCCACAGTGAGCACGCTCATCAACGTCCTGCACACGCTCCACGACTTCCCCATTACCCTGGAGACCTCCTTCGTCAAGGGCATTGACCTATAGCCGCCGAGGATTCTGGGAAACGTTGTCTCGCTGCCCCCTGAAGAGTCAGACACGCAGACCATTGTTGGGGGCTGTGTGACTAATACACGGGGGAAGACTGAGTGACTTTCTGCATCCTAAGCATTGAACCAGAGAAAAGTCCTGGAACTTCTGTTCAAAGATGGCCGCCATGTTTGCCATTTTGTACTCAATGAGAATTAGCACCAAGCTTATAAAATTAGAGAAACGGGACATTTTCCCTGTGATGGCTGTGTATACCTGCCCCTTCCCTGAACCCCAGTAGTGTTAGGCTGTTGTGCCCGAGATGTTCAGACCCCTGAAAGAGAACGTGTACTTGTCATGTAATTTAACATTAAGCAGCTAGCACTGCTATGACATGCTTCTGTTACACAGTATACTGAGAAAAAGGAGTGGAAAATGGGGGAGGGAGGGATGGATGAAAGGAGCCAGAGACACTGTTGGTGACCCCCATCATCTCTGTAGCACACTGGATCCCCTGGATTGGCTGGTTTCTGCACTGCACTGTCTGTGATTGGCTGTGCTGGACTGGAGGGTCAGGGACCTTAAGGGGTCTGGGTGGGGTGGGAATAGGAGTGGACCCCCTAATCAAAAGGATGTCCCAACCGAATGGGGGACAAACCGATACTTTTTTGCTTTTCCAGTCATACTTTCTCTCCCTCCATCCTAACCCCCTCCCCAGTGGCTATACTAGCACTCCTGTGATTATTTTTGTGTTGGAGGCTGGATACTTCCTGGGGGATTTGCCTTTTAAGTTGTCATTGGTACCATCAATGTGATTGTAGTCCTGGCCTGGGCTCCCCAACACCCCCTCCAAAAAAAAAACATCCGGTCCCCATAGTGTCCAGTGCTGATGGACTCTGAACTCTCACCTGTATGTACATTATATATCTGATGTCTCCTGATCCCTGAAGGAAGCTATAAGAAGGCTACTGTACTCTGCTGTATGTGTGCCAATAATATCTAATAAAGGCTTCTGGGTTTCCAAGCAGTTTACATCCATTCTCCCCGTGAGTAAAGTGTGGGAGACACGGCAGCAATAACGACCACCTCATTAGGTCCTCTTCTGCTGGCGCTCGAGGCTGTGCCGAAACCAGCATTCATTCTAACCCGCATCTAATTAACCTACATGTGCAGCAAATACGTATTTCTAAAACATAGAAATAATCCTGATAAATTAATTTTCTTTAGGTTCCGTTACTGCCCGTTTCTGTCCGTTGGTGATGATACCGCTAAATTATGGGACAGGCATGACCGAGGAAGATGAGATATGCGGGAATACATGGTGGACGTGTGTAAACTGAGTGTTAACTCATTCTCTTGCATCAGGGTGATGGAGGTGGTGGTTTCAGACATACTTCTTTTTTATTGCGAATCAAAAATTCCATTAAGATAAGGTACTAGTGTATAGCTCTTCAGTTCAAATAAAACTCTTTCACTGCTGCAATGACAATGTTAGTGTTCTGCTTATTTATATAATTTACTGTCACTTACAATATGCAATTTTGATACTATTTCAAGAGGAGGTATATTAATTTTTTTATGGATGCTTTTCCATACGTGTGTGTGTGTGTGTGTGATGACCTCAAATCAAAGTGGGCGAAATTGAATCGGTTCAGTTCAAGTCGACGCTTTACACAAATACCGACATCGTCTGTGGAGGACTTGGAGTGTAAACACCTGCTTCAGGTATAGAGTCAGATTCAGATAGTCATTTTCAATGCCAGGTGCAGTAAAAGCACTAAAATCTTAATTTTGAGTTCATATAATTCACCCAAGGCTTACGAACAGCTTCTACTCCTCACGTTACTCGTGTCCGACTGGTCCCTGCAACGCATGCCTGTGAGCCATACGGCACGATCCGGGAGTTCTCACATCGGTGGCATTGCCGCCCCTGTTTTACTGTACGAGACTAGACATAATTTGAATGTGTCTCCAATGGACAGGCGCTAAAACACTGATGGGGTTACTGAAGATTAAAATGTCTGAATATTGCTACAAATAAAAGTCGTGAACTGTCGTGAAAGTCTTTGCATCTGCCACGCAACGTAACTCTCACCAGAAAGGCGATAACGTATTGTACGTGCGCCTAAATTATACGCATTAAATAGCTACACGCGGACAGTCTACGTGTTCAGTATATGAGCCCATGCATGCATGACTGGCAATACCGAATGCAAGGATTTGCGGTTTCTCAGGAGCAAACCGAGACATAACACACAGGAGTCAACGACGGCCTAAAAAACAAAACGCGTTCATGCTTCCTGAAATGTTAATTATGCTTTCTGTATGCGTCAATACCCGATTCTTAAATATGTGTGTCCGCTTCAAAGTAACTACTCACTACAATGACGTGACTAGCCTAGTTGTTTCCTGCCTCGTTGTAGCCATCTGCCGCTCCACCGTAATGTAACGCTCGACCCCGCCTCTTTGCTTACATTCTCGCAGCGCAAATGAATGCACCATGGCAACAAGGAACAGCCCTCTTTTCCCGCGCAATGTTCCCTTCCTTATAAGGCAAACAGAACGCACACGCAGATAAACGTCAGGCGCGTATGCAAATTATTTGATTGAAGAAATTCGGAAAATGGAGGCGTGTGAAAGCGCATGCGCAAATCGAAACAATTTACTATTTCCCAGACGTAGCTCACAAGTGAGACATCAACAAGCGTGAGGTGTTTCTGGTGCTCTATTTGTTTGTTAAATGAGTTACAGCTGTATTTACTATTATTTTTCAAGTTCACTAACTGCTTTTACATCTAAACAAGGTAAGAAATGCGTCTCATTCGAGAGGCAGGTGGTGGCCCTAGGATGTTTTTGAAACTATATCCTAGACAGCATTGGATAGCTAAAATGTTATCATCCAAAGCAACTTATTTTACTGCTGTACCCGCGTAGTTTATGATCTGGTTAAATGTCCATGATTGTGAACCGACTTTTGGACAACCGCTTCGGTGAGTAAGCAAGCTGTTTCGAAGCACTGTGTGGGTGTTTACAAATAGGTCTTCTAATGTGGCGCACGCCTTTTTGGTAAGGTCAGGTAACGTGTTTAGTGAAAATATAGTTTCTTCAGCTCATTTTAAAACCGTGTCGACCTCCGGAACATCTTTGCTCGTAGTGTAGAATGCATTTGTGTGACTGTAATACATTGATGTGATGTAGCCGAATGCAGGTTGTGCCGTAGTCCCTTTTAAGGTCTTATCTGCCTTATCTACTTATCTATTTATTCTGTATGCTATTTTTAGTTTTCAATCAATCTACGATTGTGCCCCCTCATAACAGGCAACGTGGATTGTTGTCTTTACCAGTTTGTAGTTCTGTGCAGAACTTCACAACAGTGTAATTTCACACCTATTGCACGTTATCAAGGGAGTGTGCTCTGTCAAAAGTGCACACATCCTACGCGCTTTTGAACCATCCGTTTTCAAGAAATGATCGACACGTCTGAAATATGGCTTGTAATAAGTAGCCTATAATACTACCCTTGGCTACAATTCGATGGCGACGTGTCTACATTTAGACAATCAAATGCGTTACTTCTACACTATCACATCTGATTTTGCAGCGTTACGTAGCTAAAACAAGACCGTCTATATCAAAGCCGCAATTGGAATGTTTCCAGATGAATATTTGTGTGTATTTGTGTTATGAAGGATTTCTGCTCTAGAGCTCAAGTTTGTGCGCGCGTATTTTCAGTTTGAAAATGAAACTGAGATAAACTGCGCATACGCTCAAAATCGCTTTGAAAACAAAGGGCATGCCGTAGGTTATTCTACTTCTTGGATATATGTCGGTTAAATGGCATATCTATTCTGTTTTACGTTTTGTTTTTCGTCGATTTAACGATTTTATTAACGTGATTCGAGTTGGAACTGCAGGTCGATCTGGCTGCAGTAAAAATGGGCTGTAAAATGGGTGCGCATGATGCGGTTTGCGAGCCATGCTTCCTCGGAAAAGTAGTGGGCGGTGAACATATCGGTTTACCTTCCCTTCACATGGGAGGCATTTGGCGCATTTACAATTGTCATTTGAAATTCCGTGTTTATTTTCAGCTATCACCGTTTTAACGGTAACACGAACAATCGAGCGTTTAGTAGGTTAAGTTTCCAAATGTGAAGTTATTTTTCGATTCTTATTTCCGTAAATACATGGTTTTACAGGTCAGATGAATCGGCCCACTCCCCCGTTAGCCCCCTCCCTTTGAAGTGTGTTGCCATGTTTGAATTACGTCAGGAGCTGAATTATACAGACAGTTGTGCCCACTGTCAGGAGACAGGGTTGGCCGTATAGAGGACAGCACTTTTCGCATTATTTCAAGGTAGTGCTTTTGTGTGATTTTTTTCTGCAGTGACCGAGTTCAACACTCGAATATCACTGTGGGATGTGATATGAAGTCAGCATATTTCCCATACTGTAGCTACAGTTTTCAGTAATATAATGTATCTTTACCCCAACATATTTTACTTTTTTTGCCATAGCGGCTAATTTGTTCTATTTTTAACTGATTAAAAACGTACGACTAGCCTATTTCCCTCTAAACAGTAACACGTTCGTTTAGATAAACTTTTTGCAGTTTTATTTTTTAAAATAACTTTATATTTATAGCCAGTCTTGGTCCTTCATCACCGCAAAGGTTAGGCAAGTCTCGGTTCTTCATCGGAGAACTGTTAGTATCCTGTGATGCTGCGACTGGTGGTCGGCTAGTACTAGCCATGTAAGACATGTGAGGCATGATGCTCACTTTCGATGGGGTGTGATGTTTGAAGGTCTTACCGAGTGCACAGAGTTGTGCGGTATGGTCCTTTTGGTAAGAATGGATCACAGTCGCTCCGTGGATGTTCCTGCAGAAAACTAATTTTTCGATTTATGATGGTGCAGTAACAGGGACTACGAGCTATTTACATTCGAGAGGTTGTTAGCAGTATCAGTTTAATTATCGATTATCAACATCCGTTACACAGAATCGGGCATCTTTGTCGTGGCTCGACCATCGTTTTGTAGTTTGGAATTATTATTTCAGTCCTAGTCCTTATTACAATTGTAATCTGTATCGAATTGCAACGGATTCATTGGCAAACTGGAAACTAACCAAACGTTTTGTTTTTACCTTATTGCTTTTCTATTCTATCGATTTGTTCCATTTTGTTTATTTAGATCGATGCTTACTGGAAGCGTCACACAACTATATTTACACAAGTTACGCTTTTCCCTTGAAGAAACATGTTTGGTTTCCACAAACCGAAGATGTACAGGAGCATTGACGGCTGCTGCATCTGCCGAGCCAAGTCCTCCAGCTCGCGCTTCACTGACAGCACGCGCTACGAGAAGGACTTCCCAAGCTGTTTCGGGTAGGTGCGCTCCGGTCCCCCGCCCCGGTCAGCATCTGTCGGGGTCACCGTAGCCTTGAATGAGCTCTTTGTCTCGTGCTTGCAGCCAGTGCACACTTTTTCTCCGTCGCTCTCATTAGAGTGAAATAAAACGTTCCCAAGTGATGACAGAAGTCTTGGACAAATGGCACTAGCCTGGCAACTCTTTTTGAACCGTGAAACTTCATATTCTGAACCAGTCCCCTTACAGTGGGCTATCTGAGTTCACTTTAAAGTGCACTTTATTCAATTTGTTATATGTTTATTTTTCGTCTGAACTCTTAATTGATAAATACTGTCAATAATAGCTTGTTGATTTCTGTTGGTACTATTATTCAATAAGTAATATATTCTAGTTTGATATTGTAAATAAGTAGAAGCCTAAAATGTGGATATTGAAAGTGTTGCTTTTCCACAAAAGATGGAATTTCAGAAGTAAATCACCCAAATGTAACCACATGCATGGAAGTGCTTTAACCAAGGCAAGTATTTGAATGGTGTGTAAAATGCAGATATTATGGCAACTACTCAGACAAGCCAGATATTGAGGGACTTTATTTATGTTGTTATGGCTCCTTCTGGCAGATTGTGTGAAACTCGATCTGGAGACATTTGCAACGCCTGTGTTCTCTTGGTGAAACGATGGAAAAAACTCCCCGTGGGCTCCAAGAAGAACTGGAACCATGTAAGAGCTCTACTGTTACCTGCGCCAGCACCTGAACATTTTAATTTGACTTTTGCTTAACCGAGAAGACACGTTGAGGTAAAAACATACCGCAGGTACCTGGCAAGACTGTACCTTAAGTTTACAGTGTCAACAAGGTTAGGCAATGCTAGTCATGGGAAAAAAATAATCATCACAACTATTGCGCAATGTTTACTTTTGCCCCCGCACACAACCAGTTGGAGATGAATCCTGATATTCCAGCAAAAATTTTAAATAAATACAAAATTGTAGTCCATTCGAATTTTGTATTCTAATCAAATCACCGGGTTGGGAGAGGGTAATGAGTTATACAGCGGAGAGGGAGGTTTGTGTTCTGGCTGCAGTATGTGTTCTATTTCTGCACTTAATTTAAAGTATCCACATTTAGTCTTCACGATTTGATCAGAAATGTAAGCAGTGGTAGCCAAGGCAGGTCATAAGTTTTGTAATGAGTGCAAATGAATACTTGGGCTACGTGTGGGGCTTTTGGCCTCCATTTGAGTGTTGATATTGATTAGGTCCTGGGTATTTTCATTATTGACATGGTCTGTATAAATTATGTTTGCTGATTTATGGCTGTATTCCATTTCGGGTCAATCCTAGGCTGTCACTTTTGTGATTTCTGAGTATTTACCTCCCACCTCTTGTGTCTTCTCATCATAAGTTGATCTGGATATTATAAATGACAGTCTGGTCTGATATTGAAGCATTAAGTGTCTTTGATGGTTTTGTTTAGATGTGTCCTTGTTTTCATATCGCCTGCTCCCTTTTCTGCTTCGATGAAGCAATTCTGTTGTTACCGCTGTTCTTTCCCGCATTTACTGTATTGTGGAGGACAACTTCATTTTAAATCTGCTATTTTAGGAAGTTAATGGGAAATACCACTGCTGTGCTTTGAGGCCTTGGCAGTCTCAGTCTTTAGGTTTCACCTCCTGAAATGTTGGAATTTACATGAATTTATTCCAATATAAATTCTGTATATATTGGGTTTGTTTTCTTTGACCATCTGATGCTGTTCCAGAGCTCTGCATGGTTGCAATTGTCCTGAGTTCTGGAATGTTCTGTGGATGCTTTCCATGGAAACTGGTATCCTAGCACCCGCTGAATCCACTGCCTTGTTACAGGTGGTGGATGCAAGGGGTGGATCGAGCTTAAAGACGACGGTGAGGCCAAAGAAGTCAAAGTCACTGTCCAGGAGAATGAGACCAAGCCAGACCAGCGGCGTTCTGAAGAGACACAGTAATGCACGATTACATCATTCAATTACTGTGTAACTGTATAGGGTCTGCAGCCCTGTTCCTGGAGATTTTGTGGCTCTCCAGGACCAGGGTTGCAGGCTCCTGTTATTACTCATTGGCTTTCCAATTAGAATGACTTTTTCATCGATATCTTCAGTATAGCTGGATAATTACTGACACACCTCAGGTTACTAGACCATGTTATTGCCTGTACAGGCACTGCCTCACCTTCGAATCAAACCTGCAACCCTGAGGACATGAACTCTACTTAACCGCTACAGAACATAGCCCTCCCTAAAAAATTAAAGGTGAGGTGCTGATTGGCTTAGGGGGTTAAGTGTGAGATGCTGATTGACTCTGGGGGTTTAATGTGAGGTGCTGATTGGCTCTGGGGGAAGAATGTGAGTTGCTAATTGGCATTGGGGGTTGAATGTGAAGTGCTGTTTGGCTCTGAGGGTTGAATGTGAGGTGCTGATTGGCTCTGAGGGTTGAATGTGAGGTGCTGATTGGCTCTGAGGGTTGAATGTGAGGTGCTGATTGGCTCTGAGGGTTGAATGTGAAGTGTTAATTGGCTCCGGGGTTGCATGTGAAGTGCTGTTTGGTTCTCTCTTTCCGCAGACTCGGACGCTCACAGCACTTCTAGCGCTTCCCCTGCTCAGTCTCCCAGCTACAGCAACCAATCCGATGAGGGTTCTGACAGCGAGCTTAACCCAGGAACTGGCCAATCTCCTGTCTTCTCTTTCCTGGATCTCACCTACTGGAAGAGGTAGATTCCTTCTCCACCTCCTACTTCACCGTGTCCTTCAATGTGTTAGTATGAGAGAGGAAGGGCATTTCAATGCTTCAGACAGGGTGGTGTTGGTGGATTTTTGCCTTCCTCTCCCATTTAAATGAGGTCTCTTTCCCCCCCCCCCCCCCCACAGGCAGAAGGTGTGCTGCGGTGTCATATATAAGGGCAGGTATGGGGAGGTGCTGATTCACCCCCACCTGTATAAACCCTGCTGCCAGAAACAGCAGCAGGCTCAACAGGAGCAGGAGGACGAGCACGCGGGAGAAGAGGAGGAGGAGGAAGAGGAAGAGGAGGTAGCCCAAGGGAGCAAAGAGAGTCTTCAGCCTCAGGTGGTGCAGTCACCTCCAAAAGCCAAAGAAGAGGATGAGGAAGAGGAGGATGAGGAGGAGGAGGAGGAAGAGTGGTGACCTCACACACTTGTGTGCACGTGTGCACACTTGCGCACGGAACTCCACTGGCACTCTAGATCACCTTGGAGATGGTGGTCAGAGTTTTGTTTTGTATTGAAGTGGCCTCTGGTTGCCGTGGTTTCTGTCTATTCCTTGATTATGGGATAGCTCCTGCTGTGTTCTAACCTGCAGCCTGACTTTTGGCCTACACAATACCAGGATTTTCTTCTCTTTTAACATGAAATGCTGGATCTCTGACCAAGCAACCGGGCACTGTGTGTGTGTGTGTGTGTGTGTGTGTGTGTGTGTGTGTGTGTGTGTGTGTGTGTGTGTGTGTGTGTCTGTGTCTGTGAGAGAGAGTGACTGACTGACCGTGTGTGTCTGTGTGTGTGTGTGTGTGTGTGTCTGTGATGAGAGAGTGACTGACTGACTGTGTGTGTGTGTGTGTGTGAGAGAGACGTGTGGAATCATGCACACACACACTCACCTGTGCTGCACAGGACTGAGCCATGAACCTCACCAGCCTTCTCACCAGCCGCTACTGCTAGCCTTTGCCTGGGACTTCCTCCTTCCTGTACACCACTGTGTAGAGTTCTCCTAAAAGTACACGCGCGCACACACAGGAGATACACCAGCCTTATTCGTGTTTCTCAGTTATTTAAGGGTTTTACTCCATTTACCGTGGAGAAATAGGCGAATCTCCAGGTGTGCTCCAGTACAGTGTTTTATTCTGGCCTTGAAAAGGTAAAAGGGTGTTAACTGTCTGCATGAACGCAAAGTAGGTTTTTCTCCAAAGGATTCCCCTGGTTATTTGCATGAGTTGGACATATTGCATGGCCATAGAAAGAGCTTTGAGCTCCAGTTATATTCAGACCTTTCTGTGCAGCTCTATATACTGTATTTAAAAGAAAAGATGATTGCTATTTAAAAATGTTGTCCTTTCCAGTGTATTGAACTACTACAGTAATTAACTAATTCTTGGTTGGCTGGAGTTTGTAAATAGCATTGTTTTGGGTAGAGGTGTTTCACACCTGGGTGTTTCTGCTGCTCTGAGAACATTCTAGAACTGGAACTTAATTGGACCTCTTCCTTGTATGTGTAGAAACCGATTAGGTAGTAGCCCCTCCCCACCCCCAGTTACTAATTACTATACTGTATGCTCCCCATGTCCGAACACATTTCCTGTGAACGTAGAGAACTGTTAAGCACCAGCCTCTACCCACCACAGTTAAAAGCATGAAAAAAAGCTTAGTGCAAAGTTTGATGGTGAATCTTGTCGTATACTTACGCTCTCAGAAAATGTCTTGTGTGTTTGTCAGGGTTTTACTTTTAATTTCTGTGCAGGTTCTTGTCCTCCTGGATCTATTATAATCTATTATGGTCTGCTGTGGAGCAGCTGGGCGCAGTGTTATTTGTAGCCACAAGGTGGAGAGTTTCGGCGTCACTGTTCTTCCAATAACCCTTTGGGATTTTTAGAGACAATTATAATTTTGTAGTTAAAAAAAAAAAAAAAAAGCCTTTTGATAAGTGTGTAAAAGCTTAAAAGACTAAGTCATCTGGAGTTTGAAATCAGGGTGATGTCATAACCATTGTGTTTTTCCATTCCATTTAGACACGTCACAGTGCTGTTTGTATTTTTACGCAAGTCGGTCAACTTTTAAATCCTGGTGTTGAAACTGTATGATGAATTTACTGACTTTTGTCCACATGCAAATTAATATTCCCACGTCACAAGTGTAAGATTCTTTTGTTTTATCAATAATATGCAATACAATTAATATTTCATTGAATGCATTGGCAGCTATCCTCTTTGAATATATTTAGTGAGTATTGTATGCATTTTACCAAGGAGCGGTTCACCCTGTAATGTGAGCTAGTTACATCTGTTTCTCATTTGTGTGTATGAACACTGCTTCCGGACACTACGTGGTACCTTCTGAATTTCATTTTCTTCATCTCTGAAAGAGTTGTGTGTACATATTTAATCAGGTAAATCCTTGTAACGGTGAAGCTTTCTCTGTCTTATTTATTTCTATTTATTTGTATTTGTATGAATTTCTGCTGAACGTGTTTTTGAAAATAACCCCCATTTTCCCGCTCTAAATCAGGTCGGGTTTGAGGAAGTGGAGCACCCACTAAGATCTTTATGATGTAAATGGATTTGTTGTCCATGATGTCATATCTTCTTCTGTCTCTCACCTACCGTCACTTACCTGTGTGAAATTGTAGGGTGTGACATTGTTGCCTGGCAACTAACATTTAGTTTGTCCTTTTTGGGGGAGGGGCGGTGTTTGTCCAAATTAACATCTGTGGTTGCCAGGGCTGACCTGAAACTGTAGCAAATGTGCTTATTAACACATAGATTGTGTATTATCACAGTTGGCTGTAGTAAAGTGCTGAGCCGTGCGAATGTGGCTAGCACTTGCGGTGGACAGCACTAGCTGAGTCTTATTTTTGTGTTTATTTCATGTGGCTTCCTCTGCCGAATCTGTCTGAATAATGAGGTCTGCGGAGAAGTGTGCGCCGAGTGTAATCGCCCTCAGACCCGCCTGATGTGCTTCTAGATTAGCCCTGCATGCTGTTCCTGCACTTTCTATTTATCACCGTAGAGAAATACGATGCAAGTTTTGTATTTTTATACATATTGTACTTTTTTACTAGTTCTCCAATAAAAGTAGTTTGAAGTTTCCTGTACTGTGCGTTTGCTTATTTTGCTGTGTCCGAGTTCCTTGCTTATGTGCGTGAAGTCTACGCTTTGCTCCGCGGATGTGCTCATTCAAGCTGGCAGTAAAACCCTATTTTTGTTCTTTTGAATTCCACTCTGTAAGTGCGCTGTGTAAATACTGTGGCTGTGCGCTGTGTAAGGGTGATGTGTATGTGTACTGTGTGAGTGTGCTGTGTAAGTACCCTGTGGCAGTGCGCTGTCTGTACAGTTTCAGTATATTTGCAGGAAATTCCGTGAGTGTCTAACCTACAATTTCAGGATATCTACAGGAATTTCAATGTGTTTAACCCAACACTTCCCAAACTGCTCAGAATTTGAAAGTTCAGTTCTGTGCCTGCCCTCTTGTGGTACGTATGAAATATAGCAGTTGGAATACTGGGCAATTCTGAAATGATTGGCTAGCTGTTTCCAGAGTGCATGATGACCACACCTCTCATTCTACAGCATCAATGCTGTGCAAAGTGCAGGTGAAAAAAGACTCCGTGATGGTCCCGCTCAGCATTACCCTGTAGTCTCACAGCTGGTTTCTCTCACTATTACCCTGTAGTCTCAGTGCTGGTCTCTCTCCGTCTTACCCTGTAGTCTCAGTGCTGGTCTCTCTGTCTTACCCTGTAGTCTCTGTGCTGGTTTCTCCCACAGCAAGTGTGAGAGAGTGTGTGAGTGAGTGAATGAGTGAGTGAGCGTTAGTTATTAATGACTAATTTGAGAGAGACTGTGTGTGTGTTATTAATGAGCAATCTGGAAGTGTGTGTGTGTCTTAGTGAGTGAGTGAGAGTGTTCTATACATTATAATATCTGTGCTGACCTACATTTCAGCAGTGGCGTGACAGGAAATGTGCTGTATGGTAAATTCCAGAGCCTGCACTATAAAGAACTTTTAACCACATTTTTTTTCCATTTCCATTTCCAAGAACTTGATTCTTACTTAGTCCAATAACAAGTGAAGGGAGTTTAATGTAATCTCGTGCAAGGCTGGGTTCAGTTCGCTGAACATGTGTTACAGGGAGCCGGTTACTTATGGTGAAATTAAAGATCTTTGGTATGAATCAATTCCAGGATGTCACTGCCGCACAGTCAGACGTGCTTAACATCCCCCAGATGTTAAGTGGCCTGGTCCGTGCGTTCGGTTCAGCTGGTGTAAACTCTGTGTGATCGCTGGCGTGTGTGAAAGGCAGCTGTGCTCTGTGGGCTGATTCCTCCGTGAACGCGGTTCGCAGTAGAATTAAAAAAAACGCAGACGTTCTGTCCTTGGACCGTTCCTTGCGTCTCGCAGCCGGTCTCCAGAAGGGACCTTAACTCGCGAATGAGGCCTTCCGTCTCCATGGCAACCCGACTCTCCGGCAGCGCCCGTTAATGGGGAGACGCATCGCTCCCGTTAGCCGAGAGGAGGGAGGGAACTTCAAAGGGGTCTTTTTGTGTCTCCGATACGGAACGAACGCACCAGGCACCGTGACCCGTTCTGGAGAACGTCTTTCTTGAGCCTCATTACGAAAGACCCTGCTTCTGTTTGCCACCATCACACAGACCACAGTACCTTCACTAATTGAGTCGCCTTTTACAGTATGGATTACTGTAGAACCAGTAACACTGTGCTGCAGAGAGGGGGGGGGGGAAGAGGGAAAGATACCACTTTGCCCCTTCTCTGCTTCTGCTTCTGCTTCTGCCTTTCTCCTGATGAAGGACCAGGCTTGTTGCATTGACAACACACAAACACACACATATTTTGTTTCTCTCTCTCATACCCGCACACACACACACACACTCTCTCTCTTCCACTCTCTCGCTCTCTCTTTCTCTCTATCTCTCTCTCATACGCACACACAAGGTTTCCATGCCATCAAAATTGTTGGCCAGTGCCATTTCAACTCAGTCCATTTAGGAAATGAATTTAAATTCAATTAAATATTTTTTTAAATCCTCAGAACATTATGGCTATTTTTACATTTCTGACCCAAGCTCTGGTTTCCAGAAAGTCACAGGAGACTGACCGCTGCATTCAGAGTGGATGATGGGGTCTCCATGGGGGGCACTGCATTCTGGGTATTTGTTCTATGTGATTGCACTTGTTGTGCGAATCTTGGATGGCTTGGTCAATTGCTCATGCAATGTAGCTTGTGAGGCTAAACCGCCAGGATGGATGTAATATGGGTCATTCGCTCCGATAATTTGGACTTCAAGTAATTAAAAAATCTTATCTCTGCGGCTGTTCTGAGCAGCAGTAACAGCAGTGCTGGTCCCTGTGGAAGAGGTCGAGAGCCGAGCAGTAGTGAAGCATTAGCAAAGCCTACCTACAGGTTCTGGTAATGCATTAGGATAGCTAAGTACCAAATGGGTTCAATAGTGTGCTAGTGTAGCTAAGTACCAACTGGGTACTAATGCATTACCAGAACCTTTGGGTATTAGGCTATGCTAATAAATCACTGTCGCTTGACTGTAATGTAGCTTGTGAGGTGTAGATGTATTATGGGTTATTTGCTCAGTTAGCTTGAACACAGAAAGAGAGTGAATGTGAAGGAGATGTCTGAAGAGAGGAAAGGGAGAAGATGGAGTGTTCAGGCTTTCTCTCACTCGCTGCAGCTGATATGTTGCTCCGAATCACTAGGGTTGGGGTGAGGGGTCAGGGTTCAGAGGTCAGCTCGTAGAAATTGTGTATATATGGTAATTATGACACCCCCATAGTAACGAGCTCCCTGATTCGCATGCATCATTAGCACATATCTGCCACGCTCCGTTAGTCTCAGAGTGGATAATTTTTTAAATTATAAGTGAAGGTAAATCATTTTATCTCTGCCAGGTTTATATCTGTTTATGTTTAGAACTTCATGGAGAGACAGGCCACTTTTGATGGCTGTACTTATGGCTATTTAGGCTGTGTTTGGTTGACTGTGCAGACCGTGTTTTGATGGCTGTTTAGACTGTGTTTTGATGGCTGTGTAGACTGTATTCTGATGGCTGTGTCGATTGTGTTCTGATGGCTGTGTAGACTGTGTTTTGATGGCTGTTTAGACTGTGTAATATAGCTGTGTAGACTGTGTTCTGATGGCTGTACAGACTGTTTTCTGATGGCTTGTAGACTGTGTTCTCATGGCAAATTTCTTACTAGAATTTGCAGAATATAAGCCATGCCTGTGTAGAGAAATCATTAGGAAAATATAACGAATAGGAAAAAAGATAGCACAGTGCTTCTTCATGCCTCTGTAGGGTTAATTCTTTAATTTCTGCTGTGTTCTTGTTCAGAAGCGCTCATCAGATTCAATATTCAATATTGCATTATTATTGTAGCAGACACTGCAGCACCATATCGGAGCGTATAGCAGAACCATTGAGGCAATCACTTATTAAGCCCAGTTCATTAAACCAAGACCATGTACAAAGCCCATGTTAATTCCTTCCTGCGATAAAATGATATTCCCTCTCGCTGCTCGCAGACGGCATGAGGTCACACGAGCTGACATGAAAAGCAGCGCGTCTGCTCCAGCTGCCATGGAGACGATGGATGAGTCCTCGCGCTGAGACCTCCTCTGACTCTCCCCTGCTAAACCACAGATTTACACCCCCTGTGGATTTACTAATGCCAGTAAGGCCAGCGCCTTTAATTAACAGCCAAACACGAAAATTGCTCTGGTTTGAGTGGGAGTTGGGGGCTTTGGTCCTAAAGCACTTACACATCAGAATTCTCTGTGAATTATTATTTTTAATTGCTATTTACAAAAAATTCCTGAATTTAATGGGATGCAAATTGAGATTAATGGGCTTGGAAGCAGTCACCTTGATCTGCGTTATTGGATGTCGGTGAAAGAGGCAGAGAGCACAGGGAGAGTATTTGGCTGTGATTTGAACGTATATTAGCAACCCAGCGCTACCCTCCAACATCACACCCTTTCTGTACAGCAGAAGAGAGAGCCAGAGAAAGAGACAGAGAGAGAGAGAGATAGAGAGAGAGACGGAGGAAATGGAAGAGAAGGAGGAAATAGAGGAGCGAGGTTAGGTTTTCAGCACAGCCCTCCTGTGTTGACTCTAAATTCACTTTATTGCGATGGACGTGCTGTTTTACAGAGAGCCCCGGCCGATCCCGTCGAGATAGGCATCCGCTAGCATTCGACGGCGCCGGCCCGCGTTTACATATTTCACGTGGACAGAGAGCGTGCCCTCCCCCCCGAGCCGCAGGTGCGTCGGGTGCGCGCGGGAGTCGTTTCGCGAGCGAGTCTCATAAATCAAGGGCGATTTGCGATTCCCGGCCCGCGCGAGCGCTCCATCGGTTGGTCAATCTGGGTTTTATGTTTCTTGAATCTCAAATCGCTCTCTGTTTAGGTGGGGGAGGGGGAGGGGGAGGGGGGGGGGGGTGCTGTCCTGTCCTTTACAGCCGAGATGCAGCCTCCGGCTCAGAGATATGACTGGGAGATAACGCCGATGGCGTGCTGTGTGACGTGCGTGCGCCTAGGTGCGCGTTTGATACATCGGAAGGGTCGGGGAATATCTGATTTATTCTCCTAACGCTCCCCTGGGAGCGGGAGAAGCTGCTTGCATTATTCACGCGCCAAACGCAGCTGCGTGCGTGTGCATGAGTGTGCGCGTGTCTTTGTGTGTGTGTAAGTGCCTTTGTGTGTGTGTATGTGCGTGTATGTGTTTGTGTGTGTGTGTGCATTTGTGTGTGTGTATGTGCATGTGCGTGTTTGCGTGTGTGTTTGTGTGTGTGTGTGCGTGTGTGTGTGTGTACATGCATGTGTGTGTTTGCGTGTGTGTGTGTTTGTGTGCGTGTGTGTGTGTGTGCATGCGTGTATGTGTTTGCGTGTGTGTGTGTGTGTGTTTGTGTGCGTGTGTGTGTGTTTGTGTGCGTGTGTGTGTGTGTGTGTGCATGCGTGTATGTGTTTGCATGTGTGTGTGTGTGTGTGTGTGTGAGCATGCCTCTGACTCTATCAATGGCCTGCAAAAGATGACAGTGGGAATGCTAGCACCACAGGAAGTGATGTGATGTAACATCCTGTGACAGCAGGCGGCAGCAACCTCACTGGTCTCCATCATTCTGTCGCCTTGTGTCCATGTGGGTGTGGCTAACCCCATAGGGTAGAGTTGCAAAAGGCAGTTAGCGCAGAAGGAATGATGTAATAGAGGGGGAGGAGACCCAGAGGCAGTGCATTCTGGGTAATGGCTGCTTATTTTCCTCCTGAAGAATGTGAGTTGAACCACTGCAGAGGGGCAGGAGCTGTGACAGGACTATAGGTCCAGGTTATGTTTTCTCAACCTTGTGCTCTGCAGAGAGCCTGTGTTTGGGATGCCTGTGCAGTGCCGTTAGAAGGGAACCTGTGCAGGTCTGGGCAGAGTCTCTGAGTCGTGCTGTTGTTTCAAGTGAATCACTAGTTTCTTCATACATAAGTGTCACTGTAGCCTCATCCTGTTAAACAAACAGAGAAATAAAATGGTGGGATGAGCTTACCAGTCTGAAGCTTGCATCCGGACCAACCCGTTCGTCTGCCGCTGTTAACCAGCTCCATCCACCCGCTGCCAGGTTTAGTTTATTTTAAAAGTTGTATATACAACGTTCATATTTCAAAAGGGGAGACATGTGTCAAACCACTGCTACCTTCCAGTTACTTCAAAACCGTTCTCCCTTTCCTGTGAAACACCTATGCCCTTTAAAGCAAGCATAGGTAATGCACCGCCCACCCCTCCGTTGCCACAGGTGTTTGCCGTCTAAAATAAACGCCTCACTAACTCATTGTCCTGCCTTACTGTAACACTAAGCACCATTACTAATAACAGCTATATCTGTTCAGTGCTTTTCTTTCAGGTGCATGAAGTGTTTTGTAGAACCATGCAGAACAAAGTAAAACCGCACCTTACCCCTCTAGCCGTACCCTTTATCTCTTACTACCGTACCCTCTGCTGTGATCTGGAGCTCAGTGCCTGAGCTGTGCTCTTTTAAGCACCCCCTGTCACTCACACCTTACGCTCAGGCCATACCGCATCAGGAAAGACAGCTGGAAACCATGGCAACACGGCAGCGCATCAGTATTCTTCAACGGTTCAGGGGCTTGATGTCTCTGCAGGATCTCTGAGTTTGAAGAGCGGTGAGATGTGTCAGCCAGAGCCTGTCAAACCACTCCCTCCCCTCCCCCCTTTCCCCCTGCCCCAAGAGGGCAAAGCCGTCCCACCTGAACTATTTTCATCTCCTGCTGCACCAGGAGCCGATTTCCGAAAAAAACTCTGACGCCGAAGTGAGGCGACCTCGTGTTGTGCAGCTGAGGGGCTCTTTCTGACCAAATTTTACTTGGCGTCTCTCCTCGATGTTCTGTCAAGCAGCTGTCAACAGGGCATTTATTGTGCTGACTCCTAAATAAATACCCATTTTAAGGGCCGCGAACTTCGCTAGCAAAGCTATTTTAGTCACCCTTAATCTTCAAATACCTGTGCTGGGGTTTTATGGGGGCAAAAGCCGCCGCCTGTCCGTTCAGAAAAAGCTTTCAGTCCGGAACAAGGCAGGCTGCCCCAGTCCATGATTTTAATCTTGTATGTGTGGCCCCTGACAATATGAATATGAATAATGAATTACTGCAATGATGATAAACGTTTAGTGGTTAAATTAGAAGGTCAATACTCTGGATTACTGCTTGGGAGGGTTCAGATGTTGCATGTAGCTTAGATAAAGGGAGACATGCATTTTTATTATTCATTGCCTCTTAAAATTGAATGCGTTAAATTTATGTCTAAGGGGTAGCTGTCATTTGTGTTGTGAACAAACACTGCCAGCATTCATCATTTCCCCCACTCATTTCATAAAGGTTATTTACAACAACCTCTCACCAGTGACACTGCAGACAGCTTTATTCTGCAAAACACAATAAAAAGCTACACCTCACAGATAAATAAATGTATTTAATAAATAAATGCATAAACATAAATTTAATGCTTTGAATGTTGAGAGACAAGGAATAATAAAAATGCATACACAGTTTTTGTTGTCATAAATCCTGTCTCAGAATGGTAGTTTATCAGCATAATTTTACCTGTCTTCATGGCATAAAACTACCACTAGAATTTCTACTACTACTAGGCTGCTACTGCTACTACTATTACCACTACTACGACTACTACTACTATACAAGCGTATGATGAATGCTAGTAGGTGATTTTTATTATTTGTTCCGTCTAAAAATAATCTTTTTAATCTCCAAAGTCCTGGGCTCCTGCTCAATTAACCCTCTGGCTTATTGATTTTGCAGTTCAGGTGGAGGTAATGAATATATTGCTGCAGCCAGAGCGCAGGCGCGTGGAGGCGGCTCCATTGAGCTTGTTCTGTTGCTGCCTTCTCACGCCGCTGGTAGTCGCCCGTCTGCTTGTTTGGAGGTGCGATGATGCTCCACGCGCTTCACGGTTTTAACAGATGTAACCAGCATGCCAACCAAGGGGGAACATGACAGCGCACAGCCGAGAAAAGCTTTCCCCTCCCTTGTGTTTCTCTGTCCTCTTTGGTCCGGGAAGAGGAGTTTTCTGCTACGCCGTGCTGGTTTTGGTCTGCGTCCTGTGCTATAGTAACTCAATACGGGGGGAGTTCGTGCACGACGATGTGTGGGCTATCCTTAACAACCCAGATGTTAGACCGGGGTCCAGCTTGCGGAACATCTTTTTCAACGACTTCTGGGGGAAGCGGATGGCCGATAACACGAGCCATAAATCCTACAGACCCCTATGCATCCTCACGTTCAAGTAAGTCCACTGTTTTCCCCGATAGGCACTGTTTTCCTGCTGTAGTTTCGCTCTCCGCATTCCAGAGCTGCACATCTGGATGACTGCGATCTAGACGCGCGGTTCTGAAGTGCGGTAGTGTCACTGATTTTGTCGTTGCGCGTCCTGTCCAAGCCGTTTGAGGGGTACCTGCTACACATCTGACATCAAACACAGGGGAGCTGGAAGAGGCTTTACTCTCCGACTCGTCACAAATGAAATTTAAAAAAAAAATTACTTTTTAAATCGCTTTGATTTACAGCGTCGGTCAAATGACAGCTGTGAATTAAAAAAGTTCTGAAGTGCTCACTTTTAACTCGCAAAATCAGATTGAAAATGGCTTTTGCGACCTGATTAGAAGTAAATTGTGAAAAGGAAATTATGTCTGTGTCAATTGAACCCTTGCTTCCAAGACAATAATTCTAATAATGATAAATGCTAATATTATACTAATCATTATTATGATAGTATTTCTGTGTTAAATGATTATATTGTTGTTTTTCTGACTGTGTATGTAATAGTTTTAGACTACACAGAATGGTTTGGTTGGAGCATGTCTATTGACTTTCGTGTCCAGCTGGAAACTAAATATTTGCTCGATATTTATTTGATTGATTTTAATTACTTATTGTGCAACAATGTTTAGATGGTGGTAGTTTTTAGGAAATGGTGATGAAAATGTTATTTAGTAGGCTTTTATGAAACATTTACACGTCCGGTTACATTAGATACATTGCAGTTTGGAGCAGTTTTGTGCTGTTGCGCGCTTATGCTGATAGGATCCTCTCGCTCATGTAATTCTCAGATTGCGAAATCGAGTTCATGGTAGCACTTTTAAATGACAGTATTTGTTTTAATTTAATAATATAATCTATACCCCTCTCTGACCATTATCAGAAACCAGATGAACTAAGCCTACTTTTGTTTAAGCAGAATTAGATTCTGATAAACAAGCAAATGTGAGCTAGTCGCCTCTAGTGGAGAATGGCTGTGAGTCACGCCTTTGCGAAAGTAGTAGTAATAAATCATTTACTCACATTAAAAACCTCTCGGGTTATTAGCGCTTTAATGTGTCGAAGTTACGACTCTTGGAACGCGCCTGCGCTTGCGATCAGATCAGCTCTTCTTTCACTGTGCGCTGCATAGCCCTGCTTTTTAAAGCGCCGTCTATCTACCTCCTGGCCAAGACGTTGAGGATTTATCTGCGCTTTCATTCGCCCATTATTAAAACGGATCATCCGTAGCTTCCAGCGTTCCCCGAGGAGACCTGTAGGCGCGGACCGTCCCACGTATCAGAATAAAGTTTAGGCTACAGTTTCCCAGTCTACAATCCATGTTTTATAATCACTTTGTAGTTTATTTTAATCCCAGACGTTTTCTCTGCTTAATTATTAGGAATAAGCAATAAGCATGTCTTTCATAATGTTGTTGTCAGTTCTTCCAATTTCATTTCGCTTTATTTGCATACAGTATACTTTTGCCGGTATGCACACAATAAAATCAAAATATAATGGCACACAAAATAATGTGCAGTTAGTTAATATAGAAATACATTAGAAAGTAAGACTCAGTGGTAAAAAAAAATGAAGGTAAATATATAATCAGAATTGGGTATCTTAGCTTTCATAGAATAAATACATCAGTTGACATGTATTTGTACTTAGTGTTGTGGTCTTGCAAGCTAGTGTTTAAGTGCTACCTGCAATTTTAGCTGAGTGTCAGTATTACATCAGGAAATTAGCCCAGTAACTCCTTATATGGCATATGGGAGGAGCCAGCGGAGTGATGTAGGCCCCCCATCCTTCACTCCCTGGGCTTGCAGCTGCAGCATAAAAAGACAGGAGGCAAGATGGGGAGTGAGTCACTGATGTGTGACTGACACGCTTCACCTTGGCATGTGATTTTCACCTGCGCGTTGACCGTTGCTTGTGGCTGGCTACAGGGAGCCAGCAGATGACATGGGGCTGGTGTTTACATTCACTCTGTAGTTTTCTGCACGCTGATGTGACCTCCAGGTGTGCGGTCTTTTTCTGGTCGAGTGAGTTTTTACGCACTGACCCTCCTAACGCGCTGTGATGGTCTGCCCCTGTAGGGGGCGGCAGGGGAGACTGGCCTGCCCCAGAGGGGGCGCTCTGCCATTCTTCATCATGTCATTCCTCATGGATGTAGACCAGAGAGGGGGCACAGGGCATCGTGGGCCAGCCTGTCGTTCTGGCTGGAGGACTTGCACAGTAAAAGGCAGTGCTCACCAACCCTGGTCCTGTGGAGCTGCAGGATCTGCTGGGGTCCCCACCCGTAATTCTGGAGAGCCTGCAGGGTCTGCTGGCTTTGCTAATCAGAGCTCAATTTATCATTTAAAGTGGCTGGTTACACGCCTGAGTGAAAGAGAGGCAATGTGGATGTTTAAATAATGAAAAAAAAGGTGAGAGTGAAACAGCAGGTTTGAGTGCCTATTACAGTACGGTGCTTTCGTTTGTTACAGTGCAGCTACGCAAGTTAATTCCCAGCATGGTTCCTTCTAAATAATTAGACTTTCATTTAGTGTGAAACTGTGGGTCTCTGGTGAGCGCTGCCATGTTCCAGAATGTTCCCTGTTCAGTGTCACTCGTGACCTCTGTGACCTCTGAACTATCGGTGGCTCCTCCCAGGGTGAGTTCCTGCCTTTAAGGGGATTGAGAGAGGGAGAGATGACTTCAGCAATTACCTCGAATGCAGAGAGAGAGAGGGGGAGGGAGGGAGAGAGATAGAGGGATAGAGAGGGATTGAGAGAGAGGGAAAGAGTGAGAGGACGAGTGAGAGGCTGGGAGAGAAAGATGGAGAATGAGAGGGAATGAGGGAGGGAGACAGGGAGAGATGACTTCATAAGTTTGCACCAGCTCATCTGACACACTAAAGCAGCCAATCAGGAGAACGACAGGACGCTGCCTTGTCATCAGTGAATATCCCTGTGTCATCATTGCCCTCGCCCGTGGGGCTAATGAGCCTGGCGCAGATCAATCATCTGCTCGAGTGTGTTAATGCAGGCAGAGCGGCGGTTTATGGGAGCGGCTCTCCCACCTTCACACATCAAAGAGAGGCATTAACCTTGATCTCAGTGCATGAAAGCGTATGTCTGTATTCAGGCACCGCACAGCAATACTGATAATCTCCACATCTTAGAAACCTACACTTCACTCTGAGGTTAATATCCGTTCAGCAGTGTGAATGTGAGCAGTCGCTCGGTCAGAAATGCTGTGGGAAAATGCTGACCTTGGGCTTAAACCTGGACCTGAATTTCAACAGGAATGACATGACCTGATGTGTGCACGCTCCTGTGTGCACTCTCCTATGAGCTCCTCTGTGCACGCTCCTGTGTGCACGCTCCTGTGAGCTCCTCTGTGCACGCTCCTGTGTGCACGCTCCTATAAGCTCCTCTGTGCACGCTCCTGTGTGCACGCTCCTATGAGCTCCTCTGTGCACGCTCCTGTGTGCACCCTCCTATGAGCTCCTCTGTGCACGCTCCTGTGTGCACGCTCCTAAGAGCTCCTCTGTGCACACTCCTATGAGCTCTTCTGTGCATGCTCTTGTCTACCCCTCTCTGTGCATGCTCCTGTGAACCTCGGTCCTGAATGTATGGTCTTGTGAGCCTGTCTGTGCATGCTCCTGTATGCATGCTCCTTTGTGCACACTCCTGTTTACCCCTCTCTGTGCATGCTCCTGTATGCATGCTCCTGTGAGCACACTCCTGTGTACCCCTCTCTGTGCATGCTCCTGTATGCATGCTCCTGTGAGCACACTCCTGTGTACCCCTCTCTGTGCATGCTCCTGTATGCATGCTCCTGTGTGCACACTCCTGTGTACCCCTTTTTGTGCATGCTCCTGCATTCCTGCTCCTGTGTGCACACTCCTGTGTACCCCTCTCTGTGCATGCTCCTGTATGCATGCTCCTGTGTGCACACTCCTGTGTACCCCTTTCTGTGCATGCTCCTGCGGACAGGCCTCTGTGATTGTGCTTGATGGATTGATTTTAATGGCAAAGGTCCAGCAGGCTTTATGAAAAAAATAAATAAGACAAAGATTTAAAAAAAAAAAAAAAAACAGCCTGAAAATGACTTTTTATATTGAATCGATTATTTTGAGAAAGTGTTGAATATTTGACAGTAATCTAAAGCGCTGGACCATAACTCCACTGTCCGTCACGGTTCACAGGGACAAAGCGTACGGTTCCACCATCATTCATGGCTCACAGGGACAAAGGCCGTTCCACTTTCCGTCTCCGTTCCCTGCCAGGGGAACCTGAGACTCCAACCGAACAGCTGGCCAGCAGACTGCTCCGGGTTCTCACTCTTCGTGTGTCAGAGGACCACGATCACACACAGTTTTCTGCTTGGTGCAATGTCAGAGTGTCTCCAATCTTCCTGTTATAATCAGGCGAAACTATGAGAGAAAGCAGTGGGTGTTTGAGTTTTGTCTGAAGGCAGATGAAGCCATAACAGTTTGCAGTGCTGTTGTCAGACTGTACCTTTGAATATTAATATTAATTTTCCATGTCCTTGGCTCTGACATTATTTGGTCCTGTTGTAAAACTCTAATGCAGCGGTAACCAACCCTGTTCCCACAGATCTACCTCCTGTAGGTTTTTAATCTAACCCTAATGAAGCACACCTCATTCAACAGCTAAAGATATTGTTGAGCTGCTAATTAGTACAGTCAAGTGTGCCAAATTAGGTTTGAAATGAAAATCTACAGGATGATAGATCTCGGGGAAAAGGGTGGGTTACCAATGCTCTAATGAGTGTTTTAGCCTGCGCAGACATGAGGAGGAAGACACTTCATGATTGACCAGCAGGGGGTGCTGGTGTGCACTGAGACACTAATCATGGCAGCTGAACCCCTCCCTCTCTGGGTGATGTCAGCGATGCCCCAGGATGCCAGATTGGGCTCACACAGACACTGAGTCAGGGGAGGAACCTTCATGTGTGGCTTGTGCAGGCAGACTGTGGGTGTCTAATTGACCAGACGGGGGCACTGGTGAGCGATGAAACACGGACACCCCGCCAACTGAATCGCTCCGTCCCCAGGCAACACTACAGCCAGTTATGCGGGGCTGATAAATTTGTTGCCAAACAGAAAGCGTCCTGTGAAATGAGACAATGTTCTCCTCTCTCTTATTGGCCATCTGGTCATCCTCGCGCGGGTCGTGAATCACCCCGTCTCCATGTGAAGCAGAGCGGAGTGACCGCAGAGTCCATATGCTGGAGCATCGGGGAGCTTTAAATAGCCTGGAACTACTGAGCCTGCATATATCAGTGATTCACAGTCAATTTCAGGGCATTTTTACCATCCTGTGAAAGGGGAAGTTACAGCCCAATGCGCCTGTGGAACATGGCCTTTAGGACTCTATATTTCAGCCTGAACCACACTAATGAGGTCAGAACATCAGTTTTTGTGACAAATCACAAATAACTGTGATCCTAAATGCAAGGTTATTACACATTCAGTGACTGTAAAGTATAAAACATCTTTCTTTCTTCCTCTCTTGCTCCCTCTATTTCTCTTATTCTCACTTTTTCCTATTCTTTCTCTCTTTCCTTCCCTCTCTCATCCTATCATTCTTTTGGTCCCCCTCTTTTCTTCTCTCATTCTTTTTTCCATCTGTTTTTCTCTTCCCCTCTCTCTCCCTTTCTTTCTTCCCCTCTCTCTCTCTCAGGTTGAATATCGCTCTGGCTGGAATGACTGCTCTGCACTTCCATGTTGTGAATGTGTGCCTGCACTGTGCCGTGAGCGCCCTGCTCATGTATGTGTGCGAGAGGTGCGTGTTCGATGACAGTCGGCTGGCCTTCCTCTCCTCCCTGCTGTTTGCGGTGCACCCCATCCACACGGAGGCTGTGAGTACTCCCGTCACATTGCGCTGTGTGTGTGTGCGTGCATGTGTGTGTGACTCTGTGTGCATGTGCATGCGGTGTGTATGAACATGTATCTTTGCGCAGTCTGTCAATCAGGGGCCAGTGCCCGCCCCCTGCCCTGGCACATGAAGCACACATATACGCATGTGGCTGAGCTCACAGCTCCTGGGGATGGTGAGTGATGACCCCCCCCCCCCCCCCCCCAGCACCTCTCACAAAGATTTACACCCCCCAGCACAGACTCCCACTTCTGTGAATCCCAGAACTGACAGGGCACAGACCTGTTCACCCCCCTCCCCCTACGTGAAATATTGCCCCCAGGTGAATGACCTATAACAGTTAATTGTCCTATGTGTGTGTTTTTATTGTAAATAGGTCTGTGTTTTTTGTTTAACAGGTGTGTGTTCTGTTGAACAGATATGTTTTGTGATAAACTGGTGTGTTTTGTTAAACAGGTGTACATTCTTACTGAAGATAGGTCTGTATCTTTTGTTAAATGGGTGTGTGTTTTGTGTTTACCAGGTATCAGGGATTGTCGGCAGGGCAGATGTCTTGGCCTGTATGTTGTTCCTCCTGGCATTTCTCTCCTATATTAGGTAAGATTTGTGCATGTGTGCATTTATGCTTGGGCGTGTGTGTGTGTGAGAGTATGGATGTGTATGTGTGTTTGTGAGAATGTGTGTGTCTGTGAGTATGTGTGTGTGTGTGTGTGTATGTATGCATACACAAGCGTATGTGTGCGTGTGAGAGACGTGTGTGTGCGCATGTGTATGCATGTCTGACTCAGCTCTTCTCTGTGTTACAGGAGTGTTGGCGAGGGTTACTCAGGGGAAAGTGCGCCCCCTACAGTCTCGTCCTGGTCTCTGCTGCTCAGCCTGCTGTTGGGGACCTGTGCAATGCTGGTGAAGGAGACCGGGATCACTGTGTTTGGAGTGTGTGTTCTGTACGATGGCCTGGTACTGAACCACAAACCCCTCACATTGTAAGTGTGTGTGTGTATGTGCATATGTATGTGTAAGTATTGTGTGCATGCTGTACGACAGCATCCTTAATTTGTTGGGGGGGATTTACAGCTATCTCTGATTGGCGGAGTGGGTATACAGCTGTCTGCGATTGGTTGAGTGTTTCAGCCAGTGGGCAGGGGGTGAGTACTGAGTGATTGTTTACCTTTGTCATACCTGCAGTATATCTGATTTGAAGGTGAACTCGGACAAAATCAAACCGCAGCATAACACAGTGCTGCATACAAACATGTGTATATCTTTTTATACAGTCTATGGTGTGTACTCATTGCAGCTTCGAAATATTCAGATTCAGGGGCGCAGATTCAGATTCTGTGGTTGCGGTATCCACGGAAAACTCGGTAGTGACAACGTTTGCCACAGCAAAAATAGAAAATAACAATGGCTGCGGTAAAGGAGCAAAAACGTAGATAGAAGATGATGATTTTGAAGCTGTGTTTGTATATTTAGCACTACAAAAAAGAAAAAGAAGAAAGAGAAGATGGTATGCTCGTTCATGATGGAATTGGATGGTGGGCATGCAGCCAACTATGTGCCATTTTTCAAAAGGGGGGTGGGGTCAAGAGCAGGCCCATCTTAATGTGCTGGATCATGAGACTGTAGGGTTTACAGTAGGGATGGGGGAGCAGTTATACGGTTGCACAGCGAATAAGGCAGCCTGCGTTTAATTCCTAGCCAAAGAGGAATAGTAACATATCCACTGATTCTGTGCCTGTCTCTGTGGCATTAATCATTCCAGTCACATACCACATTCTGTATCATGCTGGGATTAAAGGACTTTCATTTTGCAGAAGTCTTAACGTGTTAAATATACTCATTAAAAACTCTAACTCAGGCTTCAGAGAACTGCATACTGACATGATAGATATCTACAGTATGTGTCTAGTCAGGTTTAAGGTGTTTTTCTCTGTTGGCTTTGTGGTGTGTGGCAGCTGTAATTGTAAGAGTTTGATGGGATGTGTTTGTTGGTTTGCATAGTGTTGTGCACCATGTCCTTGGGGTTGTGTGAGGGAGACAGCTCCCCCTGCAGTCTGGAGGTCATAGGACAGGCCCTGTTGTTGTTTTGTGGTAGGTCCCCCCCCCTCCACCTCTCTCTCCCTCCCTCCTTTACTGTAACCTAACTGAGTGTAATTGACAGAGAGGAGAAGCTTATGAATGATGGAAATAATGATTTAATCAGCCAGCGTAAGGGCCGGTGGTATCTTTGAACCTGCATAAATATTCTATGCCCCTCCTTACCATCCCAGAATCCTCTGCTCCCTGTGGCTGTGCAGGAGTCCTGCTCTGTTTTTGCAAGCTTGTATCATTACACTCGCTTTAAATGTTAATGACCTGGTGTACTCATATTCTCTTAAAACCGCACTGGACGATTAAACTATAATACTGGGCAGAGGCTTAAGTCTGGTTTGTGTTTCTCTAACCCATTATGCGTATGTATTTATTATACAGTAACTTTTTATTAATACATTATTAACACCTAATTAGTTTTGCGAGCTTTTGCATTCCCATATGGTTTCCTGCAGCACAGGGATGAGATCTTTATGAGCAGGACCTGTGGAGGAAACCGGCGGAAATGGGATGTAAGATCAGTAAATCCCTGTCATCAGTGCTCTTTCAGCGCTGGTTTGGTGGCTGAGCCTCTGACGTTACTGTCCGTTTCTGCGGGGGGGAGGGGGTGGGAGTGCGTGGTACAGTTTCACCTCCTCTCTGTTCTGCTGTCGGGGGGGGGGGGGGGGGGGGGGGGGGGGCTGTCAGTCATGATGACCAGTGACCTGGGGGGTAAATCCCAGCCCACCACAAACTTGTGGGGGGAAGGGGGGGGGGGTGGGTTGTTTAAAGTGATATTGAGGGATCCTGGGTTAAATGTGTGTGTGTGTGTGTGTGTGTGTGTGTGTGTGTGTGTGTGTGTGTGTGTGTCCGTGTGTGTGTTGGATGATAAATGAAGGTGGGGCACACAATACTCCTGCCTCAACTTACCATTATTTATCATGTATTACACTGCATACCTACCTGCCTAACCTCCTTATTTAACAGTTATTACGCATCCTGAATTTCCTCCTTATGTATCAATTATTACACATACCTGATTAACCTCCTTTTTCATGAGTTATTACACATCATGAGTTATCTCCTTATTCATGAGTTATTATATATCCAGGCTTTCTTCCTTATTCATCAGTTATTACACATGCCTGACCAACTCTTTATTCATCAGTTATTACACATCCTGTCTTTCCTTCCATCCTGTTATTTTATGTCCTGACTGAACATGGTTGTGAACTAGAAAGCAACTCAGCCATGTGAAATGTCTTTTGGAAGCTACACTGTTTGGGTGGCTGTGGATGAGTTGATTTCTGATGGAAGATGATTGTATTGTGAGAAAGGCTGTAATTACCTGCTTATTGATGTTGCTGTTAATGTGCTGAGTGCCAAGCCGGTGCTTAATCTCACAATGCCTGTAATGGCACAAAATCATTTACAGCATGCTTCCACTCTCTTCTCATTCATTTCTCTCTCTCTCTTCCCCCCACCTCTCTCTCTCTCTTCCCTCCCCCTCTCTCTCTCTCTTTCTCTCTCTCTCTGCTCCCCCCTCTGAGTTTTTGCATTTCTCTTTCCATCCTCCTACAGCTCTGCTTTGTAAGATGTGATCCGATTGACCCTTGTTTGTGTGTGTACGGGTGTGTACAGTATGTACATGTAGATGTGTGTACACAAGTGTGTGTGGATGCATGTATGTGTCCGTGTCTGTGTATGTGTGTGCGTGTGAAAGAAATAGCCAATCAGCTATAGATTTACCTGAGTATTCTGATCACCTGTTTGTTAACTCAGCCTGAACAGGAAAACACACAGTCCTGCCTGGTAATGACCTGGTCTGATGGTTCTGCTTGGGGGAGGGGCCAGGTATCTGAGTCAGTCATGTGACCCCAGAGCCAACTCCCCATACACTGTATGATATGCATTATACTTTATACATTATGCCATGAATTCTGTACATTTTCCCAATACACTGTACATTGTACACTATACACTTTTTACACTACATGCATGCATGAAATGTGAACCACCGTCAATGTTTTTTGCCGTTTGATCATTGTGGAAAAATGAGCATTTCAGGCTTATCAAAATTCTGTGCAGGTCTGTATCCACAGTGTCAGCATAAATCCCACAGTAATGTCTGCCAGTAATATCTGCTCTTACTGTAGGATCATATTTGCACGCATACATATACATCCATGATACACACAATGTTTTATAAATAGTGCAAGAGAATCTTTGGCCCATTTAAAAATGATTCTGGGCCCCAGGAAGGGGATGCTATGTATTATTCATGTAACGTTATATATACACAATACCTTATTCAGTAATCTGTGTATTGTGCAGAATTGTATGCATGTCCGGGCTGTTTCTATAATAATCTCTCACTTTTATAAAATGCTGAAAGATTGTTTTTTTATACAGTACTCCCAGATGAGTACTGTATAAAAGGATGTGTGTGAATTCACCCGCTCTCTGGGTTCATTTTAAATTCATATTTTAAATTGCGGATGTCGTGGACAAGGGGAATAAACAACGCCTGGGATCCCCTTGGAAACTCACATTGTGCCACCCTCAGTTCTGCATTGTGATTGGTTAGTAAAAGCATCTCTTGATTTTAAATGGCTGGAGAGGCTCTATATAAAGCTGTGAAAGAGTTCTCCCCGCGCAGATTCTCTAACACCTCCACAGGATATAAATATTTGCACTAATGTGAACAGCGTGCGTAAAACAAGCGGAAGAGATCGTTATGCCCGTGTGCCGCGGGGCGCTGCTCTGCGCTGCTCTGTGCTGGCAGTCGTAAAAAACCAGTCGCTGCTGCATTCCTGAAGCACTGTTTTGAAGTGAGTGATATCTCCTCCGGTCCACTGCAGGGGTTTGAAACCAGCCCCTTTTTGCTTACTGAAGTGCTGGACCTGGAGCTGATTTCAGAGCTGATTGTGTTGAGATCTCCTGATATGAGCCACCTCTCCTAATATGAGCCACACCTCCTAATATAAACCCCGCCTCCTTATTTGAGCCACACCTCCTAATGTAAGCCCCGCCTCCTAATATGAGCCACACCTCTTAATATGAGCCCCGCCTCCTGATGAGCCCTGTCTCCTGATAGGAGCTCCACCTACTGATATGAGCCACAACTTCTAACATGAGCAACACCCCCTAATATGAGCCTCGCCTCCTGATTTGAGCCCAGCCTCCTGATAGGAGCTCCACCTACTGATATGAGCCCTGCCTCCTGAATTGAGCCCAGCCTCCTGATATGAGCCCTGCCTCTTATTTACTTGCAACACTGGTGCAGTTGGAAAACACACCTGCAGACATGTTCTTTCTCCTTTGGTAGAGCTGAGTTCACACAGACACGAGACCAGCAATATGACACGACTGACGAGATTGAGATTGAGAGTGACTCTTTAGCCCACTCTGTAGAGACTGTGTGAATCTGTTTGTGTGCCCTTTGTGTCTGAGCATGAGTGAGTGTGTATTAGTGTGCGAGTGTGTGTGTGGAGTGTGTATGTGTGTGAGTGTTTATCTGCATGTCTGTCTTTATGTGAGTGTGTGTCTGTGTGTGTGTGTGTGTTTGTATATAATGTGTGTGTGTGTGAATATGTGTGTGCAGTGTGTGTGTGTGCATGTGTGTGCACTGTGGGTGTGTCTGTGTGCTGTGTGTGTGACTATTATTGTTCTCCTGTGATTCAAATGACTGTGTACGTCTGGAAAATCTGTCCTGTCAACAGCCTGAATGAATGAATGAAATAACTCTCCCCTGCTGGTGTGTGTGGTTCTGCTGTAGGGATTACTCTCCTCCCCTGCTCTGTGCTTCTACACCTCGATGTTTGAGCACAGTGCAGAGATGCCATTTAGTCCTGAACACGGAATATGTGTTACAACATCATTCCTCTCCACACGCCGCAGGGTGTATGTTACCAATGTGTTATCTTAGATGCAGGATCAAAAAATCAAAAAGGTTAATATGTATTTGAATGAATAATCTCTCTCATCCTTCCCTCTCCGCTTCTGCTTCTCCACTGTGTTGCAGGTTGCTGATGGGTGGCAGGGCGAGAGACTTCCCAAAACTCTTTGGTCCGTTTGCCAGGCGCAGCTGTGTGGTCTCTCTCTATGTGAGTACGCTAAAGCTGTGTGGTGTTTCTCTATCTGAGTATGCTAAAGCTATGTGGTGTCTCCATGTAACTACACTCAAGAGCTGACCCACCTCACATTAATACTGTAAATCCCATATTCATTTCTTATCGGTTTAACAGCCTTACATCTAGTGCTGCATCTAACGCTGTGTCCTCAAATCCAGCTGCTGCCTATGCACTAAATCCTCATGCACATGCCCTTCTTGCACCTATCATGGCTCTTAATGTTATGTTGTATGTTTATGTACTGAGCGCTGTTGTTGGCTGTAATTCTGAAAACTTGGCATAGTCTCTGCTCTTTGCCTAAATTATGGTTGTGGCCTTCAATGCCTGAATAGAGTGTTAATGCGAGCAGCTAGCTTTGTTTGTAAGTCACTCTGGATCACAGTGTTTTCTAAATGCCGAAATTCTCATTTCAAAACCTCAGTCAAACCTCCCACTCCCAAGACCAGCCAGGGCTACATTTGGAACAGGAGAGTGTCTATGTGCTGGCTATTGCCCTGTGCTGTGTGCTGCTGTGTGCTTTTCTACAACACCTTAGAGACCGACTCTCCACAGTGTGTAAACCTGTCATCCAGTTAATCGCACCGACGCGGTATGACTGCATCCGTGGGAGGAGCCAGACGCCTCGCTAACCTCTGGAATCACCCAGGAGGCCCATGATCCTTTGCTGTAACACAAATAAAAATGTCAGACTGTGTTGTGAAAGGTTATTTAAATACCCCCTGAAGCATCAGGGGATGCCATATTTACACCGCATGCTCATGAGATTGTATGTGTGTGTGTGTGTGTGTGCGTGTATGTGTGTTTGTAGTTTCTCTGTGTGTATATGCGTGTGTGTGTATACAGTGTGAAGAACATAACTGTATTGTATTTTATTTGGATGTTTGTGACATGAAAGGCATACCTAGCTTAAGCACTGCTTTCATGTGAAGGTATGTGCTGGTATGTGTTGGGCTGTTGTAATCAGATTAGCGTGTTTATCTTCTTGGCAGTGGTCAGATCTCCTGTGGCTGGAGTGGCACTCTGATAAAGGGAATCTTTCCCCTCCAAAAATGTCTCTGCTTTTAATCCCAACTGATCACATTCTGGAAGTCTCTGGTGTTTGAGTATGTTTACTCTCTGTGATGAAGTGAACTGTATTGACCCTGCAGTGTTTTTTCTCCCCTGCAGGTGGCAGTCATCATGTCCTTCCGTATCTGGGTGATGGGCGGCTCCATGCCCCTTTTCTCTGAGCAAGACAATCCAGCCTCCTTCTGCCCTCACCTTCTCACCAGGTAACCCTGTGGCAGCAGTCACTGCTCACCACTAACAAGGCTCAAGTCCTTCAGCTAGTGCAGCTAGCACTGCTAATGTTGCTAACACTGATAATGTTCCACTAATGCTGGTAATGGAATTCATTCTAATTGCGATGTGAACACTGGTAATGCTATTAGTGGTGCTAATGCCACAAACACCGTTGATGCTGCTAACATACTAGGACTGCTAATGGCTCTAGTGTACAACTTGGCTAATGTCACTAACTGCGCTATTGCTTCTAAAGATAATGCTGTACAATCGTGTAGCACTTCCAGGACTACAGGGACCAGGAAATAGGGAACTTTGCATCTCAAAATCCCACAGCCACTCAGGGTAGAAGCCATCGCCATGAAGGGAAGTGCCGCAGTGCTATAGAACACTGATAGTGCACTGATATACAGAGTGCTTGTGTGGTCCGATCCTAGATTACTGCCATGTTACTCTTGAGCTATAGAGTTTGTTATTCGTAGCCCATAAACTGCTGTCGTAAACCTTGTGCAGGTAAGAACTAATAATTAAACGAATCATGCAGTGATGATATTTCAGTATCATAACTCGCTAAGGTCTTTAATAGGCTTACTGTACTGTGGATTCACTGCTACACCCCGGCTGTCAGTTAGGCGCTTAATGCCATGTGTTGGCCAATGATATTTCTGTATAAATCATTGAAGTGTCTGTCACGTATTTATGATATCCCTCTGCAAATCAATACTTAATCCTGCCCTGCGTTTGGCGTGCTTATGGACTCACAGCCCATCCTGTGTCAGAAATTCTGTGGTATCTGTGGAGAATCAAAGCGACTTCTGTCTGTGTGCTGTGTGTATCTGAAATGCATGTCTGCATCAGGGCTTCCAAATTCTGGTGCTGGAGAGCTGCACAATTCTGCTTCATATCTTTGGTACTCGTTGGTATTTGATTCATTTATTTAAAAGTAAAAAAAAAATGTAGTCAATTTTTTTTAAAGCTTATTTGATCAACTATGGCAGTTAAGTTTATGCTTTTTTTGGTTGTACGTGCATGCTGTTTTGTACTGATAGATAAGTCAAAACATTTATTCCGATTCTGAATGCTTTAAGGCTTTACAACAAGCACCCATATGTGATGAGAAGGTTATGTTGGTGGTAGCAGAGTTGATATTGATGTTGTTTTTAATTACTGAATTACTGATGAACTTATTTCCCTGAGGACTGGAGGAAGTGTGCATCAGTGTTTGAAGATTTTGAAGAGGAAATTTTCAGCTTGGAGTTGTGTGCCCCCCTCCCCCCCCTTCCTTCTCACAGCTTTGGGCTTTGGTTAACACCAGTGGATCTGTGGTGTTAATAGCCTAACAAGAACGTGTCAAATTTCCAATGCAATCAAAAGTGAGACAAATGCCCAGTGCTTCTGTTAGGCCAGCTTTGATTTTCTCACTCCTTAATGTTGTGCCTAAACTCTGAGGAATCCTCTTCATTCTCACATTCAGCAGGATGAAGTCTTGAATTTTAATGACATGAGTTAAATTTTACTAAATTTTAGTCCTGAATTCATTGGAATGAAATGGAATTGACCCCTGCCTTGCTAATTAAAATGGTACAGTCCCTCCCCTAATTGTTGTTAAATGGTACAGTCCTTCCCCTGATTGTTGTAAAATGGCACAGTCCCTTCCCCATTTGTATTAAACTGCTACATTCCTTCTCCTGATTGTGGCAAATGGTACAGTCCCTCCCCCGAATGTGTTAATAGTGTGCGGTCCCTCCTCCGATTGTATTAAAATGATACAGTCCCTCCCCTGATTGCATTAAAATGGTACAGTCCCTCCCTCTGATTGATTGATTTGATTGGTTGATTGATTGATGCTCCCTGTGCTCTCCCCCAGGTTCCTCACCTACTTGTATCTGTTGGCCTTTAACGCTGGCCTGCTGCTGGCCCCCATCACGCTGTGCTATGACTGGCAGGTGGGCAGCATCCCGCTGGTGGAGTCCCTGTGGGATGTGCGCAACATCGCCACCCTGCTGCTGGGGGTGGTAATGATCTGCTTGTGCCTATACTGCCTGACAAATCTGCAGGTGAGTGAGTTCTTCTGACTGTACATTACATTACGTTCACTCATTTTGGAGATCAGCTTACAATGAGGGAGTCAGTGCATATATTATAGTTATAGTGTCAGACCTGGTGAACCACATTGCCTGACCAGTGACTGTAGGTGCAACGGCAAAGAATTAATGTACGTTAACTTATGCAACCAAGAACCACAGTACAAAACATAGATTCATATATCTATGTATTCCTATATCTGAGCTAACATCCATGTAAAATCATAAAGCATGCAATACAACTCCTAAAGCGATTAGATAAACTTATTAATGGTTCTGCTGTAACCGTGCTCCAAGTTCTGTGTTCTGGGTTTTGCTGTAGCTGTGTTCCAGGGTCTGTGTTCTGGGTTCTGCTGTAGCTATGTTGCAGGTTCTGTGTTCTCTCAGTTCTGCTATGGCTGTGTGTGATGGTTTATTTAACCTGCCTGGAAGCCTGTGGTAGTAACGAACAGTCAAACCAGCCGCTAATGAAACGGAGGTGTGAATTCACTCCTACAGGAGTGTGATCATATATTGACTGACTGAATAATTTATGGCACACTGACCCATTACACCACGGGGAGTATAAACTGAAACCATGAAGACAATGCAGAATATGAACATGTTTTTCTTGTGCTCTGCATGGTTCAGGAATGAGACTGACATTACTAGCAATTATAGATATTAAATATAGGTTCATATTTCATGTTTACTTAATTGTTCAGAAGCCTTAGTTTTATAACCCAGTTATATAGTTATATTAATAATATTTTTTCGCTTTCCATTGTTAGTCTTTCAGTCAGCAAGCTTTGTAGGGCTTTGCATGTTAGCTACAGCGAATCAGGACTACAGAACTGTGTGTGTGAGTGTATGTGTGTGCGCGCGCGTGCTTTCATGCGTATGTGCATACGTGTGTGTGTGTGTTTCACTTTGAGCTGCTGCTGATCTCATTAAAATATTATCAAACACTTAATTTAGAAAGGAGTGATTTGTTGGGTTGGCAGCTGTAACCCTTGACCCCAGTGAAATTATTATATTATATTAATATTTTTTTCCCATTTACTTTCTAGGCCTGTATTAAAGAAAAAGAGATATTGCAGTACACTTTACCTTGTTTAAAATTGACAGTGTACAGAGTGTGCTCAGCAAATTTATATTTTATGGACTGCATATGTAAGGTATGCGTACAGCGAATGTACAATTGGTGTGCGGTGTGTGTACAGTGTGCGTACTTCGTGTATAGCATGTTTACAGTATGTGCGGAGAGAGTATACAGTATACAATGATATGCACCATTGAAGGGTTCACCAGCAAACAGAGGTCAGTTGTAATAAACAAGGTTACAAACTGGAATAATCATTCGAATTGCTGTTTGGAGTGCATCTCTACCCGACGGAGCTTTCCGCCAAATAGACGTGACCTTTGGTTTCTATGTTTGGACACAGCCTTCGAGAGGAGCACAGCTTCACCAGCAGTGCTCTGAAAACCAAAGGACAGCGATGACCTTTAACGTCATCATCATTTCCCAAATGACAGGCCTCACTCTGTCTTGGTATTTATTTAGTGAAGAACCCCTGTCTGGTGTAATGGGGGTTTGCCCCCCCCCCCCAAACTCAGATTAAGTGGGGTGCTCCAACCAACAGGAGTGATGAGAAGCGATTGAGTTCATTTTTTTCACACCTTGGCATGCCATATGCTGCAGTTATTGAGCCAGGGAATGAAGCGGCAGATAGATTCATTTAGGGAATTAAGCTGTGAATGCTATAAATACATGTGGTAAGACAATGTGACTAATTAAAAAAGAAATGGCCCAGATATTGACTTCATGTAATATTAATTAATTATGTTTTTCCTGCTAAAGTCTTAGTGACATGAACTTTGCCAGCTTAGTCGTTAAGCTCATTAATTGTGGCTTTTCAGAGTAATTAAGAATTTGGTGAATGTGGAAGGTGCGAGTGTGCATCTGTGTGTGTGGGAGAGTGTGTGTGTGTGTATTTGTGTGCGTGTGTGCATGTGCGTGTGTCTGTGAGAGAGCGTGTGTATGTGTGCTTGTGCGTGTGTGTGTGAGTGTGTATGTGTGTGTGTGTGTGTGTGTATCAATGATGTTCTCTCTCCTCTCTCCCAGGGCTCACAGAAGCGGGAAGTGTTGGTTGGGCTGCTGTTCCTGGTGTTTCCCTTCATCCCAGCCAGCAACCTGTTCTTCCGCGTGGGCTTTGTGGTGGCTGAGCGAATCCTGTACATGCCCAGGTTAGTGTGTGTGTGTGTGTGTGTGTGTGTGTTTGTATGCGTGTGTGTGCGTGTGTGTGTGTGTGTGTGTGTGTGTGTGTGTGTGCGTGCTTGCGTGTGCATATATCCTCTGCATGCCCAGGTGAGTGTGTTTGGGCCATACCTGCTGTATCAGGGTGTTGTTGTATTCCACTCACCTGTTGTTTAGCAGGTTTGCTTCTCGCTGGTTGTGATTGACAAGCTCAGCTGTATAAGCAGTGAAATATGTCTGTCACTGTGGAAAAATGATTATTCATGAGTTTGAGATCAGAGCTCTGTGCTTTGGAGGAGAAGAGGTTTGAATTAGATTTTGTTATGCTGATGCAACTTTGTTAGCCTGAGGTGCATTAACTTACAGTTCTAGAGCTCATGTTCTCTTTAAATGCCTGTTTCCCTCCTTTAAACACAACTGGATTTTCTTCCCAGCTATGAGGCAATGAGATTACTCTACATGCATATTCATAACCCCATCCCCCAATGCACATACACACATGCACACACACACACACACACACACACACGCTCGCTCACATACACGCTTGCTCACACACATACTCGCTCAGACACTCAAATGTCCTCTCACACACGTGCGCATGTACTCACTCACACATGTTCACTCACACAGACGCTCACACACACGTGGACACATGCACATGCACACACAAGCACACACACACACATGCATGCAGCTCTGAAAGGCATTATCCCTGGTGAGCCTCTGGTTTATGCAGCACATGTTCACCAGTGGTTTTCAGTGATTTTTTCCTCTCTTTCTCAAGCCCTCTTTCATTCTGTTTAATTAGTTTTCCTCCCTCTCTCTCATTTTCTAAAAATTAAATTTCTGTTCAGGTCTCTCTCTGCCTCTCTCTCTCTCTCTACATATTAATGACCTGCAGTGTAAATGACGGGCCGAGTCGCACAGGAATTTGTTTCCTTATAATTTGCAGGTGAGAAACGCGGGTTGGGCAGCCTCATTAAAGATAAACACATGCGAAACACACCAAGGATAAATCCCGCAATGCAGTGCCCTGTGGAACCTCAGTCATTGTGCCAGTGGGAAGCCATTTACTGATGCACTCCATTGCCCCTCTGTGAATTATGCTTTTTTCCTGCCCTTTACCCATAATGCACATCATGAATGCATGCCTATTAGCCTTTAGAAATGGGATTTAGAGAAAGCTTGCGTTGCGTTAAGTTGTCCTCTGTAATGTGTCACGGACCGATGACCATCTCTGCTTTCTGGAATGAGCCCTCTGTGCATGTGTCAGAAACAGAGAGGACGCTGGGAGACACTGAAGGTGATGCGGTCACAATAATATACTGTTTACTTTATCACCTGCTGAGTGGTGTTAGAAGAGCAGTCAGCTGGGAAATTGGAGGGAGGTATTTGAAGGTCCTGAGAGAGAGAGAGTGAGAGAGAGAGAAAGAGGGAGGGTGAGGTAAGACTGACGAATGCAAAGCCCTATTGAGAATTAATTTCGCTCTGTAGCTTCCAGTATCGTATTCAAACATAAGAATACATAATGAGGAGAACAGGCTATTCAGCCCTTCTAGACTGTTACTAAGTGAACGGCCAGACAGACAATAACTTCAGTGAAGACGGAGGTACTTCCTGTTATTCCGCGGAAGAAAAAGATTAGAGCATCTCCTGTCCACACATCGCTGAGAAGCATCTCATGCTCTGTGTGACACTGTTCTGATCGATAGCTCATAGCTCACGAGTTCAGCATTTATGGACCATTCCGGAGTTTCACCTCCAGGCCACACCTAGAGGCTCAAGGGTGACACTTGCCCTGTGCCATCTGGCAGTTGACCTCTCCAAAGCCAAAACATCAGAACTGAAGCCCAGCCTGCTGACACAGACCCGGCGTGCTCAGTGCTCTGTGTCTCTGGGAAGGCAGGGCAGTATTTTCAGAGCATGTGGTTTTTTTTACATTGCCTGCTGGAACTCTCCGGACATGTCACTGTGACCTCATTCCAGTGGAAGCAGACAGTTGCCCCCGGCAATATGACCACATGACCCCCCGGGCCACTCTATATGCCACTGCTCGGAACAGTTGCAGGGTGATGATCTCTTTCCGTTCTCTCTATCTCCCCGTTGCTCTCTCCTTATCTCTATCACTACGTAAGTCTCCTCTTTACCTCTTTCTTGCTTTTTCCCTCTCTCTCAATTCAGTGGTGCTTTACTGGCTGGACAACCGAGGTAATATTGTCAAAGGATATATTATTTCTTTCCCTTTCCCCCCCTCCCTCCGTTCCCCCCACCCCTCTCTGTCTCTGTGGGTCATTACGGTGTATAGCACATAATGCTGTAAACAGCAGGGCAGTTGCAGACTCGTTCTGTTCACCTTCTCAGCAGTCAGACATTAAAGCTTTAAAGCTTTAACCGACAATGCTCTGTGTGAGTCTGTTCTTATCACGTTCATTAGCCTCATCCTTTTTTCGTTTTTTTCCCCCTCCTCTCCTCTGAATGCTGAAGGATCTGCATGGCAAGCTGCAGGGTTTCCTCGAGTTTGTGTGAGGGCAGGTTTTCAGCCGAGCGACCTTCTGCTTTTCTCTTTAACTCGAGAGACTTAGTTTGCTTCTGCGCCGTGTTTACGAGTTCAGCATGTCTGGACATTTTTAAACTCGCGGAGCTCGATGAGCGTATCTTCTTTTTACTGACTCCAGCGCTTTTTTTTTTTGTTGTTGCATTTTTGCTGTTAAAACAGTTTTTCGACTGAAGTGTGTAAAAACCTCAAAGGGATGCAGAACGTGAGGAGATTTGGGAAGGGACTCGCATTATTACACAGGCCTTTAATCCTGCGTTTTACTTATCTTATTCTCCATTGTTGTTTTTAATGACTTAACTTATTATGTATTTTTCCCGCGTTGTAAGAGTTTATTGCAGTTGGCGTTGCCTTACCTTCTCCCCCAGTTAGCTTGCCTTGCTGTTAGAACCGCTGACCTCATCTGGCTTTTTTTCCCGTATGGTACAAGAACATACATAATGCATCATAACTATATCTGCTTAAATCCTATAGCCAGCTTATAACAACTGGTTTATGACGGGTGTGTGAAATATGATGCTTTGTCACCGGTGTCATAAAAATGCTCATAATCATGTTTCATAACGTCACCTTATGTCTATTGCAATAAGCTGGTCATAAGATTCCTCTATGCTAAGGAGGTGTATATCCATTATTTAGAGGTCATAAAAGCTCCACTAATGCGTCACAAACCCCATATTAATGTATTCTTGTATGTATACCACTTGTTATTACACATTAATACACATTAATACCCTATGGAGACGTGTATTACATTATGCAACAGTACATTAGTGTACATTAGCAAGATATTACATTACATTGCATGGTACATAAGGGCATGTTTAGTGACCTTTTCATAGATGGGTCTTGCTGTAGTACCATGCCCCAGGAATGGGGGCTGAACTGATCTAATCAGATAGCTCATTAATTCAGCTAATTTAGGACTGCTACATCATCACTCTGCCCTCCAGTAATATGGCGGAAGAACACACTACCAGAGTGAACATCTGATACTCTACTTGAACAAACCCTACTACATGAGCGAATTCTTGAAAAAATCTTGTGGTTGTACCTGAGCAAATCCGTCTGCACCTATCAGAGCATACTATTTGCCTGCTGAATGAGCAGGTAACAGGTGAGATCGGGGGGAAATTTAATTGCTGTATTTGATGTTTATTTCAGTGTTTCTGGGTTAACAGATAGACTGCACACGCTACAGGAAGACTAACGATGGCAACCAAATGAAGTGGTCTAATGACAGATTCATGATCAGCAGCAAAGCTGAATGATGTGACGTCGTTTGCATTTGTAGTGAACGTGGTGTGTTGACCCTTAAGGTCCAGTCACCATTCGGAGGCCATTCTGCGCACAATTAGTCTTTACTGCGAGGGAGATGGTAAACAGGGGTTCTGAGCGATGGGTTCTGATTGGCCGTGAGAGCTGACAATGGAGTAGCTCACTGAGTGCTGGTAGCCAGGCCTGTTAGCAACAGCGCTAACGTGCAGTTTGGGAAATAAATCTGCAGCTTTTCAACTGACTGCCTCTTCCATTTTTTTCTCACTCTGTCTAAGTCTCTCTCTGTTTCTCTCTCTCTCTCTCTCTCTCAGTATGGGGTACTGTATCCTGGTGGTGCAGGGTATGAACAGGCTGTGTTCGGTGGTTGGTCGGTGGGGCTCCACGGCGCTCACTGTCTCCATGCTGCTGCTCCTGCTGCTCTTCTCCTGGAAGACAGTCCAGCAGAATGAGGTGTGGCTCTCCCGTGAGGCACTGTTCAGGTGAGGGCGAGCATGTGTGCGAGCAAGTTTGCATTAATTGATTAATTGTGTGTGTGTGTGTGTGTGTGTGTGTGTGTGTCTGAATATGTATGTGAGTGCAAGTGACTGTATATATTTGTAACGATGTGACGTGTGTATGTGAATGTGTGTGTGCACGTAGCCTTACCTCTCATGAATATCTCTGTCTCTCTCTCCATCTCTCTCTCTCTGTAGATCTGGCATCCAGACCCTGCCTCACAATGCCAAGGTTCACTACAACTATGCCAACTTCCTGAAAGACCAGGGCCGCAATGCCGAAGCCATCCACCACTACAAGACTGCACTGCGGTGAGGGCTCAATATGGCCAATGCTGCCCCTCCATACAGTCACCAATGTTCACTTACACTTACGCTCACTGTAAATGTCCACAGACATATTCACATGCAACTACAACATACATATTCAGCCCAGAACCTCAGATTCAGCACAAAATCTCATATTGTGCACAGAAATGCTAATTTATGGAAAACGTGAATGCTAATTTTCTGTCCCTCAGGACATGTACTGACCCCTGTCCTCCCAACTGTGCGGTTCTCTCTGGAAGTTTGCATCTCTCCTCTCTCTCTCTCTCTCTCTCCCTCTCCCCCGTCACTCTCTCTCCTACAGGCTGTACCCACAGCATGCTAGTGCCATGAATAATCTGGGCACTCTAACGCACCACGCAGAGGAGGCAGAGGAGCACTACAGGAGGGCTCTGGAGATCAACCCCCAGCACAACAGAGCCCTGTTCAATCTGGGCAACCTGCTAAAGTAAGTAACCACTCACACACATACACATGCATGCGCACACACATGCCCGCACGCACACACACACACACGCACACACACACGGCCTGACAGATCAGTAGATAAAAGGACATCAGTGAAAAGAGACAGAGTGTCTGATCTCAGGAACAGCCTGACTCTAGTCCCCTTTTAGAGGACTGGGTATCCCTGGAGATGAGTGAACATTTTAAATCACAGCATACTTACTTTCTCACCTTCATAAAGCAGCAATGTGTGCTTGTGTGCGCGTGTATTTATGGAGCTTCTCTAAAGCCCTGTCCTGTGGTATTTTAGGTCTCAGGGGAAGGAGGAAGAGGCGGAGCAACTGCTGAGAGACTCCATTCTTTTTGGCCGACACTTCGCTGATGCGTACTCCAGCCTGGCTTCCCTTTTCGCTGAGCAGGTAAGGCCCTACCTCGATAATAGCAACCTCAAGGGCCTTTATTAATGGGGGGTTCTTTACTCAGGCTCTGAGTGCTGATCTAGGGCCAGGTTTCCTTTGTCCACAACATAATGTTATGCATTATGGCCTCATGGTCATGGCTGATCCTAGATCAGTGCAATATTCATAAAGCGCAGTAGTGCTTTCGAATTCAATTTGTGAATATTTGCCCCAGTTATTTTTGTGTCCTACAGAAGCGGTTTGCTGAAGCCAATGACATCTACCTGCAGGGTATTGAGAACTGCCCAGACAGTTCCGATCTGCACAATAATTATGGAGTGTTTCTGGTGGACACAGGTGAGTGAGTCCAATATCCCCGTCACACGCACAGGTAATCACTGATATTAACACAAGCTGTGCATAGACAGTGTGCATGTGCATGCTGATGCACTGATGGTATGTGTATATGTGGGTGTGTGTGTGTGTGTGTGTGTAAATGGTAAATGGACTGCATTTATATAGCGCTATTATCCAAAGCGCTTTACAATTCATGCCTCTCATTCACCCATTCACACACACACACACTCACACACCAACAGTGAAAGGCTGCCATGCATGGTACCAGTCAGCTCGTTGGGAGCAATTAGGAGGTTAGGTGTCTTGCTCAGGGACACTTCGACACGCCCAGGGCGGGGGATCGAACCTCCGACTGCCAGACAACCGCTCTTACCTCCTGAGCTATGTCGCCCCTTGTGTGTGTGTGTTGGTGCTAATTGTTGGTGTGACTCTGGGCTCCTGCTCTGTCCACCCAGGTGACAGTGAGAGGGCGGCTGTGCACTACCAGAATGCCGTGCGTCTCAAACCCACACACTACGTTGCCATGGTGAATCTGGGTCGCCTGCTGCGCTCCTCCACTGAGAACAAGGAGGCGGAGTCCTGGTACAAGAGGTGACCAGGACCATGACATCACACCATCTCAGCGTGTGTTTGTGTGTGCATGTGTGAGTGAGAGAGTGTGTGCATGTGTACTCAACTGTTACCTGCTTAACCCATTTTATTTGCTGTGATAGATCCCTTATAGAATTTCTGTTACATTCCATTCTATCGCTACTTTACAGCAGGCTGGTCAGTGGAGAATGGGTTCCCCCTCTATAGCTGGGTCCCCTCCTGTCATTTGGGGGTTTGAGCCTGGTGCTTGCTCTGTTTGCTCTTTTTGCTCTGTTTCTTGCCTTGCTACTCTGTAAAGTGTCTTTGTGACAGTTCTCTGTAAAAAAAAAGCACTATACAAATAAAATTTAATTGAATTGAATGTGTAAGGAGTAAGTGAGGGTGTGTGTGGGCATGAGTGTGTTATATATAAAGAAGTGGCCTAATGTGACCTCTGACTCCTGTCCCTGGTTGTGCCTCCAGGGCGCTGCAGGTGGTGCGGAAGGTGGAGATCCTGACCCCGCTGGGGGCGCTGTATTACAACACGGGCCGCTACGAGGAGGCCCTGCAGGTGTACCGCGAGGCAGCTGCCGTGCAGCCTGACAGCGCCAACATCTGGCTGGCCCTGGTAGTGCAGAATATATCCCTGAGCACATCCCAGTATCCACAACCCGGAGCACAGAACCAGGAACTCAGAGTATAGAATTTAGAGACTAGAACGCAGGACACAGAACACAGAACTCTGTAGTCAGCCTAGAACTCTTTAACCAAATCTACCTCATACTGTCAAACATCTATTTCTCATATTGTTCTTTGTCATTGTTCAGAAAAACGTGCCAGAATTCCATCGGACTGGAATATAACAATGATGTAATTTACAGTATGACTGCAGTTGGATCCCTCTGGTTTACTGTGGTTCTGTGCTCCTCTGTGTGAATGCGTTTGATCTGGTTTCCTTTGGTTCTTTTCTTCTCTGTGTGAACACGTTTGATCTGGTTTTCTTTGGTTCTTTTCTTCTCTGTGTGAATGCGTTTGATCTGGTTTACTGTGGTCCTGTGCTCCTCTGTGTGAATGCGTTCGATCTGGATTACAGTGTTTCTGTTTTCACACACAGGCCCAAGTCCTCGCCATGGCAGGTCGAACCAAAGAAGCGGAGAAAATGACGTTTGGGATCCTGTCGAAAAACGCAGGCTGCATTGAGTGCCACCGCCTCCTGTCTGCCATTTACAGCAAAAGAGGGAATCATAATGAGGTATGCAAATGAGGGAGTCACAACGAGGTATGCAAATTAGGGTGTCGTAATGAGGGATTTGGAAAGAGAAATGCGAATAATGGAAGCATAACAAGGTGTGGAAATCATAAAGTGAACTAGTTAAGCTAACAAGGGAATCCTGAGGTATAGAACAGCTCACAGTGTGTGTGTGTGTGTGTGCATGCGTGCCTCTGCGCATGTGCGTGTGTATTTGTATGTGTGTGTGTGTGTGTGCATGTGTGTGTGTGTATGTGCTTGTGTATGTGTGTGTGTGTGTCTGTGTGTATGGTGTGTGTGTGCGCATGTTTATGTGTGTATGTGAATGTGTGTGTGTCTGTGTGTATGGTGTGTGTGCGCATGTTTATGTGTGTATGTGTATGTGTGTGTGTGTGTGTGTGTATTTGTATGTGTGTATGTGTGTGTATGTGTATGTGTGTGTGTGTGTGTGTGTGTGTGTGTGTGTGTTCAGGCTCTGCAGGCTCTAGAGAAAGCCCTGCAGCTGACCCCCAGTGATGAGGCAGTCCTGGCTGAGCTGCACTTCTCCAAAGGAAACCAGCTGAGAGAGATGAACCTGCTGGACCATGCTTTCCAGGTAGTACATCTGTTCCTCTCACCCTCCAGTCCTCTCTCTCTTTCTCTCTCTATCTCTCTTTATTTCTTTCCTTCTCATTCCCTCTCTGTCTCTTTCTCAGATTTAAATTTAAATAGGCTTTATTTATGGAAACACAAAGCTAATATTGAAAAACTAGTCCTTTCCATGAGCACCAGCCTGCCCAAAACCAATTATTTCTCAGTGGGCAATAAGCCTACATAATATTCTATATGTTACATAAAAAACACAAAAATAATAGACTGCTTGTTTTTGGATGTAAAAAAACCTGAAAGGGCAAAGTTCAACAGGCCACCTGTGTCCCAAGAAGGTCAGTTTGGGTAATTGGAAAAGAAAAACCCCGTGTAATCAAAACATTGGCTCCATCTATTGGTACAGAGCATTACTGCACTGAGGATTGCATTAGTACCATGGCCCAAAACATAATAATTGACCACAGTGTAATAAAGCTAAAATGTAATAAAGCTCATAACCTAATAAAAATCCAACAACGTAATAAAATCTTCAACCTGTAACATAATAGCTTTTTTGGGCATAATGTAATAACTTCTTACTTTATTGCTAGTTCATTACCCCTGAAGTTTTTAACTCTCCCTCTTTTTAAATTTGAATGTACTATTATTACATCATAAATTATGTATGGTGCTTTGCAATGGCCCAGAAAAACAATGTATCCCAGAAGTACTCCAAAATACCACAAAGTATATTAAAAGTATTGCTAAAAACCAATAAGTACGCCAGATTACTCCAAAACACCAGAGTATCACAAATCATTATACAGCGTCATAAAAATGCCACAGAGTACCATGAAGCATACCACAATGTAATGCAAAGTACCCCAAAGCACACAACAAAGCAAACCGTGAATCATGTCGAACTGGGTGTCCCACATTACCACATAGTGTGACAAAAAGTACCCCAAAACCCAAAAAAGTGTTTTGGGCCTGTAGATTCTGTTGATTCCTTTCTCACTGATGTATAGCACAATGGTTCTCTGTCTCAATCCGAATGACATCATCCTTTTGGCCCATCTCACACAGAGCTACAGGCTAGCTGTGGAGCTCAATCCTGACCAGTCACAGGCATGGATGAATATGGGAGGAATTCAACACATGAAGGTAAAGATGGCTGTGTGTATCACACTGGGTACTTGTGTTCTAAGCTTTATGGCATATATTCCTTCAAAGTTACCAAACTCTGCAGTCCTAGACCGGCTCGTTACTTCACCTAACTTGAGCCTCTATTCATGAAGCATCCAAACACTGATCTTGGATCAGCTTAGCGTTTCAGCTCATAATGGACAATGTTAGAGTATTGTTGGGGGGAAAGTGATTCTAAATCAGCACTTCTCTGAGGCCATAGATGAATATGGGCCCTGGTTCTGATCCAAAACCCTCCTGTTTTAGGCGCTTCACTGAGTGGTTGTGCGGTTCTGGTTCTGGTTCTGTTTGCAGGGAGACTACCCCTCCGCCCGGCTGTACTACCAGCAGGCTCTGCAGCTCTCTCCAGGGTCCAAACTGCTGAAGGAGAACCTGGCTAAGCTGGACCGGCTGGAGAGGAGGCGTGGTGGGAAGGAGGGAAGGGGCGGGACTAGGGCTGGGGGTGGGATGAGAGGAGCGCACTGGGGGTCAGAGGCTATGGGGGTGGTGTCAGCCACTTAGTGGGGTAAAAGGTGGAGTGGAGTTGTTTAAGCAGGTGTGTGTGTGTGTGTGTGTGTGTGGCGGGGGGGGGGAGGTATGAGTGGGGTTTTTTTTTTTTGGTTGGGTGATGGAGTCTGACTTATTGGAGTGTGTTTGGAGTCGAGCAGGGCATTGTGAGGGGTGGGGTTCATTACCAGGACCTCCATTGCCTGACCAAATCCGGGAGTTCTTCCTCTTGTGTCCTGAATAAGCTTCAAACAGACTCTACTTTGTAACCTTCATCACTTCAATTCTGCTGCACCTTGGAAATATGGATCTCCTTTACTGAGGTCTCTCCTGTACTCAGCTCTTTACCAAAAACATGACAGAGGTGAGAGTTGGGTTCTGCCATCTTAAACTACATGCTTTCCTATAACACAGATGAACTTACCTGTACCACAAACATGCTTACCTATACCACAGGCAAGCTTACCTGTACCACAAGCATGCTTACCTTACCAATACCACACGCTTGCTTACATATACCACAATTGTACTGAACACCAGCATACCTCTGGAGAAATTTGACACACTCATGTAACTGCATCTTTCGATCTAACTTTCTATCATGAGTCATACGTACCCATAACTGGCCACGGTTATGAACCACTTTGCTATAGAAACCGCCAAATCTATTTTATTATTATTATTATTATTATTATTATTATTATTATTATTATTAATAATAATAATAATAATAATAATAATAATAATAATAATAATACATTTATTTTATATAGTGCTTTTCATAGTCTCAAAGACGCTTTACAATACATGAATTATCAGGAAAAAAAGAAGAAAAAAAGATTTAGCAATTTGGCAATTTAGAATGGGACATTCTGTGAATATATTATGCGTCATCGTGTCATAAGACCTGCTGTTGGCAGTGAGCAGGTACACCAGCATTCTCAGGACCATCAGAGCGAAGCGCAGTCGTTTTTCTGTACCGAGCCCCACCTGCTTCTTCACCCAAGCTTAGTGATTATGCTGCATTTCACTTAGACCTCAGAATACAGTGTAAATACAGAGTCCTGTAGCTCTGGGCCAACTGTAATGGACCTGAAGCACTGGGCTAATTATAGTCATCCCACTGGGGTTACTTTGATTTGGATTTTTTTTTTTCAGCATATCTGGTGTTACAATGCTTTGAATGTTATTTATGAAAGTTTAATTTTTTATGCTCATGAAAATCATTAAAGAATAATATCATGACTGTAAATATTTTATTATCATTATTTATGGATAAAGTTCTATTTTTCTTTGTCTTTGGATTATTTTGTACTGGCATGCAAGGTTTTGATGAATTGCATTGACGTTCAGGAGTTAAAAAGTGTAATCAGATTTTATTTATTTTCATGCAAATGAAGAGTTTATTAGCAGCCATAATGTGCGTAGGTTTGCCTACCGCTGTGCGTTAGCATGGAGGGCTGGAGCGCTGGAGCGTTATACAACCTCAGGTGGGAGGGGATTCAGTCATTTGACATCTGACCTGACCAGAGGATTTAAATAAAAAACATATCTTTAATCTCTCCTGTTGGTCCGGTGTGTGCTGTGTTTGTTTTGTGTGAAGAGATTTTCTTCTTTTCCACCTAGGTTAATGCTGGAGCAGTTGCAGCCACTGCAATGGAAAATAATGTGCTGTTTTCAGAGGTACCCAAGCACAATGATTCCAAAACAAACTTGTTCTTTTCACTTACAAAAGCAGGATCAGGAATGAAAAAAAGACATTTAATCTCTGTGGTGACTGTTTGGCAGGTGATGATTGGCGTTGAATAGGAAGTTCCCCTGCACTATAAGCAACAGTTCCTTGAATATATTTATGCACATCTATGAGACCCAGGGTGAAAGACACACTGTTTCTTCATTACAGGGTAGTGATGTAAGTGTCCTAGAAACACTTACAATATGCTACATTCATGATCTAGCCATCCATTATCTATACCTGCTTATTCCTGGTAAGGGTCAAGGGGGGTGCTGGAGCCTATCCCAGCATGTATTGGGTGAGAGGCAAGAATATACCCTGGACAGCTTGCCAGTCACAGGGCTACATTCATGATGTTATGCCTAAATAAACGTATTTAATAATGTGTTGAGGAAACTGCGCCTCTTTATGTTTGATACTTGTGTAACAAAGCATACACCCCAAAAATTATTCTTAGGGGTTCACATGTCTGTGGCTGTCAGATGTAACATTGATGATAGCTTTTATATTTTAGCCATGAATACATTTTACATCTCAATACGTCTTTAAAACACAACTTTCAGAAAGAGATTTGCGAAGCAGGTCCTCCCCCTGCTGGATACCTTGTGAAAAATCCCTGTATTGTCCATTTCTCGCAGAATGACCACATGTCTAAAATCCACGTTAAACCTGAATACTCTAAATGGATAAGATCGTGTTGTGTACTAATGAAAAACGGTTCCGTGTTGTTTTAGGGTATTGTTAGCCAAAGTTCATTGTTCAGATCTCTCACGGGTGGCTCTGAGACATTGACGTACGGCTTTGACGTCCCCTGCTTTTACCAGGAGCTTCCTGACGCCCCATTTCTGCCACAAGATTAATTTTCTCAACCAAATTATCTTTTAAATTGTGATGCGCGCCTTATAAGATGAATAAATAAACCAGTATATGCTGAAATCAGAGACTGTAAAAATCCGCTTTTCTGTTGATGAGTAAACTACTTGCCGCACGTGACCCGTCATATGACAGGTCATATCATGTGTTCACAACACGGAAGTACGGCGCTTAATCGCATCTCTCCGACTGGAATATAGCTTGCTGACATTTTTGAGGAACTAGGTAATGATGTTAATTTTTTAAAATTTGATTTCTTGTAGACCTGCGTGAAAACCTTAATACCCCAAGCTACATTATAGCTGTCGTGTTTCTTTTAATTGCGTCAGTACCGTTAAGTTGATCGAAGCAAGCAGTGTTAGGTGTGTCTGATGTAGTTGCATTTCTTGCGAGGTTGTTTCCTTTCTAGTTGTATTACGACGGTTTAGGTTTAATCTGCTAGCACGTGTTATCGGTGCAACGTATTTTATAATTTATTCAGTTAAGAGGCACAGAAGCTTAATAGAAATCGTTTGCCGTTGTTTTAAAATCGGTGTGGACGGACCCAGTTATCGTGGTGCCTGTTACAGCATTATTTCATAGGCATTGGCATTGCACTGTTTCGAAGTTATTAAGCTAACCAGCAGGAGGCGCCATCCGAAAACAGAACATAACAGTCATACATGGAATTAATCACAAACTTTGTTCCTCTGGCTGATGTTGCCTGTTGCATGGTGACTGATTTTTCGCCCAACTGTGCTCTTTTGAAATGTACCGCAAGAAAGGATGTACCCTTGAAAACAATTTCAGAGACTTTAAATGTAGGAGGAAACTGGAAAACTTTTAATTTAGTTTGATTTCAGATGACCACCAACCCCCCTCCCCTGGTGAGCTGTTTGGTAGATACTGCATTTTGGGCTTCAGTGCTCAGGATCTATTTCTGCAACTCCATAGGATTAAAAATATCTTTATGAAGGGGGGTAATATGTGTCTTACAGAGCAGTTCTGGCTACTCTCATTCAGTAGGCCATTATTCAGTCTCATTAACACATTGAGATGAGTGAATGAATGAATTTTTTATCGCTATCTTTTCTTGACATTTCTGCATTTAAGCTTCAACACCATGGAGCCATCTGCTTCTGGAATGTTCTGTGACAGGATGCTGAGCATGGTGAACTCTGAAGATGTGAACGCCATCATCCAAGCTCAGAGGCACATGTGAGTGTGTGACGGAGCTCAGCGTTTATTTTCTTTTCTTAATTTTGTTGAAATTGTATTTATGTTTTCATGATTAGAAAAAGGGTTTAAGGCATAGAAAGGCTAGGAGATGACCTAAACAACAGGGAGAGACAGTACTGTTTCTTAGTATTTCTCTATTATAGTTACGATGTTGGGGTCAACACCGATTGATTCAGTTGGTTTAGTAAATTAATCGAAATTGAAATTGATTGAATGGAGCATTGTTGGCATTTTTAACTAACTGAGCTGAATTTTAATGTAATTCCTGAACTGAAATAGGATGTGTGTCTGTAACTCTTTTTGCAAGCGGTTTTTCCTCCTTGACAGTTGTGGTATATGATTGTTTTTTCCAGGCTGGACCGCTTTGAGAAGACGAACGAGATGCTTCTGAATTTTAACGGGCTCTCCAACGTACGCCTGCACCAGATGACTGAGCACTTCCTGCTGCACACACGCACTCTGCTGGAGATGAAGAAAGACCTGGACAGCATATTCAGGAGAATCAGGTGCTGCCCCCTCCAGGGAAAAAAGATCCTGTCCACATTAGCCGCGCATTAGCGAGTTAGTTCATATTGTGCTCTCTTTAGAGCAGGAACGTCCGATCTTATCCATTTGTGGGGGTGGGGGTGGGGGTGGGGGGGGGGGGGGCGGATTTGGTTCCAGCTAAGCGCTAAGTGACCATATTTATCTGGTAACAGTCTTGAGTGAATACTTGCACCGTTCAAAGGGGAGGTACAGTTTGTGAGATTCAATCCCTGCATTCTGGTTGGACGGTGATATGACAAAGGACAGTGGTTAACTTCAGTCATGGCCTGATTTCCTTTCTATTTAAATGTGTAATGTCTGCTGGAACATGACTATATGTAAGTCTGCACGCTATAAAATTGAATTGTTCATCACCCTGCAGGACACTGAAAGGCAAGCTTGCAAAGCAGTATCCCGATGTCTTCAGCAGTAAGTGAAGCAGTCATAGATGATGATGTCAAATTTACCGTTAGTGGACTAACCCTTATAGCTGTCACCCCCCTACACTCGTACTAACCCTTCCATTTCACCCCTTCTCTGAATACCTTGCCCCCCCCCCCAAAAAGGCGTCCACGAGTCCCCTGTCCTGGAGGAGGATGACGATGAGTTTGACCCTGTCCCGCCCAGCACGGCAACCACCACGGCAACCTCGGAGCAGAGCACGGAGTCATGTGACACCAGTCCTGACATCATCTCCCCCACCGTCAGCCGCTGCTCAGAGGACTTCTCCCAAGAGCATCACCCTGACACGCCCACCCCAGACTGCCCGGATGTGTCCAAGGATGTTGGCGTGGCACGGGGCGATCTTGTTGATGTGGGCGTGGCCATCCTTAGGGACGAGGGCCCAGATTAGAAGGGGGGTGGGGTCATGTGGAGGGGCAGGACTGGAGAACCTTCTACATGGGAATGCGATTGCTCTGGCTGGTGCACTGACCAGCTTTTTTAATTAGTATTTTGTTTTTTCTGCACTTGCTTTGCTGTGTGGTGGTCGGGTGAAGCTGACCCTCGAAGATTGACTGTAGCACAGTGCAGAGATACGAGTTAGCATGTGACTGTACGCTACAGGATGCGAGTGTCCGTCCACTGCAGGACGTGAGTTAGCATGTAAGAATCTGCTACAGGATGTGAATTAGCATGCGAGTGTCCACTACAGGACGTGTCAGCATGTAAGTGTCCGCTACGGAATGGGAGTTAGCATGTGCTGCATCTGCTATAGGAAGTGAGCTAGCATGTGACTGTCTGCTACAAGGTGTGACATCACCCTTGGAAAAGCCATAAGAGGGTGATTAGGACCCCTAGCTGGGTACCTTGTTCTCCAGCTCAGTGGGCCAGTCAGTCCCACAGATGCTTACTGAAACCCACAGCAGGACCTGTCCCTGGTACATATGCAGCCCTGCTGCTCACACACAACCAGGAACTGAAAGAGGACAAAATACTTGAATTTTCCTTGTGTCCTGACAAGTGTTGCTCGAATGTAATGTTTGCTTTTTTTGTGTGTGTGAATGCATCTGCGAGTATGTGTGAGTATATTTGTATCTGTGTATCTGTGCATGCATAGCATGTGTGTGCGCATGCGCTAGTGAGTATGTCTAAGTATATTTGTGTGTGTCTGCATGTGTATTAGTGAATATTTTTTTGTTTGCGTGCATGTGTGTGTTCAGTTATCTTTTCCGTTTAAAGAGCTTAGCACATATGTCATTCTTTAACCATTTGGGATTTTGTTTTTCAAGGGTGAATTAGAAAAGCACAAAATGTCAATTTCTTTTTGGTCACCACTTACCATGTGTTTTATTATTTATTGGTAGATTATTTATGCAAAATAAAGTTATGTGACCCCAGATTAAAACTGAACACTGTTAGTGACCAGAGCTGCTTTCTTCAAGTTTTTTTTAACGAGTGAAACTAGTAAAGTTGTAAATGATGTATAAATAGAGTAGTGCTTTTTATATCTGTATGATGAATGAAAAATGACGTTTGGATTGGTAAATTAACTGTGATGGCTCTAGGAAAAAATGTACAATTTTAACACTGCATGAAACATCACTAACCAAAGAATGTGTCAGTACAGTACTCAGTATTGGGAGTAATGTCTGTCTCCAGGTTCAATAAAAAAAAGTTATGTTTTTCACCCATGGAAGAGTTTGTGGTATTAATAAAAATGAAATTATCTGAACTCACGCTCACTATGTGGAAACGCTCAGCATTTTTGTATACATTGAGAAAATGGATATGGAAAATGCACAATGTTAAGCGTGGGCAAATGTCTCGCTATCAATCTTGCCAGAACTATGAACCACAGACGCGCTTCTTAGGAGTCTCTATTTCTTGTGGTAAGCCTCTGACTCCCTCAGCAGGCACTTTTCTCTCGTGCAAAAGGAATAAGAGAGAAAACGTATTGAGGTTAGAGAATGTGGATAAATGATATGTTAAGACGTGTTATTTTTAAGCAATAAATGAGAAATAGCTCAGCGCAGCATAGAAAACGTGAACCACATGGAGCGAACTTGCGTATGTCTGATCAAAATACAGACCGTGGAAAAAAGGATCAAACCGATGGATCAAATGCACTCTTGTAACTACGCGGAATGCTCAGGGGGCGCTCTCGGAGTTGAGATTATATGCTTTCGTCTAGCTGAGAAGCTCTATGGTTCTAACGGGGTCAGCGGTTCACAAGCGTAGAAAACCTCATACACGCCTGGAATAATTTACAGTTGAACAATAATTAAATATGAAACCCGTGTTTGACTAACAGCACACTGTCCGTCAAAGATTTCAACGGGAACCTAACATTTTGTAGACGTATGCACCCGAGGTAAGAAGCTGATGTTTGTTAGACTAGCTCGTAGGCTAAGCAAACGCAACAGCAGCAGCCTTGCTGGTTTATCTTCCTCAGTTTCCGTCATACTTTGCCAGCCCTTATTTAAACGTTTTATTGTTATCTGACGTTGCGCAGCATGTCTGTGCTGAATTACCGTTTCAAACATTTACCTTTATGCAAAAAAGCTACATAATCGCTCTAAGATACTGTTTTATTTCCTAGTAAGCTTTGTAGTTGGTCGCCGGGATACTCCAGCAAGCCAACACCACGTCACGAAAGTGGTGTGTCTGCTAAGATAAACTAGCATGCTAGCGGCACTGGTATAGCTAACCTTACTGACCTGTAACGCACTTATTGACAGTATCTGTCCGTACGGGCACACAAAGCACATTTCCTGGTTCTCAGATTTCAGCGAACGATCGCTATTTAATGGTAACTAAAAGCGAGCAATGTAATGCATTGTGTTGAATTCCGAAATAAAATGTTATAGATAAAGGTGTAAATGATTTACTGTTGAATGTTCAGGTTGAATTTATGAGGGAGGCAGTGGAGGATTCTCCCGAAGATGAGGCGGCTGTCCCGGAAGAAAGCTCTCAACCTGGTGAAGGAACTAGACGCTTTCCCAAAGGTTCCCGAAAGCTACGTAGAAACTACAGCGAGTGGAGGAACTGGTGTGTTACCATCTGCACATAGATCAGGGAGACGTGTGTGTGACTGGTGCTCCAGTCTAAGGATTGGACATGAACTTTGACCCTTTTCACGTGTTCACATTTGTCCATGTCGATTTTAGAGTTCCTGTATTTGACATCTGCTGTTCTGGCTTTTGTTTTTAATTGCTCAACATGTACAAACATAGATACCAAAGTCATGCGTTTAGTATGTGTGTGTGTTTGTGTGTGTGTGTGTGTGTGTGTAGACCTTACAGTGTTAATGGTTATGCCTGTGCTAAGCTGGAGACCTGAACGCTTTGCTGTTCAGTTGTGCTTGTAAATCTTTTGACTGCTGTGGTGAGGTGACCTTGACTTTGACCTGGCTGTGGTTTGTCAGTGGGACTTTACTTTCTGAAAAAGCTGTTTGATGTCAGAATCACAAGTAAGGTTTTCTGGACGAGAGGATGTAATTGATGCTTGCATAGAGATGATCTGAGTGGTGATTGGTGTCTGCTCTCCTCCTCTTCCTCATCCTCATCCTCCTCCTCGTCTTCGTCTCACAGTGTCTCTCATCGCCTTCACTGCGATGGCACTCCTGGCCTTTTTTGAGTTCTTTGTGTACCAAGACACCTGGATGAGGTACCAGTATGAGGTAGACAAGGACTTTTCCAGGTAGGTTTTCAGAAACCCCTTTAATTCTAGGTACATTTTCAGAAACTCTTCAACCCTCTGAAAGCTGAGTTGCTTCTTATCTGTAAGAAGGCAGCACCTGACCATGCCAGAGATCCTAGGCTGTAGTTTTGTAGCAGAGTGTTGTGGGAGGATGAAAGTTGTTCTTAGTGTTGTTTTTGCTGTATAGGTCTGGTTGTTCACCTTGAAGTGTGACTAAATTGTATCTGGCTGTTAAACTCAGTTTTGTCTTATGACAGGTAGACATAGTAATTCATGTGCTGCACAGATATTAGTAGAATTAATGACTTTAGCTTGACAGTACAAAGTACGTTAAGTGCAGACTTGATTATAACACTTATCATTTCAATAAGATGATAGGAATATCATGAGTATCATAAAGATGATTTATTTTTAAATGGGCTGCTTGGCTACATGAAATTCCAAGGTTGTAATTTGACGTGTTTTTTCTTTTCTTTCTTTTTCAGTAAATTAAGAATTAATATAGATATAACAGTTGCTATGAGATGTCAGCGTAAGTATCATTTTCATTTTCCGGTGCCTGATTCCGATTCTAAATAATGTGCTGTGCTCTTAGGAAATTTTTATGTCTCACAAAATACACAGTGTAATTACAATACAGACATTACACACCAGTCTTCTGGGGCAGTATGTTTCTCTTAGCGGACCATTTGGAGGTGGGACCATGATGTGAGGGTGTGGTTAGAATTGTGGGGGTGTGGTTTAGGATCTGTGGCCTCACTGGCTGGTTCTGTAGATGTGTCAATGTTCAAGGTGCTCAGTCTGTATCCGGAAGCTGTTGTTACTGAGGTTCTGAGAACAGGATGTGTAAATAACACAATATGGCATTACTTTGCTTTTCATCTCAATAAACATCCAGTCTGAAACTAAGAATGCTCACTGGTGCTTTGTGAAAGGAAACTGTGGCTTTACAGGATTTTTGTGGCTGCAGGGATGGCATTGAACTTCCTTGTAGTTGTTTCTGTTTGATGCAAATGATGATATTTGCATGTTCAGCTGTAGCTGTTGGGCACACGTGATGTTTCTGTAGGCTTGTGTTGTTAGTGAAGACATATTGCGCTATTTTTGTGTTTCAGATAATGTTCAACAGATATAAGCTGTGTGTGTTGATGTTGCTGCACAGATGTTTTCAGTGGCTTTTGCGTTGTTGTAGACTTTGATCTGGTTGTGCAGCCAGATGTTCTCAGTTGTTTTTGCCTGGTTGCAGATGTTGGTGCAGATGTGCAGATGTTATTTGGCTTTTTTTGCATTGTTTCAGATGTCACTGCGCATGTGCAGATGTTCACAGTTTCTCTTGCGTTGTTGCAGACATCGGTGCGGATGTGCTGGATCTGGCTGAGACCATGGTAGCATCAGACGGCCTGGAGTATGAACCGGTCAGTAGAACTTTATCCCCCCCACCCCCAATACACTTCCTGTTTCATTAAAACAATGGTGTTCATTTTATCCCCCAGGTACACTTCCTATTAAATTAAATCAAAGGCATCCTTGGGAATTTTACTGAACTGTCCTGATGCTATAGCTGATTTTATTGTAGATTCATTGCTGCGATATGAACTCCTTTCTGCTTGACTTTATTCCAGGTCATTTTTGAGCTCTCTCCCCAGCAAAGACTATGGCACAGGTGAGCTACCATAAGAGTGTGTGGAGTTTTGCTATGATCCCATTAAGAGAAAGCTGTGTGTGAAGTTTTATTGTAACACTATAAAGAACTAACTGTGTGTGTTTAGCATATTTGAAACCTTAACTGATTAAAAAACGTAAGCAATTGTGATACATTTATTTTAAATAAATTTGCTGTTAGATTGGTGTGATGTTCAGAGCGATATGTTAAATGGAGTGGTGTTTTGAATGCTATGTTAAGTGCAGTATGGTGTTCAGAGCAGTATGTTAAGTGGAGTGTCATGTTCAGCCCGCTATGTTAAATGGATTTCCCTGTCCCTCCCTCCCCAGGACCCTCCTCCTGATCCAGGACAGGCTGCGAGAGGAGCACTCTCTGCAGGACGTCCTGTTCAAGAGCATTCTGAAGGGGTCCCCAACAGCCTTGCCCCCACGGTGAGAATTCACAGCACTGGGGACTAGGGCTGGGACTGTATCAGATGTTTTTGGTTCTGTTCTGTTCTGTTCTGTTCTGTTCTGTTCTGCCTGTCTGTCTGTGTGCCCCTGTCTCTTTGTCTCTCTTTCTCCATCTCCTGCTCTCACTTTCTGTCTCTCTCTTTCTCTTACTCTTGTACTTGTTTACTGTATCTCTTCCTCTGTCTCTCTGTCTTTATCTCAGGTCTGAATTAATAGTGCTAACTTAGGAACAGCAGACACTGTGAATTATGCTTGTCAGTATGATGGCTGCCTGTGTATACTTTTAGGCACATCATCATGTAACCCCACCCCCTCTCCATGTCTCTGATGTCTCTGCCCCTCTGCCCCCCCCCCCCCCCCACCAGGGAGGACACACCCACCCAGCCTCTCTCTGCCTGTCGGATACACGGGCACCTCTACGTCAACAAAGTAGCTGGAAATTTCCACATCACAGTGGGCAAGTATGTACAGCCCCTCTGAGCATGCTCCGTAGTGACCTCACATTGCGCCGCTTCTCTGTTTTCATGACGTCTGTTACCATAGATACGGAACTAGCACTGAGCTCGATGCTAAATTGCAGCTTAATGGGTTTAAGTGTTCTGCCGACTGTGAGCCAGTCCTGCTTCAAATAAATGTCTCCTTAGACGCCTGTAAAATTGATCTTTCCATCGATATTTCAGAAGATAATTCTTTTTTTTTCAAGTTTGATTTTTATGTTTTGGTTAGAAACAAGTTTCCTTGAACATTCTCCGGAATCTGCAGTCGTTCTTTATTTACAGATTTGAACTTACAGAGTTTAAGCATTCTTTGTACATAATGCAGAAACGGGACATTTAAATCCTCAATGTATGAATTGATGCAAAAAGTTTTTCCAGGTACTTGTTACATTTACCATAGAAACTTTTATTTAGACCAGGCCTTTGACGAAGCCATGAACTGCAACACATAGGTCGTTTTTATTGCACGAATCTACCTGTGTATTGATGAATTGAATCAATTTAAATCTGTAGTAAAACTAAGAGTGGTGCCAGCACTGCAGGAGCACCTGTGGCTGTTTTTGACCACTTGACAATGGCATTCACTTGATAACATATGGCACCACTCTGACAGCTGGTAACCTGAATACTCTGCCCCCCCCCCCCCCCCCCCCCCACTCTGTCTGCCTCTCTCTCTCTCTCTCTCTTTCTCTCTCTGCCTCTCACTCTATCTTTCTCCTCTCCTCTCCCCATACCCCTCTCTCTCTCTGTCTCTCTCCCCATCTTCCTCTCTCTCTGTCTCTCTCCCCATCTCTCTCTCTCTCTCCATCTCCCTCCCTCTCTCTCTCTCACAGAGCTATCCCTCATCCTCGAGGCCACGCCCACCTCGCTGCTCTCGTCAGCCACGAAAGTAAGTCCCCTGCGTCCTGCGGGCTCAGAAAACAGCCTCGCGTGTGATTTGTCATTCCAGCTACGCGTAAAAAGACACCTGCGGCTTAATCCGTCCTTCGCTTCGTCTACCGCGCGACTCTTCCTTTTGAAATATTCTCCGCTCCCCTCTCCTGACGCACATTTATTTATTTAATTTTTTTTTCCGTGTCGCAGCGTACAACTTCTCCCATCGGATAGACCATCTGTCTTTCGGAGAGGAAGTCCCGGGAATCTTAAACCCGCTGGACGGCACGGAGAAAATCTGCGCCGACCGTAAGGGAGCGCCGCCCCCCGCCGCTTGACCGCCAAGTCGCGGATCTCCGCGCGCTGGCTCCGTCCGGCTCCGTCCGGCTCCGTCTGGCTCCGTCTGGCTCTGTTTGCTGTGCTTTTCTGAGCTTCCTCGCTAAGACGGTCGTGCCAGTGCCAGTGCCAGTGCCAGTGCGTTTGGGCTTTCCACACTGGGAGAAAAGGGCCTAAATCTGGCATGGAAATATTCTGCTCACAGCAGGTCTTGTAGTTGTGTTTTTTTTTTTTTGGGTGCTGTGTTTTTAACTCTGACTCTTGTGTTGCAGATAATCAGATGTTCCAGTATTTCATCACTGTGGTGCCCACAAAACTGCACACCTACAAGATCTCAGCCGACACACACCAATACTCTGTCACAGAGCGGGTAGGTCCCCACACACCAGTACTCTGTCACAGAGCGGGTAGGTCCCCACACACCAGTACTCTGTCACAGAGCGGGTAGGTCCCCACACACCAGTACTCTGTCACAGAGCGGGTAGGTCCCCACACTCCAGTACTCTGTCACAGAGCGGGTAGGTCCCCACACTCCAGTACTCTGTCACAGAGCGGGTAGGTCCCCACACACCAGTACTCTGTCACAGAGCGGGTAGGTCCCCACACACCAGTACTCTGTCACAGAGCGGGTAGGTCCCCACACACCAGTACTCTGTCACAGAGCGGGTAGGTCCCCACACACCAGTACTCTGTCACAGAGCGGGTAGGTCCCCACACACCAGTACTCTGTCACAGAGCGGGTAGGTCCCCACACACCAGTACTCTGTCACAGAGCGGGTAGGTCCCCACACACCAGTACTCTGTCACAGAGCGGGTAGGTCCCCACACACCAGTACTCTGTCACAGAGCGGGTAGGTCCCCACACACCAGTACTCTGTCACAGAGCGGGTAGGTCCCCACACACCAGTACTCTGTCACAGAGCGGGTAGGTCCCCACACACCAGTACTCTGTCACAGAGCGGGTAGGTCCCCACACACCAGTACTCTGTCACAGAGCGGGTAGGTCCCCACACACCAGTACTCTGTCACAGAGCGGGTAGGTCCCCACACACCAATACTCTGTCACAGAGCGGGTAGGTCCCCACACACCAGTACTCTGTCACAGAGCGGGTAGGTCCCCACACACCAATACTCTGTCACAGAGCGGGTAGGTCCCCACACACCAGTACTCTGTCACAGAGCGGGTGGGTCCCCACACACCAGTACTCTGTCACAGAGCGGGTAGGTCCCCACACACCAGTACTCTGTCACAGAGCGGGTAGGTCCCCACACACCAGTACTCTGTCACAGAGCGGGCAGGTCCCCACACACCAGTACTCTGTCACAGAGCGGGTAGGTCCCCACACACCAGTACTCTGTCACAGAGCGGGTAGGTCCCCACACACCAGTACTCTGTCACAGAGCGGGCAGGTCACCACACACCAGTACTCTGTCACAGAGCGGGTAGGTCCCCACACACCAGTACTCTGCCACAGAGCCAGTGGGTCCCCACACACCAGTACTCAAATTTTCACTTTTGGGATTAAAGACTATAGCCATATGTATTTTATATTTCTCAGAGAATGACATTTCTGTGTGTGTTGATGATGTTGTATGCTGTTGCTATAGGAGCGTGTGATCAACCATGCTGCTGGTAGTCATGGCGTTTCGGGGATCTTCATGAAGTATGACATCAGCTCTCTGATGGTGACGGTAACCGAGCAACACATGCCGTTCTGGCAGTTCCTGGTGCGGCTCTGCGGAATCGTCGGGGGAATCTTCTCTACCACAGGTATGCTGCACACCTGAACACACACCTAACACATCTACTGCACACCTGTACAAACGCCTAACATACTGACTACACACCTGAACACACACCTAACACATCTACGGCACACCTGTACAAACGCCTAACATACTGACTACACACCTGAACACACACCTAACACATCTACGGCACACCTGTACAAACGCCTAACATACTGACTACACACCTGAACACACACCTAACACATCTACTGCACACCTGTACAAACGCCTAACATACTGACTACACACTTGAACACACACCTAGCACATCTACTGCACACCTGTACAAACGCCTAACATACTGACTACACACCTGAACACACACCTAACACATCTACGGCACACCTGTACAAACACACACTTAAAATGGTACCTGCTGCACACCTGATCAAGCACCTAACACACTGCACACCTGAATGCACACCTGAACAATACTTCCTGTACATCTGAACACACCTAACACACACACAGACCTCTGTTTTAGGGTCTCCACTGCTGTGTACCCCTGGGAGGTTAGGGGGACAGTATGACTGTGTGACTCTAGGATTTAAAATGTAAGAATTGTGACATTTTGGGCTAAATGTATTGTTACACTTAGTGTGTGCTGCAGTCAAACGTTTCCTGTGGAAGAGGTCACATGACTGTCCCACACTTCCTGTTCTCTCTGGTGTTCCAGGTATGCTCCATGGGTTTGTGGGGTTTTGTGTGGACATCTTCTGCTGCCGCTTCAAACTGGGAGTTTACAGACCCAAAGAGGTACATCTGACCGCTCTGTATCCTGGTCTGACCGTTCTGTATCCTGGTCTGACTGCTTTGTTTCCTGGTCTGACCGCTCTGTATCCTGGTCTGACCGCTCTGTATCCTGGTCTGACCGCTCTGTATCCTGGTCTGACCGCTCTGTATCCTGGTCTGACCGTTCTGTATCCTGGTCTGACCGCTTTGTTTCCTGGTCTGACCTCTTTGTTTCCTGGTCTGCCTGCTTTGTTACCTGGTCTGATCGCTCTGTTTCCTGGTCTGACCGCTTTGTTTCCTGGTCTGACTGCTCTGTATCCTGGTCTGACCGCTTTGTTTCCTGGTCTGACCGCTCTGTATCCTGGTCTGACCTCTTTGTTTCCTGGTCTGACCTCTTTGTTTCCTGGTCTGACCGCTTTGTTTCCTGGTCTGTTTGCTTTGTATCCTGGTCTTACTGCTTTGTTTCCTGGTCTGATCGCTCTGTATCCTGGTCTGCCTGCTTTGTTTCCCGGTCTGATCGCTCTGTATCCTGGTCTGATTGCTTTGTATCCTGGTCTGACCGCTCTGTTTCCTGGTCTGATTGCTTTGTTTCTTTGTCTGACCGCTCTGTTTCCTGGTCTGACCTTTGTTATATGTGTCTGCATTTGTAAGTAATCGCTTTTAACCCAAATGTATAACTTAAGACATTAGCTGGTATATTTTGAGGTTAGCTGGGCTCCCTGCCAGAGCTCTGATTGGCCATACTAGGCTCCCTGCCAGACCTCTCATTGGCCGTACTGGGCTCCCTGCCAGAGCTTGGATTGGCTGCACTGGGCTTGCTTCCAGGGCTCTGATTGGCTGTATTGGGCTCACTGCCAGAGCTGTGATTGGCTGGAAGTGGCAGAACGCAGCTGGCTGCATTAGAGTGTCAGTCGAGCTGATCTACTGGAGTCTATATGATGCACTGGGAGGGGCAGCATTTGATTGATAGACCATCCCACTGTTTCTGGTGAGATTAGATGGATAATTAGCAGATTTCCTGCCTCCCCCAAGAATGCCCCCTCAGATCACCGGAAATTACTGGCCTCGACCAATCAGCTTGGCTTTCACAGTGCACTCAACCAATCAACTGAACTTGCAAAGGGGCCCACAGCCAATCAACTGAGCTTGCACAGAGTCTGTTGGTTAAAGGCTCCCATGGTGTTTAGAACATCTCAGATGGTAGTACCTATGATCTGTGTTTTGTTTTACAGACAAAAAAGACATGAAGTCTAAAACATAAAGTTTTTTTCTGTTAATAAAGAATCGCTCTGTTCTCATTGTTGTGTTTTGCAGGTGAGCATCTCGGATGGCCTGGTAAATAACCACACCCCTTTACTGTCGGAGAACAGTGCACACTAACTGGACCCTGGGGGGGCGGGGTCACCAGGCCGCCCCCTGTCCTAAGACAGACCCCCCCCCCCCCCCCGCACAGCGGAATGTGTTTTAGCCCCACCAGCTGATCCAGCCCTTTTCTACACACTGAACATTTCTTATACAAACAGACGGGAGCGAACCACTGGCCAAAAACGGGGGAGTTCTAAGAGAGGAGGGGCCTAAAATGGAGAATGACTGGAATGGCCTGCCTGTGAAATCAAGCCGTGGCCTGAACTGGTCGCGGCGATTCCCCCCCCCCCCCCCCCCCCCATGTCTTTATTATTGTTATTAATTTGTGCTTTTGTCGCCATGGAGACCCTCAGCACCGAGTGAAATGTTCCAGAGCATTGGAGAGAGGGGAAGAAAAAAAAACCTGTCAGAACCTGCCCTACACCTGCGCACCTGCCCTACACCTGCGCACCTGTCAGAACCTGCCCTACACCTGCGCACCTGTCCTACACCTGTACAGACCCTGTGCACCTTTGTGCTTTTGCCCTGGATAGATGCGGACACAGGATTTTCTGAGATGAATCCTGATCTTGATGTTTTTCTCTATGTGTTGGGTTGGATTGAAAACAATTATTTTTTTGAAACTGTGCTGGTCTATTATGTCTAATGACTTTGGGTTTATATTGACATTTTAAAGAAGTGGTTTCACTGTCCTTTCAGGAAGACCACCTGTGATGAGGGGGGGTATCTGTGTTTTACAGTTGGGGAGTTTGGAGGTGGAGGTGGGGGTGGGGGTGGGGTGGGATGGGAGGGGGGGATTGTACACATTTAGGAAATCGTGTTGAACTGACTCCAGCAGTTTTTGGTGAGATTGTGAAACATCTTGTGCAAGAACTTTAAGTACACTATATTTCCAGCTGTATTCTGTACTTCAGCATTGGGCTCTCATTGAGTCACATAGGAAGATTTCTGATTGGTCATCAGCTTTGGGGGGAAATCTGCATTGGTCACCTGTGATCTGCAGACTCTCATGGGCTATTATAGTGTCTTTGTCATGGAGACGCTCAATCCCATATTATTATTTGTTACGGTTAATGTTAATCGGGTGGTGTGGAGAACAATTCAAATTGTTATTAAATACATGGATGGACAACAAATGCTTTTTTTGTATGTCACTCTAGATCATTTTGTTTGCATATTTAAGGGTAGATCTAGTCTGCGGTCTGGTAAAACATAATTTAAATGATATGGGATTAAATGCTTTGAAATGTTTGATATGTGATATCAGTGTTTGTGATTATCTGTGATATCAGTGTTCACGTTTCAATGCTCTGGGTTGGTGCCGACTGCACAGTTTATTCCCAAATTTTAGGTATGCGATACATACACAATAAGGCTGTTGCTGTGTATGTAATGTGTGTTTGATGAAACAACCTTACCTACACAGAAACAGACATAGGGTAAAAAAAAAAAAAAGAAATTATATATGGATGAATCATTGCATTTATTTCACACTTTTCCAAATGCGCAAAATGCTTTATAGTGATGAGTGGGAACTCACCTCATCCACCACCAATGCGTAGCACCCACCTGGGTGATGCACGGCAGCCATTTTGCACAAGAACACCACACATTAACTAAGGTGGAAAGGGAGAGAACCTTTTTTTAGCCAATTAAATCAGGGGGATGATTAGGTTGGGAATTTAGCCAGGACACCAGGGAACCCCCGACTCTGTGACAAGTGTCATGGTCCCTAGTGACCACAGAGGGTCAGGTGGTCCCCGGTTTCATCCGAAGGATGGCATCTCCTACAGCACAGTGTAGTGTCCCCAGAGGGAAGACTGCCCCCTGCTGGCCCACAAACACCACTTCCAGCAGCAACTTAGTTTTCCCAGGTGGTCTCCCATCCATGTACTAACCAAGCCCACACTTGCTTAGCTTCAGCCATTCAGCAGGAGCAGGGTGCATGGTGCTATGGCTGCTGGCGATCACATTGACCCCGTTTGACTATTCTCCTCTGACCTCTCTCATTAAGGAGGGGCTTTCACCCACATAACTGCCACTCACTGGCTGTTTTTTTTATTGTACCATTCTCTGTAAACTGTAGAAACTTTAGTGTGTGAAAATTCCAGGCGGGAGTTATTTATGCTGTTTTATTAGTATTGTAAAACTAGAAGTGAAACACCAGACCTACAACACAGTTTTGTATGAATGGAAATTGAGCATTGGAATAACACACATTTTTATTAAGACCATTTGCTTATTGCATAGAATCTGAAACTTCCAACTGCATGTGTGCATAAAGGCCCGGAAGATACAGCAGTAATACAATACCAAATGCAGAGGACAACACACAGCCTGATGGTAAATCACTTTATTCCCTTTTATTGTATCAGTAAGAAGGTAAGATGATACATGTGGATAAAAATCACACAAAGGGAGATACTGAGACAGAATGTGATTGGTTTGGTCGGACACATGGAGATCTGGTTGCTGTACAGGATCTGTGGTGTCTGTGTAATCATGCAGCGGCCACAGCACAGAGTGACTCCGCTTGATTCGTTAGGGGAACGACTGGAGAAAGAGAAAAATAAACGAGATTCTTCTCAAGAATTTCAATCATGTAGTTCAGTACTTTTTTGCAGGAGAACATTTGATCTGGAATGTACTGTATCTGTGTGTGTGTGTGTGTGGCAGGTTCGTAGTGGCAGTAGAGCTGTGGTTCTGTGCTCTGTTGTTGTAGTCGGGGGGGGAGGGGGGGTTCACAGGCTTTTAAGACAACATGGTGCTTCACTGGCAGGTATATCCTGTGGAATGCTGCTTTACTGAAAGGCGAGTGATGGAGTTCACCCGCTGTCACTCTGTGTGCTTTGCTCCCGGACTTCCTGCTCTCCGCGGGGAGGGACTCGCGCTGAGTGACGCTAAGGGGGCGTGGCTTTTAAAGATTCAGATGCGCCTCTTTGCCATGTATTATGGACCGGAGCCGTTTGGTGGAATGTGGACTGACAGGTGTGTGCGCAAGTCAGGTGAGGCTCCTGCAGGGGTGAAACCTCTTTATGTCTGTTTTATCACAGTTGCCAGCTGTCTTTAAACTGTGCCAATGTTTGTTTTGGATGAGGTTATCTCTCTTCTGCATTCACAGCCTTTTATGATGATCTACGCATATTGTGGCCCTTAAAATATGAATTTGTAACGGCAGCTCAATATGTTATCTGAGTAACTAAGTCCATGTTTATAATGGATGAATCAATTAGATGGTTAGAGAGTAATAAAAGCTTTATGCCAATCAGGGGATGTGGGTTAAAGGATGGCAGTTTTCTGTTAGTGTCTCATTGCTTCCACATGGGTCTCTGACACTAAACACACTGTGAAAGTTTGTGATCAATCAGGGATTTTGTGTGTGCATGCGTGTGTGTATAAGTTCAGCTTGATTAGAAAGTGGTGCCCAGGAGGGTAAAATAACTGCTTTTGGTCGGCAGAAGGGTTTTAACACCTCTCATAGGTCCCGATTAACTTGGCTCATGAATAATTCCGCATTGGGGAGAGGAGAGTGGGAGGAGCCTCTGAACAGGAGCATACTGGGAAAGGCTAAACACACAGAGGACAGATGGCTAGTATGACGGAGACACGTGAGAAGGCATCGGGGTTGTAGGGAGGCCAGTCCACACACACACACACTTTACTTGTTTTCCTCCATAAACTTGCTGGTAATTACACAATGAATTATACACTATACTCAACACTATGTACAAAAACCCTCCCTGCCTCCCAACTGACAAACCCAATGTCTTCAAAGGACAATGACGGAATGAACTACATGCTGGTTTGGAAGAGGAAGAAGAACTACAGATCCCACCCCGCTCCTGTAACAAAATCCAGGCACAAAACCTCCTTTGCTTTCCCCACATGTTCATTCGTTTTGGTTAAACACACACAAGATTAATACAGAACTTCAAGTATTTAAACGTCACTCCGTGAAGTCTGCATGTTCCTGCTAATGTTGAGTTGTTAGCGCTGCCTTTCACGCCACCGCTATCACTGTACAAACTGCACAAGCGAGCAGTCCAAGTCAACCCTCAGAAGTCACTTAACTCAGTGAAAATTAAAACAAAAAATAAAAACAAAGAATGCACGTAAATGAAACGCCGGACAAGTAAAGGTGCTGCGGTGGAGTTTGCACATTTTTGGGATTGTGCGCATTTCCACCGATTGCTGTGCACGGACGTTATCAGCCCTGCACTGCATCAAACACCATAAACTAAAACCGCAGTAACAGGAAGGACATAGAAAACACACCATGACCTTGGACGTCAAACGACTCGGGTTCAATAACCGTCATTCAAAACGAAACGCCGTCAGTATTCAAGTAAAAAGGTGGATAATTATAATCTGCATTTAAAAAGGCATTGGAAACACTACAACAAAAACAGACATGTCACACAGTCTAGTGAGTTGTTACCCTTGCATAATTAAGATTTTACATAAGTCTTTCAAAAAAAGGAGGAGTTAAGTAAAATTACAAACTTACAAACAGCTGCGACACATTTGCCATTTGAAGACAAGTTCATGATCATGGGGGTTGACATGCAGGGGGTATGATCAGCACTGTTTGCTAGTGGGGGAGGGGGGGGCAGGCTGTGTGGGAATGGGGGCCTGGCCAGGAATGGGGGCCCTGGCCAGGTTGGGTGTAAAGCTGGTGTGGGGGGCAGGGCCAGGTCATGAATAAAGATGGTGTGGGGGGTGGGGCCAGGTCATGATTAAAGCTGATTTGGGGGGGGGGGAGGGCAGGTCATGAGTAAAGCTGGAGTGGGGGTGGGGCCAGGTCATGATTAAAGCTGATTGGGGGGGGGGGGGGGGGGTAGGTCATGAGTAAAGCTGGAGTGGGGGCGGGGCCAGGTCACGATTAAAGCTGGATTTGGGGGCGGGGCCAGGTCGTGAGTAAAGATGAAGTCGGGCAGAGATGCTGGCAGTGGGCGAGAGACCGGCGGGTTGGGCAGACCGATGCTGAACTCTGGGCAGGACCGGGACCAGAGGCCCCCCCCCCCCCTCAGGCAGTCAGGGTGCTGGACGCTCTGAAGTAGGACAGGAACTTGAAGCAGAGGCTCACCACGAAGTACCAGATGTTGCGAGCCATCTGAGAGCGTGCGATGAACACCCGCCATACGAACACCAGCAGCAGCGTGTTGAAGGTGTAGCGGATGTTCCTCAGCCTGGGGAGAGGGGGAGAGAGGGAGAGACAAGGAGACGGTCAGGGGCATGACCAACCTTACTAATAAGAATAAACCTTACTAACTTATCCAGAGCGACTTACACAACTTTTACATAGCATTTTTACATTGTATCCATTTATACAGCTGGATATATACTGAAGCAATTCCGGTTAAGTACCTTGCTCAAGGGTACAACGGCTGTGCCCTTACCCGGGAATCGAACCTGCGACCTTTCGGTTACAAGCCCAGTTCCTTACCCACTGTGCTACACTCCGTCAATACCAACACAATACCAACACGGGGGAAAAAAAATACATGCAACATACACTAGAGCACACTCAATAACAAAAAAACTTTTATAATACACACCAACCATTGCGCCAATTAGCAATTAGCGCAGTTCTCTCTCACACTCTCTCAAACACACACACGGCACCGCTTCTGGGAAGGGAGTAACGGATGAAGAGCTAGAGGAAGAGAGAGCCAGAGGACAACAGAGAGGCGGAGAAGAAGAGTGGTAGAGAAGAGAGAGGAGGAGGAGAAGAGAGGCAGAGAAGAGAGAGGAGGAGGAGAAGAGAGGCGGAGGAGAAGAGAGGTGGAGCAGAGAAATCCAGAGGACAACAGAGAGGCGGAGAAGAGAGAGGCAGAGGAGAAGAGAGAGGAGGAGGAGAAGAGAGGCAGAGGAGAAGAGAGAGGAGGAGGAGAAGAAGAGATGAGGAGGAGGAGGAGAGGCAGAGGAGAAGAGAGAGGAGGAGGAGGAGAAGAGAGGCGGAGCAGAGAGAGCCAGAGGAGAACAGAAAGGCGGAGGAGAGGAGAGGAGAGAGAGAGGGAGCGCCAGCGCAGGACTCACTTCCGCAGGTGCTGTCGAGCAGCCGGGATGTCGGCCATGTCCTCGTTCAGGACGTACTTCTTGGTGCCGATGCAGTAGTTCTCGATGTACTCCGGCCAGTTCAGCTGCCGCACGTCGAAGTTAAACGTCTGAAAACACGGGAGAAAGTATTACACTACACATTCATTACGGAAACCAGATTTGTCGTGAGAAATACAAACAAGAACAGCAGGTAGACACCAGCTTTTTTTACCCAACTCTTCAGACGAATAATAGCTATGCAAACTACCAACAATAAAAAAAAAAAAACAAACAAAAAAACCCCCAGCTATTTTCACCACATAAAAATCCCTCATATGGGTGACTACTTGCTAGTTTTGTTAGCATTATTTAATGACAAATTCTTAAGGATCTGCAGGCGCGTTTGTTTTCAAATTTTACCCACGTAGAAAAAAATAATGCATGAATCATTTAAGTATTTTTTGATATGTATTTGGCCCAGGTCTGGTACACACAATGTTTCTGAACACAGACTTTGAACAGGAAGTGCACAGTATTAGATCAGGAAGCAGTTTGTTTTTGACTGACACGGCCAACCTGTTCTTCATTAGCCCTTTATAGATTCCCAGTCCACTGGGACACAGGGCATTTACCTGCACATTTAAAAACAGTCCAAGAATTAAACACCTGACCATCCATAACCTCTTTATAAACCAAGACCCATCACAGAAAAATATATATTTTTAAACATTTTACTGCAAATTGTTCTCATTTTATTACCAAATTTAAGAACAGTTGGTTTGTATTTTAGGACACTAATTAGGCACCTCTCTCTCTCTCTCTCTCTCTCTCTCTCTCTCTCTATATATATATATATAAATAAATAAATAAATAATTAATTAATTAATTAATAATAATTTTATTTATTTATTTATTTAATAATAATAATAATAATAATAACAATAATAATAATAATAATAATAATTATTATTATTATTATTATTAATAAACAGCATATTGAACCACACTTCAGTATCACATGTCAATGTCACAATGTTATTTCAGGTCTGAGGATATGACGTCATAGAATCATGCAGTGTGTCACCAAAAACCACAGAACTGCTTGTTTCACAGTAAAGGAACAAAACTGCATGCAGGACAGACACTCTATGGCGACTAGATGGTCATCTCCATGTCCTTAACATTGAAAATCCTGTCTCCACTACAGAGTCCCACAAAATGTTCCTTATGAATATTCAAGAAAGCACACAACCAAGGACAGTGGCAATAGGTGTTCTGCCTTTTGACATACCCTGTCATGAATATTCATCACCTCTCCCACCAACCAGCTCTTCCAGTAATGAGGTACACATGATGGAAGGAACACAAGACCCGACCATCTTGTTACCATAGAGCAGGGCTGCCCAATCTTATCTTAGAAGGACAGGTGTGGGTACAGGTTTTTGTTTTATCCCAGCACTAAGACACCTGACTCTACTTATGAAAGTCTTGATTGAAGACCATGATGTTAGTTAGTTGAATCTGGTGTTGCAGCGCTTAGCTAAAACAGAAACCTACACCCACGCCCGCCCCTTTCAGATGAGTTTGGACATCCCTGCCATAGAGAATCTATGACGCTGGTTTAGAGCTGTGGGTTTCTCTTACTGCGGGCGAAAGGCATGATGGGAAGGGGGCTGGAGGTTGGAGGTGTGTACCTTCCGGTCCTCAGGGCTCAGCTGGCTGAGCAGCATACTCATGTTATCGGAGTTCCACTCCCAGTCCTGACTGCTGAAGTACTCCAGCAACGCGATAGCCTTGTGCAGCCTGTTAAATATCCTCATCATCCTGAGAGAGAGACATTGAGAGAGAGAGAGAGAGAGAGAGAGAGAGAGGGAGGGAGATAGAGACAGAGAGAAATACAGGGACAGAGAGAGAGAGACAGACAGAGACAGAGAGAGAGGTCACTCAAAAATATTTTTCGATATGAAGCAAACTTTAATAATCAGGCAAAACCGTTTGGTTTGGGAGTTGCACGCGGGCCCCCAGGTGCCAGGGCGTGCTCCTTACTGGGGCTTCTGTCCCGACAGACGCAGGAAGAGGTCGTAGATCAGCGCGGGAAACTTGTGGCTGACCAGGATCCAGTACTGGTATATCAGGTAGTTGGAGGTGATGTTGGCATTGGGCCGGCGAAAGGCCTGCTCCAGAGGGTTCCTCTTGAAGGTGGACATCACGTGGTGCTCTGAGACGAGACAGGATACTGGGTTAGAGAGCGCGTGCGCGTGCTTGAGTGTGTGCATGGAGATCTACCGTCCTGTACATTTTCACTCCAACCCTAACAAAGCACACCTTCACCAGCTAGAGCTCTCATTGAGGCAGTAATTCATAGAACCAGGTGTACCAAAACAGTGTTGACATGAAAACCTCGTACCGTTCTATAGGTTATTTCCCAGAACAGGGTTGGGCAGTCCTGTTCTAGATGATATAAGCCTAGTGGCATTCCATAGAAAAAGCACCCATACATAAAAGCATGTTCAGTCCACACCACAATCTGTTGTCCACACTGTGAGCTCAGCTGTGCAGAACCATTGTTCTGGTGTTTAGTGACGTCACAATAGGGCCACTTTTAAGTGGTGATGCATTACAATAGGCCCACCTCAGTGATGTCACAATGAAATAGGCCTGCTTTAATGAGGATATTACTACAGTTTATTTGTACAGTACATTTTAATATAATGAACTTCAGGCCAAATTGCTTTGCAATAAAAAAAACTACTTTAATAAATACATAAATGTACACAAATGATTACATTTAAAAACAAGCAAAGAGAGTGACACGGTAATAACAAAATCATATAATAAGTTAATTAAAAAGCAGACCCCCCCACAGCCTGAACGGGGCAGAGAGAGAGACAGAGCAAGCTGGACAGAGAGGGCACTGTCTGACATGCAGAGAGAGACACTGAGGCGGGACAGAAAATCCAAAAAGGTCGGAGGCCTCCGGTGCCAAATAATCCCTTTTAGCTGCCATTTAGCGCACCCAACTTTGAGTAAAGAAGCGTTTGAGCAAACCATAAAACCAGTCATGTGAGAAAGCAACGGGCACGCCTGAGATGCAGATTAGCAGTTACCTTTCCGGCCAGCAGGGGGCAGACGCCCACCATTTCTACAGTCTGTTCTCTCAGCTGCTGAGCATGCTTTCGCAACTTAGACGAGCGGGTAACGAAAACTGCCCGCACAGACTTCAGGTGTGACTGGCCGCTAACGGCTGCGGTGCTAATAACCCAACGCGTCTCAACGCAGCGGAGGCGGAGTTGCATAAACCGGCGTTAGCCTTGGAACCGCCTGTTTGTGTAAAGCTGCAAAAAAAAAAAAACTCCCAACACCGCACTTTGAAGCTGTGACCACCATTGACAATGGCACAAAACCGTTAGAGCTTGCAGGAACGCTGACGCAGCGTTTGGAAAGCGTTTGCGTGTCGACGCTTACCGATCTCGCCCCAGTGGAAGGGGTTGATTCCGCCCGTCGTGCAGTTGTACACCAGCGCCGACTTTGGTCTGAAACGGACGAGAGGGAAAGCAGAGGTCACAGCGGGGTCACGGTGAGGTCACAGCGGGGTCACAGTGAGGTCAGAGGGGTCATGGTGAGGTCAGAGGCATCACAGAAGTTGCAGCGAGGCCCGCCACAGACACCTCCATGCCGTGGTGATGTCACCAACACCCGCAGCTACGTCTAACACACATTTCTACCCGCTACACGCGTATACACTAATGTGGCACAGATGTCTCCCAGAACAGAGCCCCCAGGTCTGAATTTTTATTAAAAGAAAGGAGAAAAAAAGAGTGGAATATTCGATTAAGGTCAGATTTCCCTGGAGAGAGTGAAATAATGGAGAAAAAAAAAATTCAGACCGAGTTGACGTCACACACGGGATTCATTAAAGCCTCATTAGGAGCGGCCAAAAAAGCACAAACGGCACCCCGCCCACTCCGCTGCCCTCTGCGCTACCTACACCAACACGCACACGCGGCAACCGTCTCCCTGGAGATGTGGCTAGTGCTCTTCCTGAACGCCCGTGTTGCCGAGCGACTGTCTATCCAAACCATGGCACTGAGTGGCCCTATAAACAGACGCTCACCTCACCACCACCAACGGTGAAAATGAAGTGCTTTCGGTTCAATGAAGAGAGCGCCCCCTGAAGCATGGTGCAGGTATATCTGCAGATGCACTGCAGATGTGTATAATCTCACCTGTGCACTGCAGGGCTTTATCATCTCAGCCATGCATTGTGTGTGTATAGTTCAGGTATGTGCTGTTCAGGTGTGTTTATAATTTCACCCATGCACTGTGTGTGTGTGTGCAGCTCACCTGTGCACTGCAGGTGTGTATAATCTCACCTGTGCACTGTGTGTGTATAATCTCACCTGTGCATTGTGTGTATAGCTCACCTGTGCACTGCGGGTGTGTATAATCTCACCTGTGCATTGTGTGTGTAGCTCACCTGTGCATTGTGTGTATAGCTCAGCTGTGCACTGCAGGTGTGTGTAATCTCACCTGTGCATTGTGTGTATAATCTCACCTGTGCATTGTGTGCATATAGCTCACCTGTGCACGGCAGTGTACCAGCCCGCGGCCAGGGTGAGGTTGACGACCGTGTCGACGGGGATCAGGTCGGCCACAGCGTCATTATTGGCCCTCATGGTGCGGAGGATCCCCTTCCCTGCCTGCAGGGCCCCAAAACACCCCCCAGGATACAGGAAGTACAGTTGAGGAGACAGGAAATTGCGATCTATATCCCTGTCCTCCAACATCTTTTTGTTTCAACTAATGGCCCTACCTACAGTCTAATCAACTGCTGCAAAAACATCCCAGATGTACCTGTCCCAAAAGAAATGGAGAGATACCGGTCCCAAAAGCAATAGATGTTCGGGTCCCAAAAGCAATGCAGAGGGCCTGGTGTTTTACTATATGAACACACCCCTACAGTAGAATTCTTTAGCTGTGTACAGGCCATAACGTCCTATTCTGCAAAGGCAAATCACATGCTACTTACAGCAATGAAGACCCCGCTAGGCCCGTTGAAGTTGTCGATCCAGCCCTGAGAAAGGAATGCAAAAAAAAGCGGTCACAAGATGCCATGGAATCTGTCAATCAGTGATGACATCATCACAGCCTCAGACATGCCCCGAAAGAATGTGCATTACCAGGGAAAATTACAATTAAATCACATTTTATTGCCCGGGCCAAGATAAGAGCCCTTCAAAGCCAGCACTGTGTAGTCCCAGCATTAGCGCAAATGCTAGCAACACCATTTATCAACAGCATATCGCAGCTCTTTAAAAATGCATGAAACGCTGTACTGCACTGTGTGCGTGTGTGTGTGTGTGTGTGTGTGTCTCAGTACATTAGTGCTTCTGTTAGGGCTGTGTGTGGCATGAGCATGTGTGTCTCTCTCCCACTGTTGGAGCTTTCTGGACACGTCTGTACCATTGAAAGTCCTTGACCCACAGGGGATCAGAAACATTTTTAGCTCTTAGCAGAGCTCATCATGTACAGAAGAGAGAAGTACATCTCTCTCTGTCACTCACACACTCACACAGCCCCTTTAGAGAGGCACTAATGTACAGGCACACACACACACACCCCCCCCACACACACACACACACACACACCCTTAAGAGAGGCACTAATGTACAGGCACACACACACACCCCACACACACACACACACACACACACACACACACACACACCCTTAAGAGAGGCACTAATGTACAGGCACACACACACCCCACACACACACACACACCTAGCAGTGGCACTACTGTACAGGCACACACCCCACACACACACACACCCTTAACAGAGGCATTAATATACAGGTACACACACACAAACCATTAACAGAGGCACGAATGTACACACACGGTCTAAATCAGTCTCTACTGCACTCTGTTGTGGGAAGCTCATCAGAGGAGTGTGAAGATGGCCTGACTGCTCCACAGTCACAGTGAACACGCCACCCATTGCGCAAGAGCCAGACTCCGCCCACTCGTGACATTACGACAGGGCCATTACAGGGTCACATGTTCACAGGGAGCACGTGCTTCACGATCAACTGCTCGCCAGAATCATGTGCACTTTACGTAATCCCTGTGCATCCTTTAAAATTCCCCATTATCAGCTTTACAGCAAATCAGCTGTCTGCGTGTACTCTAACACGCGAGATCAAATTACTGAGCCCTTCCCGGAAACCAATATGGTTTCGGAATGCAGAATCGTCGGATCTGAAACACTATATGCGCTCCCCTCTCAAACAACCATACTGCAGAACAAGTGTGCACATGGAGAGCCAACCTAAAACCTTCTGCATGTTTGGAATGTGCATTTTGCCGCTATACTCTTACTGCTTTATCCAGCTGAACTGAACAGCTGAACTGATTCTTTTATCAACAGCTGAACCAATTCTGATACCGAATCCACGATACTACTACATGTCCTGCCATGTGTTTATCCCCCCGCCAATGAACTCAGCCAGAGGATTTCACCAATTAGTTCCACCTCCTGGCTGAAGAATAGCGCTAATTAGCAAATCCAGGTGATTGGAACAAAACACTGGGAATGACCTCGACTTTCAGAACCCTGATCTTCCACCTCTGCAAACCACCCCATCTCATAGTGTTAGGCAGACCATGGGGGGGGAGTGGCTGGGGGTTGGACAGGGCGTGGCCGTCAATAACAAGGCGTGGTCAGGCAGGACAGGGCATGGCGCGGCAGGATACGGCGTGGCCGTCCGTTACTGGGCATGGCTGGGTGGGGCGGGGAATGGCGGCCGGTAACAGGGCGTGGCCATCGATAACAGGGCGTGGCTGACGGTAACAGGGCATGGCCAGAGGGCGGGGCAGGGCATGGCCGTCGGTAACAGGGCGTGGCCAGAGGGCGGGGCAGGGCGTGGCCGTCGGTAACAGGGCGTGGCCGGCGGTAACAGGGCGTGGCCAGAGGGCGGGGCAGTGCGTGGCCGTCGATAACAGGGTGGGGCCGGTGGTAACAGGGCGTGGCCGGTGGTAACAGGGCGTGGCCGGTGGTAACAGGGCGTGGCCGTCGGTAACAGGGCGTGGCCGGTGGTAACAGGGCGTGGCCGGCGGTAACAGGGCGTGGGGTCAGGGGGCGGGGGACAGGGCGTGGGACTCACGGGGAAGGGCTCCTGCCAGCTGGCCCCCACGATGGAGGGCCGGATGATGCCGATGTTGAGCCGGCTGCTCTCCTGCTGCACCACGCACTCGGCCAGCGCCTTGGTGTAGGTGTAGGTGTTGGGCCGGTCCCCGATCAGCCGAGGCGTGATGTCACGCACCATGCCGTCATCCATCCACCTGTCATCACCAAGGTTACCATCGTAAGACAAAGCGGGAACTAAAAAAATTTAGTTTTTTGTAAACCGAACAGAAAGCAGGACACGCCTCTCCAAGAAACTAAACTCAAGCTGCCCTCATTTTCGATATTGTTCAGTTTAATCGGTGCAATTTGCCAGCCATTTAAACAATGCTATTCGTTTGAGCAAATTAAAAATGTTGTATACGTGTACGTGTTCAGTGTCTAATGAGTCTAATTTGCTGTTGTAACTCACTCTGTTAAGAAGGTGCTTGATTCTTACAGAACTTCACCAAATACACGTTAATTCCTAAAAGTAAAACAAAATGATAAAAACTAAATCATGGATGGAAAAAAAAAAAAAAGAGATAAAACTAAACACGAAGGACAAACTCAGGCACACACACGCGGAGGTAAACGGCTCAGAGGGCGTGAGCATTTTTGGGGCGTGAGCACTAGGAGGCGGGGCTAAGCCGGCTGCCACTCACTCCAGCGAGTCGATGAGCTTCTTTGGTTGGACGGGCGGGGGGTAGATGACCTCGTCGATGTGGTGGCGGTTGCAGTTGGCGTAGGCGGTGGAGATGTGGATGAAGGCCTCCAGGTGCTGCATCTTCTGCGCCAGGCTCAGCAGCTGCTGCGTGGCGATCACGTTCAGCTGCAGGGCGAGTCTGCGGGGGGAGGGGCCGACACCGTCACTCACGGCTACGAGCAGCCAATCGGCTTCACAGACAGAAGCGAGAAATGGAGGGAAATTTAGTGAGAGAGTGAATGCCCGAGAGAGAAAGAGAAGGGGAGAGAGACCACACCCCTGAGGAAAGCAGAGGAGAGGAGAGGGATAGGGAGAGGAAGAGAGAAAGATAGAGATGCCTCTGTTCCTCCAAGGACTCCTAATCTGTACCTATGGGCCCATCCGCATAAACACTGTCTGACAGCTGAGGCTGACGGTCTGGGAAAGGGAAGGGGTTTCTGTTCTTCTAAAAGCCTCTGCTTCCAACTACTGTCTTTTACAATCATCCATGACTCTGGGTGCCTATGGTTCAGCACAATGCTAAGCTAACAGTGTGTTGCCCTATTGGATTTGAGCCTAGACAGAGAACCCAGCCCTCAGGACAGGAGCTGGTTCCCCTGCTGAAGGCTAGGCTAGGCTAGGCTAGGCCACAGTTCTGAGGCAACAGAAGTGCATGCTTCACGGCACCTGACAGCTTTTTTTTTTTTACCTTCACTACCTTCCCAGACAGGCCAGTCTCCTGGCACACACAGCAAATCATAGAAGAGAGTGAGGGAGGGGAGCGCAAGAGAATGATGGAGTGAGGAAGAGAGAGAGAGAAAGCAATGAAAACTGATTGAGTGCAGTGTGGAATGAGACAGTGGACTAACTGTCCTGGGCTATAGATCCAGTTAAAATGAAGCTACTACTCACAGATAATGAGTCATCCCATCCCCCACACATACACGCACACCTCTCAAACTCTATGCTCCCTTTCCTCTCTCTACATCCCTCCCCTCCATCTCTCTCTCTCTCTCTCTCTCTCTACCTCTCCCCCTCTCTCATATTCCTGGTTGCAGTATAAACCCAGCGATGAGGTTCTGCAGCCATTATCTCTGTGAATCATTTATCACCTGGAGAGAAAGCAGACAGCGGAGAGGCAGTAAATCAGCTCAGACCTGAGCGATAGAACAACAGAATAATCCCTCTTCTGAAAAACACGGGGAAGCTAGGCAGAGAGTAAAGAGCAAGAGGACACCTCACAGAATAGTAGGGAATCGGGAATGAGGGAGCCATTTTGGACACCGCTCCACAGTTCTCACTTAGTTGGTGAGTGGAGTCAGCATTTAACATGGTCTTCTATCCTCACAGCCGGTAAAGATACGACATAGCCCCAGAACAACACAATGGCTACTTCGCATCTGACACTGGAGGATTGTGGGACAGCATTCGGGCGGAGCTCACTTGAGCGGCTCGTCGAACCGGATGGTGGCGGCGCAGTGGAAGACGACGTTGACGCAGGAGCAGAGCTTCTCCGCGTCCTCGGGGCTGATGGCCAGGCCCGGCTGGATCAGCTCGCTGCTGATCGCCACGATCTTCCTGTGGAACTCTGGGTCATCCTCCCGCACGCGGTCGAACAGCTGCAACGCAGAGCGGGCGGGTCAGGCTGCGCAAGAGCAAATGTGCGCACTAGTGCACGCAGAATAACCAGCGCACATACACTGCATGCTAACACACACTAGCATACACTGCATGTTAACACACACACTAACACACACTGCATGCTAACACACACTAGCATACACTGCATGTTAACACACACACTAACACACACTGCATGCTAACACACACACACTAACACACTACATGTTAACACACACACACTAACACACACTGCATGCTAACACACACACACACTAACACACACTGCATGCTAACACACACACACTAACACACACTGCATGTTAACACACACACTAACACACACAGCATGCTAACACACACTAGCATACACTGCATTTTAACACACACTAACACACACTGCATGTTACCACACACTACCAAACACACACACACACACACACACACGCACAATAATACATGCACACAGACACCGAGCCTCTTATTCTACACAGACGCACGCGTCGCGCATTCTCTCTGAAGCGCAGACGCTCCTAAACGCGCCTTCCCGCCGCCCGTCTGGAGTTCCTGTCCCTGCGGAGCGCCCCCCCAGCGCCGAGCAGCTCCGCAGCAACCCGCCAAGCCCTGAGCTTGTTACGGAAAGCCTCTTCCGGGACAAGACGGCTTCGGCAGCACGACGGCGCGCGCGGTTCAGTTCGTGTCAGCGTTTTGGAGTACTTGTTACCCACGGCGACGCGGAACCAGCTAGGGCAGGCAGCGAGGACTGACGGGGTTTGCACACTCAGCGCGAGCGCATGCCGGACTACAGACTTAAAGGTGTACGAGTAGACAGGCGTACAGGCAAACGTGTACAGGCGTTTGGGCGTACAGGTATATGGGAGTACAGAACTATTAGCATCACACACACACACATGTTCGGATTGCTATACTTGTGAGGACATCCCATTGACTTACATTCATTCTGTAACCTCTGACCCGAACCCAAATCCCAACCACTACATGCCTAACCTTAACCTAATTGTAACCCTAACCCTAAGTCCTAACCCTAAAACAGCCTCTTGAACTTGTGGGGGACCAGCAAAAGGTCCCCACCTCGCGTAATTTTCCTCATCTTTCTAGCCTTGTGGGGACCTTTGGTTCGCACAAAGATAGTAATACATGCCCACACACACACCTCTACACACACACACAAACCACTAACACGTGGTAAACGAGAGGAAGGTGAATGGACTGCGTGTTCAATTCACAACTGAATATTTTTCACGATATCTCAGAAATTTTACAATAAATAACCATTAAGATTCCTAACTCGGTATCAACGAAGGTACTTCCATAACAGTTCAAGATGGAAACTCGTACCTCGGTGAATTTGTGGGTGGTTACTAAGGTAAAAGACCGTTGCTATGTTTAGCGCAATGATCTGTGATCTCTGGGACCAAAGAGCGCACAAGCAAGCGTTGATGCGTACATGATATTCTGGGTCACGTCAAGCATGGAAGTCCGGGGATTTCCGTATGCCCTCACTGCTTGCGAATTTGCGGTAAGGTGACCGTGGTTGCAGTAAGTCTTAAAGGCACATAGTCTTCGTCCTTTCCTATGATCACCTAAGATTTACACACTGCAATGCGTTCCCAGATACATTCCCAAACGTGAGAAACGCGTAATTTCCCAGGAGGCAGTGCGTAGACGACGTTTCCCGGTTCCCCCCGCGCGCGTCATTCGCACCTGTCGGGGGGAATTTGCCGGAAGCGATCGCATTTTACCGGAGTTGCCGCAGCGGACTCCGGACTCCGCCTCCGCCCCTCCCACACCCCGCAGACTCACGCGGGGGCCATCTTATGACACCGACCTGTTATTAACGCACCGCTTCAGCAGCTTAGAGACATTTACCCTCCCAGAATTCCCTGCCGTGCTGCATTCACGGAGAACACTGTTCAGCAGCTGCTGTCTTCATCTCTCCCTCTCCTCTCACGTTTCCCCTCCAAACTGTCCATCGATCACGAGTACCTGGCTTCAACTGGCCATTCAGGTCTGACCTTTGACCTTTGAACCCCATGTTAACCCACCTAGTACCCCTACTAATGGCCTCCTGTATTAGCAGCTGAAAAGCTTCTGCTCCTGACTGTGCAGATGTATGCTGTGTTTGCACAGGCTGGCTCTGCACGGTCACTACTCCAGCGGTTCTGTAAGCTGTGCTGAGGTGTTCCGCGCTATGTTGAGAGCTGTGCTATAGCTGTGCCGAGCTGTGCTGGGCTGCATGTTGCAGGTCAAACTGCACTCACTGTTTGTCCTCAGCACTACGGGTCAGCATACGGCTAGATAAGGTTTCCCATCAGATAAGCATTTGAAATTAATAAAATGAATGAATTAATAAATAGAAATAAGTAACATAAGAGTTACAGAAGCCATTAAAAAGTGCTTCTGCACTCAAAGCCAGGACATGGAAACCAGCCAACTGTGAGGGTTCAGCAGAGTGAGGGTGTAACACAGTTGAGCGTTAACCCTCCATTATTTCAACATATCAAGATGCACAAACAATAACCCGAAATAGAATCTCAGTGTGCGGTGATGGATCGTGATCTCCACAGACCATTAAACCGTTTCTACATAAAGCCGAGCTGCATCTGGTGATTCGGGTACGACTTCCTCTCGAAGCGGCGTAGCCAAGCGACGGATCAACACGCCCAGAGTTTTGGCCCGGTGCCCTCCTGACCGCAAACCCCAGCATGCTGGGACTGCAGCACGACGGGCCCGGGGTATGAAACTGCCACTTTTGCTCTCCAGTGCAAGAAAAAAAAAACCCAGAGAGCAAAAAAAACACTGCGATGATATTTTCCCCATGAATCATTACTACCGCGAAAGGTTAGCATTCTGGAAAGCATTTATGTGGTGGGGAGGGGCAGCTCTGGTGCTAAAAAAAAAAAAAAAAAAAAGAAAGAAAAGATTCTAGATCTTTCTGTCACACAGCACTTGGGGCAAATAAAGTTGAGTTGCGCTATAAGGAGACCGAGACGTGAACTTCGATCGCGCGTCCTCAAACGCGGGACGCGCGGGTTTCGCTACGAACGCCACGGGGCACGTGTGCGGCGTCTCCGCGCGTGCGGACGACCCGTCTCTCTGGGGCCTTGAGTGGCGGGCTGAGGGGGGCGAAAGGGCCTCGTATCTCACACTCTCTCAAAAGGTCGGGGGGGGGACGGGGGGGGGGGTGACGGGAACGGGACTGGAGAGACGGGCGGATACCAGAGCGGTGAGTCATCTCAACACAGGCCGAGGAGAGCGGGAAAGAGAGAGAGAGCGAGAGAGACAGAGAAGGAGAGCGGGAAAGAGAGAGAGAGCGAGAGAGAGAGGAGAGAGGCAGACAGAGCCCACAGGACACATTGCAATTTAAGGAAATGAAGAAAGCCCAAGAGCTCAGTCGTGAAGAGTCCCCTCAGTCACCCAACTAAAACACACAGGCCAGCTTCATACCAGCACTGCTCACCAACAACTCAGAGTAGGCCAAGTTATGAAACAGTCCAAAACCTCTTATCTGGAATACTGGGATGATGTAACCACGACACAAAAAACTAAAATTGCTATCAGATCCCAAAAAGAAACTGCACAATAGTCGAGTATCCCTTCTCTGTCAGAGATGCAAAGCAGAGACAGATCCTGACCAAGTACAGGCTCAGTAACCACACACAATTGAAAAAGGCTGACAACGGTTGCAACACATGGTTGGTTACCAAAAGCAGAACATGTGGTCACTGTAAGACAGGAGAGGTGGAAACAGATGCACTTTCTCCCACACTGCGGAAAATATTCAGAATTTATGACGCATCATTTCAACAAATTATCACTAATTAAAGACTTCTATTTCCAAACAGAATAGAAGTGACAAATCCTGCTAGGAGAGGGGCCAACAGCTCCAATAGTAGCAAAGTACTTCTCTGCTTGTCATAATCGGAGGGACACTAATTAACCAACAAAAATATATTCATTTTATTTATTTTTATCTTGTTTCTGCATTATTATTATTATAATTATTATTATTATCATTATCATCATTACTCGAATATAGTGGTTGTTATTGTTACAACATAGTAATTACTCGGTTTAATTTACATTTGTGTTATTTCTACATTTATGAATGTACACTTTGGCAATATCTTCAAGTGTATTTCATGTCAATAAAGCACCTTGAATTTTAATTTGACAGACAGATGACAGAGGAGGGAGGAGCAGAGAGTGACAGAGGTAAAAAACAAAGAAAATGAAAGAGGAATATGAAATGAAACGGCAAAGGGGAGAGAGAGGAAAGAAAGACATGAGCGATAAGAGGAAGAGGGAAGGAAACAGATCTTCACGCTCTTATTCAATGTGCTACTTCAGTAAGCACTGCTCGAACACTAACTCACTAACAAAATAATGGCGCGGTTACACGTCTGTTATCAATAGCAAAAATGAAAGCAGACTTCGGACTGCAGATCTGTTTGGTGTTAGAGGACTCATAAAAGACATTCGGAAATATCGGGATTTTTCTAAGTTTGCGAAACAAGGAGCAAATTGTGACGAGAGCAAATGAGGTGAGAGCCGGGAGGGTGAGGGGGCGCACGGGCACACAGACACGGACAGACAGACGGACAGACGGCCCTGTGTTTGCACAGAGAGGGCAGTGTTCTGTGAAGGGAAAGAAAAGGGAGCGATGTAAAGAGTGGGCCTCAGCCCTGCCTTTGTTCGGCGGCAGCAGCAGAGAAGGGCATTGTGGGATATGACAGTGAGGAGCCTCACGGACGAGCTGTCGCGCAGTGCCAGTCAGACCCCGGCCTGCTGTACCCCCGGATGTGTGCGCGTTCGAAGCCACACACTGTACCCAAGAAAGGCCACAACGCTTTGGCGCTATGCTAATGCTAACGAGCATACTGTACCAATGCAGGGCTACAATGCTCAGCACTATGCTAATGCTAACCCAAATACTGTACTAATGCAAGGCTACAATGCTCAGCGCTATTCTAATGCTAACCCACATACTGTCCTATTGCAATGCTACAATGCACAGCGCTATGCTAATGTTGACCCACATACACACTGTACCAAAGCAATGCTACAATGCTCGTCTGTTCAGGCCTGTTCAAGTGTGCACACACACACACACACACACACACACACACACACACACGTTGACTGTGGGCCCACTATGTGCGCAGAGCAAGCACGCGGAGCACACACGCACTGAGGACATTTGAAGGACAAGGTGATTTAAGGCTTCACACAGTTCCGATATTTTCCCATCGTCCTACCAGCCCTCTGACATCAGAAGCAGAAGGTTCTCGGAATAAAGCCAGCCAGGGTTTGGCCTTTTAAAGAGTCACACAATCTCCGGAAGTTGGCATTTAACAGTAAATAAAGGTGCCCTAAAAATATCCAACCGAAACAGACAATTAAGATAGCTATATCACAGTAAACAGACCACTTGTCAACAGCACACAACCTCTCCCAACGGCTCCACACTAAGTACAGGCCTATCGCAGGTATACCTGTATCTCTACACCTCTGAGCCCCGCCCACTGACAGGTAAACCAATACAGGAAATAAACCTAATAAGCTTTTTCAACGCTATTTATTCATAATGACTGAGGGCCGTAGCCTGCTAGCGCATCTCACACAGTCTCCCCCCCCCCCCCCCCAGATTAAAATGGAGCTGATGGCTCGTGTGCTCGGTGACTAAGCTAGCCGCGCTAGCTGTAATCAGATTGCGTCGGGAGATTATCTGTGAAAGCCACACTGCGCCGCCCGCTAATCTTGATCAACTTGATCCTCTTTGACGTGCAAAAAAAAAAAAAAGAAAAAAAAAGCTTTCACCTCTGCCCCACCCCCAAAACCTCCATCGCAGGATGTCCCTGAAAGGCCTGTTCCCCTACAGGGGAGGGGACCTGTCAATCACACAGGTCACTCCCAGCAATTCTAAAGCTGCATCTGAAGACAGGCACTCATTGTCCTTACATTCAGACGTCAACACATTTTATTATTTTAATTAAGATTCTTGTACATGCCATTGACAGCGATACTTTATAAATGATATATTACACTCATGAAAAACCCATGAAAAAGTGCCTAAAAAGGTAACACATGGTTTTCACTGGGGTGGTAAACCCTATAGGTACATAACTTTGTACCCCTAGCCAGCAATGGATAATTCACTTGTAACTATGTAATTTGTAAAAGGTACTTAGTACCCAAAAAGAACATTATTTTACTTACAGGGTGCATTTAGAAAATTGGTTCCTTAAGAACAAAAATGTACCTCCACAGTACCTTTATTTATAAGAGTATATTATTAACCGCTTTTATGTCCACCCCGCTTTATGACTGAGGCAGAAAAGGGAGGGACTGTGGGGACTTATAACTCTGTAGAAACCAGCAGCCATGTGAGGGTTTAGGGAAAAAGGCGTTTAACGTTCTTTATCCTGAACTGACCACATCTTTTCACTGACTTAACTTTTTTCCCCCCATAATTCCTTTTTACCCAGACTCTTCTGCCTCCCCCTTCCTCAGTGGCTGCTATTCAGCTCAGGCCTTCATATCCTGGGGCTCAACTGGAGTTGGCCCCCTGGTGAGGAACACTCAAGTCAAGCAGGGCTGTGTAAGCACTGTCCCTGAACCTCCAACTGGCGACGGGTGTGCTCGGCATTACGATTTCAAACCCACTGTGCACTCCACCGCGTAACCCCACCGCGACAGGGAACTGCAGGGATCATACACAGGTAGTTAAATGCCTGAATCCCAGTGAATGATGTCGCTCTCCTTTCCCATAAGGGAGTGGGGTTTTGCTCCTGCTACATCGCCATGGTGAGAAGGTGCCAGAACTGGGGTGTAATAAAGCTTAATGAGCCACCAACAAAAATGATATTTAATGTGCGGATGCGCAAGACAACCTATAGCAATCTATTATTCCATACATTACACGTGGTTACACTCACTCTCGCTCTCTCTCCCGGTTCATTGATGCTTTATTGGCATGACCGAATACCACAATATTGCCAAAGTACTTAACAATTAAATAAGAGCCAAGACAAACAGAATGGAAACTGCAGTGCTATAAATAAGAGTAAATAAAAGGAAAACATTCCACCCTCTCTCAGTATGTCACCAGCAGCCCTGCAGTACTCTGTTGTGCAATCACTTCCCCTCCGAGTGCAAACAGGAAGCTTTAACAAGTGCTTTACATGCAGGTAAACATAAACAAACACACACACACACACTATATATCTCTCTCTGTCTCTCTCTGTCACACACACAGAGCATAATATCACACACTCACTCACTCATACACACACACACACAGACACACACACAGCAACGTTCTGCTCGGAAACAATGTTTCCTTTATTAGCACTCTAAGACAAAGGGCGATGGAATAACACCAGAAGGAAGAGAGTCTTCACAATAATACCGAGAAGCGGATCGACCAATCAGGCCGAGCTTCAGCAGAGCCATAGCAACTCCACTATACTCTCACCAAAACACCACTCCATGATTCTAACCCAACTCTATACTTCCAACAACTCCACTCCACTCTACTCTCACCAAAACATTGCTCTAATCCTCCAACACAACTCCGCTCTACTCTACTCTCTCATCAAAATGCCAGGCCACTCAATCACACTGCCAGATAGCAGGTCTCACAAAAAGGGAGAAAATGCACCTGGGATTGAGAATAGTTCTGAGCAGGGATGCATCACAGTTAAATTTCATGGTTCAAGAACTGCCCTTTTACAGGCTTGCACTCAGTTAGCATCCTTTGAAAAGCCCATGCGAGCCATGTCGCCGTTACCAGGCAACAGATGTTGTGAACGACACACATTAGAGGCCTCCAGAGGACCGTAAAGCCACCGAAACCCAGCAGGAAGAAACCGAGTTTCAGTAACGTAGAAATTCCCCCTTCTCTCGACGGCAGAGCTCAGCTCCGAGACACAAAAGGGCTTTTATACCCACCAGATTACCTGATTACCTCAGGCTGAGACGCTTTCAGAGTTATGAGACCAAAGTCTGCTTTGACTATAACAGCAACAGGACTGTTTTCACAGTAATTTGCAGGCGTTTGTAGCTCATAACAGGCCGAACGGGCGCAGGTTTATCTCGCGCTGAAAAGCAGGCCGTCGCTAGGCTAAAGCTCCCGGTCGACAGCTCTGGAGCGCGAGTCTGCTAGCGCGGCCAGGCCGCGGGTCAGACCGGCTTCTGTTCTGGACGACCGCTGACCGGGTCACCTGGGGCACACGGCCTGTGGTTTGAGTTGGAGGAAGCGGCAGAAGCGAGAAGAAAAAAAAAAAAAAAAGAAAAGAGAGAGAGTGAGAGAAAGTGTGTGAGAGACAGAGGGCGAGAGCGAGAATGCTTACGGTGGGGTTTTAGCACGTTAGCGTGCTGCTGGGTTGGGGATGTTTGTGTTTATTGTCGACTCGGTTGTTTCCCCTCCAGTGGCCAGAGCTGACCAGACACATCTGGATTTCACTCGCTCTCTCCCTCCCTCTCCCTCCCTCCATCCCCTCTCACTCCTCCTCTCCATTCAGTACAGTTACACTTCATTGGCACGACTATGTACGGTGCCAGTGCCGAAGCACAGAACATATACAACTGCAGTCAGAAAATAACAACATCTCCCTCTCCGTCTCAGCTTAGCAGACCCTCTGCCTGTACCCTTCCACATCCTCAGCCACCGCATCTCCAAATAAGACCAGGAAGTAGAGAGCAGAGAGGGAGAGAGGGGGGGGAAAGAGAGGGAAGAGGAAGAGAAGGACAGGAAAGAGAACAGAGAAGAGGGAGAGGGAGAGAGGAAAGAAAGAGAGAAGTGAGAAGAGGGAGCGTTGGGGAGAGTAAGAAAGGGAGAGTCGGGGGGAGACTCCAGACAGGAGCGCAGACCGCGGCTCGATTTCACGGCCGCGGCGGTGGGGGCGACGGGGCCGCTGCTCGCCTCCTCTCCCAGCGCACCGACCCGCGCCGCCAAACAGCCGTCATTTCAGCGTGCGGAATCCGCGTCGGCCCGCGGGCGTCGCCCACGGCGGAGCGGAACGGCGCGCGGATGAAGGTGCAACGGCTCGGCGTGACGCTGCAACTACACACGAGACCCGCTACTCCACAGCCGTTAATCGCTCAGTAGCACTGGAGCACTGTGCTCTATAACACTGTACCACTGCAACGCTGGTACTCTGTGCTCTATAACACTGTACCACTGCAACGCTGGTCCTCTGTGCTCTATAACACTGTATCACTGCAACGCTGGTACTCTGTGCTCTATAACACTATCACTGCAACGCTGGTACTCTGTGCTCTATAACACTGTATCACTGCAACACTGGCACTCTGTGCTCTATAACACTGTATCACTGCAACGCTGGTACTCTGTGCTCTATAACACTATCACTGCAACGCTGGTACTCTGTGCTCTATAACACTGTATCACTGCAACACTGGCACTCTGTGATCTATAACACTGTATCACTGCAACGCTGGTACTCTGTGCTCTATAACACTGTATCACTGCAACACTGTTACCCTGTGCTCTATAACACTGTACCACCGCAACGCTGGTACTCTGTGCTCTATAACACTGTACCACCGCAACGCTGGTACTCTGTGCTCTATAACACTGTACCACCGCAACGCTGGTACTCTGTGCTCTATAACACTGTACCACCGCAACGCTGGTACTCTGTGCTCTATAACACTGTATCACTGCAACACTGGCACTCTGTGCTCTATAACACTGTATCACTGCAACACTGGCACTCTGTGATCTATAACACTGTATCACTGCAACGCTGGTACTCTGTGCTCTATAACACTGTATCACTGCAACGCTGGTACTCTGTGCTCTATAACACTGTATCACTGCAACGCTGGTACTCTGTGCTCTGTAACACTGTATCACTGCAACACTGGAACACTGTGCTCTATAACACTGTATCACTGCAACACTGGAACACTGTGCTCTATAACACTGTATCACTGCAACACTGGCACTCTGTGCTCTATAACACTGTATCACTGCAACGCTGGTACTCTGTGCTCTATAACACTGTATCACTGCAACGCTGGTACTCTGTGCTCTGTAACACTGTATCACTGCAACACTGGCACTCTGTGCTCTATAACACTGCAACGCTGGTACTCTGTGCTCTGTAACATTGTATCACTGCAACGCTGGTACTCTGTGCTCTATAACACTGTATCACTGCAACACTGGAACACTGTGCTCTATAACACTATCACTGGAACACTGTGCTCTATAACACTGTATCACTGCAACACTGGAACACTGTGCTCTATAACACTGTATCACTGCAACACTGGAACACTGTGCTCTATAACACTGTACCACTGCAACACTGGAACACTGTGCTCTATAACACTGTACCACTGCAACACTGGAACACTGTGCTCTATAACACTGTACCACTGCAACACTGGAACACTGTGCTCTATAACACTGTATCACTGCAACACTGGAACACTGTGCTCTATAACACTGTATCACCGCAACACTGGTACTCTGTGCTCTATAACACTATATCACTGCAACGCTGGTACTCTGTGCTCTATAACACTGTATCACTGCAACACTGGTACTCTGTGCTCTAACACTGTATCACTGCAACACTGGTACTCTGTGCTCTATAACACTGTATCACTGCAACACTGGTACTCTGTGCTCTAACACTGTATCACTGCAACACTGGTACTCTGTGCTCTATAACACTGTATCACTGCAACACTGGTACTCTGTGCTCCAACACTGTATCACTGCAACACTGGTACTCTGTGCTCTAACACTGTATCACTGCAACACTGGTACTCTGTGCTCTAACACTGTATCACTGCAACACTGGTACTCTGTGCTCTAACACTGTATCACTGCAACACTGGTACTCTGTGCTCTATAACACTGTATCACCGCAACACTGGTACTCTGTGCTCTAACACTGTATCACTGCAACACTGGTACTCTGTGCTGTATAACACTGTATCACTGGTACTCTGTGCTCTATAACACTGCATCACTGCAACACTGGAACACTGTGCTCTATAACACTGGATCACCGCAACACTGGTACTCTGTGCTCTATAACACTGCATCACTGCAACACTGGAACACTGTGCTCTATAACACTGGATCACCGCAACACTGGTACTCTGTGCTCTAACACTGTATCACTGCAACACTGGTACTCTGTGCTCTAACACTGTATCACTGCAACACTGGTACTCTGTGCTCTATAACACTGTATCACTGCAACACTGGTACTCTGTGCTCTATAACACTGCATCACTGCAACACTGGCACTCTGTGCTCTATAACACTGCATCACTGCAACGCTGGTACTCTGTGCTCTATAACACTGTATCACTGCAACGCTGGTACTCTGTGCTCTATAACACTGTATCACTGCAACGCTGGTACTCTGTGCTCTATAACACTGTATCACTACAACGCTGGTACTCTGTGCTCTATAACACTGGATCACCGCAAGACTGTTACCCTGTGCTCTAACACTATATCACGGCAACACTGTTACCCTGTGCTCTAACACTATACCACTGCAACACTGTTACCCTGTGCTCTATAACACTATCACTGCAACACTGTTACCCTGTGCTCTAACACTATACCACTGCAACACTGTTACCCTGTGCTCTAACACTATACCACTGCAACACTGTTACCCTGTGCTCTAACACTATACCACTGCAACACTGTTACCCTGTGCTCTAACACTATACCACTGCAACACTGTTACCCTGTGCTCTATAACACTATACCACTGCAACACTGTTACCCTGTGCTCTATAACACTATACCACTGCAACACTGTTACCCTGTGCTCTATAACACTATACCACTGCAACACTGTTACCTTGTGCTCTATAACACTATACCACTGCAACACTGTTACCCTGTGCTCTATAACACTATACCACTGCAACACTGTTACCCTGTGCTCTATAACACTATATCACTGCAACACTGTTACCCTGTGCTCTATAACAGTATCACTGCAACACCATTACCCCGCTCTCTGTCAAATGGTATCACTGCATTGAGTATCTTAAAAGTGCCTTGTAACACTGTAACATTGCGTACTGTAACCATAACATTGTGGTACTAAAACACTGTGTACTGTAATGTTAATGCAGTTGCACTGTGCTGTGACGCACTGTAAAGTGTCTGCCATTCTGTCCGCCCATCTGGCTGGCTGCCTGCGGTAAGGTGGCTGCATTTACTATATGTGATCTCTAACCCAAGTTCTCAGTCAAGTGTTCATGCTTATTCTACCAAGAAAATAAAGCAATACAATGGCCCAGTTCTTTAATTACGGAAATACCTGAAGCACCACCCTTCTGGAAAAGAATTTTAAAAAGGAATAAAAATACAAAGACATAGATAATCCACTGCTGGGTGGCCACGCCTAGACACACAGGGGTGAGACAGAAAACACACACACACACACACACACACACACAGTTCAGCTGAACAAAGGCAGGTTTTCCAGGAAGAAGAGAAATCTAATTCTTCAGCTGGGACACAACCTATTGTGACAGGGGCGTGGTGGGGGCAATCTACAATGCAGTGAGTGTGCAAGTATTTGGACAGTGCCACAATTTGATTATTTCGTTTTGTTCTGGCTCTACTCCAGCACAATGGCTTTGTAATAAAACAAAGAATATGTGGTTAAAATGCAGACTTGTCAGCTTTAATGTAAGACGTATTTCCATATCAGATGAACCCTGGCCCAGTTGGTTTGCGTTTGGCTCTGGGTAGGTTTGGTCAAGCCTGGCTCAGTTGGTATGGGTTTGGCTCTAGGTTGGTTTGGTCAAGCCTGGCCCAGTTGGGTTTGGGTTTGGCTCTGGGTAGGATTGTTCAAGCCTGGCCCAGTTGGGTTTGAGTTTGGACCTGGGTTGGTTTAGACTAGCCTGACCCAATTGGTTTGAGTTTGGCTCTGGGTTGGATTGGTCAAGCCTGGCCCAGCTGGGCGGGGTTTAAGCTGGGTTACCTTGCACTTCATCATGCTGGTGACGCGCTCCTGCATGGTCTGTCCGGCTTTGGGCCTGACCAGGATGTACAGGGCCTGCACCCCCGGGCAGCACCTCAGGAGCTTCTCCACCAGAACCTTCCCCATGAAGCCCGTCGCCCCGGTGATCAGGACGCTCTTCCCCGCGTAGTAATCGGCGATGGAGGCCATGCTGTCCGTCTGTCTGTCACTCTGTCGTCCTTGTCCCGGCCCGCCAAAAACACCTGCGCCAAACAGGGAGAACGGAAAGAGTAAAGACTGAGTAACCAGTGAGTAACCAGTGAGTAACCAGTGAGTAACCAGTGGATACAGCGAGAAGTAAATACTGAATAACCAACAAGTAAAGAAGGGGTAAAGGGGGGGAAAAAAACAAAAAAATTAAGTAGAATCACGATGTGAAGAGTAACCTGTAAATAATTGCAAGTGAACGGTGGGCAACAAGCGAGTAACTGAATGTGAAACCAGGCACAGTGAGTAAGTAGCAGGATGAGGGACAGCTTCAGTACTTTGCTGTTATTTTGCAGCTTCCTCTGTCATTTCTAGAACAGAGGGCACAGAAAGCCTTTGATGTGCATACTCACACTGGCACCCAAAACATGATACACTTCCCACCTCACCATGGTACCCAAATGCAGACGCGCACTTCTCGCATATGCAAACGCTCCTGCTGCAGCCATATGGAAATACACGATCATATGAAAGGAGGATCTTGTTAACTGTCAGCATTATCTTTAGGAATTTTACTGGTGCGTTCAGTTAAAGTACTTTGAATAATTATCTGGCCCAGGTCTGGTCTCCGACAGCTCATTATGCAAACAGAGCCCGCTAGAGCCACCGCCAGCATCCGAAAGCCCCGTGCGGGAAGGAGCGAGGGCTGGCGGGACCGCGGCTTAGCTCCAATCAGCTGCCAGCGCACGGCAGGAAAGCGGTTAATCCCACCCGCCCAACGCTGGGAAACCTGCGTCTGGCACGATGGGGGTAGAAAATGTGAGCAAAACAGTGTTGATGGGCACGAAGCAGGCTGGGCAGGGTGTGGCTGAGGCTCATGGGAAATAACCTTGGGGAAAACGCTATGCTGATGTGCAGGCAGTTTATAAATTTCAACAATCAGCTTTACAGAGAAGCGAGAAATTGAGAGTGAAATTTAGTGAGAGTGAGTGTCAGAGAGAGAGAGAAAGTGAAAGTTGCTAGCCTGTGGAGGTATCAGAACATTCTTTTCAGCGGGGGACTTAAGTGTATGGCTACTGCCGCTAATGTCCCTGGCAGTAAGGGCTCTGGGTTCCACTCAAAGCACATCAGCATCAGTCTAGGCAAAGATGGCAGCCATCCAGGGCTTATGGGAAATGAAGTCCAAGGACAAAAACAGTAACGGCAGTTTTCTCCCCGAGAGCTTGCCAATGCCACTCCTCCAGCACACCCCCGTAGGTACACTTTTAAAAGAAGAAAATTACAGGCCGTTTAGCTTCCAGCGGATTGGGAAAGATTGCTGTAGTTAACCCGTTTGTGCTTCTCAATTCTGGGCTACTCTACTGTTCTTTTATCTTCCCCTTTTATTTTACGTGGACTCTTAAACACCCACAGTAATCACTCACCAAACACACTGCACCCCGAGGAGCACACACACACCACCCTGAGACTGAGACTGAGACACACACACACACACACACACACACGCACACACGCACACAGGTAAGATGTGAGCGAATGAATGGCTGCAGTGGCTTATCGTTCGGCTTAGTTTGCACTGTGATGAAGCGCAGCAGTGTGGGTTTGACTCCACTATCAACACGGAGAGAAGATTGTGCAATGCTTTCTGGGAATTGTATGGGTGCAACGCAGTCGGAATCGGACCGTTGAAAGTTATGAAACTATGAGAATTACGAAACTGTACGGAGGCCTAAAAAGTGGGAGCAGTTAGCTACGCACACAAATAGCTTTTGCAGCGCGATGCTTTTATAACGAAAGGTATGGAACGTCTTTATAGCATGTAATAATCTCTGTTGCTAAGAGACCCTGACAGCCCAATCCAAATCACTAAATGATGGCCCTAATATCAACAAAAGCAAAAGATATAGGCTAGGCCTATATAAAAAAATTAAAAAAACATATAGATCCCTAACTACATACAAGCAATGAAAAATTACAACCAATTACTGTTCAGCATTCAGGGTCGAGGCCAATCACTGGTGAGCATTCAGTTTCATGGCCAATGATTGATTTTCCTTCAGCGACATGGCCAATCACTTGTTAGCAGCCAGAGGCAGCGGGTCCAGGGAGAGTCAGGCTGTTCCAAATAATACTGACCTGAGAAACAAATCAGAGCCTACTGGCACGAACACACACACACACACACACACACACACACACACACACACACACACACAGGTACTTTGCACCACTCAAAGCCATTAGACTTGGAGAGAATCAATCACACTGATCACACTCCTTGAACGTTTGGTCAGTTCCTCTGGCCTCAGACCAAAGGAGTGATGCCGATGAACTGCCCAACAAAGGAATCTGTGCTGTGGGTCAGCCAAGTCTGTCCATTAAGGAGTACGAGACAGGGCCAAGCCTGTGCATTAACCTGTGCACAGGAGCACCAGACAGGGCCAAGCCTGTGGATTAACCTGTGCACAGGAGCACCAGACAGGGCCAAGCCTGTGCACAGGAGCACCAGACAGGGACAAGCCTGTGCATTAACCTGTGCACAGGAGTACCAGACAGGGCCAAGTCTGTGCATTAACCTGTGCACAGGAGCACCAGACAGGGCCAAGCCTGTGGATTAACCTGTGCACAGGAGTACCAGACAGGACCAAGCCTGTGCATTAACCTGTGCACAGGAGTACCAGACAGGACCAAGCCTGTGCACAGGAGTACCAGACAGGACCAAGCCTGTGCATTAACCTGTGCACAGCAGTACCAGACAGGGCCAAGCCTGTGGATTAACCTGTGCACAGGAGTACAAGACAGGGCCAAGCCTGTGCATTGACCTGTGCACAGGAGTACCAGACAGGGCCAAGTCTGTGCATTGACCTGTGCACAGCAGTACCAGACAGGGCCAAGCCTGTGGATTAACCTGTGCACAGCAGTACCAGACAGGGCCAAGCCTGTGGATTAACCTGTGCACAGGAGTACAAGACAGGGCCAAGCCTGTGCATTGACCTGTGCACAGGAGTACCAGACAGGGCCAAGTCTGTGCATTGACCTGTGCACAGCAGTACCAGACAGGGCCAAGCCTGTGGATTAACCTGTGCACAGGAGCACCAGACAGGGTCAAGCCTGTGCACAGGAGTACCAGACAGGACCAAGCCTGTGCATTAACCTGTGCACAGGAGTACAAGACAGGGCCAAGCCTGTGCATTGACCTGTGCACAGAGGTACCAGCCAGGGCAAAATGGTGACTCTGAAGAAGCAATTAAATCCGGTTCCTAATATTCTTTTAGTGACTGGCGGCTCAAATACAAGCAGTGAAGAAAAATAAATAAATCCAGGGCCTGTGATAGGCAACAACTAAAAAAAAATAGCTTAAAGGGGGGTACAAACTGCTACAGCATTCATACCAGCAAACACAGCAGAGGGCCCAGCCAGGTACCACCAGGGCTCAGTTTGGCAATGCGCTATTCACAGGAACCATCTGTGCAGGACAGAGACGCCAAACTTCCGTGCCGACCGACCCAGAGACGAGAGTGCGCCAAAGGTAACCAGCCTCCAGGAGAGGTACGGCAACACCGAGCAATCAATCAACTGACCAACAAATCAACCGACCGATCGTTCACCCAATAAATGATTCAGACCGCTTTAATTTCCTACGGTATCTTTTTATAAAAATAAATAATACGGTGCATTCTAATGGATACACTCCAGGGGGAATAGAGCCAGAAAAACAAATCCCTTCCTCTTAAAAGGGGATCAAGCGGAACTCTGGGAAAATGGCACAATGTTGAGAAAGAAAGCTCAGTAAACATGACGGACGTGGCGAGGGTGAGGAGGAGGATGATGATGGCAGTAGTATCACGGGGGACCGGCTTGTGTAACAGTAGACAGGCTGGCACACGTTTGGCCTGGTATGTGTGAGAGTGAGACTGTCACAAAGCTGCTGAACGGCGGCTCTCTCTCTCTCTTCCTCCGTGTCCCGCACATCCAGGCGCTTATTTTAAATGCTCCACTGGGACCGAAAAAGCCCAGAAACCCAAAACGCCTCCGTTATCGCCAGCCTGGACCTGCAGAGCCGAGAGATCAGGGATCAGGGCTGTCTGCCGCGTGGAGTGAGGACAAGCAGGACAGCCTAGAGACCTGGAACAGCTTTCAGCACACAGTGTGTGTGCATGTGTGTGAGAGAGAGAGAGAGAGAGAGAGAGAGAGAGTGTGAGTGTATGTGTGTGAGAGAGAGACTGTGAGTGTGTGAGAGAGTGAATGTGGGGAGTGTGTGTATGTGCGCACGCGTCATTGCGTACACCATCTATCCGCACAGCTAAAAGTGCGTTTTAAGCTCTAAGATGGGCTCTCTCTTCCCTCCTCATTCTTTGCAGCTGATGCGAGTGAAAGGAACATCGCTGCAGGACGCAGCTTTCTGGCTCCGCCCCCAATCTGCATCATTACTGAAAACCACCCAGATCAGGAAATAAGAAAGCACGCCTGGCTCCAGTCATGCAAGGGGGGGGGGGGGGGGGGGGGCGGTGATCTCCCTACGCTGTGTAATATAATGTACATTCAAAGACATCTGCAAGACAGAGCCCCAAGGAGTACACTCATGTTCACAGGAAATGACAGAAACAGTCAAGTGAAGCAAACAGGAAATGAGCTCTCTTGAGGGGGTGGGGGGTGGGGTGTTAGATGGGGTCACAGAGTCCACAGGTAAGAAAAAGGGTTGCCAGATTTACTCTCACTCTCACTCATTCTCACTCTCTCTCTCTCTCACACACACACACACACACACACACACACACAAAAAATCAGGGTTATTCCTACACCGAGAATTCCGAGGCAGCCTCCTCGGTCGAATTTCGTTCCGCCCCCGCAAAATTCCGACCCCTTTCGGGCACGAGCGAACGTAAACGCGAGCGTTGCGCGCGGCGGATTTCTATCGTTCGTGAGCCCGAAGGCGGCGGGACTCCGACGCGGTGGTGCCGCATCGCGATCGGCACAACGCGCCAGGAAAGGCGGATACGGCTCGGCGTGCTCGGAGCGCGCGATCAGACACCGCCCTCAAAGCCCGCTGCGCTCAGACATGAAAATCCTGGTTCATTTTGCACCCGAGCTCATCCAACATTTTCAAAAATGTTTCCTAAATTATCATCCTATCAGGTAGGCCTAAATGTTTTCAAACAGTGGTCACGCTAGCCCATGGAGAGCTGCGTCTTTGGAGAACGCAGGACATCTTTCAAAATCTGCGCTTTACACCAACGCACTAGTGTGCGGACAAAAATAACTATTTTTGCCACAATACGCCTACTCGCTGTAACTCCACAGTAAACGTGTGCCGTATAAATGTATGTCGTGGTTCAAGTCTGGTTCATCAGCCGTTGTAATTTCAAAAATCTCGCATTAACTGCCGATTTTGCAGATATGACCTGTAGAATGAATTTTCGAAAAATAGCCTATATTTTAGAAAGTTTTTGAGGAGGAGAACGCTGGCGAAAAAGAGTACAATCATCATCTGATCATTACTGGCCATGAAAAAGTATAATTCACACTACGAACTAGATGTGACAAATTTGGTCACGTGATCACGATTAAAGTACCACCAAGTAAATGCATTGAAATAAAAAGCAGGCCTCAGATAGTTTGGAGTTCGGAGGCCTGTCGAGTGACCCCGGGCAGCACCCCGCTTCAGCATTACTGAAACAAGCCGCCGCACAGCCTCTACGAACACCACACACTGCCCAGGCTTCCGCAGAACTACACTTCCCAAAACACCCAGCCACACGAACGACAGCCGCAAAGCTATGCCGTTTCTATTTAGGCTATTGCTGCAATCGGCGCGCATAGTTACTCACTTCGCATTCGCTTTTCGCTAACGGAACGCCATCGGTGCCTCGGTCACGAGGAGGATTACGGGCAGGTTCCTCTCAGCGAGAGACGGGACAGGGCTGGTGCCGTCTGGTGAGTTTTTTCGCGGCCTGCCAATTCGACCGAGGCGCGTGCGCTCCTGTTCCGTCGGACAGGAGAGGAAGCGCGGAGTCGCGAGTCGCGCTATCGCATGTCCCGGCGCACTCTCGCCACGGCGACCGGCGGTGTTCGGTTACCGCACGGGGGCCGGATCGCACGCCGTTTCTGTAATTACAGCACCTAGCCCTTGGCTGGGACAAGGCCCGGCCAACAACGTTTGTTTCGATTGGCTGACACCGGATCGGTGTCCCGGGCCAGCGTTGCCCGTTAGCGGGGAGACGAGACGGTTAGAGCCCCCACTCAACCCCCTCCCCCTCAACCTGCCCCACTCCCCACACCCCACCACCCCCACACCCCCAACCTGCCCTACTCACCGTGCCCCCCCCCCCTTCAACCAGCAGCTCATTCAGGTAATGCGGAAAGAGACGTATCACTTCCCGGCGGCTTCTTCGATAACCAGCCCCGCCGTCCAAGAAAGACGCCGAGCGTTTAATAATGGATGCCCTGCACGCCCTTAATTCAAATCCCCCTGATCAGCCATGCAGGCTGAGGCTACGCTACGCGCATCACAACGACTATAAACAGACGCTAGGCGACGCGCGTCAAAGTGACTACAAACAGACGCTAGGCGTTTACACGCACCAAGGTGACCATAAACTGACGCAAGGCAACAGGCATCAAAGCGGTCATAAAGTGGCGCTACGCTACACGGATCCCGGCCGCGACAGGCTGACGCTAGGCTACAACAGCAGGTTCAGAGCCGAGGCTGTGACACTAGCAGCCACAAAAGGCTCTGCTCTGGCAGGAAGGCCTGTCTCATGAGGTCCAGAGCAGAGATGGAGAGATGGATGGAGGGAGGGAGGGAGGGAGGGAGGGAGGTAGAGAGGGAGAGACTGCAGCCATGGGCAGGTCTGTGCAGCTCACAGCATTGCTCTCTGCCTGTATCTTATCTGTCTGGGGGGGGGGGGGGGAGGCAGGGAATACAGATCTGCCATCAGGGGGGAGGAGGGTGGACATCAGGATGATTCTGGGAAGGAGGAGGGAGTTTCACACATGAAATCAGCACCGTGTGTCTCTCACAGAGGAAGAGCTCATCACTCAGACACAGCGAATGGGAGGAACAGCACCAGGCTGCAGAATCCAAAGGACCAAAACACGCAGAGAAACAGCACCGCACTGCAGAAACAAACGGACCAAAACACACAGAGAAACACCATACTGTAGAAATCCAAAGGACCAAAACACACAGAGAAACAGCACCACACCGTAGAGACCAAAACACATTTAAATCCTGAATTAAATGCTTTTAGACTTACAGACTTATAATCCACACTTACCCATACGCTTAGGGAAGACGCTCCAAGGTCACAGCGATGATATTTAGGCAATGCCCATGCGCGCTAAACTGCCGGGCTTACGGATCAGCAGCTTATCCTTTTAAGTACACCGCTGATCTTCATTTCAGACAACAGAGAGCCTTTCGCTAAAGCTAAGTACGAGAGTAGATCGATAGACACCATTAAGCTGCAGACAAACTTGACATTTGGAAACGGCGTCAGAAGATCGCCCAGTCCAATCACGCGACGGGGGGAGGACAGCAAATCGCAGCCGAATAAATCCAGGACGTTGTTTTATGTTGTTCTGGAAAAAAACTCTCTGAGCTCTGCTGGGCTGTGTGTGGATAGAGACGGACTCCAGACAGGACTCTGCCCCCACAAGCGTGGCTCTTATCGGGGGCCGAGCGGGTAGCTGCGGCTAGCGTGCCCATCAGGATAGCCGCCTGTGCGGGGTAGCATGGATAAGCTGACCCCAGCACTCACTGTGCCTGGCTTTAAAGAGCATCAACTACCTGGCGACTTACTGCAGCTCTTATTAACAAAACAAACACATATACTGCTTACTGTAGCTCTTAACACAACAAACACAATGAGCCTCTGCTCTGCCAGGTCCCTCTGAATAAGAGCGTGTGCTGAATGGATGCAAGATGAGGGGGCAGGCGAGTACGTGATGGAGGAGGAGAGTAGGGAATACAGACAGTTAGCGGGGGCAGGTCAGAAAGATAGGGGAAGAGTGCATGGTTCGATCACAGGGAAACCCAGAGCCGGCCTGGAGGACAGTGCAACTCAGAAATGACGTTCGCACACACACACACACAAACACCCATGCAGGGATGTGGGCATACACACACACACGCAGGGATGTGGGCATACACACACACACACACACACAGGAATGTGGGCATACACACACACACGCAGGGATGTGGGCATACACACACACACACACACAGGGATGTGGGCACGCACACCCACTTCCTGCCATGTCCACAGAAACGGCGACGGCGGCACCCGCTTCCTGTCCACTCTGATTTCACTTCCTGCGATCGCGATCGTCCTCCATTCACAAACCTCTCCGCCGAACACCGCATCTTCCGCGGCTTCTGCATCGGGCCAATGACAGCCCGAGCCCAGCCCTGCCGCTAAATACGGGTGCGGAAGGAGGCGCGCTGAACGACGCGGACGCAGGAAATAGGGGCGCCGCACGGCACGCTGAGAAAGCAGCGACGAGCAGCAAAACAGCCACAGTTGCGATTTCGTGCGCAAGTCTCAGCAGGCAGAGAAACTGACTCATTTGATAAACATTACGCACAGCCATGCCCGGCGTAGGCCGCCCTTCCCTTCCCTTCCCTTCCCCGAACCAGGCAGACATTAATCCTCAAAGTCACGGTGTCCTCGAAGGACCTGCGGGGATCGCTCGCCACCCAGGGGCTCGCTAATGAGACACGGGAGAGACCGGGGGAGCTTTGGCACAGCGTCCATGCGCGCGCATGCGTGTGAGTGTGTGTGTGTGCGCGTGTGCGAGCGCATCTTACACTCGCGCCGTGACGTTAGGTTCGAGCCGCGATGGCGGTCTCTGCTACGCGCCCTGCACCGTCTGCGCGGCTGATACACAAACCTCTGCCTCTGATCTAAAAAAAAACACACGTACCGCAGCTTAGAAACCAGGTCAAACCTGACGACGGTAGCGCGCCGTGTATTTCAAAGTGTATTCAAATGTACAGTGGGTTATCGGGGCATCGAGAGCCTGGCGATACCGCTTCCGCCGACGCGCTGCTACTGAGCTTAGCTTATGGGTGAACGGCCACTTTTAAGAGGGAAATCTCAGTACATTTCGCTTCTGTTTGATTTCGAAAGATCATTGCAGCAACCTGTTGAACTATGCGGTTGTTCCCTGCACTTGGACCAGTAGGCCTACTTCTCTCTAGGGTTTTCGTCATACTTGTTCCTGGTTATGGTTATACACTTTGTTGTACGTCGCCCTGGATAAGAGCGTCTGCCAAACGCCTGTAATGTAATATGTAATGCAACCTGCTGTTTGTGCTTCCCGTTTCTGTGCATCTATGAGTGGCCAAAGTGCTCTGCTGTTCTTTTACCATTATCTCTTCCCCTTAAACATGGAGCATCTCTCCCCTTCTCTCATCAACGAACTCCAGAACAGAGTGCATGTCTCTATGTGGAGTACAGAACACTACAACACCCAAACGGACTGCACATTTCAGGACCTGAACAGTGTCAGACTCTCCCCAAGGACAATGTTCCATAAGATCAAAGGGGAAGGAGGGTTTGGGGTTTAGTGAAACAGGTGCATGGTTAAAATAACCCATCTAATCCACAGTGTAACACGTACGCCACCGTCTCAGAATTGCTTCAGTATATATCCAGCTGTATAAATGGATACAATGTAAAATGCTATGTAAAAGTTGTGTAAGTCACTTTTTTAGCGTCTGCTAAATGCCTATAATGTAATGTAATGTAATGTCTCCCTCCCAGAATCCTTCACTCCAGCTTCGTTCCAGTCTCATTACCAGAAACCTTCACTCCTGCTTTGCCTTCACGTCACTCCCAGAATCCTTCACTACTGCTTCCTTCCTGACTCACTCCCAGAAACCTTCACTCCCGCTTTGCTTCCACCTCACTCACCTCACTCCCAGAATCCCTCACTCCCACTACGCTATCGCATCACTCCCAGAATCCTTCACTCCTCCTTCGCTACCAGAATCCCTCACTCCCACCCTCACTTCCACTATCCCTCCGGAGCCAGAGCCGAACCCCCAGCGACTTGCCACGCCGCGCTGTGTGCAGACTAAATGGGCTAAAGAGCACAGGCTCGTTTCGCTCGCCTTTAAACATTTACGACCATCCACTTAAGAACCGTCGGTTCGCCTCACACGGCCCGCCGATGCAGGAGGGAAGGAAAGAACCGGAGGCCGGGAGCTCCAGACCACCACACTGAACTCACAGCAGAGGAGAGCAAACTCCACACCAAGCACAACAACCTAGCCCCTGAACTCAGGGCCTACCAGCTGATAGGCTGGCGAGGACAGAGAGAGCGATTGGCTGGCAAAGACATACCGTGTGATTGGCTAGTGAGGACATACAGAGAGCAACCGGGGCAAAACACAACCGGCCAATGCAAATTCACCCAGCAGCTGGCAAAAAATAAAAAAATGAAGGGGGGGGGACAAACGTATTTAAATGAAATGACGCACGTTTACAGATAAGGGCGGCGTTTATCGTTTTGGGCGGGACCACGCCTGAGTGGAGCCCAGCGGTTGGCACACGTCTACCTGCCAGAGGGCAGATGAAGGAGGGCAGCCGGGAGCCACGCAGTGTTTGGCAGCAAAAGCGGGCACAGTTTTAGAGGCGCGATAAGCTAGCGCATTTTACGGTTTAAACACCGAATGTGAGCTAAACTGTGCACTGCTGTGAAGACTGACAGAGAAGAGGAAGCCTGGAGAAATGAAAAAAAATTGGCTAACAGAAAGGGGTAAAAAAAAAAAAAAAAAAAAAAAAAAAAAAACACACCAAAAAACAGGATTTTAATGATTATAAAACCTAAAAATAGAGAACTGGCACCAAGCTGTCTGACATTTGGCATTTGGGCCTGAAAACCACAGCTTGGAGCCATTTTAGAAACTTAAGTCATTACACTTGCACCATATGGTAAATGGACAGCAAATCAGCACATTTGTGTGCAACACCAACACCCCCCCCCCCCCCCAAAAAAAAATTAAAATTAAAATTAAATTAATCTTTTTCCAAAAATACATTTTTACAACTAAGTTCAGTGTATCTTATAAAGGGACTATCCCAGGGGCCTGCAGTGAATTCTAGAACTAAATATAGATTGGCCCTTGATGGTAATAATAGAAGCTCTGCAAAGGCTAGATTTGGAATCTTTACCACTCCCTTTTCCTTCTCTCAGCTCAAGATACCTTACCAACCAGTTCGCACAGACAAGTTTGAGATTACATTAGTATTCACTTTGGAATTAACTGTCTTTGAAGAAGTTAGTGGCCTGTATTCAATCAACGTGTAATCGCATTTGACTAACAACTACACTTCTTCACACGTTCAATTGGGCAAGTTAGTTTTAGTTACACCTGGACTCACCAAACTGTTTGCAAAGAAGTGATTTTTTTTTTTTTTTCTTTCAATTATTAATCACATAGGACAAATATTGATTGAATGCCATCCCTTGCATTATAACTCAGAGTTACAAACAGCAGAATAACCTATTACAACTGCTGTGAACGTTACAAAAGTATGGCAACATACTGATTCAATGAGCGTCAGCAAACGGCTCTGAAACTGCTTCAACTCTCCAGACGATATACCTAATTGCTGTCAGGATAGTGCTAATGCATCCGAATGAATCGGGACAACAATCACCTCCTCATCGTGGCCGTTCATTCTGATATACAAACATTTTACCTTACTTTACATTACTGTAGAGAAAGGAATAATCATTGAAATGTTTTTACCAAAACGTATCACTTATCACACCGCACCTACTGACATCATCTGATACAGTAGACCTGCCAAGCCGGTCTTCAAGCCGCTCACTTGATTGATAGGATTGGTAAGACTTACTTTCAAGACCTATGACGTGCCCTCGCTAGGGAACTAAAGGAATAAATAAAAAGGTAGAGGCAGTGCACTCAAAACCTTTCACCATCATCGCGATTCAGAAAAGAACGTTCGTCATTTTAAAAAATCCGGTTTATGTGAGCCCGATCTAGCATCTGACTAGAGCGTGGCAGGGACTGGCGATTACCTACCAACCGCTCACGAAAAGTCTCATCGCGTATCAAAGTCATGTCGGTCGTACGTAGCCCCATGAGCAGGTAGGCTATAGCCTGCCCTAGACTATAGGAAACAGAGGCACACCATTAACGGAACATTGATAATAAGCACGGCTGCTAGTTTAAGACAAACGTGCTAAAATAACGTTATATCGCGTCAGCTTAACTGAATAAACGGATACATACACACGGAAGAAACAAGAACACAACACGTGTCTCTGTCCCAAATTCAAATTCCACAACAAACCTGCACATAGATTTCAGTAGCCAGCTAGCCAACTAGCAGCCAGCTTCTGAGTCCCGTTAAACGACTAAAACTGCACCTCCGCCCTCTTCATTCAATGAATTCGGCCGGGAACTGAACATTTGAGACAGCGTACAGTGGCTGCCGGCTAGCTTCCTTGAGAACCTGGAACCAAAATCACTACAAGCTTTCAGAGGAACCTAAAATAATTACCGGCATTTCCTCTGAGCTCATTTGAGGACACAATTATCTGTTGCAAGCTTACAGCCCAATTAAGCAATTAGACGTGCGTGCCTGCAGTCATTACTCAGATACCCGAGCGTTACATCTTTGGCTGCTGTCAGCAAGCTAACGTTAGCAAGGCAATAGTTCACGGATTCATGGACATATTCAAAGGCTGAATTCCAGACTGTTCATAATTATCAAGAATGGTAGCTTACTTTTCTATATTTAGCAGCCTCCAGTCGAGGAAAATTATAGTACGTACTGACGTTATCTGACAGACGTTAGGCTGCTGTGGGCTACATCACACATGATTTCATTTGACTTCACATAGCTTCTTCAAGGCAGTCAAATGACAAGCGGGCGAGTGATGCTCCCGTTGGCTGCGCGGCGCTCCCACCTAATATGCGAATAAAACTGCGTTTTACATCGCTGTATTTTCCACCCCGATATCCCGGTGCGTACAGTTCACACATTCCGAAGGATAGCACATTAATCTTACCGTGATCATGGGTAGGGATCCTCAGTCCCAGTTTGCACGTTTTGACTAAATGTCAAGAGGACCCAGCCAAAATGCCTGAGCAGTGGATGGAGACTGCGAGTCCCCTCCTCTCTACGTGTCCCGCAGCGCTGTACGGCGGAGTGTGCTAGCCGACCAGCCTGTTCAGGAGTCGGGACTGAAAGCAGATAATCACAGCCAGTCAGCAGGGCTGTCTGTGCTGGGACTGGGCGTGCGCGCCTTCTACGTTAATTTAAGAGGGCACACCCTTGTTACACACGAAAAGCGTGTGTCTTAACTTCTCGGAACTAATTACAGTATCGCCAAAAAATGTAATCGACGCAATCTTTCGTTCTCATTCATTGTTTTTTTTTTTTTTTTTGTATGATTTTGATGATTAGGCAATAAGGGAGACATTAACATTTAATAGGCCTATATGAGTGGTTTCACACGACACATGGCATTCCAGCATCTGTACATTATGAGGCTACTCTTCAACGCGTGAAAAAAGCTAAATTATCCGTTTCTCTTAAGCATTTCAAAGGAACGTTGTCACTTAATTTGCCATAGCCTATAGGCTATCGGTTTTTTTCAGACACACATGGGCTACAGCGATTGTGGTCAGGCTATATTTCGTTGACAACATCTGTTGGCGATATGAAAACAGGAAAACCACATCACCAGTGACAAAACGCAAAGAGACTATTTGCATTAAGGGATCAGATAAACTAGTCTGTTCACGTTACCCCTATCCAGAGGAACACATCAAGACAACCACTTGAGTAAATCGTGAGCAATGCATATAAAATGCTAATGTCCCTTTAGTCATTGTACATTCGTGTGACTCATAAGGAGTGTCAGAGGATTCATCCAGAGCGTATATTACGTATATGAACACATTTATGCACTTGTTGACCCATAATTCCACAGCGTTCATATTTGCAAGCACTGTTACTGAGATTCATCCTCAACCATAACAGATGATGGGAATTGTTATGCTGAGATAGTGAACCACTGGTCACAATGGTGTGACATGGTCCCATGGAATAATAGTTAAACCACAGGTGTTGGAATCCAGTCTTGAAGGGTGAAGTACCCACATACCTTGTTCTCTAAGTCTTAACTAAGGCCAATTGAAAGGAAAACCACAAATGCCGGCAGACACTATGGCCCCACATGTCTTCAGTTAGACACCCCTGCCTTAAACTGTCACCTCAACACACAATGAGTCGTATTTCAAGTATCTGCGGAGGATCGCTGTGACCTGAGATGAGACGGGAATTAAACGCACACTGACGCGGAGAGCCGGGGAACCTGCATTCTGATGACAATCGCAGGTGCTGTGTGATCACAGTACAGGAATGTGCTCCTCAGAACAATGTCACTCACAACAGACCTGAAAAACGAGAAGCAGCATTCCAACACTGGGGTGACTCTGCTCACCTGAGACCTTTTTGCATTTCTCATGCGTGCCTTTGTGGAACCTGTTTACGTCATTTTCAAAGAGCTGTTAACTGGCTGACCTGACCCTCAGATCTGCAACTGCCTCACATGGACTCATGTTTCAGAACCAAACTTGTTACAAACTGTCCCCACATTCTACACCTGCAGTTGAAAACAACGCTAAGGGACAATATATATGGCAACCCTCATTATTCAATATCAAGTAATCAATGTTATTTTATATACACTCTTGGAAATAAAGGTATAGTGGAGGTACATTTTTGTTCTTTAGGGAACACATTTGCTAAATGTACCCTGTAAGTACACTAATGTTCTATTTGGGTACTAATAGGTACCTTTTACAAGCAAAAAGGTACAAATTAATTATGTATTGCTGGCTAGGGGTACAATTTTATGTACCTATTGGGTACCACCCTAATGACAAGCATTTGTATCTTTATAGGCATTTATTCACACCTTTTTTTCTATTGTAGTGCAATTTAATAGCAGGCTGTCCCAATAGATATTGTTCAAAACAAAAACCCAATTGAGTTGGTTTGATTTTATTATATCCGGATCTCTACAGATGATCGAGCCAAACTCCTGGAAACTGGGGCGGCGGTGTAGTTAAGGAAACTGGGCCTGTAACTGATAGGTTACAGGTTCGACTCCCTGGTAGGACACTGCTGTTGTACCTCTTCTTCTTCAGGAAGCAGGGAGGAGGTGCAGAGGAATGTTTTAGCCCAACCTAATGACAGAGCCTTCAAGGGTTTATTATGGGAGGAGGGGGTGGGGGGTGGGGGGAGGGGGGTGAGAGAAAGGAAGGGGAGGAGGAGACCTGCAATGAACCTGCTCCAGGTGCAAGCCTTTGGACGGGAGCCAGAGAAATTCATTCTGTACAATTACTGTGTTCTGCCCTAGCACATTTTTTTCAAACCTGATATGATTTCTCAGAAGGTAAAAGCTAACAGTTTGAAGCACGTCCTTGCACTGTTCGTATGACCAGGATTATGGACCAATAAGAGTCAATATTTCCAGTAGATAGGTTTTTATTGTATGTTAAACATTAGACATATTTGCGAGCACTTGGAAAGCGGAAGTCCTGCCACTCAGTCTGCAGCCCTGTAGGGATCAGCTTCTTTTCAAACAGGTAAATCAGGAAATATTGATCAAAGCACAGAAACCTGCGAGAACAGTCAGTGCTTACTGGGGCTGCAGATCAAAACAGGCTGGACTGCTCAGAGGTGAACCTAAAAAGTGTGAGACTGTGTGTGTTTGTGTGTGTGCATGTGTGTTTGCACACAAAGGAAAGAATGATATCAGTGCCTGGGGGTAATAGGAGGAAGACTAGATAAAATACAAAGTAGCACAAAACTAAAACAAATCCAAGTATGCTTACTTCTGACATTATTGTTAGCGAATTTGATTACCAAAAAAAAAACAAAAGAAAAAAAAGACCAAGACAGCAAATCATAGTCTTCAGAGTCCTCAGTTTCCTATTCAGATATGCTTACAAACAAAACATAAATATGTTTTGAACACTTCTGAATGTATGGGCAAAACTCCTGGCAAGACTCCAACTGTTCCTCACATTCGGCACTACTAGTGGTGGCCTGGAGTAAAGAATCTGTCTGGGAACAGGGCATGCATTTTATTGTTTCTGGGTCCATTGACATAGGTGTCGGTTGCCAACCAGTCAGGTTCGGATGCAGGCTTGGATGCAACCAGACAGGAAGGCTGGGAGAGGCACAAATGTGCAAAAGAAAGTAACACGCCCTTACCCGGCCCCAAGTCTTTGGTAATTGTGGTCTGACAGTTGCCTTCTTCTAGAACACCGGATTTACCTGTAATGTACCTTCAACAGGCATGGGCTTCCACAACTTTTACGTTTCAGACCAGGAGAGAAAACAAACTACACACACGCACGCACACACACACACACACAGTGTTCTATTTATGTTTGATTATAGTGTGTCTACTGTTAGACATGTAAGTATATGGCATTATAAATTCCGAAGTGAGAAAAGCACTTCCTCTTGATCAGGATGCCAGAGGAGACAAATGTCTATGTCTTCCTGCTGTTCTGAACTCTTTGGCTGATTTACTGATAAGCTCTGCAGGGGGGACAGAATTATACACTGGAGTGGTATTATGATGCCATCTTATGCAACACTGCACAGCTTTGGGCAGCGAACTTCAGACAGAGTGTTTGTCTGCATTCTTTAATCTCTGGATTTTGCTCATTCTCAATTTGCCATGCTGTGACATCACATAGCCTACACAGGGGCAGGCAGACTAACTGTCCATCACAGGCACACATTATTATCAATATCATGCTGCTCTGCGCTACAAAATATTTATCCACCTAAAATCAATTCATATATCAATATGAACTGTGATTAAATTTTTTGAGTCATGTGAGATAGTATTAATAAACAGATTATGACTATGTTCAATATATGTATATACAACGTTCTCGTTGGACGTTAATAATACGGTGGCGTGCGTCCCCTACTGGAGAAGGTGCAGTTCTGCACCCTGATTGGTTTTAACGAAAACGAAAGCGAAAGCGGGAATTATTTCTTTCAATAATTTGAGAGATTGCCGAAAACAAATCAACACGTAATTACACTTAGTGTAAATGATAAAACAAATAATCCGTTTCCACTGACTCGAAGAAATACAAGAGCGAACATTTTTAAAAATCGGTTCCACAATAATAATATATAACTGAAAAATTATACGAGCTGGAATTTCACATTTACTTTCGCGTTCATCGTAGACATTTAAATAAAAACAACACGCCGAACGACATGCTTCTATAGTCACTCGGCAGTGATAAATTCAAGAGATTTCTGTGTTTTAAATGGGTTCCAGTAAATCACGTGTATTAATAAGAGGGGAGACTGAAAGTGTTTTGAGCAAAACAACCGTGCCACCTGATTCAGTTTAATAATGACACATCTACTAAGGTTGCAAAGCACACCTGACCGTGACTGACGCAGTTCTTTTCAATTTTGGCGATTTTCTCAACCAGCTGTCTGCATAATTAATCAGGAGGCGGTGTCTTATCGCAGCTAAAACTGCAGAGCAACTAGAAACTAAAAAAACTTCTAGGGGAAGGTCACGTCTAGAGGAATCAGCTACATTATCGATTTTAGCACAGGAGGTAAGTGCATTTTCATTATTTTAAATAACCTGCACTCTTATCGCAAATAATTTAAAGTAATTTAGTCCAGTGATTTCCTTGCTTTTTCAGCATGACAATTATTGTGATTTAACTTATATTAATGGGTTTGGTCATTTCATGCCCACTTCCTTTCTTAAAATATTTAAGTTAGACCATTTTATCAATTGTCGGTAAATTATGTAGCCTATAACTTATTCGGTACGTTCTGCTAGGTCGTGTAAAGAGAAAATCAATTCTGTTTTCGAACACATTTATTCCACATCGCATTGGTAAACATTGGCTGGTAAACCAATAGCCGTAATAACGAAAGTGAAATTAAGGCAGTGACAATGCAGTACGGAAAGTTAATGATTCCGAACATAATAATAATAATAATAATAATGAACTTCTATGGTACCTTTCATACACAATGCTACTCAGAGTGATTTACATAAGTTTTACACTGGGCCTCATTCACAAAACTTATATATATATATATATATATATATATATATATTCTTACATTAAATGTTCTTAAAAATGTTCCCACGAAAAAGCAATGGGATTCATGACACGTGCAGACCTTTGTTTTAGTGCATATGAGTGCATCAGATAATGAAGGCCGACTGTTTCTAAATGTTTATGGGCAAACCTGTTCATGTGATTAGCATAAGGACACAGTATTGAACAAATTTAGATATATATATATATATTCATTCATGCCGAAATGTTGGAAACGTTCTTGCACACAATTTACGATCAAATGTAATCCTGCACGTTTCATGAATGAGACCCATTGAGTTCTGAAGAAGTTGGAATCTTTTAATGAATTTTCTTTGCCAGACAGGTAAAAAGAGCATTACAGTAATCCAGTCCACATGAAATTGAGAGCACGAATCAACTTCTCAGTGTCCTTTGAGTTAACAATGGTTGTAATTTGGTGATATTTCTTAAGTGAAAGAAAGTGGGTTTGGTCCCCTTGGTAATGTAAAATTACACCTTCACTCCTCACGTCATCCAACTTATTTAAAATAATGTCTTTTGGTTTTGGGTCCAACTAAAAGCATTTGTCTTTTAATTTAAAGATTATTATTCATTAATTTATTGATTGCAGACATACAAGTAAACAGGGAACGCAGGGCATCAGGACCATTTGGCTTTAGAGAAACGTGTAATTGCGTGTCAACTGCGTAGCTATGAAAGTTGACATTGTGTTGTCTAATGATGCAACCCAAGGGCAGCATATACAATGAAAAGAAGGAGAATGGCGCCAAGCCAATTCTCAACAAGAAACATGAAGTGCAATTTGTTTTCAGATATGACTATATTGTACTACATTACATCTTGTTTGTCAGAAATATTACGTTCAGTAAGGCCATATTACTAATTCTGTCCAACTTCCGTGCATCATTCTGGGGGTCATGTAGGTTTACTGGAGATTTTAATTATTTAAATTGCGCTCTGTGACTCTAGTCTCACTTTCCAGTGGTCTTCCAGGTTTATTCATTGACTGAGGCTGTCGAGAGATGCAAGTCATCAGTGTGGCCATCTTTGCGGATGCGTGTCAGATATAACTATCAAGAACCAGACAAGTCTGTACTGATAGCGTGTGGAGCCAATAATTCATTGAAAAAGCATTCGTGCTGAATGCACAATACAAAAATATTGTTGAACATGTTCACCGACGCTTAGCAAAATGGCGAAAAGGTGCAATAACGGCATGCTCGGATCAGCTTTTGCATTTCTGCACCGTTCCCGATCGCCTTGACGCTCCACCCCTCTTTTGGTTTCAGCGGACGCCACCGCGATTTCCCCCAGCCAATCGCGGAGCCATGAAAACGGAGGGCCCGGGCCACTGCATCGCCGCAGCCGTGGTGACGCTGCAACTGGTCATTTGCGCTCAGCTGTTCGTCTCCCTCTTCCCGAAATGGGACGGGGGCCTGGCGGTGGGGCCCAACCTGGTGTGCAGGGACGACCGAGTGGAGTGCACCCCCATCTCCGGCAACGTGGCGGTCTGCGACGCGGTGGCGTTCTGCTCCTACGCCCCCCTGCCACTCACGCTCTTCGCCGGGCTCAGCTTCCTGTTCGGCGCGCGCCTGCCGGACGCCGACGCCCTGCGCCTCAGCGCTGCCGGCCAGGCCCTCGCCGCCACGTTGGCGCTGGTCGCCGTCGCCTCTTCCGTCGTGGGATACGGGAACCTGGTCCTGCTGCCGGGGTTCGCCACGGCGATCGCCAACAGTGTGTGCACATGCGTGGAGATGGGCGTGGCAGCCGCTCTCTGCTGGGAGAGCATGCACAGACTTAACAGACAGAGACAGAGACAGAGACAGAGACGGAGGGATCCCGCTGGATCCGCTGTGTGAGGGGGGGGGGGGGAGAGGTCGCTGGAGGGGAAGGGGTCGCTGGAGGATGTACCGTTTGCTTCAGTTTCAGCCAATGAATCAATCATACCTCAAGATTCTCAAGCCTACCCTTTACCATGCAAGCCTTATAGCATTTCAGATGTGTATTTTAATATAATTCTTATGACAAATAAAAGTGTTTTTGATGACCTGTTAGATGACTCACTAGTTTAATTTGAGCGTCTGTAAGGGGGGGGCGTACATGTCCCATTCACCTTTGGCACAATCATTCATCCACTCAAACTCTAGGAATGTGGTCAATGAGAGAAATTAAATTCATCTCAAAATCCCAGGAAAAGTTGACCTCAAACCCTGGACATCACTCAGACCAGAACAAGACTGTTGTTCACTACTTTTATTCAACGTTAGTGTCAGTGTTCAGGCAGTGTTTAGGTTTTCCATCCATTAGTGTCTCCAGTATTGGTTGTCTATCTTTCTCTTACACACACACACAGTCAGCTAGCCATTCTGTCTGTAAGCTTTATTACCCGCACGACCAGGTGCGCGGTCACGCTGGTCAGCGATTCTCGCGACAGCCGCTCACGTGAAGAAGATTTCCCTCACGAGGCGGAGAGCTTCGTCGTCCGAGGCCCCTGGAGAGGCGCTCCCTCGGTCCGGCTCTGGGGCGACGCCGCGGCCGGGGAGGGCCGGCTCCTCGGCGTCCCGCTCCGCCGCGCCCTCCGCGCCTCGTTCTCCGGGCTCCAGCGCCGGCGCGTAAGGCAGCGTTGCCTTCTCCGCCAAGTCCTCCGGATCCGTCTCGGAGATGCACGTTTCCTTGCTTAATTCGCGGCCCGACGATTCCTCCTCCGTGTCCGATTCAAACATCGGTTGCTTTTTTCTCTTTATAGAGTCACCATTTGTCTTCGCCAGCCACTCTCGCGTATTCTTTTCAGCCTCTGTCTTATGGTAAATATAGCCCACAACAGAAAAGATTACGAATTCATTAATCGTGTAGCACATTAAAGGCATACTACGCAGGACGTTTACCTCGAAAATATTGTACAATAACTATGCCAAGGCATATCTATGATGAACTGGGAATCTGTCTTCACGCACTTTTGACAAATTTGTGCATGTTTACCTTTATTTGTTGAATCGAAAATGTGTTTGGGACGTTTCTGGGTGTGGCACTCTTTTCTGTGTGGGGAGGGTGAGTGTGGCTACAGAGCCTGTGATTTGAGATCAGATTTCAGTGTAGTGTTTGTTGTTAGCTAGCGAGCTGCTGCAATGGCTGTGGCGAAGCCCAGATACAGCAAAGCAAAAAGACAAGCTGACAGGGCTTCAGTTAACTAGAGTTAACCTAGGAACTGCTTTTCCTCAGTGGTGTCAGCTGCAGTTCGTCAATGGGATGAAAAGCAACACAGAGTTGGCTTACTATAGGCTTGTTTGAGATGACTTTTGGCTCGCCTCAAAAACAGGTGAGAGTAGCCGATTGCAGTCTGGAGAGGAGTCAAAAAGTCGGACACTTCTTGGTTGACTAGCCTGCTCGCCTCGTCTAGCAATGGCAGATATCGCGTTTTTTTTTTGCCGATGAAGTGGATGCAATAGAAGTCCCACTACATCTGGAAATTTTGGCTAATTATAATTTTGAGACCACTGATAATGTTTGGCCAGCTAATTATTCTTTGGTTTACTGGGGGTGTACGAGAACAGCTAGAAATACTATAACACTCACTACAAATTGATGTGAATCAACCCTTCATTTATTATTATTATTATTATTATTGGATACAGGAGTTTGTGTATCAAGAGCTTTTTCTAATTACTTTCTCATATTTTATACAGGGGTTTTGATACAGTTATTTCGATATAAACTCCATTGCAGAGATGTTTAAGACAGCATTTATGAGGAATGTGTATAGCGTTCAATTGTGAATGTCAGTACTCTGATAAAAATAATGATGGATAAGACAGAAGCCTCATAACTTCCTTGTAGGATGGTAACAGCTTTTCTGAGCCAATAGGCGCTTCGCTCAAACCAGAGCAAGTTGTTTCCCATCATGCATGAAGTTGTGCAGTCGGTGGAGAGCAACTGCGTCGCCTAGCCCTGAAAACTGCGAGCGCCTCGCTCCCGTGAGATTTCCGTGGCTCGCGCAGTCGGATTTCCAGAGCAAGTCTGACAAAATTCTAACATACAGTGCACTTGGCAAGGCGGTGGTCAGAACTGCGCAGGCCTAGCTAATCTCAAACAAGCCTCATCTGTTGGGCCTGTAAATAATGTTACCTCTAGCTACCCAGCGAAGTATGTTAGGTAGCTAGAAGGCCAAAGTAGGGGTGAGTGGGTGGGGTTGAAGACGGAGGAGGAAACTTCTTTTATTGTAAACACAGGACCACAGAATGGCAAAAATTTTAAAAAAATCCTGCACAGTATGCCATTAAAGTAGGTTGAGTCTCAAACTCATAGTAAGTTCCTGGAGATCTGCCATTCTGCAGGTTTTTATTCCAACCCTAAATGTGCACACATTCTACTAATTAGCAGCACAACAAGCTCTCTAGCTATTGAATGAGATGTGGGTTTGTAAGGGTTGGAATGAAAACCGACAGGACAGATGATTTACAGGAAGAGGGTTCATTACCACTGTAGTAAGCCAACGGCCATCTACTGTACTTGCGATGACTAACCTGCAGCGCGCGGGTTCCAGTTCCAGGGTTCCCCCCACCTCCTTCAGTCAGAACTCTCAACGCTGCGTCAACGAGCTCAGCCTCGTTCATGAAATACAGCGTCTCCCTGGATTCAGACAAACATACTTGCGGTTCACAAACATCATAAAAGCAAATAATTGACTAAACTGCCAACAAACTGCACAATCGGTTATCTATTTACAAACAGGTTACAAAAACACCGCTCAGCAAACTGCAGACCAACCTCTGGACTCCTGTTCTTTTCTTTTTTTCCAGTGTTGGCACGCTCTTTCGGAACTCTCCTTTCTCGTTTCGCTTCGCGTCTCCCCCTAGCATCCAGGATGGAAGATCCCGGCGCTTGTCGCTCATATCCGCGCACAAAAAACACAACTTCGGCCCATAGAGACAAGATACTGCCGAAGTTTGGGCTTATTAATAACTACAACAACCAGAAGCATTACCTGTTTCCTGTTGTTACAAAACCTGTGCGGAAAATCGCTGTTCATTCTGTCGTAGTGCGCCCTCTTCTGGACTGGAGGCTTCCTCTTCACGGAGGATTTACGAGATCTGAAATCTCCAACGAACAGATTCATACCGAAACAACCTGGGTCGGTATGAATGACAGAAGTAAAATGTCACCCCATCCTGTACATTCCAAGTCCGAGATAAAATCTGTGTTTCGGAATAAAAATAGGCTGCGCTGGTTTTAAAACCACTACAGGTATTTGTTTTGGTGTTTTTTATTTAATGACTGTTGTCTATTGATCTGCAAAGCATCATCTTTATATTGCACATTCACAGCTGTGTCATGCAGTAATTAAAATACATCGGAATGGTTCAGAGACTGTACACAAGTGCAGGGACTGAATCTACTGAATAATGCTGTGATATCTGACTAAAATACTGAACTCTAGAAAAAACGGTCAGCCGGTTCATTATCAAAAAATGATTGTATGTTAAATACAAACACATTATACAGTTATGGTTTGTTTTTGGGGTTCAGTCAGTTTGGGGATACAGTGTTGGGCTTTGGGGTCCAGTGATGAGAGGAAGGGCTAACTAGACCAAAGCTCTGCAGCCTCCAAGCGCATTGAGGGAAAGGAGGAGGGCCCAGGACTGCCATCGTAACAGGAGCAGGCAGCCCGGACGAGTGCCCAGCGAGAAGCAGGGTGGTGTCTGGGGGGGGGGGGGGGTGATTCACTCACTCTCTAAACTCCCAGTCACCATCACAGACTGGCCACAGCACGGATCCGCTCTATTGTAGTGCAAGGGCTTCGGGGGGAAAGTGTGTTTGTTCTTTTGGGTCAATGATGGTTTCAAAAAACACAATAACAAATCCACACACGTTCTAATATGAATTTTTTTTTTTTTTTTTTAGATGGCGTCAAGATTTTATTTGACGTTATTTCAGGGTATCATACAGTAAACAAGATTTCTGCAAAAGTTAATATATCCATTATGTTGCATTTCATAAAAATAGTTGCTCACTTACAGTCTTTGTGACTATTAATAATACATGTAATTATATTTATAGAGATACAGCTGTACAGGGTAAATACACAGCGAACACAGTCATATTGTTCTGAATGGGGGGGGGGGGGGGGGATTCATGAACGTGCCACCTTCCACAGGGTGTTTATTCCTATTTCATATAAAAATACTTACAGCTGGCAGAAATCCGCTCTGGTCGCCAATGCCGACGGTACCCTCTAAGCCCAATGCCTAACCCTCCTGCCTCTTGTACATAAAAATAACGAGGCGGAAAAGAGTCCTTACCACACCCAGTCAGCTCTCCTGTACAGCACAGTTCTCAGGTAACTGTTTAAAATCAGGTGTACCCTTGTCCGATTTACTCTGTTCTAAATATTATGATGCTTGTATGCAAATTGTACTCTAAATGAATCCAGTAATTTCATACGAGCTCAAAGCGGAAATGCTTGTTCAAACAGCTTCCTTTTCTGCCTCCCGGTTAGTGCAATATGCAGAAAATGTACTCTTCGGCTTGAAGCCGTGTCAATTCAGATCGCGTTCAGTCGCAGTCAAAACTACATCTGCGTTCTCAGCTTTCCTGGTCTTAGCGTGCAATGAGCTGACAGGAATCTACAGCTGAAAGGATATTTACTCATCAAATGGCAAGATACGGCGAGGTTTACCAACTGGTGACCAATTGGTGAAAACAACATAATTTACTCATTTCTTTCAAGGGATCTCTAGAATTTCTTAGCTGGGAGGGTCAATAGTTTTCAATGAAAGCTGAACTGAAACGACTTCATGAAAAGATAAATTGATGGTAATAAATCTCAAGACAAGATGCACGTGCCTTTGGGATGTAAAACGAGTTCATCGCGAACGCGCTGGGTGAAAGCAGCTAACTGTGACGGAAGCCGAGAAAACTGCATTGACAGCCGCGGTGCACGCTCCCCTAGAGGACCGACGAGAATAAAATCATAATCGTCTGAGCAAATTCCGTTCATTTGCCTCTCCTCCCCCCCCGCCAGATCTGTGACTGAGCAGTCGACTGACCGCACTCGGAAAACGCTTCCAGACCGCCTCGCGTCTGTCAACCGCCGCCTGGCGAAGAGCGCCCCCTGTCCTTGGTGTGTGTGAAGGGCCCCGCCAACGAAGACCGCGCGTCCTCGTGGGAGGAGGAGGAGCCGCGAAATCGGGGTCACGCCCCCCCCCCCCCCCCGGTTCTCTCTAACAGCGCAGGACCTGCAGGAAACTTACCTGTGGTTCCGTTTTGGACAAGACAGCTGAGAGGAGCTACTGCGTCTGGGCTAAGACGCTACGCGGCAATTCCACATTCATGCATGGGATCTAAGGTTCCCTCGTCCGGAGGCGAAGGAAATAATAAACAAACTACCGCCTACATATAAACGTACTCAAACAATGTCTGTCAAAAACAATGACCTTCAAAATGATATCGTATATTTTTTTGGTGCAACTTGATCTCATGAGGAGAGAGATACATCGCAAAAAGTACTGGACAAAATACAGACAAGAGTTGAGTGGTTATAAAAATACACTTACACTGACATTAGCATCCACCACAGCATCATTGACTGTGTCTGACCTAATAGCAGCCTGGGTATAGCTTTCAGCTCTACAGACATAAGACCTCGAACTCCAGACCTGGAGAACCGTGACGTTTCACGCGAGCGTCACGCGAGACTACATTGTAAGGCACTCAGCCCCGCCCACTCCCACAATCCTCCTCTCCAGTCCAGCCAATGAGACAGCGCCCTTCCACAGTGGCTTGGCGCGTGAAGTACCACGGGGAGAACACGAAAGAGAGGACCTTCAGAAACCAAGTTTGTCTTTCTTTTTTTTTTTCGTCGTCGTTTTTTTTTTTTTTGTTTGAACAAGATAATGCCACACTGACCTGAAGCTGAATCACAGAACGCACAGGTTATGGAGAGATGGATTTTTCAGATCTCTGTGTCCTTACGTGTCTGCAGCAGATCTAACACATACGTCTCAGAACTACCACTAGCTCACCCAGATATATTTAGAGATGATCGTATTTACATACTCGTTCACATATTCATATAATATATGTATATATCTATATTGTCAGCGGAACGATTAGAGATATCTTCCAGGTCAGTGCTATTTCAGTACAGGTTTAAGGCAGTTTGTTGATGAATATTCTGTTTTGTTCAGTTCCTCTTTTCTTTCTTGACCCCCCCCCACTCCCCCCCCAGCACTGCCACGCCTCATAGAACGCATTCCATCGCGCAAAGAAAAGAAAGGGCTGTGGCGAGCGATATGGTCGTGACTCCGCCGGTACGCTGAGCTCAGTTTCCTGTGCCGACGGGCTGCTGGGCGCTATATCAACCGCTGCCAAACGAGGGGCTTTTCCTCCCGAGACCGGGAGAAATAAAGTTCCTCCGTTTGGGCCGAACATCCCCCCCCCCCCTCAATCACGCTACATGTCCAGTTCGTTTTCTTCCTTCTTCTTGTGTTTTTTCGTGGACGCGTCCAACTTTTCCTTTAAGGTGGCGGGTGTAATCTCATTGAAAACAAATAATTTAAAGCGGAACATAAATAAAAACCTCGATTAAGGAAAGAAAAGCAACGACGAAAGAAGAGGAATATGGAGAGCGCGTGTGTTTGCGGGGGGGGCGGGCGTGGAGGGGTGTCTGGGCGGGGCGGCGGGGCAGAGGGGTGCAGCGCTGCCCCCTGTTGGCGGGCTTGCGCCGTTATCTGCTCACAGTGGAGGGTCCCGACCGCAGTGAACTGGGCAGCTTGTCGGACCCCGGGATCTTCCATGGGCCGGGGGACACGGTGGCCTTCCGGCTGGCCGTGCCGCCGCTCCCGCCACCGCCGCTGGCGTTCCGGGCGGCCTGGGGGGGGCGAGGCCTGTCCGGGGCCGGCTCCGCGGCGCCGTGGCGACCGCTACCGCCGTTCAGGCTGGCGTCGGCGCCTTTCGGGGACCGCGTCGATTCCTTCCTCTCCCTGCAGGGGGCGACGTTGCCCTCTCCAGCAGCCGCTGTCTCCTGGGACCTCCCCCTGGTGGTTTTCGGGGGTTTGGGGTCCCCCGGCTGCTCGCTCGCCGCCCCGCCTCCCCCTCTCCGGGTGGACCTCCCGCTCTCCCGGTGCCGGCCCCGCCCACTCCCGCCCTGCCTCCCCAATCCGGGCGGGTCCTGGGCGGGGCTGTGGGCGCGCTCGCCTCTGCCCTCCTGCACTGCGTCCGGGGGCGGTGCGTGGCCGGGGTCGGGGGGCAGGGCCAGAGGATGAGATGAAGGCGAAGGCGTGGTCAGGAGATGGTCGGGGGGCGGAGCTACTTCCGACAGGCTTGGGGAGGCTGAGGGGAGAGAGTCTCGGGGGGCGGAGCTGTCTACTGAGAAAAAGGAAACAGGTAAATGAGCGCGTCACCTGTCACCTGTCCACACCTGGCCCAGAAGAATAACTTTAACTATTTAGATATGATTCCTGCAGTTTAATTAAACTTTAAACGAAACCTGCATCTACCAATACACAACAAAAAATTCTCATTTCATATAATTATATGTTTTTGGTTATTTTATAATTTTATAATTTTTAATTTTAACATTTTTAGATTTAGATTCAGGACCTGCAGGATACTTTTCAAATATTATCAGCATCCAAAGGGTTAAAGTATTTCAGATAAGCATTTTTGCTTTGAAACACACACACACACACACACACACTGCTCTCTGCATCTTCCTTAAACACTGATGATGTCATCACCTAGAAAGACCAACCCCCCTGTCACCCAGTCACTTCCTGAAGCCTTAATTAATAAACAGGAAGCTGTGTGGATTCCCCCCGGAGCAGCTTAAGAGAGCCAATGAGACGACTGCTGTGTTTCTGTGGGGCTTTGCACCCTGAGACCCCCCCCCCCCACCAGCCAGGGAGGGGGGTCTCAGGAACAATTCAATTAATCAATACAGGAAATGAACTGAAACTCAATTCGTGATTTGAAATTCATGATTTGTTCTTCAATCTTCCCGGATCGAAACGAAATTGACGCTCGGCCCAGCTCTGTAACGCTGCTGTTTTTCGGGTTCTGGCGGAGACCTTGGCGGAGTGACGGCTGGATTGAGAGAGCAGAGCCGCTGTTCTCGGGGCGACGGAACGGATCGATATCTGCTCGGCGTAATGCGGGCTTACAGACGGCGGCAGCTGAGACCGCTAACTAAAGCCCTCCACTTCATCTTCGCGCCAGCTCTGAGGCCACTCAAATTATACCGCCATCTCGCCGATAGCCTTTCTGCCGCGGCCTGTCATGGACACCGCCCTTTCAGCGCAAAGGATCTACCAGAAAAGCCTATTAGGAGCTGAGGACCAGAGCGCTTGCAGCACAAGAGCGCTGGGTGCAGGACGACAATGTTAAGCACTGAATACCAATACTGTGCAGTAATTGTCTATTAAAAAAAAAAAAATCTATCAAATAAAAATGCTGATCGATGATTATTTTGAATAGGGCTACAATAGCAGGTCCAGGCTGCAGGGACGTTGTGTGAAACACGGCCCCCCGTTGGAAGCACAGAAAATAACTCTCAGATTTGTGTCACAGTGAAAAGCAGAAGGAGGAGGAGCCAATGTTCTGACCAGGAAACCAGACGGTGACAACCAATCAAACTCCTGCTGATAAGAGAGCTGGAAAACCTGCTCTACCACCAGTTTGGCACTGGCTTATTTAAAAGCCTGGCTTGTTTACCTTTATAATTGCACATTAACATTTCTGAGAGACTGGTCAGAGATGACAAATCAGCTCTACCCCACAGCTCACACACCCCAAACACCACACCCCTCATGCCCAACCCCCACCCCCCCCAACACCCTCACGAAACACAGCACACACCCCCAAAACACCACCCGCCACCCCACAACCCTTACACACCCCCCTCCCCTCCACACATCTAATACACCCCAGTTAACCAGAACCACAGCAAACAGCGGACACAGCATTAGGACGGTAAGAATGCATGCCGGTGTTTACAAACCGTGTCTTTAGAGTGGCCCATTAGGAAGAAATAGGGTGAGCCATGCTTGTCACTTTTCATGCACATGGAGAGGCTGGAAGGAACCATTCCTAAAGGAAGCGGAGGAACAGCCTAGACAAATCATTAGAGTTAACTCGCAGCCAATCAGATGCACGCACACTGTTAGACAGATTATTACAGTTAACTCACAGCCAATCAGGCGCACGCACACTGTTAGACAAATCATTAGAGTTAACCCACAGTCAATCAGACACACTCATACTGTAAGACAAACCATTACTTAAACCACAGCCAATCAGACACACATACTGTATATTGTTAGACAAATAATTAGAGTTAACCCACAGTCAATCAGTGCAGACATACTCTACTGTTAGTCAAGAAAAATAGCTGCTCTATACAGAAATTATTACTGACAGAGACAAATTCTAGAAGCAGAGGAAGGTACTACATTAATGTGAAAGAGGTATGTAATATTATTATTGAATAGACAGTGTTCTGTGTGGTTGATTAAAGGAGACAGAGACAAGATGTAAGGGAGCAGGTTCATCAAGAACAGGTTGGATTTGGAGGAGGGGCCACCCACCATATTCGGGGACCTGGCCTGTCCCCCTTTTCAGCAGCAGTCGAACCCGCCGCCCGCCGGACTTGATGAGCTCGATGGCGCGGGCGTGAGTCATTTCGCGCGTGGTCTCCCCGTTGATCTCGATGATCTGGTCCCCCACCTGCGGCAGAGAACGCGGCCTGTCACGGAGACGGGCCGGTCGCCACGGAGACCGGGCCGCGGCCAATCGAAAAGCCGTGGCCGGACACGCGTCCGTGCATTCGAGGAGCGCCTTAACAGGATGAGCCACCCGGCAGCCCCCGGAAAAGCTCATAATCTTTAATGCGTCCCTCAAGCGCGGCCGACGCTAGCCTTGCATGCAGAAGGCCCTTCGTATGCCAATAGCGTCAAACGAAGAAACCAATTACCAGGATAAATGTAACTGGGCCCAGTTAATGGGAGGTAATTCGGGAGAGAGCAAGGGTTACAATGGAAGACAAAGAACCGGCCATTAAGTGTTATTACAGCAATCTGAGTGGAGGTTAGGGACAGAGCACACTGGCCTTTTATCATCCCCCACTGAGGTCATCCGACAAGTCCTCTGCGCTCATTTCACACACCGCTGGCTGTATTCACAAACGCGCGCTTAGAACAATTATGTCAATCACCTCATTGCGCAGATCTCTCACTCCATTATGAAAATATTATGAAAATATGTCAGGTTCAGGGACGAGTGCTCTGGCATTTCCTGGAACGCGGCGGCCGGCTAAATCTTTCATAGGGAACGCTGACGTGCAGACACATTCTTGGCAAAAATAATGATTTTGCCTGAAGTGAACCTGCATTACACACACATATCTGACTGCTTTGACTCTTTATTGATGGCATTACAGACAGAATCAAGGTCATTTCAGGATGAGGAGCCAGTTCTCCTTCAGAGAGAGCCGCCTCACATTTTCACCAGCTTTAAAAGTATTGATCACTGATGCAGAGCGACGTCTGAGTCTGGGTGTAGCATGCACCGTGGAGACAGCTGTTCACTAGCAGGGTGGAGGTAGAGAGATATGGAGCAGGGTAGAGCTACAGAGATATGGAGCAGGGTGGAGGTAGAGAGATATGAAGCAGGGTGGAGCTACAGATATATGGAGCAGGGTGGGGGTAGAGAGATACGGAGCAGGATGGAGGTAGAGAGATATGGAGCAGGGCGGTGGTAGAGAGATATGGAGCAGGGTGGAGCTACATGGATATGGAGCAGGGTGGAGGTAGAGAGAAATGGGGCAGGTTGGAGCTACAGAGATATGGAGAACAAACTTCTGTTCGCCTCATAAACATCCAATTCTCAATCCAGTTCATCAACAGAACTGAAGAAAATCCACATTCAGTAGACAAAGGGGATATGAGAAAAGACTGAGACAGGGGCTTGCAGGGCTTAAAGTAAATCCACACAACATCCCCTCAGCTGGTTCCACAAACCCCAAGATATTCTGCCTCTCTGCCTGAGCCTACACTGAAGAAACAAGTCAGGTAATCAACAGTTCAGCTCTAACACAGGCCAAAGATGCAACCCTTCCACAAACATACTGATTGTTTAGGGTGGAAAATGAGTATTTTAGACTTTTCCTTGAACATCAGGAAAGTTCTCTCTGCAAGAACGGGAGCTAGGCTTTGACACCGCTGTGTTAAGAAGGATATTTCTCACTGAAGAGAAAAAAGGAGCGTTCAGAGAGTTCTCTCAAGTCAGTAATCCCAGAATGAAACAAACAATGTGGAGGCGTTGCTTCAGAGTTACAAGAGAAATACCTTCCAGCCCTTATTCACAAGATTGTTTTATTAGGACCATCCAAAGGAACAGACCTGTGAAAAATACTACCTAATTAACTGAAATGGATGCAGAGGTAGTGCAGCATGCTGGGAGAACAGGACTTCCTGCAGTGACAGGAAATGACATCGGCGTACCCTCATTCTGCCGTTGCGGATGGCGGGCCCATCTTCGGCCAGGCGTAGGATGAACAGGTCCATCTTGTACTCCCTGCCCCCACGGATGCTGAACCCAAATCCCTTCACGCTCTTCTCCAGATCCACTGTGAAGTAGTCAAAGTCCTGGGGAGACACACAGGTATAGATGTATGTACACTGCTATACGTGGCTCATACACACACACACATGCACACACAGACGTATACAGGTATGTACACTGCTATACTAGGCGCACACTCACACACGCAGATACACAGTTGTGTACATTGTATGAGGTCAGTAGTTGGCTTGTTACCTGCAGTAGTGTATAATGTCTGTATTATGAGGTCAGCAGTAGGATTTTTACCACTAGTCATTCATAGAGTCTGTAGTATAAGGTCAGTAGTAGGCTTGTTACCTGTAGTAGTGTATAATGTCTGTAGTATAAGGTCAGTAGTAGGCTTGTTACCTGTAGTAGTGTATAGTGTCTGTATAATTAGGTCAGTAGCAGGCTTGTTACCTGTAGCTGTCTGTAATCTGGGATTGGGAACTGGCGTGCATCAGGCGAGTGCTGTCTGTAGTCCATCATGGGGGGCTGTCGGTAGTCCATGGTGGGGGGCTGACGGTAATCCGCCACAGGAGGGTGTCTGTAGTCCACCGGAGGCTGTCGGTAATCGGTGAATGGCGGCTGTCGGATGTCTGGCTTCACGTCCTGCCTGGCTTTCACCTCGGACCTGTAGCTGACAAACGGGCCAATTACAGGAGGCCAAAACCAGCAAGCAGCGTACTGCTGGAATGTGTATGCTAATATCCCACGATGCACCGGGAGGCTGGTGATGCAGGTGCGTGGGTTACTTTACCTGCTGTCGTGGGCGTAGATCTGGGGAGGCGGGGCAGAGCCAGGGGCAGAACCAGGGGCGGGGCCTGTTGGGACCTGGGTAACAGGGCTTTGCTGGGTCAATGTGCTGGGTTGGGTCATCGTGCTGGGTTGGGTGACCATGCTGGGTTGGGTCACCGTGCTGGGTTGGGTGACCGCACTGGGTTGGCTCACTGTGCTGGGTTGGGTCATTATGCTGGGTTGGGTCGCCATGCTGGGTTGGGTGACCGTGCTGGTTTGGGTCACTATGCTGGGCTGTGCTACAGGACTCGGCTGGGTTACAGGACTGTGATGCTGGGCCATGGGGCTTTGCTTTTCAGAGCTGGGTGCTGAGGGAGGGCTGTGCAGCTCTGCAATACAGACACACAGATGTGCAGACACACAGGTACAGACAAAAAGAGGTACAGACACACAGTATAAGAGAAGAACTCAGAACTACACCATACTTCAGTCTCACAGCTGGAGACACACATTCCTACGGGCTCCATCTGCATTTAAAAAGTGCCTCACACAGATTCTCCTCACTAACAAAATGATAACAAATTCTCCTTAGCAAAATAATCTCACACATATTCCCCTTAGGGAGTAGTCAAGAGAGATTCCCCTTTAGGGAGGAGTAAGAAAAATTCCCCTATAGTGGGAGGTAAGACAAATTGTCCTTTAGAGAGGAGTTAGAGAGATTCCCCAATAGGGAGAGGGTAGGATAAATTCCGCTTTAGGGAGAGGTTATAGAAATTCCACTTTCGGGAAGGGTGAGAGAGACTCCCCTTTACAGAGGATTCAGACAGATTCCTCTTCAGAGAGGAGTCAGAGTAACCTCCCCCCCCCCCCCCCATTTCAGGGAGGGGTCCTGCAGATCCGCACCTTCCTGCTGGACGATGTGCAGGGTGACGCTGAGGCCCGCGTCCTTGATGAGCTTGACGATGTCGGCGTGCGGCATGCTGATGATGGACTGGCTGTTCACCGCCAGGATGCGGTCCCCCACCTTCAGCTTCCCGCAGCGATCGGCCGGGCTGCCCTCGATGATGCGGCCGATCTTATGGGGCACAGCTGGAGGGGAGACACACACACACACACACACACACACACACACACAGAAAGCCCAGTGAGTGAATGATATGTACTGAAGGAAGTTGAGCACTACGTTGTACACACGAGTGTGTTACTCTAAGATATATTCCAGTCTACCCCATAACTAAGGGCTGCTACATGTGTAAGGTTATAATTGACAGTAAGCAAAGTATGAACAGAAAAAAGTTCCATGCATTTTACTGAATATTTTACTCCACAGCTTCTGTACAAACAGAGAATCACACAGAAAGGGCTCATCGCTCACTAATGTGCTTCTGCATGTTCCAGTCCTGTGATCCAGCCTCAAATACAGAAGCTTAGTCCTCAATAATTATTCAAAAGATAATGTGGATTGCTACAATTTACCACAGCAAAAGTCTCTGGTAGGGAGTAGTGAACACTCACTGATAGTAGTGCTCTCTGGTAGGGAGTAGTGAACACTCACTGATAGTGGAGCTCTCTGGTAGGGAGTAGTGTACACTCACTGATAGTAGTGCTCTCTGGTAGGGAGTAGTGTATACTCACTGATAGTGGAGCTCTCTGATAGGGAGCAGTGTACACTCACTGATAGTGGAGCTCTCTGGTAGGGAGTAGTGAACACTCACTGATAGTGGAGCTCTCTGATAGGGAGTAGTGTACACTCACTGATAGTAGTGCTCTCTGGTAGGGAGTAGTGAACACTCACTGATAGTGGAGCTCTCTGGTAGGGAGTAGTGTACACTCACTGATAGTAGTGCTCTCTGGTAGGGAGTAGTGAACACTCACTGATAGTGGAGCTCTCTGGTAGGGAGTAGTGAACACTCACTGATAGTGGAGCTCTCTGGTAGGGAGTAGTGAACACTCACTGATAGTGGAGCTCTCTGGTAGGGAGTAGTGTACACTCACTGATAGTAGTGCTCTCTGGTAGGGAGTAGTGAACACTCACTGATAGTGGAGCTCTCTGGTAGGGAGTAGTGTACACTCACTGATAGTAGTGCTCTCTGGTAGGGAGTAGTGAACACTCACTGATAGTGGAGCTCTCTGGTAGGGAGTAGTGAACACTCACTGATAGTGGAGCTCTCTGGTAGGGAGTAGTGAACACTCACTGATAGTGGAGCTCTCTGGTAGGGAGTAGTGTACACTCACTGATAGTGGAGCTCTCTGGTAGGGAGTAGTGAACACTCACTGATAGTGGCGCTGGTCTCTGGTCTGTTCAGTGAGCTGATTATGACGAATCCGAAACCCTCATTCTCTTTCCGGTGGATGATGACATCACTGGTCTGCAAGCTGTGGGAAGGAAACCGGTCCGGGGGGGAGGAGCTGGGGGCCGGGGGAGGGGCACCACTGGCGCTGCTGGGAAACGTGGCCGTTGCGAATTCGCTCCTCGGCGAGCTGTGTTGCGTCGACAACGCGCCGGGGCTCCGCCCATTTTCTGGACACACTTCACCTGCAGGGGGGTGACAGAGAGACTGTGTCACAGGGTGGGGCAGAGGAGGAGGGGCTAGACATATAGGGCTTCATAAGACCCAGTTAATGAGTGATCATTTTCTGTGACTGAGTTTTAATTAAAATGTGACCTAACATGTTAAAAAAATAAGATTAAAATGTTGAAACATCCGTCAAAAAGACTGCTTGTACACACCACCTCCTGCCGTCTGGGCAACAGGAGCACAATTTAATTTGGCAAGTGTGTATGTGCAGGCTATAGTGTGCGTGTGTGTTTGTGTGTCATAGTAGGCATATGTGTGTGTGTTACAGTGTACATGTTACTGTGTGTGTGCATGTGTATATACATGCACGTGTGTTTGTGCTTCTGTGTAACTGTGTTGTAGTGTGCGTGTGCATTTGTGTGCGTATATGTGTGTGTGTGTTACTGTGTGTTACAGTGTGTGTGCGTCGGCGTCTGTATATGTGTGTGTGTGTGTGTGTGGGCATGTGTGTGTGTGTGTGTGTGTTATTGTGTGTCTTCGTGTGCATCAGTGTGTGATCTAAGATCAGCAGCTTGGAGCTGCTGTATCACGTGGCCCAGCAGCATGACAGTCGCAGTTCCCGCGCAGCGAGCGTATTTCTATTTACTGGCTTCACCCGAAAAGGCCCCTGAGTCACGCACGCGCAGCTCAGCGCAGCTCAGCGCAGCTCGTTCGGTCTTTATTTCGAGCCTTCACCTCGCCTGACCCCCCCCGGCGAGCCCCAGACGCGGCTCATTCGTATGCAGGTAAAACATGAGCCGGGAAACAAAAAACTCCCGCTCGCATAAAAGGCTCCGCGCCAGGAAATCGGAGAAAAGATCTCTGACAGGGAGAAGTAGAGACATCCGTCCAATCAGACCTGTCTAAACCTCATTACGCCCGGGGAGATTAATGAGCTTCCCGCGGCCGACGGAACGCGGGTCGAGGACTCCGTCTTTCGCGCCCCCCCCCCCCCCCCCCCCCCCCCCCCACCCCCTGCTGAGGAACCGAAGGCACGCCGCCAATGGGAGACTGGCAGGCCGAACGTGGACAGGCTAAACGCGGGCGAGCCAATCGCATACGTGGTTATTACACATGAGCCAGTTGCATACCGACCGCCGACCAACCGCCGACGGGGCTAATCACAGATGTACCGATCACAAAGAGAGGGAGTCAGACATGAGCATGGGGGCGAGTTCCTGGGTTCACAAAGTGGGTGGGTGGGAGTTCCTGGGCTCACAAAGCTCAGAACTGCCAGATTATTAATGAGTGTGATAAACCCACAGTGACTCCTACTGGCCGACCAATGCAAGAGCACCACAGCACGCAGCCACAGAAGATTGTTCATCACCACACAGCAGGAATTGCTCATGCCAGCAGCACCCTCCAGGGACACATGCAGATAATCCCCAACAATGCTAATTAGCAGCCTGAAGGTTCAGTCACACGCTAAACACATTAGCACAGTGAGTACATGTAAGGTATTGTGTGTCAGTGAGCTCAGATAAGGTTTCCTGTGTCAGAGGGCACAGGTAAGGTCTCCTGTGTCAGGGAGCACAGGTAAGGTTTCCTGTGTCAGGGGGCACAGGTAAGGTCTTGTGGAAGTATGCTTTCCCTATATGCTTTTTAATGTTTTTAAATTTCTGCTTATTAAAGATTGTATTGATCAAGAATATAGTTAAATGTATGTGATTATGTTAAGATCGATGAAGAACAGCAGGTGTTCTGTGTTATGTCTAAGAATTTGTAACTAAGGAAAGACAGTGGCCTCTTTGTACACTGATGCATACGACCTAGAGAATCTTTGAACCCCAGTTGCAGGAGGAAAATTGTAAACATTTACTTAGTGGAATTTTGTAAGTAACTTATGTTGGGAAACAGTCTTGTGCAGAAGACCTTTGAGTTGCAAGAGAAGAGAAAGGACACCGACCTAGAAATAACTAATTTGCTATATCTAGTAATTGTATAGATTACATTCTATTAAAATAAATGAATGAAAATCAAAGTAATAACAGCAACGGTAATGATATTTACATAGTCCGTTAGAACAGGGTGGTGTGTATATGAGTTAAATATTTCATTTGGATTACAGCATGTATTCAATGCATTTAAAGTGCATGTACTTTGGAACAGGAAGATTAAACAATTGTTAATCATGAGAACAAATACTTGTTATTCAAGTCATGCATATACATACCTCTGTAAGTGTGTGTAGTGTAATATCTGTCATTGATTAAAATTGAAGATTATATAATAGTTATTGTTAAACTAGCTGGTAAAACACAAGTGTGACCTAGGCTGGGATTGGTTGTTTTAGAGGGAAGATACATCATGGTAGAAGGAGATCTGGTTGTATAAAAAGGATGTAAAACATAATTTGGGGAAGCTCTCGGTGTGTCTTTATGGTACTGGAGACCTCCCGTAGGCCTACGTACATGAAAAGGATTATTGATTGAAAGAGAATAAAAAGATTATTAGAAGAAATCATAATTTCTAGTCTTTATTCTTACATTGCCGACTCACCCACTGAATCTAAGAAGAGGTTTTCCTCCACAGTCTCCTGTGTCAGTGAGCACAGATAAGGTCTCCTGTGTCAGAGAGCACAGGTAAGGTCTCCTGTGTCAGGGAGCACAGGTAAGGTCTCCTATGTCAGGGAGCACAGGTAAGATCTCCTATGTCAGAGTGCACAGATAAGGTCTCCTGTGTCAGAGAGCACAGGTAAGGTCTCCTGTGTCAGAGGGCACAGGTAAGCTCTCCTGTGTCACTTATCACAGGTAAGGTCTCCTGTGTCAGGGAGCACAGGTAAGGTCTCCTGTGTCAGAGGGCACAGGTAAGCTCTCCTGTGTCACTTATCACAGGTAAGGTCTCCTGTGTCAGAGGGCACAGGTAAGGTCTCCTGTGTCAGGGAGCACATGTAAGGTCTCCTGTGTTAGAGAGCTCAGCTTGGAGGCGCAGGGCCGGCTCACCTGCAGACTGGACCCTCCTCCTCACGGTCATGGTCACCTGACCGTTGCGGGCGGCGGCGTGCATCAGGTCGATGACGTATCTGTGCGTCTGTCCCGCCACGGGGATCCTGTCCACGGACACCAGCTCGTCCCCCGGCTTCAGACGCCCGTCCCGGTCCGCGGGACTGTTCTCGATGATCGCCCCAATCAGGATCTGTCCAGGGAAACCGCAGTTACTACACCCTGCAGGGGCAGCGGTCAGGGGTCACAGGTCATATGTGACAGGTCAAGATGTTGGAGTGAATACTGGGAGAGTGTATAAAGCCAATGTACAATTTATCAATATACCACTGGGGTGTCAGTGTAGTATGATGGGTAAGGAACTGGCCTTGTAACCTAAAGGTAGTACAGTAATTTTTATTTGCAGGTACATCAATTACAGGCCACTGTACCCTTGAACGAGGTACTTGCCCTGAATTGCTACAGTGTATAATCGGTGCAAATTTATTTGTGTGTAAGCCGCTCCAGATAAAAATCTCTGCTAAATGGCAGTTATGTAATGTAATCAGAGGGGAAAATACATATAATAGCTTACACATATGCACAAATATGTGCTTAATACACACTAATCAGCTTTATTTTACATTTCACAGATCACAGGTTGGAACATTAGCCTTCCATAACATTAACAACGGTAACTAAATATGTAAAATTAAGGAACAACGGATCAGCAACTAAATGTGTAAAATTAACTTACAAGTGGAACATTAAATAAGTGTAAGCTTAGCTTACAATGTAACATTAATTCTATAACATTTTCTAGCAGTAGAACATTACCTAGCAGTGTAACGTACTAGGTAATGTTCTACACCTAGCGGTGTAACGTTATCTTACATTGTAACGGTAAAGTGTAGCATTAGCTTACAATACTCTCACACTGAGTGTACAACGGTCGCAGCCTCTCTCACAATGTGTGAGGGATTAGGGCCCATCTGCAATGAGTGGTGTGCGGGAGATTAGCGAAACAAAATGGCGGGATCCCAGCCCTCGTGTGAGTAATTAATGCGTTAGATGGTGAGATTCAGACCTCGGTGTCACGTGAGCGCGGCGCCGCGCGGGGATTAGTGAGTAAAACGGCGGGATTCGAACCCGTCCCATACGAGCCTTGTCACAAGTCTCCAGACTCACAGGGAGGCCCGCCTCATCACCCCCAAGGATCCGAAACCCAAACCCGGACTTCTGCCGCTTCAGGTGCACCTCCAGCTCCTGGTACTCCAGCCCTGAAGCTGGGTCAGAACAAGAACCGCCCGTCAGAACGGAAGCGGGAGTCCGAAGCACGCCTCGCGGTTTCGCGGACCCCGCGCCTCTGTCGCATACCCCGTCGTCATCTTCACATATGAGAAAAAACAGCGAGACACCAGTGTGCAGGTACTGCAGGTAAGCCAATCAGAACGCTGCTTCAGCCTCTGTGCAGGGGTTAAATCAGGACACCGGCTAACACGTGTAGGAGAAGCTCAGGGTCTAATACAAAATCATATAGGAATAAAAAAAATGAATGCAGAGAAGACAGAAAAGGAAACCAGGATGGGATCGGGAAACATGCATGTGAGCTAACTAATGTGAGACAAACAGAACACAAACAGTATGCAAACAATGCGCAAACAATACCGAAACGTTACACAAAGGTAGGAGTGATGGGTGGAGCATGCAGGTGTACTTGCCAGCAATTCCAGCGGCAGTGTTTAGTGGGCCAGGTTCTGAACAGAGAGACCGAGTAAGTACCGTGAACATTAATATGTGAGCATTAACACTGTGAACATTAACATGTGAGCATTAACACTGTGAAAACTGAGGCCCTGAATATTAGCACCGTGAGAATTAACACTGTGAACATCAAAACTGTGAGAATTAACACTCTGAACATCAAAACTGTGAGAATTAACACTGTGAACGTTAGCACCCAGAACACCATGAGCATTAACACTGTGAACAGTAACACCATGAACATTAACATTGTGAGCATTAACACTGGAAATTGACAACCTGAATATTAACATTGTAAGAATTAACACTGTGAACATCAACACTGTGAGAATTAACATTGTGAACATTAACACTGTAAACATCAACACTGTGACCATCAATAGTATGACCATTAACACCATGAACATAAACACCGTGAGTATTAACAGTGTGAGCTTTAACTCCCTGAATATTAACACCATGAACATTAACACCTTTGAACATTAACACCATGAGCACTAACACCCTGACCATTAACACCATGAACATTAACACTGTCAGCATTAACACCCTGAATATTAAGACTGTGAGTACGAACACCCTGAACATTAACACTCAAAGGCATCTCTTCAGCTCTGACTTGCAAGAGACACTTGATCTTTGTTCTCAAGTCACCAGATAACTGCAGACTCTGGGCTTCTGCAAAATGGGAACTCATCTTTGATAAATCGAATAAGCTCATCTATCGCATGAAGCCCGCAGAAGAGGTAGCACCTAAAATGAAAAAAAAAAAACTCCACCTCCAAGAGATGATGACTATTCTGCGCACGGACACGCCGTCTGGCCGGCTAGCTTCTCTGAGTGCTAATTAGGCTGGTGTGTGCCCCCTAAAGGAGCACACTCAGTGCATCACTGAAACCCTTCCCCGGGTTTGTGGATAGATTACATAATTCATTTTAAAGGGTTCCATCTGAACACAGAGCACTTGCTCTCCTTCATGGTGCCCGGGAACAGATCAAACTGTGCTTATCTCAGGGAGAGAAGGCCCGTCTGGGATTTTGTGTTTTGCCTTTTTTCAGGAAATTGCTCACTTGTCAAGGCTGACCATTTATAAAGGAACAGAAGACACACAGAACAAAGTCCTTATCACAGAGCACAGTTCGTACCATAGAAACTAGTCCATACCACAAAGCACAGTCCGTACCACAGAGAGGTCTGTACCATAGAAACTAGTCCATACCATGAAGAACAGTCCGTACCACAGAGAAGTCTGTACCATAGAAACTAGTCCAGACCACAGAGCACGGTCCATGCCATAAAGCACAGTCTTTACTATAGAAACAATCCATACCACAGAGCACAGTCCACACCACAGAACACAGTCCATACCACTGAGCACAGTCCATACCACAGAGCATAGTCTGTATCACAAAACACAGTCCATACGACAGAACACAGTCCATCCTGTAAAGCACACACCCCTTACCTCCTTGGCTTGCAGGTAAATACATAGGTACCTGCAGCACAGAGTCTGCAGTAACCGCCCTTCACTGTGCTGCTGTAGAGCGATAACTGCTAGCAGGGCTTTTCCATTGCAGAATGAGGTCACGTGCCCACATCCATCTTTCCTATCATGGTCTGAATTCATCATGCAGTTCAGCACACTTCATTAAAATAAAGCTCATTTCCCAGAAACAGCGGGTAACTAGACCCCAGGATGAGCGCAGCACACATTTCTTGGTGCTGTTTAATAGCTGTAATATCAGCACCGAAGAGACTGAGTGTAACATATCGTAAACGTGGTCTCCTCTCTCTGCGCTGGTAAAAACCTTTATGAGTAGTCCCCAGTAGGCCCGCAAGGAAAGTGTGTGCATAGTCTGCCCCCAAATACTCACACGCTATCCTCTGCCCCAGCTAAAACACAGCTACGCCCTCCTGTACCACCTTAACACTGCTTACCGCAAGATCTACAATGATTTAAAAATGCAATTGGAAAAAACAAACATAAGAGGACCACAATAAAGAATATATTTTCATATTTCTGGGACACATCATATTGTCTATGAATAGCAAGCAGGGCTGAGCTGTGTACATTTGAGTTTGTTCAGTGCACAGCTGTGCTGTGTTGGGCAGGACTGGGTTGAGTATTTAAGGTTCCTCGTCGGGACCTCAAGACTCTCCCAGTATTGGACACCAGAAACAACACAGCAGAAATCTCTCAAGCTGGCCTTCTATGCTTTTCTCTTTGACAAACGTGTGAGTTATTTTTGGGCTACGCTACTGTACCAATCACTGGCTAAAGTAGCAGCCTGACGGATCATATTAAATTGCATCGCAGTCCAAGTGGGTGCTAATGCCGGTTGTTGGCACGGAGACCAGAGTGACCTTGCCACGGGTTTGCCACAGTTGGCTCCCATCGAACCATCTGCTGGTAGAAATTGAGTGTGACTTTCAGAACGCCAACATTGGCTGCTGTCTGACGAGAGGCTGTTGAGAGAGGTAGTGTGGCAGCACTGCACCAACACAAGCTGCTGACAGACTGGTGAGCGTGCTTGTGTGTATGTGTATGTGTGCATGAACGTGTGTGTGTGTTTGTGTGTGTATGTGTGCATGCGCGTTTTTGTGTGTGTGTGTGAATGAATATGTGTGTATGTGTGTGCACATGTGTGTCCATTTATGTGTGCAAGTGTGAATGAGCGTGAGTATGTGTGTGTATGTGTGTGTGTGTGTGTGAGTGAGTATGTGTGTGCATGTGAGAGTGAGTGTGTGTGTGTGTGTGTGTGTGTGTGGGCGTGTGTGTGTGCGCCTGTATGTGTGAGTGAGTGTGTGTGTGCGTGTATGTGTGAGTGTGTGTGTGCGCGTGTGTATGTGTGTGCGCATGCATGTGTGTGTGCGTATGTGTATGTGTGAGTTTGTGTGTGTGTTTATGTGTGAGTGTGTGTGTGCGCGCGTGTGTGTCTATGAGTGACTGTGTGTGCGTGCGCGTGTGTGTTTGTGAGTGAGTGTGTGTGTGCGTGTGTGTGTTTATGTGTGAGTGTGTGTGTGCGCGCGTGTGTGTTTATGAGTGAGTGTGTGTGTGTGCGCGTGTGTTTATGAGTGAGTGTGTGTGTGCGTGTGTGTGTTTATGTGTGAGTGTGTGTTTGCACCAGTGTGGCCAAGGCGTGACTGGTGTTACTCACGCCTGCTCTCGTAGATGGCCCTGGACTTCTCGTACAGGTCGTAGGGGTCGGGCTTGCTCAGGTCGAAGCCTTCGGCGGAGTCTGGCACCGAAGCTCGGTGGAGGAGGTGGGCGGGGTAGGGGGCGCTGTGGGGCAGGACGGGGGCCGACAGGCTGGTCTGGGGACTGCCCTGCAGGTCCCACTGCTCCAGCACCTGTGAACACACGGCGTGGGTGATCCACTGAGGCAGAGTTTCCCTATACCTGTGTGTGTTTCCTGGGGTTACACATATACACACTGTCCTCATAAACACACCAGCACACCACACACCGAACACACGAGCGCACCACACACCGAACACACCAGCGCACCACACACCGAACACACCAGCACACCAGACACCGAACACACCAGCACACCACACACCAAACACACCAGCACACCACACACCGAACACACCAGCACACCACACACCGAACACACCAGCACACCACAAATGTGGTTACACATGATATAGAAGGGCTATAACATGCCATTAGCACTCTGACTGCAACTATGTTACAGAACAGTTATAACATCCCATTAGCACACTGTAACTATGGTTACACAAGTTATATAGAGAGGATAAACAGGGTGTTGGACAACACAAGCAGCACAGCACAGTTATAATGTGCTCTGTGTACGTGACTTGTGGAAGCACAGTTATAATGTGCATCGCGTGTGTGTTACTCATGGCAGTGCAGTTATAATGTGCTTTATATGTGTGTTACTCACGGCAGTGCAGTTATAATGTGCTTTATATGTGTGTTACTCACGGCAGTGCAGTTATAATGTGCTTTATATGTGTGTTACTCATGGCAGTGCAGTTATAATGTGCTTTATATGTGTGTTACTCACGGCAGTGCAGTTATAATGTGCTTTATATGTGTGTTACTCATGGCAGTGCAGTTATAATGTGCTTTATATGTGTGTTACTCACGGCAGTGCAGTTATAATGTGCTTTATATGTGTGTTACTCATGGCAGTGCAGTTATAATGTGCTTTATATGTGTGTTACTCATGGCAGTGCAGTTATAATGTGCTTTATATGTGGGTTACTCATGATGGAGCACAGCTTATGTTTGGTAGACATGCAGTTTACCTGTTTAGGGGTCTTCCAGGGTGAAAACTGACCTGCAAAATTAAAACAAAAGTTTACATGAACAGGGGACAGGAAGTAGGGCAAAAGGCACAGACACACAGCACAGAAAACAGGGCATAGGGGATAAGGGGTAAGGCATAGGGTATCGAGAACAGGGCATAGGGGATAGGGAGTAGGGCATAGGGATTAGATTAGAAAACATTTTGGGGGGGGGGGCAACAAAAAATACCCCTGCCCCCCCATTTCCCTATCCTCTAATCTCTATGCTGTCCAGGTGGTGAATCATCAAATACTTGAGCAGGGCTGGAACTGTCAAGTTCACCTGTCACGGCATTCTCCCAGAAAACACACACACACATCTGTGCCAGAAACACACACATTTCTGTCCCAGAATGCCCAGAATGCTGGGCCATTCATTCCTATCCCAGAACAAAAATTAGCAAAAAAAAAACCAGAGCGCAGAGCCTACAGACATCTGCCAAACGCAATTACCTCTCATTAATGCATTTAAATGAGAACAGAATTCATCTTCACAACACAGACGATAGCAACAAAATCTTCAGCGGCAGTAGTCCACTAATGCCAGCTCATGCTAAATCCCATAAGGAAGAGCCCCAGGGCACTAAAGCCAACTCAAGAAAGGCAGTAGACCAGAGTGCTAATGCTAACTCCAGAAAGGCGGTAGTCCGAAGTACAAATGCTAACTCCAGCCAGGCAGCAGGTCCAGGGCATCTCCAGAGGGTTGCTAAGCGCTGACCGTGGTGCTGATGCTGTGTTTGTTGTCTGCAGCGTGGTTATGCTGAGTGGCTAAGTGGCGAGGCTGAGGTCAGAGCTCCCGCTGGGGACACACACGGGCGAGATCCAGGCAGAGACTGGCACTGATGCTGCGTGCGTGCTGAAACAGCAGGAGCAGGCTGTGTTCGCTTATGAGGGGTCTGGGACTGTGTATATTTAATGGGGTTAGGCTGGGACTCAAATGGCTGTCTCTATCTCTATCTCTATCCCAATAAAGTTCCCAAAGAACTTCCAACTCTTAAACAACCGGACATGAGCCCTTATCCCTCCCCTGCTCTCTCTCCCTCTCCCTCTGACTCTTCTCCCTCCCCTCCCCTCCCCTCCCCTCCCTCTCTCACCCCTCCCTCTCTCTCTCTCTCTCTCACTCTCTACGTGGGAGAGTGTCTGTGAGGGGACCAGCAATAACCCCACTTATGGAGCTAATTTACGGAAGGGATTTTCACTGCCGAGCCGAGCCGTCCGCGATTACCATGCGAGCCGTTAACGGCCGAGGAATCTCCTAACGAGCGCGTCCGCAGAGCCCCGACCAATTAGCCCTGATGGGGGAGAGAATGACCAGCGCACCAGCAGCCGGTACAGCCAATAACCAGCAGCCAGCGCACCCGATAAACAATCATTATAATATCATTATGACAGCAGCTTCGCACAGGTCACACACAGACATGACCTCACACACACACAACCCCACCCCCACGTATCACAGTAACGACTTCAAATACAGCTGTTCTGCACTAGTTGCAATAATGATGTTACACACACAATCACACATGCAGACACGCACATACACACACGCTACGATAATCACCAGTGAAATGCAGGCACACTGTACATACGTGATGTTCCCACAGGGGCCCATTCTGTGAAATGGGAGGATGAGTACTGCTGTGACACTACCTGTGACCAGGGAAACAAGTTGCTGGGCCAGACAGGAAATGAGATACCTTAGGGAACAATAGGACTCATGTCCTGTCCATGCTAGTGTACACTCTCTCTGTCATGTCCTTTCAATGCTAGTGTACACTCTCTCTGTCATGTCCTTTCAATGCTAGTGTACACTCTCTCTGTCATGTCCTTTCAATGCTAGTGTACACTCTCTCTGTCATGTCCTTTCAATGCTAGTGTACACTCTCTCTGTCATGTCCTGTCCATGCTAGTGTACACACTCCCTGTCATGTCCTGTCCATGCTAGTGTACACTCTCTCTGTCATGTCCTGTCCATGCTAGTGAACACTCAGTCTGAATATCTGCCATATTTCCTGCACTCTCACAGGAGGTCGTCATGGGAACGATGAAATAAAAGATCCATGGGGGGTGAGGGGGAAGGGGGGGGGCAATAATTACACTGCCAGCCCTTTACTGCGCATGGCTACCCTTACTGAGCGAGGCCACCAGGTGGTGTCTGATGTATGCATGCATGTGTGAGTGTGTGTGTGTTCATGTGTGTGTGTGTGTGTACATTCATGCGTGCATGTGTGTGTGTGTGTGTGTGTGCGTGTGCTTGTGTGTGCATGCGCATGTGTGTGTGTATGCATGTGTGTGTGCGCATGTGTGCGTACATGCGTGTATGCATGTGCGTGATCGCTTGAGTGTGTGCTATATTGTGTGAGTTACAGTGTCTGTTATAGTGCGTGTTATGGGTTGCGTTATAGTGTGTGTTATAGTGTGTGTTACCGGGTGTGTTATAGTGTGTGTTACAGGGTGTGTTATAGTGTGTGTCACAGGGTGTGTTATAGTGTGTGTTATAGTGTGTCATAGTGAGTGTTATAGTGTGTCATAGTGAATGTGCGTTACAATGTGAATGTGCATTTGTTATTGCGTGTACAGTGACAGACAGCTCTGGGGCTCGCAGCCCTAATGAGAGCAGCGGCACAGCTGATCAGCCCACACGGCCATCTGGAAATCATCAGCGCCACGGCAACGCACAAACGAACGCAATCCCACATGCAAATGAGCACTTCCTCCCCTCCCTCCGCCTCTCCGACTATCCGCGGCGCCGTTCCGGTGGTGAGGTACAACCGGCGTGATGAAATGCCCCCCTTTCTCAGAGATCGTTCATTACAGAGAGCCCCCTGGACGGGATCCCACCCGAATCGCCGTGTTATCTAACAGGCCATGGTGAGGGGTACAGAATGATGTGGGGATATTTAATTAGAATGTTTGGCTGGTGTCCAGTCCCTAACGTCAGTGTCTCCGTGAATTACACTCAGGATGAAGCATCACTTAAATGGAACAGTGACAGTTTTATTAGCGCGGCTAACAGCTCGGCTAATGCTGCATGTGACAGGCTCAAACGCGTCTTCCTCAAGTCAGGATGCGTTCAGTTAAAACTACGAGCCCTGCATTTATTCAGACTGACTGGTGCTTAAAAACTGTGTGCGAGGATGTTCAGTGGATGAGAATGATATTTGTACAGTCGAACAACTGTACCTGACCTGTGGACTACAAAACCCATACATGAACTGTGGACTACAAAATCCTTATCTACTGCTGTGAGACTGTTAAGAGCCAGTCCAAATCAGGCTTCATGAGGTGGCAGCGTAATAACATTTGTGGTACAGTACAGCGCTATAACTCAACATAAAAGGGCATCTGGTTCATTTTGGCCACAGCATCTCCAGTGTTAAACACACAGAAACACACATCACCTTGAGCTCACTCAGAGGTGTGTTGAACCGCAGGCCGTGCTGAGGATACAAAAACAAACATCGATACCTAGAGGCGGGCGGGGAGATTAGCCTCCTGCTGTGAAGCATCTTCACAACCTCGGTCCTCAGAGACACTGCTTATTAGAGGCTGTTTTAGTGTGTGTGTGGATCTCCCTCACACTCAACTCTGATGCAAACTCAGGGAGGGCACTAAACACGATGTGTGTGTATAAGCGTGTTTGCATGTTTACACTGTGCGTGTGCCCCGGTGATGAGTGGGAGGTGCCCTTACCCGCCCCGCCTCTCTGTATGAGCAGCGCAGTCTCCGCCCCCACGGCGCAGTCCTTCAGCAGGTCCACCACCTGGGTGTGGCTGAGGCCCTGGGCGCTCTGCTGGTTGATCTCCAGGATCAGGTCCCCCTCGCACAGCCCGGGGCAGCCCTGCGGCTCCAGCACCTGCTTCACCCGCTGCCCCGTGGGGCTGTCCGCGATGGTGAACCCGAAGCCGTCCGCCCCCTTCACCATGGTGACCGTCATCAGCTCCGCCTGCGTCGCCCCCGACGACGCCATCGACACGCTGTCCTCGTGGGGGGCGGGGCCCGGCAGGGAGCCGTCCAGGTGGGTGTCGCCGGGGTGGGAAAGGGGAGGGGCCGAGAGCTGGTCCCCGTGGTCCTGAACGAACCGCGCGGTCCGGGAAACGTAGTCCATGTAGGTGTCGTAGTTGCTGCGCCCGTTGACCATCAGGGGGCGCTCCCCCAAGCCCATCGGCGGGGGCACCCCGCTGCCAGGGTCCTCGGGGTCATAGGGCAGGGGGTAACCCCGGCACAGCACCAGGGTCACACTCTGACCAATCGGCACCGACTGGAACAGCTTCACCACGTCTGCGTGCGTGGTCCCCAGAACACAGACGTCATTAATGTAGACGATGACATCGCCTGGGAGAGAGAGAGAGAAAGAAAGAGAGAGGGAGACAATGAGAATGAGTTACTGAAACAGTAAACCTGATGTGTTAGTGGGAGGAGCTAACGTAGCAGTGACCTGAGGAACTCAGCCTTTACTGACTGAGCCGCTCTATAGTGCCCAGCCAGCACTCGTGGTGAGATGGTGGGAAGCTTTACTGACTGAGCCACTCTATAGGGTCCAGTCTGCCCTCATGGTAAGAAGATGAGAACCTTTAGTGCCTGAGCCACTGGGGGCTTCAGCTCATAGCTTGTTCTTTTTCACTGTCAGCCAGTTAGTAAAGTCTCAAGGAAGAGACCCCCCCCCACACACACACACACCAGTGCTTCTGCAGCAGGGGAAGGCAGGTAGGCAGGTACAGGGGCCCTCGGAGTGGCTGCTGAGAGACAGGGACCACCGAGCCCCTAACCTCTAACAGGTGAAAGGTAAAAGGGGCGGGGTTACCTGTGTCCATCTTCCCGTCCTGCGCGGCCGGGCCCTCCGGTATGACGCTCTTCACCTGCAGGAACTCGTCGGGCTCGTCGCCGCCGATGATGGTGAATCCAAATCCCATGGTGCTCTTCTGCAGCGTGGTGGACAGGAAGTTCCCCTTCAGCTGCGTCGCGTCCCGCGTGAACAGAGGCTTCTCTGTGGGGAAGGGGTCATCATCATCATCATCATCATCATCAATGTTGTCGTCATCAACATCACCATCACAACCAACATCATCATCCACAACCATCGCCATCATCTGTGCCATTAACATCATCATCATTGCCATCACCATCATTATCATCATCACCATCATCATCATCGTCATCATCACCATCATCATCATCATCACAACCATTATCATCATCATCCACAAACATCACCATCATCATTGGCATTAACACCATCATCAACATAATCTCAACCATCGTCATCATCATCAACATCATCACCATCATCATCATCACCATTACCACCACCACCACCATCCACATCATCACCATCATCATCGTCGCCATTATTACCACCACCACCGCAACCACCACCATCATCAACATCATAACCATCATCAATATTACCACCACCATCATCTTCATAATCATCACCACCATCACCATTACCACCATCATCACCATCATCCTCATCATCATCATCACCACTACCACCATAATCACTATCATCATCATCATCATCATCATCATCATCATCATCATGGCCGGTCAGACAGAACAGGGTCTGCTGTGAAGGAGCAAACGTTCACAGGCAGACGTGACACACAGCAGCTCAGAGCCAATGGCAAACCAGCACACGGACGAGGGGGGCGGGGTTTAGCGTTTTTGCTCCAGACAGAGGTTCCCAAACCCCTGTGCTTCCCTGTACGAGCAGCAGCGGCAGCCACCTTAATCCTGATTCTGCCTGGATTAGGCCGCTCCATGCTCTTTCGCACCCTCAATCCACCCCTTTATTCTCACCCTGCCCTGGAGCAAAAATACATGAATAAATAAGGAATGAAAAGACGCGGAGGAGAAGCGGATTTCAGCGCTGGGGTGAAGGAGAAGCAGAAGGGGGATGTCTCACACTGCAGCTCGAGGGGGGGGGGGGTGTGGGTAATCACATCACCTCATTCCACTCTCCCCCCGTGAAAGGAAAGACTGGCTTTGGACGCGCCTGTCAACGTCAAACGAGAAAAGAGGGATCCACACAGCTGCCACGTTTAAGCGACCGCCATTTTAATTCTCCCCCCGGAAAGGAATCAATCAGGGACGCGCTCGGTCGCATCGGACTCGGATTTCCTCTCGTCTCTCTATCATCGTTTCAGATTCGAGTGCATTCAGGCAGATTTTCTCCTGTTTTGCATTTACTTAGGATGCGCAGCAGGGGGCAGTCAGGCAGATATCTCTGTGATGTGATCCAGCTGCGGAGAGAACATGCAGGACTCAGACAGTAGGCCATGCAGCCAGACCACCTGCCCTGTGTACAGACAGACAGAAAGAAGGGGGGGGGAGAGAGAGAAGTACAGACAGCAAGCACTTATACCCCCGCTCCACCGGGGGGTGCGCGTCTGCGGGAGGGGACGTACCATGCAGGCCGAACACTCCTGCCTTCTCCTCGGGAAACTCTGATAGGTCGGTGAGACTGCGGGAACGCTCGGGGGCGGGGCCCAAGCGAGCCAGTTTGGGTCTAGGTAAGGTCGCTGAGGAGGGGCCCTCCTCAACTGTCACAAAGGAGAAAGACCCGCACTGATTGGCTGGCAGCAGTGTCACACAGCAGAGAGACCCTCACTGATTGGCTGGCAGCAGTGCCACACAGCAGAGGGACCCTCGCTGATTGGCTGGCAGTAGAGTCACACAGCAGAGGGACCCTCCCCGGTTGGCTGGCAGCAGTGTCACACAGCAGAGAGACCCTCACTGATTGGCTGGCAGCAGTGTCACACAGCAGAGTGACCCTCACTGATTGGCTGGCAGTACTGTCACACAGCAGTGGGACCCACACTCATTGGCTGATAGCACTGTCACACAGCAGAGAGGCCCTCGCTCATGGGCTGACACACATCAAACACACTCAGTGCACAACTGAGTCTTCAGACGTGCTGATCAGAGTAGTGATGTGTGTAAAATGTCCCCACCTCCCCTCATAGCAGGGGGCACTACATTCAGAAAAATCTGTTTACTTCACAACATTATTAGTTAAACTCACAGAGCACTTGAATGGTAGGTTTGTACACAGGAGAGATGAGTTGCATGAAGAGATCTATGGCTTGTGCATAGTGGTGGGTGTGTCTTTATAGTATATGGAGATGAGTGTTGTAGGTAGTAAGTGGTTCCATAGACAATGGGTGACTGTGACTCTACACTCAGTGGTCATGGCTGAACACAGTTACTGCTCTAAATGGAGGGGAGGGGCACTGGCATGTGGGCGTGGCCGTACAAAGGCACCTCTGTATATGGAGGAGAGGGACACTGGGCGTGTCTACAGGCAGTGGGCGTGGCTGTGCATCGTTACCTCTGTAGATGGACGAGAGGGACAGCCCCTGGCTCTGCATTTGCTGCTGCTGCTGCAGACGCCTCCTGGCCTCCAGGACGGGGTTCTCAAACTGCGTCCTTCTGTTTATGTGGCTGCGGGACCAACGGAAACAAGCAGAAATAAAAACGGGAAGTACAGAGATCAGCCCCGATCGGTGCCACAGACCTGGGGGATCACTGAAGAGCCCAACTCTCCCCAACATTCAACAGCAGGGTATAAATGAGGTCCTTGTGTTTTTTTTACTTCCTATGTAGCATTACTTAATTTTCCTTATCAGTGAAAACGAGTTTGACGAACGCAAAGAAATGAGTCGTTAGCCACACGCGCTCCGAATAAAACGGGCCTCAGCCAGACGTGCGCACTCGAGCCCACACGCCCAGCGCGCGCGTGCGGAGAGTGCGGCACGCGTGGCGGTAGCATGTGCTGTTCGGGGGGGGGTTTCCTGCTGAGAAGACAGGAGAGAGCGGCACTCGCTGTCCTGCACACGCTCCCCGGACATGCTAAAAATAGCCACGCTACATTAAAGACCAGTGCGGGAAACACATGTGCGCACGCACACACACACCCACACACACACACACACAGCCACCACACACACACGCACACACACACACCCACACAGCCACCACACGCACACACACACACACAGCCACCACACGCACACACACACACACACACACAGCCACCACACGCGCACACACACACACACACACACAGCCACCACACGCACACACACACACACACCCACACACACACACACAGCCACCACACGCACACACACACACACACCACACACGCACACACACAGCCACCACACGCATACACGCACACACACACCACACACACACACACAGCCACCACACGCACACACACACACACACCACACACGCACACACACAGCCACCACACGCATACACGCACACACACACCACACACACACACACAGCCACCACAAGCATACACACACACCCACACACACAGCCACCACACGCATACACGCACACACACACCACACACACACACACACACAGCCACCACACGCATACACACACACAGCCACCACATGCATACACGCACACACACACCCACATAAACAACGCATGCACACATACACACAAACACACACACACACACACACGCACACACAAATGCCTATGCGCACACGCACACAGACACATGACCATAATTACATCAGTAGTATGATACTTACTCCACATAGTAACTGCCATAAACTGGGTCATCAATTTTTTCCCAGCCGTATGGAAGCTCTGGAAAAAAAATTAAAAAATGACAAACGGTTATGTGTTACTGAACCGACATTACCTGGGAAAGAATAAGCCTACCCCCCTGAAGCCATACACCGTACATCTGTTCTTCTACTATAATAATATTCACACAGTATCTGCATCAAAACCATCTTTTAATGAATGCTACTTTTTTATTTGTCCAATTAGTTTTCTCATTAAGTACGAGGACACCGTTATTTGTACAGACACATGCATGATGTTAAATAAACCTGAGTTCTATCAGTAAATAATGAACTCCACTACTGGTATTGAAACAAACACCATGTTAAATAAATCTGTCTATTGATTCTCGGTCAACCGTGGCTCAATTATGGAACTCAAATAAGGTGAATTGCTGCACCAGTATTCTGTATTTAAATGAGAGCGATGCACATACCTTGGCCTGAGCCTGACTGTGTGTGTGTGTGTGTGTGTGGAGGTTGGATATGAATGGGTGTGCACATGTCCGTGCATATGTGTGTGTGTGTATGCGTGCACGTGTGTGTGTGTTTGTTTGTGTGCGTGTGTGTTTTATGGATATACTGTATAATATTGGACCAACCCCTTATTCTAACAGTGTGAATATAAACTACCATATCAACTTAACATGCCACCTATCAGACACATTACACATGTATAAATCCGACAATATCAAAGCCTCCAGTTTATAGTTATCTTCTGAAATGGGGGGCAGGGACGTTTGGAACATGATACAAAATGGCGATTCGCAGATAGAGCTGATACAACGCTGGTTAGGAACGTGCTGTGGATGGATTACGGCTTATACTATGGCTTAAACTAATTACAATACGGATTACAGCTCTATTTTTGGAGGTGGTGGGCTGTGTGATAAGTTTGTACAAATATGGAAATTTCTCCATTAGCGTTTGATGTTCTTGGCATGGGCTGCCCCATTTTACAAATTGCGTCATGGTGGGATTCATTTAGCATTCATTAGAACAGGACGAGCGCCTCCACCGCACGCATAAAATATTGAAAATAATCAGCTATGATACTTACGTAACATGCCCACGTTTGCTTTGTTTGGCTTTCTACCTGAAGCACGTGTTGCTTTCGGGTCAAAATAAGTGGAGCAATATCACCGAATGCGTCAAATTAGAAGTAGAGCACGTGACGCGCGTAATCAAACTCAATCAAACAGAAATGCCCCTCGATCAAAGCAGCCACATACAAAAAGACCACATCACCACACTCCATAAAAATATACCACATGACCACACACACATATACCACATAACCACACTCCACATACAGATATACCACATCACCACACTCCACATACAAATATACCACATCACCACACTCCACATACAAATATACCACATCACCACACTCCACATACAGATATACCACAACACCACACTCCACATACAAATATACCACATCACCACACTCCATAAAAATATACCACATGACCATAATCCACATACAAATATACCACATCACCACACTCCACATACAAATACACCACATCACCACACACAAATATACCACATGGCCACACTCCATAAAAATATACCACATCACCACACTCCACATACAGACATACCACATCACCACACTCCACATACAAATATACCACATCACCACACTCCATAAAAATATACCATATGACCATACTCCACATACAAATATACCACATCACCACACTCCACATACAGATATACCACATTACCACATGTTGTGTGACACAGGGTACTTCAGGCTGTCAGACTCTTGTTCTCTGTGATCAAAGAGTCTTTGTGGAAGAAGAAACATCCCCTCACATGCTTCATGTTTCAGAATGAGATTCCCTCCCCCACTGCCTCCCCCAGCCCCAATGCCCCCTGCTGCCTGATGGGATATCTAATGAACAGAAAAGAATCTGAACCACATTTCTGTCAACTCTAAACTTGAAGCCAATAAAGTAAGACAGCTATGACTGAAATTCACTGCAGAACAGGATCAGCACACACACACACACACACACACACACGCAAATGCACACACACACACACACACACACACACTTCTCCATGTTTCTTCATTTCCACTTCTCCATATCTTACTGAATAAAGCACTGCTCGACAGTGAGACTTGAAAAAGTTTCCTGCTCCGAATCTCATTAATATTTCACCGTCCTTTTCTAATTTTGTCTGTTGAACACAGCAGGAATCACATCCTCAAACCAGAAAAGGAATTTATTCATGATGAAATCTAATTGAGCCTTGGCAAATGAGACTTGAGGCCATATTCGGTCTATGCACAAAGTACTTCACCCGGAGCACTGAGCCAGCAAATTTTCATTAATTTCAATGACCTCTGAACTCACGTTGCGTGAGATGCAGAAAATGAAGGGCAGAGCACGGTGTGGTGAGATTGAACCTGTTTCCCCATGATAGCGGGGCATAATAACACCAGGGCTTGATATGAATAGGGCTACAGAGACAAACCCCTACAGATTTCTCTTTATCTGTGGGGAGTATCGGGGCACAGGTGTGCAGCTGGACAGGATCTATCAGGTTCACTAATGGGGTTTCACCTTGGAACAAAGCTGCAGAATCAATTTGGCCGCAAGATGGTGGACCCTGACGCCGCAGCCATCTGTATGCAGACACCGAGCAGCTTTTGACTGCTTCCCGTGGCCTGGTTCAAAACGGTCCCCACAATGTTAAGCTATTCTGCAGTTAGGGAACCCTGTTTAATAACAGCCTTTTACACAGAATCCAACACCCCAGCGACCTCAGTGTGTCTGCTTTGCATTTTTCATACCTGTGTCAGTTGCCTCATTTTACCCCGCTGTCTATCTCAAACCAAAACACAACACGGTGTTGAGCTAAACCCGCTGACTTCATAAACACTGCGTAATACACAGAGAAAATGGGATTAAATAAAGTGCTGGCCGCCTTAAATCTCAGCTGTTTGTTTGGAACCACCTTAAATCACCAGACCTGTCCTCCAGCAAAGGGAGACAGTTTCCATGGAAACCACAGGAGGAAGCCGCAGTCTGAACTGAAGACTCTTTGAGCCCCCGATAGTCTATCAGCACCCCCTGCACACACACACACACACACACACACATGCATACATGCACAGGCACACGCACAACACACACACAGGTATGCACACGCACACATGCACACGCACGCACACACACACTCACACACACATGCAGGCACACACACGTCTGTGCATTTCTGCATGTGCGTACGTGTGTCCTACTGTCTTTACCCAGAACACACCCCTCTCTATGTCCACTACAGAGCCCCCTCCTCAAAATGAGTACAAGCCCAGGATGCAGCAGAGGCAGGGGGGCACTTTCTACAGTCGAGTCTCGTCAATATTAGGCTGGGGTGGGGGGAGGGGCATACGGCAGGCTTTAACTGCAGTTACTTCATGATACTTCAATACAATTTGCATATTCATTATATTAATTCACTACTTACTCATATCTTTAAATGGATAATGCCACAGAAAACACACACTGCAGACTTGGGTCAAATATATATATATTTGAAATATGAAAAATAAATAACTTGCTAAAAAAAGTGCTTTGTATGTCAAACTCCAATATTCAGACTGCACACTCCAAAAACTTAAGGACTGACCTTTTGATGCAAAGTGAAGTATAGTTTTATTCCATTTTGTTAAGATAGAATGTTCCAGAACTATGTTCAATTTTGCATCAAAAGGTCAAACCTTAATTTTTTGAGTACGCGGTTTGAGTAATTTTGTCATGTTTTTGAATCTTGCTGTAAATAGCATTCACTGCATTCTGAATGCACGTCATTAAATGCACTCTCCCAGGCTGTACACGCTACCCAGCTGCACACGCTCTCTGGCTGCTCACGCTCTCTGGCTGAGCACGCTCTCTGGCTGTGCACTTTATCTGGCTGTGCACGTTCTCTGGCTGTGCACGTTCTCTGGCTGTGCACATTCTCTGGCTGTGCACTTTATCTGGCTGTGCACGCTCTCTGGCTGTGCACTTTATCTGGCTGCGCACGCTCTCTGGCTGTGCACTTTATCTGGCTGTGCACGCTCTCTGGCTGTGCACGCTCTCTGGCTGTGCACGTTCTCTGGCTGTGCATGCTCTCTGGCTGTGCACGCTCCCTGGCTGAGCACGCTCTCTGGCTGAGCACGTTCCCTGTCTCTCTGTCACCATTATCCTCGATTCCCCCTCTGCTCTGCTGGGAACCTTGTCAGAATACTCCCTTCAATCACACCAATGGCAGACACGCCCTCCCCCGACTTCAGAGCCCCAAGGTCACGGAGAATGATGGAGTTTCTCAGGTGAAACCGACCCTGTTCCGCAGAATTGAGTACTTGACTTTAGCCGTCGTGACTCGAGTGCAATCATAACTTTCTCCGGTCTAACTGCTCGGATGTCATTATAAACTCCTGCAGCTTACAGCTGACAGGGGGGAGAAATGAAAGCCAATGTCCGGTTAAGACAGGAACACTATGAAAGCTGCTTTCTGAACACCGCAAAAAGAACCTGCAGACACAGCGCCCCCCTCCAGGACTAAAGTTAAACCCACAGACACTGCAGCACTCCAGGACTGGAGTTAAACCTGCAGACACATCACCTGCTCCCTCCCTCCATCATTATCTCCTCACACAAGTCCATTATAATTATGATAATTTACATTATAATCATAATTATGATGATTTACATTATAAATTATTTATATATACATGAGATGTTAAAATGAACAGGATAGAGTATAGCCTAGAGGAAAGAGAGGGGTTGAGAGAGAGCAAGGCAGAGGGAGGTAGAGAGAGAGGAGAGATGTAGAGCGGGATGGAGGCAGATAGGGAGGGATGCAGTGAGAGGGGGAGGTAGAGAGGGGGTAGAGGCTGATCTGTCTTGTGTCGTCTCTAGTAATCCCGTCTCTGTCTGAGACCAGCGATCGTCGCCCAGCTGGAACCTCACACAGAGAGAGCCTCCACAGGCTCCAGTCTGAAAGCAGCGCAGGGTTATTAAAACCAGCTTCGCTAAAAAAGCACTTCAAACTCTCCCGAAAAATGAACAGTAGAATAAACCACCCTGAGGAGGGGAACTGAGCTGAACACTGAAATGGCAGGATACTTCACACACACACACACACACACACACACTCACCATCCTCTTTACACTCTTCCGGCGGTTTTGCCTTCTTCGCCAGCCGAGGATCCAACCACGACGTCGTCTTAGTGTTATGACTGGAGAGATCAGCGAGAGGAAGAGAGAAAGAGGGAGAGAGGGGAACAAAAGAGAGAGAGAGAGAGAGAGCAAGAGAATGTTTATTGTGGTCAGTCATACAAGTTGTTCAGAGTAAAATCGACTCCTACGAACAGTAGAATTAACCATTCAAATGTGATTGGGCTACAGCGTTCCACACATTAAGTGAATAACTCAGCAGGCGGTATTCTGTTGTGCTGAATGATGATTAAATCAAGTTAAGCAGATCTGATATAGTCTCCTAACCATTCCTCCACACCAGTAAGCTGAAAGCACAATATACACTACAGTATCAACAGGGGAGATGAAAGGGTGAATTGCTTAGCAACACAAAAAAATCTCTGTACTAAACTTCTGAACTCAGTTCTTATCGTAGCTACAGAGTCTGTTTACTTACCGGAAGATGCAGAGTCGGTGCAATTATCGTCAATACAGTGTCTGTGTATTTACAGGTATGTGCAATCTGCATACTTATCATAGATAAAGAGTCTATGTATTTACAGGTAGGTGCAGAATCAGTGTACTTCTCATAGATACAAAGGTTTTTAATTGCACTCCTCGCACAAGAGGAGAATATAATTTGGCTCAGATATAATCATGATTCCATCTTTGCACCCCTGTCCCAAAACACATTCCACACAGTATAATTCGCAGTTCACATTCCAAAATGCTTTATTATCATCCCTGTATTATGGAAAATTGTCGTTGACATGCTTATAGTGCACAATACAAAACAGCACCATGTACCCACCCATTAAAGGGAACAAGCAAAAAAAAAAAATATTCTGAACACAAATCAGTAACTATGACGTGCTGTAGGAGCAGTTGTGAGAGCAGGTGCACCTGGTCTTTCAGAAAATCCCATTTACATCTCTGTGAGACAACAGATTACAGACAGTATTATTCAGTGTGTGTGTTAGCATTAGCTCACAGTGCTCACTGGCCCTGGGATCAGAGAGTGATTAGGGTACACTCGGTACAGACACACACCTCTCGGTACAGACACACACCTCATAGTACAGACACACATCTCTGAGTACAAACACACACCCTTCAGTACAGACATACAACTCTCCGTACAGACACACAGCTCTTAGTACAGACACACACCCCTCAGCACAAACACACACCCTTCAGTACAGACACACAACTCTCAGTATAGACACACATCTCCCAGTACAGACACACCCCTCAGCACAGACACACATCTCTCAGTACAGACACACACCCCTCAGTAAAGACACACACCTCTCAGTACAGACACACACCCCTCAGTACAAACACTCATCTCTCAGTAGTTGCAACTCTTAGTATAGGCACAACTTGCAGTGCAGACACATAGCTATCAGCACAGACACACACCTCAGTACAGACACACTCTCCTCCCCAGTGTTCCACTGACAGACCGACGCACCGCGTATCTCATAAAATGTGACACGCCACAGAAAATGAGAGGAAGACAAAAGAGAAAAAGCAGAGAGCGAGTGCGAGAGAGAAGACCGAGAGAGCGAGACGGAGTTAATCTACACTTAGCTGAGGTGAGAACAGATTTCGCAGACAGAACTTGGTGCTCCTGCCTTCTCAGAAAACAGAGCGCAGAACCCAGAAGACCGTACCCAGACACGAACACTCAGTCGCACCTGAAAAGCACTGAGTGGCAGGAAGATCCTCTCTAAAAAAGACTAAAGCAATCAACTTCCAAAAAAAAGCCAAATGTCAGAAAAACAAGTTCCAGTTCTTTCTAGGCAACACCGCACTAGAGCACACCCTAAATTACACCTACCAGGGTCTGATAATTATCGCATCTGAGAGATTTAGCACGGTAGTGAGTGCATTAAATGAAAAAGCTGGAAGAGCACTCCATGCTAAAAAAAGAAAACTTTAAAGAATTTAGAAAAATTGTTACACCAATTAAAATCTATTTTAGTGTCATCCAGCCCATTGTGCTGTATGGAAGTGAGATATGGGGCCCACTCAGCCAGCAGAAATATTCTAAATGGGACAAGCATCCAATAGAGACCCTGCATGTAGAATTTTGTAGAAACATTCAAGAAAGTACAAAGGAAAACACCAAATAATGCATGCGGAGCAGAATTGTCCATTAAGTACAGACACACATCTCCAAGCGCTCCAAATAAAGAACAAAAGTCCATCATAAAAGAATGTCGTTCAGCCAACTTCCTTCTTCCAGTCGGCCTGACCAGAGCAGACAGTATCGAGACTCGGCCATAAACATGCGAGTTAAAGGCGATATTAAGTGCACGAATACTTGACACAGTGCCTTCAGTGGCTAATCGATATCACAATAAAACCAGAGAGAAGTTACATCGAGTGGATAAAAAAAATAAAAGAGAGCTATAAATAGTGGCTGTAATTGTAAACTCGATTTCCAGAGCTGTTAGGAACAGAAGCGGAGGGCGATCTCTGAGTTTAGGAACTGCCCGAAGATAATCGATACAGCCTTATCTGACCGAACCGCGAGTTCTCCCATCGCACACTGCTCCGCAATCAATCCCAGAGCATATGCCAACAAGATCTTGGAGAAAAAACACCATCTTTGTGTGACCCGCGTGGCATCACATTAGAGAGTCTGACACGCTCAGTGTGGGGTATCTCCCAACCGCTACGACTGAATTAATGAAGCATCTCTCGCTAAAACACGCAGAACTGCTTTATCTCTCTCTCCGAGCGAACTGATAAACAGCCAGAAATGAAGCACAAAACAAATACCCTCATACTCTCGTTCTCCCTCTCCCTCGCTCTCTGCATCTCTCCAACTCTCTCTGTCTCTCCCAC